>NC_090648.1:300303471-301503471 GCF_040937935.1 Hyperolius riggenbachi
GCGGCCCGCCCACTTTAAGAGCCCTGGGGAGAACACTGAAGTGGGAGTGAGGACTGGTAACTATACGTGCTAAAGCAGGGGGCCACCACGGTATATCCTCCATGGATAGGTGACCCCCCCCCCCCCCAGTGGTAAGGCTAAGCTCACACAAAGCACAATATCAGTTTTCCGCAATGGAGTTGCTGTAGTGGAACGCAGAATCCTGTTTTGCGCAACTTTTTCAGACACCACACAGAAAAAGGACAGGTCATAGATAGCATAGTGTTGTGACCAACCACATTAGGATCCTGGCAAAGTGTGAACCTTGCCTTATCTAAATTAGTTTCAGTTTAGTAAAGTCTCAAAACAACCTGCATGCGTGTTCCATGCGACTGTGTTGCTGAAAACATGAACAGCAATACACAAGTGGGGAAGAAGCCTTAGTAATCAATATTTTGCATGTGTGCTAAAATCGAGCATATAAACAACCTACGCTCGACTTAAAGGGGTTCTGTGTGGGTTTGCTGAGGGTAAAAACAGACACTTACCTGGGGCTTCTATCAGCCTCCTGTAGCAGTCATGTCCCACGCCGTCCTCCTCCAGTCAGCCGTTCGCGGCCGGTTCCAGTCTAGCGTGGCATGCTTTCCAACTGTGGCTGCTAGCTTCCGCTCGTGTCATCGGAAGCGTACTGTGCAGGAGCAGTACAAGAAACCTTCGTACTGTGCCTGCGCAGTAAGCTTCCGATGACGCGAATGGGAGCACGCACTATTCGTCTGTGTTAGACGAACAATTGCCCGGTGCAGTGGCGGGGAACGGCGGATCGGAGGACGATGACGGGGGACATTACTGCTGCAGGGGGCTGATAGAAGCCCCCGGTAAGTGTCTGTTTTTACCCTCAGCACACCCCCACAGAACCCCTTTAAAGGACAAATGAAGCGAGAGGGATATGGAGGCTGCCATAATTATTTCTTTTTAACCTATTTTGGTTCCTGGACGTAGAAACTACGTCCAGGAACCATGCGTGCTACCGCGCGCTCCCAGCCCGCGGTTCGTTAGCCAGGCAATCAGTGAATCGGGCTATGGTGCCCGATCACTGATTCCTCTCCCCCGCTGAAAGAGGGACAGCTTCTCTCGGAAGCTGCGCCTTTTCTGGCTGTTACCTCCCCCATGCGTTGCTCTAAGCGTGTGTTACGCTTAGAGTGACGTCATGTAAACAAACTCATGGCCGCCATCTTGTGGCCAAAAAGTAATACTACAACTAAACGTAAAAAAAAATGAAAATCAACACACATTTACATTATAAACCTATTGTTTACCTCCCACCCTCCCAAAACTACCCAAATGAAATGTTTAATAATAAAAAAAAAAAAAAACATTACAATTAAAAAAAAACATGTAAATATTTACCTAAGGGTCTAAACTTTTTAAATATCAATGCAAAGATGAAATATTTCTATATTTTTTTTATTTTAAACTTGTAAATCGTGATAGATGCAAAACGGAAAAAATGCACCTTTATTTCAAAATAAAATATTGTCGCCATACATTGTGATAGGGACATAATTTGAACGGTGTAATAACCGGGACATATGGGCAAATACAATACGTGAGATTTAATTATGGAGGCATGTATTATTTTAAAGCTATAATGGCTGAAAACTGAGAAATAATTTTTTCCGTTTTTTCTTATTCTTCCTGTTAAAATGCATTTACAGTAAAGTGGGTCTTAGCAAAATGTACCCCCCAAAGAAAGCCTAATTGGTGGTGGAAAAAACAAGATATAGATCAGTTCATTGTGATAAATAGTGATAAAGTTATAGGCTAATGAATGGGAGGTGAACATTTCTCAAGTGAAAACGACGGAACGCGAATGGGTTAAGCAATACTAGTTGTCTGGCTGTTCTGCTAATACTCTGCCTCTAATACATTTAGCCATTGACCCTGAACAAGCATATTGCATATGCAGATCAGGTGTTTGATTCACACCAGAAACAAGCATGCAGCTAATCTTGTCATTATCAATATTGTCAGACACTTCTGCAGCCCAATAGACCAGCAGGGCTGCCAGACAACGGGTATAGTTTAGAAAGGAAATAAATATGGCAGCCTCCATATCACTCACTACAGCTGTCTTTTAAAGAGATCCCAAGGTGGGCTCATAAAATTAAAAAAAAAAATGCTACCTGATCCGGGGGGCTGAGCGGATCAGGTAGCCGCCAAAACCGCTACTCTCCGCTGCACCTGTGGGCCCCAGCGGCCCACTTTAACTTTCGTGATCCCTGGGTCACAACGCTGGAAAGATCTCGCTCGCTCACTCGCTCGCTCTCAGGGTGCAGGGAGGCGGGGGAACGTGGCCAGGGAGAGAGCGCTCCCCAAATGGCATTTCTGGAAAGGCTGTAGGAACGCCCCTGGACAGGGAATCCCTCTCTATTTACCTTCCGAGATAGCGACAAATATTGTTGCTAATTTCGGGTGGGCCATAGCGCGGCAGTTGGGTGGGGGGGGGGGCAGAGAGGTGGTGTGGGGACACAAAGGCATGTCATGAGGCAGAGAACATGCCTCTGTATCCCATCTGCCCCCCCCCCCCCCCCCCCCAAGGAACCACCTCAGGCTCTCTAACTCACGTACACACACTTACATTTTGGGCTGCCCTTAATGATCATTAGAGATCGTTTAAAGCGGACCTGAACGCAGAAATCCTCTCTGCTCTAAAAGATACACAACAGCTGATACAAATCTTAAAATAAATCTGCACGGTTTCTACTTCCTGATTCATGGAAACAGACATAGCGTTAACATTCAGTGCTTTCAAAAGGGCTTATCTATAGGCAGTCATGTGAAACAGGGAGGAGATCAGATTACAACTTGTGATTTTATACACAAATGAGGGGGAATTAGACAGGCTAAACTCTCTAAATACATACAGGGTACATTTATCTCTGTTTTCCTTCTGTCCTACGCAAGAGTTCAGGTCCACTTTAAGTAAGCAGTTTAGGAGTGCTGCCTTTAGAGATCTGTCTGTGTTATGGAAAATGACAGAACGGTTGGGACGTGCTCCACCGTGGACCTCGAATTAAGTTATCTGCAAGAATACAAGAGTGCTGTACAACATCTCTACAGCCTCATATAACAGCCCCCTCTGCCCCTGAATTGTCGACTAGAAGCATGTCGACAGCATAATTAGTGAAGGTGTGCCCTTTTCAGGAAAGGGACTTCTGCAAAACACCCATTGGGGTGTAAGGAACACGCCTTTCCTGCCTTTGCTCAGAAAAAATAAAACTTGCACGAGATGGGCTACTGAGCATGCCTGGAGCTCAGGCCCTCTTGTGCATTACTCTTGTGTACGTGCTGGGCTACTGCCATTTTAGAAAAAAATAATTTCAACCAGGTGAACTAAAAGAGAGGTGCGGGATGACAGGAAGCAGCTTCATTGAATCAGGGAGGGCTGCTGCTTTAGGTAAATATATTTTTCCCTATTTCCGTTCCACCTCAGGGTTCTCTTTAACAGATCGTGTCAAGTGTGACACGGCTTTGCTTCAAATTTAAATTGCAAAGACCACAAAATATAAAGCTAAAACTATCCACTGGGCAGAAAATCATAATTTTCCATTCCATTATGCAGGAATGAAGCTGTCCCTTCTCATCAGAAGAATCTGCACATCATGATAAATTGAAATGAACAATGGACTGGACAATCAAGTTTTTTCCTCTTCCTTAAGGTGCGTATACAAGCACTACCAAATGAGACGACGGGTCCGCCAGACCCTCCCGCCGGGCGGACTTTAGCCGACAGTATGCGCGTGTGTACGCTATGTCGGCGGACTAAGAAGGCTGTTTCTGAACGATCCGCTGAGCTTTAGTTTCCACTGGTAATCAGAGTAGGCGGGAATAGGAGTGGTGCACGAGAAGATACTAGGCAGTATTTAGCCAAATAAAAATTGAGTGATTTTCATAATGTTTTGTGCTACTTTGTGGGCTTGGTCAGAACAAAAAAACAAACAAAAAAAAAGCTAGAATATGGATATTTGCCACACAGGAAGTCCTCAGACAGAGGGGAAAAAAGTTACTGCTTTTTCCATGATGAGAACCTACTGTGGGTGAGGAAAATTGGTGGCACCAGCAGTGAGCAATAAAGGCTCTGCATAGCTTTATAGTGCACACAGGTGATACTGAAATCTTACACTTTTTACACTTGTGGAAGGGCAGTGGCCTGGGGTCTGTCGTGTTATCGAACACCGCTACTGCTGCACACGCGATTGAGCACTTTCAACAGAGATGTTCCCAGCATGTCCATTCAACACATTAGACCGATTTCGGTTCAAAATAGATCGAGCAGACGTGTTGCAGCTCCAATTTTCAACTGGTTCAGTACAATTATTGAACTGGATGGTCAATTGGGCCGCAAAATCAAGAGATGCGTGGGCACCTTAAGACTATGGCGTTAAAGATGTGAATTTTTTTATGGCGTTAACATAAATTTAAGAGTAATTCTTGGCCACTTGTGGGCGAAACTGCAGCAAGCAAAATAATTCTTCTTAGGCAATACCATTCAACCAAACATGCACATCTGCTGTACCTTTGCTGTTAATGAAGGTAACCAAGCTGGATTACCTGCAATTACAAGACTACACCAGCGGTGAAGAACAAACATGATGCAGATCCCCAACTATGTACATACGAACCACAAGATCTAGAAGCCAACAGCACAATTTTTCCGTAGCCATGAAGTCAGCAATGTACAGAAGATTTCTGCTTTCGTAACACACACAGAATACAAGATATGATTTTGTAGGAATTTGCAATATTTATAAATAGCAAGGTATATTTCATTTGAAGACAACAAATAATTATTTGGATAAGTGCTTTTTAGGTCCTTTGTTCACCACAACCTGGCAAGGGAACATGAGATTCAAGACAACCTGCAAGAAAAATGCTCATCCATTTACAGAAGCACTCTGATTTGATAGCGCTTGTATAATAAGATATGTTCTACTGCCATATTATTGCTGAAACTCCAATCAAGGTGTACATGGATAGAGGTGAATTTCTCGAGGAACTAACAGGTTTCAAATATTCATTCCCACTTGGCATCATCCCTTCAGTTTTTCCACAGAATAATCATCCTTTGCTTGGCAAAACATTTGTTAATCTTGGCATTTCAAAAGGTTGTGTGTCAAGGCTTCTGGCAAGATATCCTGTGATAAGCACAACAGACATGAAAAGTTGCTTCTTCAGCTATTTGAGAGGAGGAAGTAAAGTATAAAATAGCTGCTTGTAATTTAATGTATGCATGTCTTCCACACTCGAGGGTCAGCCCACAACCGAAAAGAGCTTTAAAGGCGAGGAAGTCTTCTATAATCATCAAGAAGCTCATGTGTTGGCCTGGTTAATGCCTGCAAAACAGATTTAAAACCCACTGTAGTAACAGAGACTTGAAACTTGAATTTGATCTTTGTTACTATTTCATAAGAAGAAAAAAAAAACTTATGTGACCAACATTTTCTAAATGTTTGCTCTGAAAGCATAACCCTAACATTTAAAGGGACTCCGAGCACCTCTCATGGGCATGCCTTTAAGCCAGACGACTTCCAACAAAATCATACTATGACCCCTATATGGAGGAGCCTCTTGCAATGGCCATGAGTGTCTCTTCCTGCTTCATTCCATGATACACTTCTCTAATAGAGACCACAGGGGTGACCCGGAAGTTATAACATAGCCAAGATGGCATTGAAATCGAACGAAAACTATTTGGAGTAGAACGGTCGATTCAGACATCAAATGAAAGAGGAAAGCTACAGAAAGGTATGCATCTTTAAGTACTTTGCAGTACTAGTCGGAGTCTCTAGGCATACCCATGAGAGGTGCTCGAAGTCCCTTTAAACAAACTCTACATTACTGGTCATGAAGAACAAAAATCAGTTGAGGCAACTTTGCCCTCCACTGGCATGGAGAATAAAAATGTAAATTATAAGTGCTGATCTAACCCAAAAACAGTTTAAATTTTCTTTGTCGTGCACATTAAAGAACAAGCTAAGGTCTTATGGACAATCTAATGTGCAGGTATAAACAAAGTAATGCTCATGTAAGCAAATTTATTCAAAAACACAATGTAAGCAAAAATAACTTAAGTTCTGCATTACAGTCCTGGTTTTACAGGCAATGCTGTTTGTTGCAGGACGCTGAAAATTAGCCAAACTAAGCGCTATTATTCAGGATATAAATTCTGGGAAACCGCTGTCTAAATAAAAGCTGTCTTAACTTGGATTATTCAATCAGCACAACTAGTTCCTAAATGGAGCTCATGTAGGTGTTCTCCCTATGCATTACCATAGAGAAAATCTTCCAGATCATGGAAGATAGATTTCCAAATTATTGCTCAATCTAATATTTACGTATCACAATGGATATTGACAGAAGCCTTCATCCAACCCTTGACAGTCAAATTAACAAAAGAAATGCTAATGGACATCAGTGTGTGCATCGTCCCTTCCAATGGCCTGATGCTATAGAGAGAAGTTTAATAATTTGCCTTATTTCACTTCACATGTATGGTGTATACGCACATCCATTTTTGACAGGCAAATCATTGGCCATTTTTTCTATGTAGTAAAAAGAGCCAACAGGTTTTGTATACTATGAACAGATTGTGTAGGTAAGCTCGCCTACTATGTGGCAGTAAAAATCGGTCAGTCTTTGGCCATTCAAAATTGGATGTGTGAATGAGCCATTAGGTTTACGTGAATTAAAAACTATCATGAAGCCAAATGGACTTTTAAATTGAAAACAAGCTAAATATTTCTTTACAGCAACAGATTTTATATGATTTAGAAAATGCACTAAAAACACTGTTTTTGAACAAAAATCGCGTTATTCTCGGTGGTAATGTATGGTTTGGCACAGGGGACTTTTGTCCCCCTGCAGCAATCTCCTCCTGCTCCCTGTAACAGCCCAATCATGGGCATCTGCCCGCACAATCGTCTGCAAATCCCCCAAACTGCAGGGATGTGACTAGCGCATCCCTGCGGTTCTAGCAGCTGCGGACGTGAAGCTCACGTCCGCGCGGCATAAATGGTTTATCATTAGTGAGCAAAATTACACGCCATTCCACCCAACCCACAATGGTGTAGTTATGAATGTTATTATTCTTACATAGAGGCGCCGCACTATCTCCCGCTGTGATTTCCGCCGGTTTCCGACACCCGATCGTTAAATTTATGAATGGGAACAAAGTTTCCATTCAATAATCTCCCCGCATGCACGGATCGCAGGTTTCCAATGACACCTTACCACTTCCCTAGTTACAATGCAGCAACACTTTGTATTCTATGTAGCATGCTCAGCAGGGACATCTTGTGGCCAAATAGTAAAATACACCTACTGACTTTAGGGAAAAAATAATATCTATGTCAAGAGGGCCTATAATTATTAAAAAATGGGCTAAAAATTAGTGATGGATGTAAAACTGAAAAAAAAACTCTTTTTTCCAAATAAAATATTGACATCATACATTATACTAGGGATATAATTTTAACATTGCAACTGGGACAAATGGCCAAATAAAATGTGTGGATTTTAATCACGGTAGCATGAATTATTTTAAAACTAATGGCTGAAAACGGAAAAATTCAGTTATTTCCATTGTAAAGCATTTAAAAGAAAATAATTCTTAGCATAATGTACAACCCAAAGAAAGCCTAATTGGTGGCGGAAAAAACAACATATAGATCATTTTGTTGTGATAATTACTGATAAAGTTATTGGGGAATGAATGGGAGGAGCTCTGAAATGTGAAAATTCCTCTCGCCCATAAGGTGAAAAATACCCGCTGGCATGTACTTATGCAGGTTCTATGGTTCATTACAGATAAAGCATGCGTAGATAGAGCTTTTAAATAAGCCCAATTTTTACCTTTGTGTAATTGAGTTTAGATCCACTTGGCAAGATAGCTGAATGCCAAGTAGCTTCTAACTAATAAAGCACATATACTGCACTAGATATCGGCTCCAAGAATGAGATAGGACAAGGCTTCAGCTCCCTTATATTTACATATAGCTATATAACAAGGAAACCAGCCTGCACACAACCTTAGTGTCCCCGTACTTCTGTCCATGTTTAATTAAAGGACCACAATCACGAAAAATTGAAAAAAGTAAAATATATACAGTAGATAGATGTAAGTTTGTCACAGAGTAAAATACACTACAATGTTCTCCCCAGAAACATTTTACAGCTGGGTGGCATGAAAGTAGTCTGATGGGGTGAGATGAGAGAATATAGGGCTGGCGCTTGTGCATAACTCTGCTTACAGCAGAGAAGGAGCCGAGCCGATGACAGCCCGATGCTCACCAAAACTAGCTGGGTGGAGCACCCAGCTAAAAGCGTCTGGGGAACACACTACACTATAAATTACTTTTATACCATGTCGCTGTCACAGCTGGTAGTAATTTTGACATCTGACAGAATTTTGTTTAGTCCACCTCTCCATGGAGATGCTCAGGCGTACGTATAGTTAGGCCGTCAAGTGAGTTTGGCACCGGGAGAGCCGAATGACTGCTCCCTGCCACCGCAAAACTCCCTGGTGGCGTTAAATACTATTCCCCCTCCGAGTTGCGCAACTCGGAGGGAGATGTGATTCGGGGTCTGGCAACCGCCGGAGCACCGAATTACCGTTACGCACATTACATTGCTGCTATGGGTCGCCTGCTTTCAGCGGCTGGCGGTGAGCTCCGTGCACCGAAAACACCTGATTCGATGCTCAGGGTTTTCTTTAGTTGTAAAAGCACTTACTGAATGTCAGTTGCCCAGTCCAACTGACAAAATAGTGCGCAAAGGAGTAGGGAGACTGGCTGGCATCTTTGTATACATCTTGTCCATAAAGTGATTTTGTAGACAAAGGAAATACTGAGTTCCCCCAATATGAAAGTGGACTTGGCCAAAACCTGTTAGAGGTCAACTTTACACTACTTACCTTAGCTGGTTCCGGACTGATGCAGTTTGAATCTACGTCCAGCAGGTGGTGCTGCCGCTCTGACTGGACGTAGATTTAACATCCCCCTGCCGTTACCGCCGATGTCGCCGCTCTGAACCCGCTGTAATGCACTCGCTCTGCTGTCTATAAGACGGCAGAGCTCTGTAAGCAGGTCAGGAGCCACTTTCATTGGCTCCTGACCGCGTGATCACAGAGAGCCAATCACATTGGCTCCCACTGATGGACAGCTGACCGGCTGTCAGCACTCTGCTGTCATAGAGACAGCACAGAGAGGAGCCTGCGGCGATGGGGCAGCGTCGTGACCAGCGTCGTGACCAGCGATAGCGGACGGGTAAGTGCGCCGATTCGTCGGGAGGCGGCGTTTTACCGTACAAGCAGTGTCTAGTCCTTAAAGAGGACCTGAACTCAGAACATCCTCTCTGCTCTAAAAGATACGCAACAGAAGAATAACCTTTAAACAAAAAACATTTCTTTGTTACACCTGATACAAATCCTAAAATCTGCACTGTTTCTACTTCCTGATTGATGGAAGCAGACAAATTGTTAAAGTGGATCCGAGATGAACTTTTACTCATTGCAGAATTGTGTTCCTTTTCTATTGTTTATAGGGCATCCCTCAAACCAAATACTTTTTTGTTTTTGTTTTAATACTCTAATTCCCTATAAACTAAACAAGCCACGCCCACAGGTTTTCAGAGAGCCAAGGCACGTCAAGGGCTGGAATACACAGGAGCGCTTTTGGTAGCGTTTTGGCAGCGCTGCGATACGCTAGCACTTTGCCAAAACGCTGGGCTACTGTTAATGGATGGGGCAACTTCCACAGGAGCGTTTCCCAGAAACGTAAACGCAGGACGTGCAGCATTTTGGGAGCGTTAGCGCTTCAATGTAAAGTATTGAAACGCTAGCAGAAACGCTCAGCAAAACCTAAACTGAGCGGTTTTGCTAGCGTTTTGCGGTTCAGCACACTAACAAAATGAAAATAAATTCACAGGACCAATCAGGATAAAAACGTGAAACAAAACGCTATGCAACCGCTGAGCAAAAAAATACAATGTTGCAAAACGCGACCGAAAACGCGCATGAATCCGCTTGCAAACCGCTCAGACAAAATGCTAGCGGTAGCGTTTCGCGTTTGCTGATTTCAGTGGGTTCCAGGCCTCAGACAGTAGCAAGGGCTCAAGGGAGGTATTACTAGCCAGAGATTTCAGAGGCAGAGGGGAAGAGGGAGGAGGAAGGGGGGGGGGGGGGAATTAGGTTTTTTTGCTCAAGATGCAGATAAGCCTGCCTCTGTGTAATGTTTACAGACAACATGGATGCTGTCACTGTATCACAGGAAGAAATAATCATATTCTATTAAAGCTGTTTGCAGCTAGATTTGCTGTGTAAACTATCTAAACTTTAGATAAGATATATAGACAAGTTAATTGTTATAGTTCATTTTTCATCTCGGACCCGCTTGAACATCCAGTGCTTTCGAATGGCCTTATCTCCCATCTCTGCCATAGGCATGCATGCGACATAGGAGAGATAAAATTACAGTTTGTGATTAGACACAAATGAGCATGCGACATGGGAGAGATAAAATTACAGTTTGTGATTAGACACAAATGAGCATGCGACATGGGAGAGATAAAATTACAGTTTGTGATTAGACACAAATGAGGGGGAATTAAAGAGGCTAAACTCTCTAAATGCATTTCTCTATTTCTTCAGTCCTGTGCAAGAGTTCAGGTCCACTTTAACGGGGAAGAGACTGCTGGTACACAAGTGGTTAAAGTGTACCTGAGATGGGCAGGGGAGAGAAAAAAAAACACGCATGGGGCTTCCTCCAGCCCCCTTCCAAGTCCTCCTGCGCCATCCTGATCTTTGTCTCGGAAAGGCCTCGAGTCAGGGCTAGTCGGCACAGGCATGTGCGTGCTCCCCGTCATGCTGCTGTTGCTGGGAGCACTAGAGTGGCGCATGCACGGCTGGGCATGCACAGTACGCCCCTGGCAGGAGGACTTTCTGGGGCGAATTGCCAAAGATCCAGATAACGCAAGACGGCAGCGAGGGAGAGATCAGCCTGGAGAGGGCTGGAGGAAGCCCCAGGTATGTATCTTTTTTTTCTCTACTGCCCATCTCAGGTTCCCTTTAAATGCCAGGGACATTGGAAAAAATGAATAGTGCCTTTTACTCTGGGAAAATGTACATCACATAAGCAAGCATTTACAAACACAAAATAAAACATGTTCACGTTAGTGGTGCTTTAAAGGAAGAATCAGGCGATTTTTACCAAAATCTGCTTTACCCACCTGGGGCTTTCTCCAGCCCCTTGCAGCCGACTGTCCCACGCTGTCACCTCCACTCTCCGCCGCTGTCCCTCGCATGGTGCAGACGACTACCTCGAGGTCACCCTTACTATGCCTGGGTCTAGTGTCGCAGAACTACTGCGCCTGCGCAGTAAGCCGTGGACAACGTGGCCGTGATTGACAGTGGCGCTTGACACAGGCGCAGTAAGGGCGACCTCGAGGTCGTCCTCTGCACCGTGTGGTGACAACGGCGGAGAGGACATCGTGGGACAGTCGGCTGGAGAAAGCCCCAGGTGAGTAAAGAAGATTTTGGTAAAAAAAAAAAAATCGCCTGATTCCTTTAAAGCAAACCTATGAAAAAATAAAATGGATAATTACCTTAGTGGGAAGTCTCTGGATAGTTCAGGATTTCCAGACCCTATTGAACCACATCATCCACGGTCCACTGCAGTAGGCAACTCTTTTTACCCACACATCCAAAATCATACACAGTAAGTGAGGTATTCCACTGACTTACATTGCCATGCGATTCTGGATGAAGGAAAACTGTGGGCAACACTGCAAGTGTGCTCCCTGCCTAAACAGTTTCCATGACTTTATAAAAAGCTGTAGACAGCAAAGTCTAATCCTAAACACTTTCCCAAGCAAGCTCTCTCCCCTGAGAAGGTGGCACAGTCAATGTAATGCAATGGATGATTGAATCCACTGCATTATAGAAATGAGAAGCGCAAATTGTAGCAGATAGTGTAGTTCCATGGATGGAACCTGCATGATACCATTGTACTGCTTATTTAACACTGACCATCATTATCGCCACTATTTGTTGAGCCCAAATAAAATCCAGCCAATTTGTAAGCAACACAATACAAGCATGCAGGCACTAAGATATAGAAGTCCAGGAAACCAGAAAAATATATTCCCACTTTACAGCACTTTAAAGTACACAATAATGATTAATAACATTTACTAAATCACAAAACTGGGACCAATTCATCTTTTGCTCATTCCACATCCTAATTCTAGTCTGTTTTTCCACAGCAATATGCTCAGTTAAAAAGATACCCTGATAGGATGGGTAAATGAGATGCAAATAGTTCTGAGGTGATGCAAAGATTTGTCCATTTTAAGGCCTCTTTTCCACGGGCAGTTGATAGGCAGTGAAATGCCTCTCAAACTGACAACTGCTTGCTGCTACCAGGTAACTGCTCACTGCTGCCTGGTAACTGCTCGCTGAGCACACAGTTCCACTGCCCGTGGAAAAGAGGCCCAAGTCTGCGTAAATTTGCATAATCTTTAAAACATAACTATTTGCATCTTACTGACCATCCCGATTCCCCGATGTTCAAGCGGTAAGACAGACCTTTTCCACTGGCAGTTGATAGGCAGTGAAATGCCGCTCAAACTCTTACAACTGCTAACTGCTGCCTGGTAACAGCTTGCTGAGCACACAGTTCAACTGCCCGTGTAGGAGAGGACTAAGGCCTCTTTTCCACAGACAGTTGAACTGTGTGCTCAGCAAGCAGTTACCAGGCAGCAGTGAGTAGTCATCAGGCAGCAGCAAGCTGTTGCCAGGGGGCAGCAGGCCGTTGTCAGAGTTTGTGAGGCATTTCACTGCCTATCAACTGTCTGTGGAAAAGAGGCCTAAGAAAAGCAGAGGGCTTCTCCATCATCTGTGCGACTGGGTAAGTAAGCTGACTGTTGCTGAAACCAATACATTTGCAAATGTTACTACCAGGGGTGATCAAGGAAATGTAAATTCTTCCAAGTTGATGCTAATTTTTATGCAAATGTATGCAATTTGAAAATGGACCAATTAACTTAAACCCAGGTTTAAAATCGATTGGTCCTTTTCCAAGCTGCATATATTTGCATGCACATTTGCATAAACTCAGAAGAATTTGCATCTCTTTGGGATGGAATTTGGATCTCCAGGGATGGATACTACACAGAATTTATTACATGAACTTTAAGGCTGGTTTCACAGTGGGACATTAAAGTCCCACGTTACAGCAGCCAGTAACGCAGCCTAAAGGTGCGTACACACGTCAGATAAAAATGAAAGATCACAGACCAATTTTACCCCCTTCCATGTAGTATGAGAGCCATACTCTACACAGTCTATTCTATGGAGCTGAACTACCCATCAGATAGAAACCTTTGCAAGATGCTGCACACAAAGATGCTGTACACATGCAACAGATCAGTATCTGCAAAAGATCTGTTCCTGCAAAAGATCCATTCCTGCAAAATGCATTCATAGTCTATGACATCTGCAGATCTCATACACACCTTGTTTAATGGACATTCATCTGCAGATCAGACAATTATCTGCCGATCTGAAGATCCAACCTGGTGGATCTGAGCTACAGATAATTGTCCGTTAAACAAGGTGTGTACGAGATCTGCAGATATCATAGGCTATGAATGCGTTTTGCAGGAACGGATCTTTTGCAGGAACAGATCTTTTGCAGATACTGATCTGTTGCATGTGTACAGCATCTTTGTGTGCAGCATCCTGCAAAGATTTCTATCTGATGGGGAGTTCAGCTCCATAGAATAGACTGTGTAGAGTATGGCTCTCATACTACATGAAAGGGGGTAAAATTGGTCTGTGATCTTTCATTTTTATCTGACGTGTGTACGCACCTTGACTCACAGCACTGTAAAATCAATGTGCTGTTCACAGTGCACACGTTGCGTTACATAGTAACGCAGCACTTTTAAACAAAGCGCTGCATGCTGTACGTTAGACTGTTTGCACATGCTCAGTAATGTTGGAGGAGGAGGTCTCCCCTCCTCCGTGGCCAGCCGCATGGCTAATTAATATTCACTGCACTGTGGTGACTCGTGGTGGAACCAGGGCTGTGGAGTCGGAGTCGTGGAGTCGGAGTCGTGGAGTCGTGGAGTCTGTTTCGGGGCAATTTTGGGTGCCTGGAGTCGGAAAAAAATGCACCGACTACGACTCTTAATGAATTTAAACTGATTAAAATAGAAAATATTAAAATGTTCTATTTCTCAGATAATAGTCATCATAAATAATTTATACATACAGTAATAGCTGTGCTTAGTCCACAAAAATGAAATAAACCAATCAAAATTAGTTACTTGTGCTGCTTCAATAAAGCAGTCCCCGTATTTTTAAAGTCAGATATACACATCTGATTGTGACTGTGTATACGATGTGTACATAGGAATTTCTTATATATGTTACGGCCAGAACCCGAAGTTTGGCCACTTCTAGTTTTGCGGCCAATGTTAGAAATGGATTGTTTACTCTGATATTAATGTATCTTCTGGCCGCAGCGCAGCGGCTAAACGTATTAATTTGTTGCAATTAAGCCGGCGGCAATGTAACAATTCAAGCCGCCGGCTTTTTATCTGCCTCTCTCTCCTTCTCCCCCCCCCCCCCCACCTCTCCCCCCCCCCCCCCCCCCCGCCTCTCTCGCTCTCCTATGGGCAGCCGGGCGGGGACACGAGTGTCCCCCCGGAGTCGTTCGTCGCGGCAGGAAAGCCTGCCGTTCTTGCAGAGCGGGTGCTGGCAGAAGCAATGTCTGCAGCCTCCCCGCTCTGCTGCGACGAACGACTCTGGGGGACTCGCGTGTCCCCCACCGGCTGGCCATAAGAGGAGAGAGAGAGAGAGAGGCAGATAAAAAGCCGGCGGCTTGAATTGTTACATTGCCGCCGGCTTAATTGCAACAAATTAATACGTTTGGCCGCTGCGCTGCGGCCAGAAGATACATTAATATCAGAGTAAACAATCCATTTCTAACATTGGCCGCAGCGCAGCGGCCACTTCGCAAATTGGCCGGCCAGAACCCGAAGTGGCCGGCCAGAACTAGAAGTGGCCAAACTTCGGGTTCTGGCCGTAACATATATACAAAATAACATCTATGCTGCAAGTATAAAGCCTGATGTGTAGCCGTGTCACTAATAGAGATGGTCAATGAGATGGAAATAATTCTGCATTGATTCTGATTTATGCAAATGTATGTATGGGGTGCCCCAGGACTCCTCATAAAATCAAATTATTTGATATGTTGTTAAGATTTGGTTTGGGGACTACGAATTAAAGGGTACCTGAGACTGATGAAAAGAAAAGTTTTATACATACCTGGGGCTTCCTCCAGCCTCCTTCAGGCTAATCAGTCCCTCGCTGTCCACCTCCACCACCTGGATCTTCTGCTAGGAGTCCTGGTAATTCAGCCAGTCAGCGCAGTCCGGCCGCTTGCCGCTTCCACAGCCAGGAGCGTTCTGCACCTGCGCAACAGTGCTGCGCAGGTGTAGTACGCTCCCAGCGGCAGAGTGTGTGTGCATGCGCACTACGCCAGACTGGCTCAAGTACCTGGACTCATAGCAGAAGATCCAGGTGGCGGAGGAGGACAGCGAGGGACTGATTAGCCTGAAGGGGGCTGGAGGAAGCCCCAGGTATGTATAAAACTTTAATTTCATCTGTCTCAGGTTTACTTTTTTACACAGTAGTACTATACTCATACATATACTACATATACTATACATACATATGCACTCTCCAAAGAGCTGCAGGAAATCCACTGAGAATGTTGTGCACATTGAACACAGAGGTGTTGTCTATCACCCATAAACCTGGTTCAGATTGTGCATGAAGAATGTGTAATAGAGGAAGAATCTGCTTATTCCCCTGCAGAGTACCTGCACATCACTCTTACATGTACCCAGTTACATTGCCTAGGGCCTGAGATGTTCTTTGTTCCAGCCTGTACCTTTTACAAGTACTGTTACCAAGGACTAGTTTTAGTCTATGACTAAAGGGAATAAATATGACAGTCTCCATATCCTTCTCACTTCAGTTGTCTTTTAAAATTCCTAAGCGTTGGCAGTTAAGAGACGAATTTCATGTTGCATACTTTCAATCAACAAGATTGTAATATGCAAATTCAAGGAGTCTGAGTCGGAGGAATCCTAAACTGAGGAGTCAGAGTCGGTGGATTTTTGTACCGACTCCACAGCCCTGGGTGGAACTGTAGTGTTGTCCGGATCATGAACGAATCGTTCATTTGATATGTTTTTTTGTGAGTCGGATCATCCGGATCATCACAATGAAAGATTCAGTTCACAGTGGCTTGTCTGTCTGGAAGAAACAGGAACATACAGAATGTACAGTGCAGGGAAAGTCCTGTCCTGCTAGTCATCTCACCCAGTCGGCTTCCCTAGTAAAATGATTCAAATGATTCGGTTCAAAGATCCGGATTTTTTCAATGATCCAATTCAAATGATCCGAATACTTAAAAAGATCCGGACTTCCTATCACTAACCTGGGGCGGCTGCTTTGAGAGCTGCATAACGCAGCTCAATCTGACGTCCAACTTCAACACCACCATGCATTGCGTTAGGGGCACGTTATGCAACCATAACGTCCCCTAAAACGCAACGTCTTGGTGGGAAAGTAGCCTAAAGGGGATCAGTAGCAGTATATAAAAAACAAAAAAGGTAAAATTACACATTTTGTTTTTATATACCGCTATAGAACCCCTTTAAAAACATGCAAATAGCAATTCCTGCAAGGGCAAAAGTTTTGCCACCCTGGTAAGACAGTATTTGGTTATATTACTGATTGGATTGTGAGCCCCTCTCCGAGGGATCCGTTGTTTGAACAATAGCAAACAACTTTTTTGGTTTGTTTCAACAACAAAAGTGGTTTGATAATTGTGCATTTAACAGACTTTTGTTGAGCGTGTGTATGAGCCTAAAGCGACAAGACCATATACTCTGTAGAGCACTGCGGAATATGTTGCGCTATATAAAACACTAAATAGTAACTACTACTACTTTATTCAAATCTAGCTGTATGGATTTTGCTTTTGCACCATTCCTGTTGTGTCGGCCAAACCCAAATGTAGGTCCTCTGCAAACATGTTTAGCAATAGACAAGAGAAGGGGCATCCAAATCTTTGAACACCCAGTGCTGATGGATTGGTTCCAATATTTGAAACTGAATAAATGCTTTAACACTATTTCTTGCAGTACAAATGTATTACTTTTCACAAACACCATTTTGGCCTGCTGTGCCCAAACATCAGCATAGAACTGTAAATAGAGTGGAAAAAAAAGCAAAAGCTTCAGGCACTAATATACAATGAGTACCTTTAGGAACTTCTCAATCATCAAGTGAAAAAGGCATCTTACAGGAAACAAACTTTTAAAAATGAATGTATGTGAATGTATGTCTGCATACAATCAGTCACCTGCCTAATACTCTAGCGGTCCACCTACACAAAACCTACAAAGTTGTCCTGTGGCATCTGATACCAAGACATGAGCAGCCAAGTCTAAAAGTGAAAGATGGGGTGTCCATGGATCAGTTTTTCTCTCCCTGCCACAGAGGCTTGACTATACTGAGATCTGGGAAATTTAGGCCAAAGAGCTCAGAGAAAATGTGATTCACTGGAACAGGGAACTTTCTATTGCTCCACGATTCAGCTCTGATAACCACAAGCCCATTTTAGGCACTTTTGACAGTTCACAAGTGTCAACATGGGCACAGTGACTGGTCTACAGTTACTCAGCAATCTGCAGTGCATTGTGTGAACTGACATCTTTCGCATCAACTTCTTCAGCAATCTGTGCTACAGTAGCTCTTCTGCCAGGTGAAACCAATCAGGCCTGCCTTTATTCCCCATGCACATCAATATGCATTGGGCACGGCTAGATGTTGGTTCATCTTGGGTCTTCCCATGCATATTGGGAAAATACTACAAGACCTGGTGTTTAGGAGTTACTCTGACAGTTGTGTAGCAATCATAAGTTAGTCCTTTTTAAAGCTGCTCAGATCCGTACATTTGCCAACTTTTCTACTTTCAGCATCACCTTTAAAGGACAACTGAAGTGAAAAGAATATGGAGGCCGACATGTATTTCCTTTTAAACAATACCAGTTGCCTGGCTGTTCTGCTAATCTTTTGCCTCTAAAGCCCCATCTACACGATACGATTCTTTGTGCGATTCGATTACGATTCTATTTACGATCTGATTAAATCCGACATGTCCAATCGGAAAAGATTTGATTCAATTTGATTTGCCATTGTTTTACAATGGCAAATCTAATAGAATCGAATCCCAATCGGACATGTTAGATTTAATCAGATCGTAAATAGAATCGTAATCGAATCGCACAAAGAATCGTATTGCCATAGACCCTGAACAAACATGCAGCAGATCAGGTGTTTGACATTGTCAGATCTGACAGGATAAGTCGCATTCTTGTTTCTGGTGTTATTCAGCCACTACTGCAACCAAACAGATCAGCAAGGCTGCCAGGCAGCTGGTATTGTTTAAAGTTAAATATGGCAGCCTCCATATTATTCTCACTTCAGTTGTCCTAAAACAAACAAAAAAAAAAATCACTTGCTGCTCAGTATATCTTACACTTGACAAATCTTATTTGTGTCACCTTTTAGTGGTTTTAATGTGTTAATTGGTTGTAGGGTAAATGCCAATCAACTATTAGCTTATCAGCACTGGGAACATTTCAACGACACATGGTCTATACTTGCTGCAGAATATGCTTTATCTTGTTTTCTTTCTTTTTTTTTTTTTTTCCTGTCGAAACAGGAGCAAAAATGCTGCAGCCCATCACAGAGCAGCAAATTTCACCTATTTGTAAAGTACTCCATTTGCCTTTTTTGTTTTTCTTTATCGCTCAGCCTTGGGACATTTGTGAAATAGTATCCTTTCAGCAAGTACACTAGACCGAAAACTCACTGCACGCATAATGCTGATAAGTGAAATACTAGAGCAAAAAGGTCATCCTAAAAAGAGGTGTGAAAAGCACATACTGACTTGCTCATGGACTTCATAGTCCATTATTTTTGTAATGTCACTGGAATATAAATGGATGTATTATGTCCAAACTTGCCTTCAGAGGACTTCTAAACCATGCAATGGGACATTACCACAGTACTTCACTGAAAACAGACAATGCTTCTTCCTAATACAATTAGATATTGTATAGCAGCAATGTGATGAAATTGCTACGATCAGTTACCTACTTTTAATATTTATCAGTGTTTAGCTGGAGTTCTCAGAAAATCACAGATACACAACTCTGGGCACAATATACAGCGACAATAATGCAATGCATAAGCACTTTCATATGAGTTGCCTTTCACCAATTGGCTTAAAAACTACCAATTCAAAAAAACAAAAACAAAAAAACTCTTCTCTTATAAAAGGGTGACACTGCAGTTTTACACAACATACTGCCACGCAAAAACAAGTCATTGATGGGCATAACATACTTTGAAAAGGTTATCTTGCCATCAATACCCATACTATCTTCTTAGGGGTGGGGATGAAACCCCCCAAAAATGCTCTAATATAACATTTTGGATCAGAGGGAAATTTGGCTTGATTCATTATATATTTCTAGAATCAGCAAGCTGTTCATTTCTTTTTTGCATTTTACATTCATTATTTGATAACTAAATAACCTGAGAATGCTGACACCGTAATTTGGTATATTAACATTTACAGAGACATAAAAATAAATGTAATGACTTTACGAAATATATCTTGTCTGGCTAGGTTTTGTCTTAAACCACAAAACATACTTTTTCTTAGTATAAACTGGTATGCCTTATAAGTAGATCACTCCAGACAGGAGGCTGACCTATTTACACTTGCCTCCATTACCCTGGTCACCGTAAGAGTGGTGTGGTGACATCTAAGAGACAAGCAGGACAAGAGCACCCCTTCTGATATGGACACCACCTCCCCCTTTCAGAAATACAGTACATTCTGAGATTATGCAAGAGGATAACAGCTGTGATCCTGATATGGAATAGTAGATATGGAATATTTTATAAGTCGTTATGGCAAATACTATACCTGCATTTTATAGGTGAATGGATGCTTTCCATACACTACAGGACATCAGAATTATAATTACTAGGTAGAGGATGATATCTCCAGTTGGAGAAAGATCTAACCCTTCTGGAATTTTCTTTGACTGAATAAAGACAGAGGCGCAAGATGATTTTGATACATGTGCCATGGAGGATTTCTCCTCCATGCTAGGTTACCTACTAAACCAGGCCTGGGCAAACTTTAGGTGGCCGGGCCGCATGCCTGAAATTCCAACCCCCCTCCTTCCGCGAAAAGTTGCGAGTGGGCAGCAGGGGATTTTGAAACTCACCTCATTCACTGATGTCCCGCGTCATATCTCCATGGCAACAGGATGTCACACGATGTGATGTCAGGACATGCCAGCGCAGCCTGACACGCGACTCCCTGTTGCCATGGAGACGCATCGCAGGACATTGGTGAGTGAGGAGAGTGTCAAAATCCCCTGCTGCCCACTCAAAACTTCTCACAGAGGGGGAGAAAGGAGGGGAATCTGGTCGCCAGTCGGTGGGCCGGAGAGCAGAGCACTTAAGGTAGTATTTTTGTAGAACTCCTAAAGAACCTCAGGAGAGCAACCATCCAGTTCCTGTGAACAGATGTGGAGAACAGAGTGGGGATGCTTACTTTCCCACAGGCTCTAACAGTGGTTGAAAGTAATTGCAACCCACCTTTGTGAGTATAAATCGGTAGTACTTCTATCCCCAACTATTGACGATACTGCACCATTGGGCTCCTGGTCTCGCACCTAGAAAATCCTGGGTTGCTAACAAGCACAGGAACCATCGTCAAATACCTAAATACAGCAGGATAACTGTGCATGCTATGAGGACTGGATTTGCAGTTGAAATTCGGATTAGCCCCTACAGAGTGTAAACATCTGACAAGTGATCATCGTACAGTTGGAGGGGGAAGAACGCCAAATGTAAAGGTATTATAGTGTAGTTACTCAGCAGACCCCAAACTGGATGAATGAATTTTTTTTATTTTTTTTACTATGGTGGAATTAAAGAGGACCTGAACTCTTTCACAAGACAGAAGGAAAACTTAGAGAAATGCACCCTGTATGTATTTAGAGAGTTTAGTCTATCAAATCCCCCCTCATTTGAAAGCACAGGATGTTAACAATATGTCTGCTTCCATGAAAGCAGGAAGTAGAAACACCGGAGGTTTGTTTTAGGATTTGTATCAGCCGTAACAAAACGGTTTTTCTTTAAAGGTTATTATGCTGTTGTGTATCTTATATAGCAGAGAGCAAGTTCTGAGTTCAGGTTCGCCTTCAAAATTTGATAATTCGACTAAGCCCCCCTTTTACACTTAATCAGTTGCTCTCAGTTATAACTGAAAATCTGCTTTCTTTCAAAGAAATGTCCATGTTTTCCTATGGTTCAGTTCCCTCTATACGCGTTTTAACTGAAAGCTTTTTCACAATGCACTGCTATGGAAAAAATGCTTACCAACACGTAATAACGCACACAACGCGTTAAAGGTCCACTCCAGCAAAAAGAAAAAAAAAAAGTAGGCAGTTAAAATATGACAGAACCGACAGGGTTTTGGACTAGTCAATCTCCTCAGGTTTTTCTTTGTTTGCAAAAGCCATTCCTGAATGGCCGTTTAACCACCAAAACAGTAAAATACCAGAAAGCCTCACTACTCACTTGCACACTGTTTTTGCAGTTAGACTTAGCAACTGTCTTTCAGAAAATGTTTTTTTAAAACAAAAAAATCCTGAGAATACCCCAAAAGTAGAAGGACTAGTCCAAAACCCTGTCGGTTCTTCAACTGCCTTCTTTTTTCGCTGGAGTGGTAAAAGTGTAAAAGAGACTAAAGCAGAATTATACGGTCATGTCATCAGTACAAGTTCAAGAAACTGAAAAATGCAGAATTATTCTCCAATAATGGTAACAAACACGCACACTGCCCATTAGTAACAAATTAAACCTGGAAGATAAATATAACTAGTTGAATAAAAATATTGCACTTAACACCATTAGCAAGGTCACCCTTAGAATTCTGGTTTACACGTTAAATTGCTCATAACTTAATTTCCTTGTACACTCACTGTTATGTTAAAGTGCAAACCACAACTACAATTTCTAAAATGAATGGGTATTTATATAAAATAAACACTTTACGTCTCAAAAGGGTGCATAGTATGCTTACCTGTTAAGCGGAGTCATCTCTGACTGTACAAGGATATCATCACCACTGCCACCAAGAAAGCAAAGGTTCTCCCATCCCGGATTTCTCAACTAAAATTATAATATACCATATATTAGTATAAAGCCAACAATTAGGCAAAGTTGTAGTATACATCATTTTCTGGAGCATTAGGTGAGATCTGCTCAACCTCTGCTGTGGGGCCAATGCAGAAACCTAGGTGACTCAAACCCATATAAACTATAGGGACCCATATACTGGTCGATTTCAGCCATCGATCAATGGCCAATTAGACCGCTCTGATCGAATCAGCTAGAAATCGATGCAGATGAAAGAAGGATGATCAGTCAATTTCGATCAATCAGTCCAGTTAGAAAATGTAGGTTGATTGGCTGCTGGCAGCAAAGAGAGTTGCATTAGATCAAATGGTGTAATAATGCATTTCAATCAATTTTCAATGTATTTCATTCTGAAATCTATTGGAAATGTGTTCCTAGTGTGTGGCACACATCCGAGAGATTGATTCCTTTCAGATTTGACCTGACAAGCATGTGACAGGAATCTGATGGTCAAATCTGCAGCAAATCTATAAGGGTATAGTAACCTTTAGCCAAAAAAGTGGATGGGTTCTGCACAATGCCCGTAGCAGGAATATAGCCTTTGAGTAAATGTAGAAGCCAAGCAACCAGTGGTTAACATGTTTCGGATGCACAATGGTCCTTAAAGAGAACCTGTACTGAGTAAAATTATTTAAAATAAACACATGAGGTAACTTCAAATGAACATTACATAATTACCTTGCCATCAGTTTCTCTCAGAAGCTCACCATTTTCTTCTTACAGTGATCCCTTCCAGTTCTGACAACATTTTGTCAGAACTAAAACATATCAGTTGCTGTCAGTTTTATATCAGTTGCTGTCAGTTACAGCTGAGAGGAGAACTGATGTGTCCATGTTTCCCTATGGCTCAAGTGGGCGATGTTACAGTTTAACTGTGTGCTGACCAGAAAGCTGTTATGGAGTAATGGCCATTTTCAAAATGGAGGACGGAGAATTCCATAGATCACAGCGGACAAACAGGACATATTAGAGGAGAAAGAGATTGAGGAGTAGACTACACAGCAGGCAAGAATGACTTGTGTATGCTTATTTTGACTATTAATTTTCAGTACAGGTTTTCTTTAATCATAGTGCATGTGCTACAATTACGTACCATTGTGCAGCCAAAACACGTTAGCCACTGGTACCTTTGCTTCTACTTTTAGCCGAGCCTCAGCAGGGTCCCCTAAATCTGCTGATTCCTGGTGAGAAAGCCGTACAACTTCCTGCAGAATAGCCCTGTTTGGGTAAACTAAGTCTAGTCTTCCTAGTAGTAAGGCACCTTAGCACCACTTTTATACAGTGAAAGACATTAGCTCTGGAAGAGGTAGTGTTTAGTTATAGAAAAAAATAAAGGGCTGTCTTCTACATGGGCCTTTAAAGATCATCCCACGCCGCACCAAAATAAAAAAAAGCCTTCAATTTGACAGTATTGTTAGTTTTTCACTTTCAGTCACTGAACTTTAAAAAGACACTGAAGCCTCCAAAAAACAATCTTTTTATTTAATAAATGTGTTTAACACAATAGCCCTAACTAAACCACCGCATTCCCGCTGCTATAAACTATCTAAATCCGCCCCAACTCTCCCTCCCTCTCCCCTGCAAAATCCACGACTTTCTTGGTCGTGGATTTTGCTGCCCTAAGCGCTTCCGTGTGAGGCCGAGCTATGGGCTGCAGCCCTGCCTCATACGCGTCTGTCAGCCCGGATCGCCGCCTCTCCCCCGCCCCTCTCAGTGAAGGAAGACAGAGGGCCGGGGGAGAGGCGGCGATCCAGGCTGACAGAAGCGTGAGGCAGGGCTGCAGCCCATAGACCTGCCTCACACGGAAGCGCTGCCCGGATTGGCCCCCGGGGAGTTTGGGGGGATTAAAGGTGGCCACACACGTTACAATAAAATGATCTTATTTTACAGCAATTGATAAAAACTATCGTATCTCCCGGTGGAAAAAAAAAATAAAAAAAATTGAAAGGTTTTTTTCATTCGACTGAAAAATCCAATTGGATTTTCCAATTGGATCTTCAATCTATGAAAGCAGATTGTAAACTTTTTACAGAGTTACAGAGAAACAATTTCATCCTTCTCAGCACAGAGCTAGATGGCAAACCAACTGCTAGTGCAGAAGCTGAGGTCCTACTGCCATTGATTATATAGAGGGCTGAGGGATAAACACATAATTCAGCATTTCCCACTAAAGGACTGTCATGGTGTTTTTAGCACAGCAGGAAAAGAACAGAAAAATGAATTCACTGGTTATGAACCATGTACTTTAATCAGTTTATTAGACAATGTTATTTTAGCCATTTTGCTGGCTACTGTTAATACATTGTTTCTGCGACTTACCGTATATTTATTAATAAGAACACCGGTAACAAACCGTTGAGCCTCTTTTGTTGGAATATGCAAAAACTTGTAGGTTTATGCGAAAAGACCACAAAATGGCACTGGGCATTTTGTTGATGTGCTTGTTCAGTTTTATGGTCCATTACGTTGAAGGGAAGGTTCAGGCACGACCTAAAAAAAAAAACAAAAAATACAAATCCTCTTACCTGGGGCTTCCTCCAGCCCGTGGCAGCCAGGACGTGCCCTCGCCGTGGCCCCGCAGGCTCCCGGTCTTCTTCGGTGGCCGACCCGACCTGGCCAGGCCGACTGCCAGGTCGGGCTTCTTCTGCTCTCCAAAATGCACCTCACGGGGGTGCGCTGACGTCATCGGACGTCCCCGGGCTGTACTGCTCAGGCGCATAACTACTGCGACTGCGCAGTACAGCCCGGAGGACGTCCGATGACGTCAGCGTGCCCCCGTGAGGCGCATTTTGGAGCGCAGACGAAGCCCGACCTGGCAGCCGGTCTGGCCAGGTCGGGTACCGGAGAAGACCGGAAGCCTGCGGGGCCACGGCGAGGGCACGTCCTGGCTGCCACGGGCTGGAGGAAGCCCCAGGTAAGAGGATTTGTATTTTTATTTTTTTAGGTCGTGCCTGAACCTTCCCTTTAATCTGCTCTATAGTAGTATTTCAATCCCTTATTTTACCTTAAGTATAAGGATTTCGGTTGAGTTCTTTCTATTGCAACCTCCCTGTTATTCATACCTAAAACCTTTCCTACAAAATTGCTAAGCCTTACCTGTGGGAAGATCATAAAAAAGTCACATCTGCTTACATTTTTAATGTAAACAATAGTACATTTTCATTAATAAGCAACTAACAACAAGGAACCAACCAGCCGGGCATTTCCAAAATCTTTATTGCAAAAAAAGTACAGATGTGCAATATACAAAATGTTGCAAATTCCTAATTAATGGAAATTTACTATTGTATTCATTAACAGGATAAAACCCTATATTAACAAAACAAAAAAATCGAATATGAAATGACTTATTTAGCTTCCCTATCCTGATGGTTGTAGTGTTCACTGCCAGATTTATATAGATTTCTGCTGGTTTCCATCTTTATGGTTTCATGTGATGCCGAATGTGACATCACTTCTGCACTTTCCCTATTCTTCCAACTCAGCTCAGTGTTTATGTTCCTTCCCTACTGCCACAGCAAACATCACCTAGACAACAGGCCTACTTCATTGTGTAAACTCTTCTTTGGGAAACTCTTCAAAAAGGAGTGTGGGCGTGTGGTGTGTAGGCAGTGTGCGTGTACGAGACGTGCGTGTAGGCAGTGTGCGTGTACGAGGCGTGCGTGTACGAGGCGTGCGTGTACGAGGCGTGCGTGTACGAGGCGTGCGTGTACGAGGCGTGCGTGTACGCGGCGTGCGTGTACGCGGCGTGCGTGTACGCGGCGTGCGTGTACGCGGCGTGCGTGTACGCGGCGTGCGTGTACGTGCGTGTAGGCGGCGTGCGTGCAGGCGGCGTGCGTGTAGGCGGCGTGCGTGTAGGCGGCGTGCGTGTAGGCGGCGTGCGTGTAGGCAGTGTAGCTTTCTGTTATTTGCATGCTGATATAAGCTTGCTACTGTAGCCATTTACAAAAAGAAAATAAAACACACCTTCTCATAATTCTGCTGACACTGTTCAGTTCCTGCAGTTAGGAACCCAGACCAGAAGAAGACAAATACAGAGATATAATAGAAGAATCCTTTCTTATATTTTTGGAAGCTCTATTTTTTTAGCAATTTTTTTAATTAGTGGATGTTACAACCACCTTTAAAACCAGAATTATATAGAAGGGAAGTAAATAGAAGTCAGGATATGCACCCTGAACAAACGTACTGGTCTCTCTCACACAACATACAATGGTTCTATCATTTGCTTGGCAAGCTCTCTTCAGGTTGGCTTTAGTTTTGAAACAGAGGTTCTTGTTTTGAAGTGCAAACAATTATAGAGAGTTCATTTATTTTGAGCTAGATAAAATAAAACGAAAGCAGCCAAAGTAATTTACTTTCCCAATTAGTGGTTTACCAACTTAAAGTAAATACCATACCTCCAGTTCATATTTATCTTCAGTGTTTTTGCATCCTAAAGCATAATAAAAAAAGAAAAAAAAAAAGGGCACAAAAATTAGAATTTGTCAACATCAGCATACTTAAAATTATAATCGTCAAGACCTTATTTGGTAAAGGCCCCAAAGACTGATGGATGACACAGAGTATGTTGGATGAAACCAAGGCAACCAGCATTCAGCTAGCAGTATATACTGTAAATTCTATTTAAGCACTTCCCTGTATAGCTCAACATTCTTCAGTACTCTTTCATAGAGTATTAATGCGGACCCTCCAAAGTGTATGTTCCTAGCTCAAAGCAAGGTGTTGCTCCCAACATCCAGTTGGTCCTATAGTCCATTGATTTACTGTAGGTGGTGCACACGAAACTGAATGATTGAATGGGACTGGCAGCAACTACAGCGGGTTGCAAAAGTATTCGGCCCCCTTGAAGTTTTCCACATTTTGTCACATTACTGCCACAAACATGCATCAATTTTATTAGACTTCAACGTGAAAGACCAATACAAAGTGGTGTACACAGGGGAAGTGGAACGAAAACCGTACAGGATTCCAAACATTTTTTACAAATCAATAACTGCAAAGTGGGGTGTGCGTAATTATTCGGCCCCCTGAGTCAATACTTTGTAGAACCACCTTTTGTTGCAATTACAGCTGCCAGTCTTTTAGGGTATGTCTCTACCAGCTTTGCACATCTAGAGACTCAAATCCTTGCCCATTCTTTGCAAAATAGCTCCAGCTCAGTCAGATTAGATGGACAGCGTTTGTGAACAGCAGTTTTCAGATCTTGCCACAGATTCTCGATTGGATTTAGATCTGGACTTTGACTGGGCAATTCTAACACATAGATATGGTTTGTTTTAAATCATTCCATTGTTGCCCTGGCTTTATGTTTAGGCTCATTGTCCTGCTGGAAGGTGAACCTCTGCCCCAGTCTCAAGTCTTTTGCAGACTCCAAGAGGTTTTCTTCTAAATTTGCCCTGTATTTGGCTCCATCCATCTTCCCTTCAACTCTGACCAGCTTCCCTGTCCCTGCTGAAGAGATGCATCCCCCGAGCATGATGCTTCCACCACATTTGACAGTGGGGAATAGTGTGTTCAGAGTGATGTGCAGTGTTAGTTTTCCGCCACACATGGCGTTTTGTATTTTGGCCAAAAAGTTCAATTTTGGTCTCATCTGACCAGAGTACCTTCTTCCACATGGTTGCTGTGTCCCCCACATGGCTTGTGGCAAACTGCAAACAGGACTTCTTATGCTTTCTGTTAACAATGCCTTTCTTCTTGCCACTCTTCCATAAAGGCCAACTTTGTACAGTGCATGACTAATAGTTGTCCTATGGACAGAGTCTCCCACCTGAGCTGTAGATCGCTGCAGCTCGTCCAGAGTCACCATAGGCCTCTTGACTGCATTTCTGATCAGCGCTCTCCTTGTTTGGCCTGTAAGTTTAGGTGGATGGCCTTGTCTTGGTTGGTTTACAGTTGTGCCATACTCCTTCCATTTCTGAATGATTGCTTGAACAGCAGTGCTCCGTGGGATGTTCAAGGCTTTGGAAATCTTTTTGTAGCCCAAGCCTGCTTTAAATTTTTCAATAACTTGATCCCGGACCTGTCTTGTGTGTTCTGGACTTCACAGTGTTGTTGCTCCCAATATTCTCTAAGGGCTCATTTCCACTATCGCGAATTCGCATGCGTTTTTCGCATGCAAATTCGCATAGCAATACAAGTGAATGGGACTGTTTCCACTTGTCAGGATTCCTGTGCGTTTTTCTGTGCAGAAAAAATTCGGATGGCAGAGCCATCAGAATTCGCATACCGCATACCGCTATGCGAATCGCATACAATGCATTTAATAGGAAATTCGCATGCGGTTTGGGTATGCGAATTTTCATGCGAATTTTCATGCGAATTCGCATAGAAACAATGGAAAAAGCACACCAGCACTGCCATGGTTAAATTCGCATACATCGTCATCCATGCGAATTCGCATGCGACTTCGCATGAAAATTCGCATACACCCGCATGCGAAATTCGCATCCGCATGCGAATTTTTACCGCGGCGATTCGCACCGCACAAGTGGAAATGCAGCCTCAGGCCTGGTGCACACCAAAACCCGCTAGCAGATCCGCAAAATGCTAGCAGATTTTGAAACGCTTTTTCTTATTTTTCTGTAGTGTTTCTCCTAGCGGTTTTGTGAAGCGTTTTTGGTGTAGTAGCTACAGTAAAGCGGTCACTGAACAGCTACTGTAACAAAAACGCCTGCAAAACCACTCTGAAGTGCCGTTTTTCAGAGCGGTTTGCGTTATTCCTATACTTAACATTGGAGGCAGAACCGCCTCTGCAATCCAAAATCTGCAGCAGCCCGGGAGTATGCGTTTCTGCAAAACGCCTCCTGCTCTGGTGTGCACCACCCCATTGAAATACATTACACTAGCGTTTCCACATCCACAATTGGATCTGAAAACGCGACCGAAACGCTCTGGTGTGCACTAGGAATTAGACAACCTCTGAGGCCCTCACAGAGCAGCTGTATTTGTACTGACAGATTACACACAGGTGCACTCTAGTTAGTCATTAGCACTCATGAGGGAATGTCTATAGGCAACTGACTGCACTCAGATCAAAGGGGGCCGAATAATTATGCACACACCACTTTGCAGTTAATTTGTAAAAAATGTTTGGAATCATGTATGATTTTGGTTCCACTTCTCATGTGTACACCACTTTGTGTTGGTCTTTCATGTGGAATTCCAATAAAATTGATTCAGGTTTGTGGCAGTAATATGACAAAATGTGGAAAACTTCAAGGGGGCCGAATACTTTTGCAACCCACTGTAGGCTGTAGCAGTGCAGTCCTATCACCAAACTTAATCAGAGGAATCTGAGAGGAAGCCACACACTCCAATACTTTACAAGGGAAGTGGCTGAAAGCATATACAGGGCAGATTATTTTGTTATTAAGGTTGTAATGTCACAGTATAAAGTCAAAATTACTGATTTAAAGTGCTGCCCTGCAGAATAGTAGACATCAGATCATTGGTAACCCAGCTGCAGTGAAGACAGCCAGGTGAATGGTGCACAGTGGTGAGGTGTTTACTTCAGATGCAGGAAGTGATTAATAAAGTCACTTACTGTATACACACTGTCCCTGTGCACTGTTCCCCTGGCTGTCACCGCTGATCTGAGGTCTGAAGTATGTCGTAGGGCAGCACAGCGAGGAGTGAGCAAGGGGGAGCTGAACTTTGTGGAAGCAGGACGGGATCAGGACAAGAGGTAGGCGGGCAATAAAGTGGCAGGCCAACCCGGAGTATACCACCTGGCCAACAGCAAAGTATCACCAGTGGTACGTGTACCACATGTTGAAAATCCCTGTCCTAGAGTAACTGATCCATTACAGAGAAAAATCAAGGGCATGGCTCCTTTAAGACACTATTATTGATGTGGGTATACAGACAGCAAGTGTCTTAAAGTGGATCCGAGATGAACTTTTACTCATTGCATAATTGTGTTCCTTTCTTATTGTTTATAGGGCATTCCTCAAGCCAAATACTTGTGTTTTTGTTTTAATACTTTAATTCCCTATAAACTAAACAAGCCTTGCTCACAGCTTTTCAGAGAGCCTTGGCATTTTCAGACCGAAGCAAGGGCTCATGGGAGCTCAGTCTGGGCAGGAGGAGGGGGAGGTATTACTAGCCAGAGATTTCAGAGGCAGAGGGGAGGATTAGGTTTTTTCCACAGGCTGAGTGCTGAAGATGCAGATAAGCTTGCCTGTGTGTAATGTTTACAAACAACATGGCTGCTGTCATTGTATCACGGGAAGAAATAATCATATTCTATTGAAGCTGTTTGCAGCTAGATTTGCTGTGTAAACCTTAGATAAGATATATAGACAAGTTAGTCCTACATGTGCATCATATATCTTTATTGGTACAAAATACTAAAAGTGGGAAGGCACCTGATCACACTAATAAAAACCATTAAAACTTCTGGCTGAGCAGGAGTGAGCACTACTACACAAAACAATTGTATATTCCACCAGCCATCTCAGGGTTATTGCTTACAGCGATCGCCCAGCATAAGCCTATGCAATTCGCATCCGCCACCCATTGAGATCTGGCCGTGTGTGGACCCACCACCGACGCACACCAAGGCCTTCAAAAAAGCAGCTGCAACCGCATCCAACAAAAACCGGAGCACTAGGGACTTTTTTCTTGCTGCCAATACGTAGATCCTTTTGAACTTCCTCTCTGTCAAAATTGCTCTCATACAGTATGCCTTAGTCTCTAGTTGGTACCAATCAATACTTTTGGATCACAATATATACTGAATATGTGCTGAATTGTTTGCATCACCTTTTTACTTTTTTCCTTCCGGGATTTCAATACATGTATCACATTTCATTGAGCAAGGTGACTGTTGCAGATCCCATTCATAAGTGTACTCACGGCTTCCGCCTTCAGCGTAACCAGCGGCTATGGCGGCGTGTATGTGACTCTGTGGATCCGCCGTCTCAGCGTTCTTCGGTGGTGCTCCAGCTATTGTAGTAGCGAGCTCCACTCTGTATCATCCGGATTCCGGCTCAAGTGTGGATCCACTGCTCTTCAGATCTCCCGCCGCCTTGGCGTCTTCAGTGCGGCCGATGCAGGGTCACGTGAGCGCTCACTCCTGCTCCTCCCTTCCTGCTGACGCGTTTCGCCCCTCCCACCGGGGCTTTCTCAAAGCAGCTGAAGATTAGTGGGAAGATAGGCTGTTTTATTCGCTCTGGGAGATGGGTTGGGCTCAAGATACTTCCGCCTTCTCATGCATATTCATTACTTCTCCGTGTAATCTCCGTAATTACTCATTTTCACCATCTATCATTTTCTGCCAATTTCCTCCCTCTGACACAACTTGCAGAGGGTTAGGGGGTCTGCATTTCATATAGGAGATTTTTGCCTACAACAGCAACATAAACTCTCTATCCACACGGATCTCCGCATTCTTAGAGGAAGTAGGCTAAATTTAAGTCTGAGTTTAATCCACCGGGGGTCAGTGTGCCCAGTCTGTAGATCCATGTAGTTTCAATTTTCTGTAACTCTTTCTCTATATCACCTCCTCTGTTAGAGATCCTTTGTTTGATGATCCCTTTGAACTTCAATCCCTTTGGTTGGCCATTATGGAAATCCTGGAAGTGCTGTCCCAAGGGACTGTCTTTATCTGCTTCTTCAATGTTTGTTAAATGTTCCCCAATCCTTTGTCCCAATTTTCTTTTCGTCTTTCCTATATACAATAACCCACACGGGCATTAAATTGAGTAAACAACTCTTTCAGTGGTACAGGTTATTAGATCTCTTATTTCGTATATTTTATTATTTTTTGCATTTCTAAAAACCTTTGTTCTTTCTGCATATTTACACATTCTACAATTCCCACAACTGAACATCCCTTTGCTCCTAGGATAATCCTGTAACCATGTCCCTTTCTTTATACTATTATACTCTGACCTAACCAATTCACCTTTTAGATTTTGGGCTCTCCTTGCTGTCATAAATGGTCTCTCACCTACATATCTTTTTAATTTTTTCATCAAGCATCAAGATGTGCCAATGTTTCTGTAACAGTTCTCGCAGACCCTTCCAATGGGAGCCATAAGTTGTTACCAATCTAAGTGGTTCATTTGCTTTCTTGCCATTGTCTCCTCCTTTCATCTTTATCTTTTTCAAGATCTCCTCTCTTGATTTTGTTCTAATTCTTTGTTTTTCCCGTTCCAGCAAACTGTTTGGGTACCCTCTTTTTAATAGTCTCCTTTGGAGTTTATCTGCCTCCACCTCGAAGTCACCATCCGTCGCACAATTTCTTCTAAGTCTATGAAACTGTCCCCCCGGGATTGCCTGTTTCTGAGACGGCAGATGGTGGCTCGCGAAGTGGAGCAGAGTATTGCCTGCCGTAGGCTTCCTATAGGTTGTAGTTTTTAGGGTACCTTCTTCCTTCCTGATCATCAGATCCAGAAAGGAAATTTCTTTCCTGTCACAAGTGTAAGTAAAACTCAAGTTTCTTTCATTTTGACCCAGAGAATCAACAAACTTCTCCAGGGTTTCTCTCGTGCCTCGCCAGACCAGGACCACGTCATCTATGTACCTCAACCAGAGCCGCACATGCTCCTGGAAGAGGCACATAGGGTACACATCCTGCCGCTCCCACAGCCCCAAGTGGAGGCATGCGTAGGCCGGGGCGCAGGATGCCCCCATTGACGTGCCCCTGGCCTGGCGGTAAAAGCGTCCATCAAAGGTGAAGCAATTAAAGTTCAAGAGGAATTCCAAAGCTTCCACAATAAACTGGTTGTGAAGTGAAGATTCCGGGTAGTGCTCTCTTAGGTAAAAGGCTACGGCTGCCAAACCAACATCGTGGGGTATAGATGTATATAGCCCTTCAACATCTATACTAACGAGTAAATCATCCTCGCTCACTTTAAATCCATCAAGGGCTAACAGTACCTCACCCGTGTCCTTTAGGGCTCGTTTCCACTATCGCGAATCTGCATGCGTCCAACGCATGCAGATCCGCACATGTAATACAAGTGGATGGGCCTGTTTCCACTGTAGCGTTGTTGAGGTGCGTTTTTTTTCAGCGTGAAAAAAACGCACAAAAGAGCCAACGATTTCGCCTGCGTCGGGAATCCGTGCGAATCGCCGCTAATGTATTTAATAGTAAAAACGCATGCATTTGTTACATGCGTTTTTACCCGCGATTTCGCACCTTTTTCAATTTTATTTAGCCCTGGCAGTGTCATGGTTAATTTCGCATGGCACCCTGCCATGCGAAATCGCATGCGAAATCGCGGGTAAAAACGCATGTGGAAACGCATCCGCATGCGTTTTTACAAGCGTCGGAATGCAGCCGAAATCGCGTCGCAACAGTTGAAACAAGCCCTTACATATGATGGTAGCTCCTCCACCATCTTTTTTAGTTTGCTATCCAAAAACTTTCCTAAATTTTCCATCGGTCCCCCTATACCCGACACAATCGGTCGGCCTGGGGGACATTCAAGATTTTTGTGTATCTTCGGAATTATATTAAAAAAAAAAAAAAAAAAAAAAAAAAATCGGTATACGGAAATAATTGACTTCGCAGAACGCAGCCTCCTCCCTATTCAGCACTCCCGCCATTTTTCCCTCTTTAATGATTCCATTAATTTTTTGTTTTATCATCATAAAAGGATTTTCATCAAGCTTTTGGTATGTGTTCCCGTCCCCCAGTAGCCTCAAGCATTCGCTCTCGTAGTACTGGGCCGACAGGATCACCACATTTCCTCCCTTGTCACTGCCTCTTATCACGATATCCTTCCTCTGTTTTAATCTCTCCAATGCTTCTCTTTCACCATTAGTTAAATTGTCCCTATTCTTGTTAGGTACCCATCTGATTGTATGTAAATCACGTTGTACCAAATCTCTAAATGTTTTTAGTTTGTGATTCAAGGGTGGCATATATTTAGATTTTTTCCTAGTTCCTGTGGGATTTGGGTTTAGGATCTCTGGACCTTCTTCATTCCCCTCTTCCCCCTCGGCTTCATCTTTTAGGGATTCCAGGTCCCTCAATAATGCTCTATCTTCTAGATTTAAATGTACTGTGGAGGAAAAGGGCCCACTTTCTGAGCAACCTGCTCCTTTATTATCTCCATACGTGAGTTTAAGTGCAACACGTCTCAGAAAAAAACACAAATCACGATACACTGTGAACTCATCTCCCCCACATACAGGAGCAAACGAGAGACCCTTCCCCAAAAGGGATAAGCTGTCCTGATCCAATGAAATTTCTGCTAAATTGATTACATTGCTCCCCATCTCCTCTATTTCTGTGTCTTGGCTGCTTGTGCTCTGGTTTTCCTTTCTATTTCCTTGACTTTCTCCTTTGGATTCTTCCTGTCTTTCTGAGTTTTTAATATACCCTTGCTCTTTATTTCTTCCTCTGTTCTTATTGCCTCTTCCTCTTCTTCTATTTCCTCTCCCTCGTCTTCTAGGTCCTGTTCTAAAAAAGAGACTCCTTTGTCACCTTCTTCTTCATGTTTATCCTCCAATTGCTTCTGTCTAAAAGTCCTACTTCTTGATCTACTCCTGGGTCTTCCTCTTTTACATTCATAAAATTCCCCCTCATTCCAGGATTTTATATCTTCCTGGAATTTTTGTTGTTTTTCTTTTTTAATTTTTACTTGATTTTTTTCTATTTCTATTTTTAACTGTTTGTTTAATTTCTCAAACTTTCCATGTGTTTGAAAACCATCTAGTTTTATTTTACTTTTCTCTAATTCCACCCTTAGTTCTTCGAATTGGATTTTTTTCTCCTCCACTATCATACTCATTATAGAGATGCCTCTCTCTATACTTTTCTCCTTCCAAATTTTCATAAATCTAGGATTTTGTAAATGCCCTGCTGGGATAATCCTTTCTCTTAACCCCCATCCTAGATTTATGAAAATTTGGAAGGAGAAAAGTATAGAGAGAGGCATCTCTATAATGAGTATGATAGTGGAGGAGAAAAAAATCCAATTCGAAGAACTAAGGGTGGAATTAGAGAAAAGTAAAATAAAACTAGATGGTTTTCAAACACATGGAAAGTTTGAGAAATTAAACAAACAGTTAAAAATAGAAATAGAAAAAAATCAAGTAAAAATTAAAAAAGAACAACAAAAATTCCAGGAAGATATAAAATCCTGGAATGAGGGGGAATTTTATGAATGTAAAAGAGGAAGACCCAGGAGTAGATCAAGAAGTAGGACTTTTAGACAGAAGCAATTGGAGGATAAACATGAAGAAGAAGGTGACAAAGGAGTCTCTTTTTTAGAACAGGACCTAGAAGACGAGGGAGAGGAAATAGAAGAAGAGGAAGAGGCAATAAGAACAGAGGAAGAAATAAAGAGCAAGGGTATATTAAAAACTCAGAAAGACAGGAAGAATCCAAAGGAGAAAGTCAAGGAAATAGAAAGGAAAACCAGAGCACAAGCAGCCAAGACACAGAAATAGAGGAGATGGGGAGCAATGTAATCAATTTAGCAGAAATTTCATTGGATCAGGACAGCTTATCCCTTTTGGGGAAGGGTCTCTCGTTTGCTCCTGTATGTGGGGGAGATGAGTTCACAGTGTATCGTGATTTGTGTTTTTTTCTGAGACGTGTTGCACTTAAACTCACGTATGGAGATAATAAAGGAGCAGGTTGCTCAGAAAGTGGGCCCTTTTCCTCCACAGTACATTTAAATCTAGAGGATAGAGCATTATTGAGGGACCTGGAATCCCTAAAAGATGAAGCCGAGGGGGGAGAGGGGAATGAAGAAGGTCCAGAGATCCTAAACCCAAATCCCACAGGAACTAGGAAAAAAATCTAAATATATGCCACCCTTGAATCACAAACTAAAAACATTTAGAGATTTGGTACAACGTGATTTACATACAATCAGATGGGTACCTAACAAGAATAGGGACAATTTAACTAATGGTGAAAGAGAAGCATTGGAGAGATTAAAACAGAGGAAGGATATCGTGATAAGAGGCAGTGACAAGGGAGGAAATGTGGTTATCCTGTCGGCCCAGTACTACGAGAGCGAATGCTTGAGGCTACTGGGGGACGGGAACACATACCAAAAGCTTGATGAAAATCCTTTTATGATGATAAAACAAAAAATTAATGGAATCATTAAAGAGGGAAAAATGGCGGGAGTGCTGAATAGGGAGGAGGCTGCGTTCTGCGAAGTCAATTATTTCCGTATACCGATTTTTTTTTTATATAATTCCGAAGATACACAAAAATCTTGAATGTCCCCCAGGCCGACCGATTGTGTCGGGTATAGGGGGACCGATGGAAAATTTCGGAAAGTTTTTGGATAGCAAACTAAAAAAGATGGTGGAGGAGCTACCATCATATGTAAGGGCTTGTTTCAACTGTTGCGACGCGATTTCGGCTGCATTCCGACGCTTGTAAAAACGCATGCGGATGCGTTTCCACATGCGTTTTTACCCGCGATTTCGCATGCGATTTCGCATGGCAGGGTGCCATGCGAAATTAACCATGACACTGCCAGGGCTAAATAAAATTGAAAAAGGTGCGAAATCGCGGGTAAAAACGCATGTAACAAACGCATGCGTTTTTACTATTAAATACATTAGCGGCGATTCGCACGGATTCCCGACGCAGGCGAAATCGTTGGCTCTTTTGTGCGTTTTTTTCACGCTGAAAAAAAACGCACCTCAACAACGCTACAGTGGAAACAGGCCCATCCACTTGTATTACATGTGCGGATCTGCATGCGTTGGACGCATGCAGATTCGCGATAGTGGAAACGAGCCCTAAAGGACACGGGTGAGGTACTGTTAGCCCTTGATGGATTTAAAGTGAGCGAGGATGATTTACTCGTTAGTATAGATGTTGAAGGGCTATATACATCTATACCCCACGATGTTGGTTTGGCAGCCGTAGCCTTTTACCTAAGAGAGCACTACCCGGAATCTTCACTTCACAACCAGTTTATTGTGGAAGCTTTGGAATTCCTCTTGAACTTTAATTGCTTCACCTTTGATGGACGCTTTTACCGCCAGGCCAGGGGCACGTCAATGGGGGCATCCTGCGCCCCGGCCTACGCATGCCTCCACTTGGGGCTGTGGGAGCGGCAGGATGTGTACCCTATGTGCCTCTTCCAGGAGCATGTGCGGCTCTGGTTGAGGTACATAGATGACGTGGTCCTGGTCTGGCGAGGCACGAGAGAAACCCTGGAGAAGTTTGTTGATTCTCTGGGTCAAAATGAAAGAAACTTGAGTTTTACTTACACTTGTGACAGGAAAGAAATTTCCTTTCTGGATCTGATGATCAGGAAGGAAGAAGGTACCCTAAAAACTACAACCTATAGGAAGCCTACGGCAGGCAATACTCTGCTCCACTTTGCGAGCCACCATCTGCCGTCTCAGAAACAGGCAATCCCGGGGGGACAGTTTCATAGACTTAGAAGAAATTGTGCGACGGATGGTGACTTCGAGGTGGAGGCAGATAAACTCCAAAGGAGACTATTAAAAAGAGGGTACCCAAACAGTTTGCTGGAACGGGAAAAACAAAGAATTAGAACAAAATCAAGAGAGGAGATCTTGAAAAAGATAAAGATGAAAGGAGGAGACAATGGCAAGAAAGCAAATGAACCACTTAGATTGGTAACAACTTATGGCTCCCATTGGAAGGGTCTGCGAGAACTGTTACAGAAACATTGGCACATCTTGATGCTTGATGAAAAAATTAAAAAGATATGTAGGTGAGAGACCATTTATGACAGCAAGGAGAGCCCAAAATCTAAAAGGTGAATTGGTTAGGTCAGAGTATAATAGTATAAAGAAAGGGACATGGTTACAGGATTATCCTAGGAGCAAAGGGATGTTCAGTTGTGGGAATTGTAGAATGTGTAAATATGCAGAAAGAACAAAGGTTTTTAGAAATGCAAAAAATAATAAAATATACGAAATAAGAGATCTAATAACCTGTACCACTGAAAGAGTTGTTTACTCAATTGAATGCCTGTGTGGGTTATTGTATATAGGAAAGACGAAAAGAAAATTGGGACAAAGGATTGGGGAACATTTAACAAACATTGAAGAAGCAGATAAAGACAGTCCCTTGGGACAGCACTTCCAGGATTTCCATAATGGCCAACCAAAGGGATTGAAGTTCAAAGGGATCATCAAACAAAGGATCTCTAACAGAGGAGGTGATATAGAGAAAGAGTTACAGAAAATTGAAACTACATGGATCTACAGACTGGGCACACTGACCCCCGGTGGATTAAACTCAGACTTAAATTTAGCCTACTTCCTCTAAGAATGCGGAGATCCGTGTGGATAGAGAGTTTATGTTGCTGTTGTAGGCAAAAATCTCCTATATGAAATGCAGACCCCCTAACCCTCTGCAAGTTGTGTCAGAGGGAGGAAATTGGCAGAAAATGATAGATGGTGAAAATGAGTAATTACGGAGATTACACGGAGAAGTAATGAATATGCATGAGAAGGCGGAAGTATCTTGAGCCTAACCCATCTCCCAGAGCGAATAAAACAGCCTATCTTCCCACTAATCTTCAGCTGCTTTGAGAAAGCCCCGGTGGGAGGGGCGAAACGCGTCAGCAGGAAGGGAGGAGCAGGAGTGAGCGCTCACGTGACCCTGCATCGGCCGCACTGAAGACGCCAAGGCGGCGGGAGATCTGAAGAGCAGTGGATCCACACTTGAGCCGGAATCCGGATGATACAGAGTGGAGCTCGCTACTACAATAGCTGGAGCACCACCGAAGAACGCTGAGACGGCGGATCCACAGAGTCACATACACGCCGCCATAGCCGCTGGTTACGCTGAAGGCGGAAGCCGTGAGTACACTTATGAATGGGATCTGCAACAGTCACCTTGCTCAATGAAATGTGATACATGTATTGAAATCCCGGAAGGAAAAAAGTAAAAAGGTGATGCAAACAATTCAGCACATATTCAGTATATATTGTGATCCAAAAGTATTGATTGGTACCAACTAGAGACTAAGGCATACTGTATGAGAGCAATTTTGACAGAGAGGAAGTTCAAAAGGATCTACGTATTGGCAGCAAGAAAAAAGTCCCTAGTGCTCCGGTTTTTGTTGGATGCGGTTGCAGCTGCTTTTTTGAAGGCCTTGGTGTGCGTCGGTGGTGGGTCCACACACGGCCAGATCTCAATGGGTGGCGGATGCGAATTGCATAGGCTTATGCTGGGCGATCGCTGTAAGCAATAACCCTGAGATGGCTGGTGGAATATACAATTGTTTTGTGTAGTAGTGCTCACTCCTGCTCAGCCAGAAGTTTTAATGGTTTTTATTAGTGTGATCAGGTGCCTTCCCACTTTTAGTATTTTGTACCAATAAAGATATATGATGCACATGTAGGACCAATTTTTTCTTGTTGTTTGAAGTATCTAATTTAGGTTGGTCCTCCTTGGTATACAAGTAGTGCAATAATTCAAGAAATCTGCTCGCAATACTTTACATTTTGAATATAGACAAGTTACTTGTTATATTAAGTTTTTCATCTCGGATCCGCTTTAAAGTGGACCTGAACGCAGAACTCCTCTCTGCTCAAAAAGATACAAAACAGCATAATAACCTTTAAACAAAAAAACATGCATTTGTTACAGCTGATACAAATCCTAAAATACATTTGCACAGTTTCTACTTCCTGTATGGAAGTTGACATATTGTTTAAAGCCTGTGCTTTCAAATGGGCTTATCTGCTTTTTGGTCATAGGCAGTCACGTGACACAGGGTAGGATCAAATTACAACTTGTGAGTAGACTCAAATGAGGGAGATTTAAACAGGCTAAACTCTCTAATCACATTCAGGGTGTATTTCTCTGTTTTCCTTCTGTCTTGTGCAAGAGTTGTCCCCTTTAAAGGAGCCCTTGTTTTTTCTCTTCAATGGATGGTAACGTTAAGAATTTGGTGCCCTCTAGAATCCCAATTTTATGGTTTTTAGATCACAATAAAATAAATTATTATTAAACCTGGCTATTGACCTTCAGGCTACGTTCACATCATGAAACGCAGATGGCCGTGCGTTTGGAAGGCAACGCGTATGAACGCACGCCATCTGCGTTTCTATGCATTGCGGGGCTGATCCCATTCACTGGAAGTGAATGGGTCAGCCGGGCGTTTTGGTAAAAAATGCTTGCAGCAGTGTGAACATCAGACAGTGCAGTCTATGCACTTTCTGATGCCCTGCATGTCACCCTCCTGCACGTGTTGCCAAAATCCGGACGGCAAAGCATAGTGTGAACGGGGCCTCAGAAAGAAATCCGAGCACAAAATAAGTAATCATAGATGAATGAAGGAACAATAAAATTCTCACATCGTTGAACACAATAGATCAATAAACATACCTTTTGTTGGGCAATTATCGGTATTTTCACTTGTCTCTTTCTTGACATCCACTCTGTTAAAATACATACAATTGAACATGTTTTATTGTGGTAACATATACAGAGGCCAGAAAACTTCAAGAGACTTGCTAAAGGTCAGTTAATAAGGTTTTTCCAAGATGGAAGTCATTGGAGGACAAGCGATTCTGCAAACTTGGGTCAGATACTTAATTACAGACGGCCCTGAATCAATAAAAGCAAACAGGAGGTGACCCAAAAGAAAACATTTCATCTCCCCCTGCTCCTTTAGCAGTGCACTTCTGCTCCCTATGGCTATTTGGCCTCTGGAGTACCACCAATACTAAGAGAGGTAATTTGGATACAAGATGACAGTGCCTAGTACTCAAGTGATCTACTGAAGAGAGTTGAGATGTAATCAGGCAATACTTGAATCCCCAATAAAGCATGATGCACACACACTGTAGAACTGGTGTATTACAGTCTCCAGAGAAATCTGTGGGCACCATTATAGGACTCCTATTTACTCAGTGCTCAGCAGAACAATCTGAAAACAGCGAGAGAAGAAAAGTTCTTCAGGTATTTACAATGAATCGGACATATCACCAGCTTTCTGAAGAGGGCATGCTGAAAGAAAGACAACAACCTGGAGGAGCTTGTGCAGGTTTTTTTTTTGATAACTGCATAATACTGCACATCAGTATGACTCTAGTGCAGTAAACCATAGCAACACGAGTGCTACTGCACTGTATAGCAATATTTCACTAAAATAGTCTTCTCTGCGAGCAGTTACCTTAATATGTGTTTGGAGATACTTCGTTCAAGTGAACTTTACGAAAAAAACAAAATACTACAATTGCACAACAACCTTTCTAACTTTTCCGCAAACCTTAAAGAGACTCCGTAACAAAAATTGCATCCTGTTTTTTATCATCCTACAAGTTCTAAAAGCTATTCTAATGTGTTCTGGCTTACTGCAGCACTTTGTACTATCACAGTCTCTGTAATAAATTAATGTATCTTTCCCCTGTCAGACTTGTCAGCCTGTGTCTGGAAGGCTGCCAAGTTCTTCAGTGTTGTGGTTCTGCTATGAACTCCCCCTTCCAGGCCCCTCTATGCACACTGCCTGTGTGTTATTTAGATTAGAGCAGCTTCTCTCTTCTCTCTTACAAGCTGGATAAATCGTCCTCTGAGCTGGCTGGGCTTTCACATACTGAGGAATTACAGACAAGGGCAAAGCTGTTTGCAGGAAGAAACGAGCAGCCTGAAACTTCAGTGCATGAGAGATGCAGGGGGAAAGAAACACACAAATGAGCTCTTGAGATACAAAAGGAAGCGTGTATACAGCCTGCATGTGTATGGATGTATTTTCTATGTGTGGACATACTGTACATCAACCTACTTCCTGTTTTGGTGGCCATTTTGTTTGTTTATAAACAAACTTTTTAAAACTGTTTTTAACCACTTTTAATGCGGTGAGGAGCGGCGAAATTGTGACAGAGGGTAATAGGAGATGTCCCCTAACGCACTGGTATGTTTACTTTTGTGCGATTTTAACAATACAGATTCTCTTTAAAGAGTAACTGTCAGGCTGCAAAAGCTAATTTAAACCTATTCTCCTGTGTTAAACAGTTTAGAAGGAAGCCAAAAAGGCAATACTGAAGTTAAAAATCTCTTACTGTGATGTGTGCCGAACAGCAAGGCTGTTCTTCCCAAGCTCTGTAAGGAGGACGGCAGGACGCATAACAGATACTGCAAAGCATTCTGGGGCTGCTTCTCCCCAGTGCACTACCTTGGGTCATCCCCTTCATTTCCCTAAGGCTGCTTTCACAGTGAGATGTTACAGGCTCATGTTACAGCAGCCTAAACTCACAGCACTGAAAAATCACAGGGCACATGTTCCTATTGTTCCTAGCCACATGGCTAATTAATATTCACTGCACAGTAGTGTTGTGCATTAGGGTCTTTTTTGTGAGTCGAATCATCAGGAAGCAGGGAGTATATGACATCTCAATTGGCTTTATAGGAGACAGACAAACATGGAACCTGCCATGAGCTGTCAGGAGTATCATTCTCTGCAAATCCTATATAAAAATTCTGTGAAATCCAAACGTGGACAGTGAAATGCATATATAATGTAAGTACAGCCAATATTTAGCTACTGATATATGTGTTTTTTTTCTCTGAGACCCTATACCTAACAGCTCCTCTTTAACAGAATTAAACACTTTTCTACTGTATATTTCACTTCACTCTTACTGTCTTTCCTCTACTTCTTTTGAGATAAAGGTTGGCTCTGTTCTCACTTGAGCGGATGTAAAATGGGCACAGTAGCTCCATTCATTGTGCATACATTCTGCGTCATACAAAGCAATAGCACCTCATCGGTCCTGCTGCCTATCAGTCCCTCTCTGTACCCAGCCTGGAGGCCGGCAGGAGCATGGGACTCTCCATGGGCTGCATTAAACCAATTCTCTCTGGCAGAAGGGAGAATTTTCATTGGTCCACCATAAACCAATGATAATTCTTCCTGGTGCTGAGGATTGCAATTGGTCTTTTGCAGCCCATTGGAGATCCCCATGCTTCTTTCCTGTATACAGGGAGAGAGCAGCAGTGGGAGGTATAGGCTGGGGCAGAAGCATTATCCCCATAGGCTACGTGGGGGAACGCATCCACCTGCCTGGGATTCTCGAAAACTGCACAGAAGTGTGGTCCGCTTACTGAAACAGATCCCACAATATACATATTTGAAGTTTGTAGTAACAGTCATCCTATACTATTGATATCTGGAAGACTGAACATGTGTAATCTTTCTCCTGTAATTTCTGTACAGCTAACTGTATTAACAGCTACTGTTGTATTACCTTTTGTTTCTTTAAAACCGAAAAATGTAAATACAAAAGATATCTATGGCCTTCAAGACCTGAGCCAAGGTGCCCACTAGTGATCTCATTTTTTGGTCCAGTCTTAATAGGCCTCGTTCACATCAGGGCCGTTTCTGTGCGCTTTCCACAGCGCACTGCCCTGTGCGATCAGCAAGGTATTCATTTTCCCATGTAACTAAATGTAGCTGGTTCATATCTATGCGCTGCGCTGAGCAGCGTTACAGAAACGTAGTGTTGCATGCATTTCTGTGCACTGAGCTGGAAAGCGCACAGCAATGCAAGTGAATGGGTCCGCTTTTTTAGCGCATAGAAGCGCGTACAAGCGCATAGAAGCGCATGCGTTTTTTACCCCTAATTGGAGAAAAAAATACATTTACATACAAAAACAAAGTTTTATTGACAACTGCTGCTGCTACAGTAAGCAAAACGTGCTTTAAAGAAGCGCAGCGCAACGCATAGAAACGCGGACTAAAGTGCGCACAAGCGCATGCGTTTTTTACCCTGCGCTTTAACACGTTTTTCAGCGTAGCAGATGTGAACGAGGCCTAAGGCTATGTTTCCACTTGTGCGTTGTGTCAGTTTTTTTGCTCAGAAAATTCGCATCGATTTTAATTTTTTAATGTTAGTCAATGCAGCCGTTTCCACTCTATACGAATTTTTGTACGCGTGAAAAAAAATCTGAGGTCCTGCATCATATTTTCGGACATCGCGTAAGATTCGCGTACAGTGCTTTGTATAGGCAATGCGAATTTTCGCGTTATTTGCGTGAACATTCGCATTAGATCCATGGGTACAGGAAGTTGTCAGCAGTCATGACTAAGCTGTTACGAGGCAGAATATGTATATTTAACTAATGCGAATTTTCGCTTACGAGAATTCGCATAAAAATGCGTACAAATTTAAATGCGAATTTTCACCAATCAGAAAAATCTTATACGATTTTTTGCAGGCGAAAATGTAACGCTACAGTGGAAACGTAGCCTTACCATTCCTATGTGATATAAGAGACTGACTACAGTATCCATTCAATATATTCACTCAGTTTACTCTGCTACTACGTAGATTTAGTAAGACTAGGACAAAAACAAAATATTGGATCATTAGTGGCCACCATTAGTTAGGTTCTAAATAATTAAAACACATAGGCAGGCTAGGCAGTTGGAACAAAGTGTGTGCTACAAAATAAATTTGTGCTTAAATATCAAATACAGGTCCATAGCATTACTAGGAATGCAGACATCAAACCAACAAGCGTTGATTTATGACTAACTGCACATGGTTTACTGCAAGCTTTCCACGCATTACGTTTCTTCTTCAGGCATTATACAGAACTAGATCAGAACCAGAATCAACGTTTGTTGGTCTGATGTCTGCATTTCTGCTCCTCTACTAACACCAGACCACACTTCACTAGCATTACTAGGGAGCTACAATCCTCCATCTCATCCAGATTTAATATACCGTACTTAATCTATGCTACCATCAATTGAAGAAGCCTTCCCCTACATTCCAAATTGGTCAAAGGCACCGTCATTTTCCAGGAACACTTAATTTTACATACCTAAAATGGATCTTGCTTTTTATGCAGCACCACTGGCAAAGGTTGCAACTGCAGCACACGTTCTCTCTCGGACTCCTTGCCACCACATTGATCTTTAATAATTAAAGCAGAGAACTATCAGTTTTAGCACATAACAGAAAAAAAAAACCAGACAAAAAAAAAAAAAAAAACCACAATATTGAGGCAAACAGTTTAGGGAAAGTCAATGAAATGCAAATAATTGTGGATGTAAAAAATATGCAAATGACTAAATTGAGGAGCATTAGACTGCACATTTTTATGCAAAGGTATACAGCTTGAAAATTATCCAACCACCAGGTATTATTCGCATCTTAACTATCCCTGGCCTGGATACATATAGCTAGTTAATGTAGCAGCAAATATCTCGCCACCCAAACTGGACTTGTTTAACCACTTCACCACTGAGGGGTTTTACCCCCTGACCACCAGAGCAATTTTCACCTTTCAGCCTTCCTTCCATTCATTCGTCTATAACTTTATTATTACTTATCCCAATGAAATGAACTATATCTTGTTTTTTCGCCACCAATTAGGCTTTCTTTAGGTAGGACAGTATGCCAAGAATTATTTTATTCTAAATGTGTTTTAATGGGGAAATAGGAAAAAATGTGGGAAAAAATTATTTTTCAGTTTTCGGCCATTATAGTTTTTAAATAAAGCATGCTACTGTAATTAAAACCCATGAAATGTATTAACCCATTTGTCCCGGTTATAAAACCATTTAAATTATGTCCCTATCTCAATGTTTGGCGACAATATTTTATTTGGAAATAAAGGTGCATTTTTTTTCAGTTTTGCATCCATCCCTAATTACAAGCCCGCAGTTTATAAAGTAACAGTGTTATACCCTCTTGACATAAATATTTAAAAAGTTCAGTCCCTAAGCTAACTATTTATGTTTTTTTTTTTTAATTGTATTTTTTTTTTTTTAATTACAAAAAAAAAAAATAATTGGGGAGTGTGGGAGGTAATGAGTTAATTTATTGTGTAAATGTAATGTTTGAATATGTAAAATGCTTTTAGGGTGTAGTTTACCATTTGGCCACAAGACGGCCACAGAGTGTTTGTTTACATGCGACCTGTAAGCGTCCGGAAGGACGCTTACAGGAAGCAGTAGGAGGCTGGGAGACTCACAATGATCTCGCTGTTTCTGAAAGAAGCAGCAGATCATTGCGGGGGCTAGATCAACGAACGGGAATGGATTTTCCCGTTCACTGATCTCCGGGCGAGCGGGCGGCGGCGTGCACGAGCGGCGGGTGCGCACACACGAGCGGCGGGAGCGCGGACAGCGGCGGTAGCGCGGAAGGTACGGATTTCTCCGTCCCTGGTTTTTTAGGGGGGAAAAAAGGGGCGGAGAAATTCGTACCGCTGGGGGTAAAGTGGTTAAACTCAGGATTTCACAAAACACAAAAACAGTGTAAACTGGTATAAAGTGGGTGAAAATAATCTGTTATAAATATAGCCCGTTAGAGTCATAACTCAAACCATACATTTACATTAAAAATGCTAATTTTATTAGTGCTACATTCTGTAAAGTCAACAAGGACACAATGGTTTACTATAGATTGTATGGCAAAAGAACATGCCACAGACATTGGTCCAGTCAGGGGGCCATACACCACCTATGCTTGTGGATTAAATTTTTTCCTTGGATCACCAGGTAATCTATAGGAGAATGGACACTGAGAAATTCCCCTCTGCCCTCAGGCCCCTTTCACACTGGTGCATTTTCAGTGCATTGTGTTACCCATTTTTAACGCAGGGTGACACTAAAGCAATGAAAAACCATGGGACATTTCAGATCGGATGCAGTGAGATGCACCAGAAGCACCCAATATGACTTATGGCACAGCATCTGGAGCAATGCACACTCACCAGAAGTCATGCAAGTCAAATGGTGCCACAAATATTTTAAACTTTTTCACCTTACAGTTGAAGTGCGCATGCACAGATGCCAATTTAATCTGGCTGTGCGATGAAAAAAATAGCTTGCAATACATATTCCTGCCACAGGAAGTGAGCAGTAGAGAGCCTCGCTTAAGGTTTTGCTTCCAACAATTACATTAACACTCACTAACGCAGGTACCTACGAAGCTAGTTTTTAGCAGTGCGATGCGACCATCCGATCGCACAGCAATGAAACCGCTGACTGCCGACGTGGTTCTGGCCTCACTATAACCCCCCTGCTTCAGACACTAAGCTTCAGTGCACAAGCAGTAAATGTATCAGTGCTGCGCAATATGCTGGCGCTTTATAAATACAATAAATAATAATAATAATAATAATAATAACAATAATAATAATAATAATAATGATGTAGTTGTGAGACAAGAGAAGATAAAAGTACACAGACTGTTTCTTAAAGGGACTCAGAGTACCTCTAATGGGCATGCCTTTAAGACTCCGCCCAGTACCGCAAAGTACTTAAAGAGAACCTGTACTGAGTAAAAATATTTAAAATAAACACATGAGGTAACTTCAAATGAACATTACATAGTTACCTTGCCATCAGTTCCTCTCAGAAGCTCACCATTTTCTTCTGACAATAATCCCTTCCAGTTCTGACAACATTTTGTCAGATCTGAAATATATCGGTTGCTGTCAGTAAAATATCAGTTGCTGTCAGTTATAGCGGAGAGGAAAACTGATGTCCCAGGTAATGTCCATGTTTCCCTATGGCTCAAGTGGGCGATGTTACAGTTTAACTGTGTGCTGACCAGAAAGCTGTTATGGGGTAACGGCCATTTTCAAAATGGAGGACGGAAAATTCCCTTGATCACAGTGAACAAACAGGACGCGGGACAGGAGAAAGACACTGAGGAGTAGACTACATGGAAGGCAAGTATGACTTGTGTATAAGTTTTTTGACTTTTAATTTCAGTTCAGGTTTTCTTTAAAGATGCATAGCTTTCTGAAGCTTGTGCTCTCCTCTTTAATTTGCTGCCTGAATAGTCTCCGTTCTACGCCATAGTTTTTGTTCGCTTTCAATTTAAAAATCACGGAAGTCGTCTGGCTTAAAGAGAACCCGAGGTGTGGTTCTCAACAAAATCCCCCTACAGAGGCTGGCTCTGCCCATCGAGCCCAGCCTCTGTTGCTAATCGGATCCCCCCTAAATCCCCCCTGCGCTCAGCCAGACCCCATAAATCTCAGCCGCGCTGCCGACACGCAGCGTGTCAGCAGCGGCTGTGTTTAGCTTCCTAACGTCAGTCTCCGCTCTCCCCCGCCTCCTGTATCGCTCCGGTCCCGCCCACGTCCCTTCCCTCCACGCTGTTTGGAGGGAAGGGACGCGGGCGTGGACCGGAGCTCTGCAGGAGGCGGGGGGAGCGCCGAGACTGACGTTCGGAAGGTAAACACAGCCGCACAGCACAACTGTGATTTATGGGGTCTGGCTGAGTGCAGGGGGGGATTTAGGGGGGATGTGATTAGCAAAAGAGGCTGGGCTCTATAGGCAGAGCCAGCCTCTGTAGGGGGATTTTGTTGTGAGAACCCCGCCTCGGGTTCTCTTTAAAGGCATGCCCATGAGAGGTCTGTACATCCATACCTCTGCCTGGCATATTCATGCGCACTGATCCATCAAAATGGTGTATTCTGTGTAGTGGAAGTGTAATCTGTACTCGTGATAAACTCTATACCTCAGGCATTGCTGATCATGCTCATTATTAAAGTGGACTGCACATGGCAAGGAAAACATAACCGAAATGCACCCTGTATGTATTTTAAGAGTTTAGTCTGTGTAATTACCCCTCATTTGGGTCTAATCACTAGTTGTAATGTGATCCTTCCCCTGTGTCACATGACTGGCTTTGGCAGATAAGCCCATTTGAAAGCACAGGCTATAACCCATTCAGGTTCCGTCGTTTTCACGTGAGAAATGTTCACCTCCCATTCATTAGCCTATAACTATCACTACTTATCACAATGCACTGATCTATATCTTGTTTTTTCTGCCACCAATTAGGCTTTCTTTGGGGGATACATTTTGCTAAGAGCCACTTTACTGTAAATGCATTTTAACAGGAAGAATAAGAAAAAAATGGAAAAATTCATTATTTCTCAGTTTTCAGCCATAGTTTTAAAATAATGCATGCCTCCATAATTAAAACTCACGTATTGTATATGCCCATATGTCCCGGTTATTACACCGTTAAAATTATGTCCCTATCACAATGTATGGCGACAATATTTTATTTGGAAATAAAAGGTGCATTTTCTCCATTTTGCATCTATCACTATTTACAAGTTTAAAATAAAAAAAAATAGAAATATTTCATCTTTACATTGATATTTAAAAAGTTTAGACACTTAGGTAAATATTTACATGGTTTTTTTTTTTCATTGTAATGGTTTTTTTTTTTATACTAAAAATTTTATTAGGGTACTTTTGGGAGGGTGGGAGGTAAACAATAGATTTATAATGTAAATGTGTGTTAATTCTGTTTTTTTTTTTCAGGTGTAGTATTACTTTTTGGCCACAAGATGGCGGCCATGAGTTTGTTTACATGACGTCACTCTAAGCGTAGCACGCGCTTAGAGTGACGCATCAGGAAGAAGACGGCCAGAAAAAGCTCAGCTTCCGAGAGAAGCTGTCGCTTTTTCAGCGGGGGAGAGGAATCAATGATCGGGCTCCGTAGCCCGATACATTGATTCCTTGGCTACCGAATCCGCGGCCGGGAGTGCGCGTGCACGCGCACGATCGGCCGCGGGGGCGCGCGGTAGCGCGCATGGTTCCTGGACGTAGAAACTACGTCCAGGAACCAAAATAGGTTAACCAATATGTCTGCTTCCATGAATCGGGAAGTAGAAACTGTGCAGATTTATTTTAGGATTTGTATCAGCTGTAACAAATACGTTTTTAGTTTAAAGGTTATTATGCTGTTGGGTATCTTTTAGAGCAGAGAGCAGTTCTGATTTCAGGTCCGCTTTAAACCTGTGCAGAGAAGTTGCTCCCCCTACCTAAGGTGGCAGGGTCGTAGACAAAATCAGAGTAGCCAATAAACAAAACAAAAACAAAAAAAACACTTCCAACACCTTCATTTTTTATTTTTTATATTTGTTGGCATTAGAACTGGCTCCCAAAAAAGTTCAATGAACCCCAATATTAGACAGACTGGCTCGTGAATGACATTTTACTTTTTCCAACCTTGTATTAAGAGTAACCAGGAAGCTTACCTTTGTGCACCCACCGTCAGGATTTAGTTTATATATGGTTTTAAAAGGTTTGCGGTCAACAGGACAAGAAGTAGATGTCTGAAAAAAACCAAAAAAAAAATGTATGAAACTACAAAGTTAAAGTGGATCCGAGATGAACTTTTACTTATTGCATAATTGTGTTCTTTCCTATTGTTTATAGGGCATTCCTCAAACCAAATACTTTTTTTGTTTTCATACTCTAATTCCATATAAACTAAACAAGCCATGCCCACAGGTTTTCAGAGAGCCAAGGCACTTTAAGACAGTAGCAAGGGCTCATGGGAGCTCAGTCTGGGCAGGAGGGGGGGTAGGTATTACTAGCCACGGATCGCCGGCATCTGATAGGCTGAAGCCTATCTGAGGCGGTGCAGGGCGGATTTCCGTCCTGCGCAGCCCATAATGAAGAGGGGAGGGAAGGAGGCAGAGGGAGGAATAGCGCTGCAGGGGGGAGGGGGGCTTTGAGGAGCCCCCTCCCTCTAGGCACAGCAGCGCGAAGTCTGATCGCCCTGCCTGATATCTGATCTGTGCTGCGGGCTGAAGAGCCCACAGCACAGATCAGCCAAACCACCCAAAATCCGGAAGTGGTTAAATAATCATTCTATTAAAGCTGTTTGCAGCTAGATTTGCTGGTTAAACTATCTAAACTTTAGATAAGATATATAGACAAGTTACTTGTTATAGTTCGTTTTTCATCTCGGATCCGCTTTAACTATGCAGTATACCAACGTGATATATGTTAACAACAATAGTGACTCAAAACAAGATGCAAATGTCTAACAACCAAAGTACGAGAAAAAAAAAATAAAGTTCTGTAATTGGCAATTACATTAACAAATTGTTAACATTATGGCCAGTTTCCGCTTCATCCAGGCTGAGCACCTCCAAGCATAGTGGTCAATCACTGGTTGTATGTTAAGTGGCATCACCATCAATACTAATATATTAACCCTCCTGGCGGTCTAATAAATTCCGCCAGGAGGCAGCGCAGCATTTTTTTTTTTTCTTGTAAATCATGTAGCGAGCGTCGTGACGTCATTGGGAGTCCCGATCCACCCCTCAGCGCTGCCTGGCACTGATTGGCCAGGCAGCGCACTGGGTCGGGTGGGGGCGCGATGCGGCGGATAGCGGCGGTCGAGCGCGGGGCGGTGGTGATCGGTGTGCTGAAGCAGCTAGCAAAGTGCTACCTGCGTGCAGCAAAAAAAAAAAAAAATTTAAGCAAATCGGCCCAGCAGAGCCTGAGAAAACCACCTGCGCGGCTTACCCCGAACGTTACCGCCAGGAAGGTTAAGATATTGAAACCCAGTTACCCATCCCAGCGGGTAGTTTGAACTAAAGTTCAATTTATGGTGTCCATTGGATAAAGCAGGGACTTGTCCCAATTAATAGCGATCCTCGAATACACCCCAAACTCATTAACTACCTAAAGACAGCCTAACACCAATTGGTCGTGATCAAGGCAGCAGCCCCAGGACTGCCTAACGCCAATTGGCATTAAGTCCTGGGGCAGGAATTTACAGGAGCTCTAACTCGCCGATGCGCGCGCATCTCCACATGAATAACGGAGCTCTGCAATCAGCCTCCCAGCTGCGATCTTTTATAGCCATACAGTGCTGCGATCTATGGCAGAGCTGTACTGGGCACAGCCGTGTGACATGGCTGTCCCCCTAGGAGACATGACAGTGTCATCGGCTATCATAGGATGAAGCCTATGACAGCCGATCACACTGTTTGGCTGGCGGGGGGAGGGATGGGGAATAAAATAAAAAAAACAGGGAAATTAAAAAAAAAAAATATTTGTATAAAAAAAAAAAATAAACATTGGGGGAGCGATCAAACCCCACCAACAAAGAGCTCTGTTGGTGGGAAGGGGAAGGAAATCACTTGTGTGCTGAGTTATGCAGCCCTGCAGTGAGGCCTTAAAGGGAACCTGAAGTGAGTAAAATTTAAAATAAACACATGACCAAGCTGCAAATGAATATTACATACTTACCTCACCGTCAGTTCCTCTCAGCTCACCATTTTCTTCTTACAGTGATCCCTTCCAGATCTGACAATATTTTGTCAGAACTGAAATATACCAGTTGCAGTCAGTTATATATCAGCAGCTGTCAGTAACAACTGAATGGGCAAGGTAATGTGCACGTTTCCCTATGGCTCAAGTGGGTGGTATTACAGTTTAACAGTATGCTGACCAGGAAGCTGTTATGGGGTAATAGCCATTTTTAAAATGGAAGACTGAGAAGTCCATTGATCACAGTGGAGAAATGGTATGCAGGAGAGGAGAAAAAGGATTGAGTAGCAGACTACACAGGAGGCAAGTATGACCTGCATATGGTTATTTTGACTTTTCAGTTCAGGTTCTCTTTAAAGCTGCAGTGGCCCATTTTTGTAAAAAAAATGGCCTGGTCTTTAGGGGGGGGGGGGGGGGGGTTAAGCCCATGGTCCTCAAGTGGTTAAAGGATCGCTATTGCAAAGAAAGTAGGCAGTTAAAATCTGACAGAACCAACAGGTTTTGGGCCAGTCCATCTCCTCATGGGGGATTTCTCAGGGTTTTCTTTATTTTCAGCAACATTTCCTGAACAGCAGTTGCAAAGTCTGACAAAATAGTGTGCCAGTGATTAGGGAGGCTAGCTGGTATCTTACCATTTTGGCAGTTAAACTGCTGTTCAGGAAATGCTGTTGAAAATAAAGAAAATACTGAGAATACCCCATGAAGAAATGGACTGGTCCAAAACCTGCCGATTCTGTCAGATTTTAACTGCCTACTTTTTTCGCGACAGTGGTCCTTTAAGGATCCGCAATGCAGCAGTCAAAGAAGGACTATCATCAATGAAAAGTAGCAAATTGGTGTAGAACGCCATTTTTTTCCAACAAATCTCCCTACCTTAATTCTCACAATCTGCAGATTCTCCGATTCTAGTCGCGGCCGGCTCTAGTGAGTGCAAACAGGAAAAGGGGGAGGGGGGGGGCATTCCTGCTAGGTTCTCCAAGGAGCCAGAAATATCATTACAGTAGTTCTTATTTAAGCCACTGGTTATGAATACTGGAGCTTAACCCAGGAAAGAAATTTTTCCCTCATATCAAACCGCCCTCAGAACATCTCAGAGATACAGCCACTCCATTGAATAAAATGCTTTCTCAGTAGCTAGTGTGGTGATGGTTCCGGTTACAACATTACAGTGGAGGAAATAAATATTTGACCCCCTCACTGATTTTGTAAGTTTGTCCAATGACAAAGAAATGAAAAGTCTCAGAACAGTATCATTTCAATGGTAGGTTTCTTTTAACAGTGGCAGATAGCACATCAAAAGGAAAATCGAAAAAATAACCTTAAATAAAAGATAGCAACTGATTTGCATTTCATTGAGTGAAATAAGTTTTTGAACCCTCTAACAATAAAAGACTTAATACTTAGTGGAAAAACCCTTGTTTGCAAGCACAGAGGTCAAACGTTTCTTGTAATTGATGACCAAGTTTGCACACATTTTAGGAGGAATGTTGGTCCACTCCTCTTTGCAGATCATCTATAAATCCCTAAGGTTTCGAGGCTGCCTCTGTGCAACTCTGAGCTTGAGCTCCCTCCATAGGTTTTCTATTGGATTAAGGTCCGGAGACTGATTAGGCCACTCCATGACCTTAATGTGCTTCTTCTTGAGCCACTCCTTTGTTGCCTTTGCTGTATGTTTTGGGTCATTGTCGTGCTGGAACACCCATCCACGACCCATTTTCAGTTTCCTAGCAGAGGGAAGGAGGTTGTCGTTCAGGATTTCACGATACATTGCTCCGTCCATTTTCCCGTTAATGCGATTAAGTTGTCCTGTGCCCTTAGCAGAAGATCACCCCCAAAGCAAAATGTTTCCACCCCCATGCTTGACGGTGGGGACAGTGTTTTGGGGGTCATAGGCAGCATTTTTCTTCCTCCAAACACAGCGAGTTGAGTTAATGCCAAAGAGCTCTATTTTGGTCTCATCAGACCACATCACCTTCTCCCAGTAACTCACAGAATCATTCAGGTGTTCATTGGCAAACTTCAGACGGGCCAGCACATGTGCCTTCTTGAGCAGGGGGACCTTGCGAGCCCTGCAGGATTTTAATCCATTGCGGTGTAATGTGTTTCCAATGGTTTTCTTGGTGACTGTGGTCCCTGCTAATTTGAGGTCATTCACTAACTCCTCCCGTGTAGTTCTAGGATGCTTTTTCACCTTTCTCAGAACCATTGACACCCCACGAGGTGAGATCTTGCGTGGAGCCCCAGAGCGAGGTCGATTGATGGTCATTTTGTGCTCCTTCCATTTTCGAACAATCGCACCAACAGTTGTCACCTTCTCTCCCAGCTTCTTGCTAATGGTTTTGTAGCCCATTCCAGCCGTGTGCAGGTCTACAATTTTGTCTCTGACATCCTTGGACAGCTCTTTGGTCTTTCCCATGTTGGAGAGTTTGGAGTCTGCTTGATTGATTGATTCTGTGGACAGGTGTCTTTTATACAGGTGACTAGTTAAGACAGGTGTCCTTAATGAGGGTGACTAATTGAGTAGAAGTGTCTAACCACTCTGTGGGAGCCAGAACTCTTAATGGTTGGTAGGGGTTCAAAAACTTATTTCACTCAATGAAATGCAAATCAGTTGCTATCTTTTATTTAAGGTTATTTTTTCGATTTTCCTTTTGATGTGCTATCTGCCACTGTTAAAATAAACCTACCATTGAAATGATACTGTTCTGAGACTTCATTTCTTTGTCATTGGACAAACTTACAAAATCAGTGAGGGGGTCAAATAATTATTTCCTCCATTGTATGTGCAATCAGCAAGGTAGTATACAAGCACCTTCGGTTTACATCTGTCCCTCTGCTTTGCCTGGCATAAACCTGTTCTTGTCAGGATGGATGAGAGCCTAAATGACCCAGGTCAGTCTCCTGGCCGACACCTTGGCAAGAATTTTTATGTCAACATTTAGAAGGAAAATCGGCCAGTAGGAAGCACAAAACTTGGAGTCTTATTTTTTTTTTTTTTCTTTAAGGAATTACAACTTATAAGAGCCTCTTTAATGGAATCTGGGCGTATACGTTCCAAAAGCATATAGTAAAATTATTTTAGGTTGGAACCATAAGCTAATATTTGAAAAGTATGCAAATTAGGAAGCACTCCTGACTTGCGCGAAAATGTTTTTTATCTTAACCAAAATAGGCTGTACTTGTGGATGTCTTCCATACAGGATAAACTTTAATAATGTCGAGAAACGCTAATCTATAAAACATAAGTGAACCCACTCTCAAACTACCATAAGCAAGGCCCACACAATTTTACCAGTACCAAGGCTGGGGGAGTAAGCCCACATTACACTAATACTGGAACCGGTGTTCCGAAGTTAACACAGACCTATGTGAATCAGGCCCAATCACTTTTAAGTGGACCTGGGAATTAGAGTAGTTCACAGCAGAGGTTATACCATGCAGTGAAACATTTACATTCATTTTACCCTAATGAATAATACTTACTTCAGACCATTTAAGAATACAGGATAAACAGAAGGCATGACAGCAATATTCTGGAAAGCCAACTTCTGCAGGGAGGCTGTTCAAACAGATCGGACAACTTTCAGATAGACTTAATGCTACAGGTCCAGAACATCTGTCATCATTACTTTCCTCACCTGTAAAATGCAAGAGAAAAAAAAAAAAAAGTGTATACATTAAATTCGCATACATGGTCGTCATGGCCGAGAACAGTGTAGTGCTTACAGGGCTTAACATACACCTGAATTGAGAGCGATATGGAGGCTGCCATATTTATTTCCTTTTAAACAATACCAGTTGCTGGCTGTACTGCTGATAATCTTCCTCTCTTAAGGTGGCCATACATCTAGCGATGTATGGGCAGATTCGACCAAGAGACAAATCTCTCTCTTATCGAATCTGAGGAGAGCCCATACATTACAGGCCGATTACCGATCAATTTCATGCTGAAATCGATCCGGAATCGGCCTTGTGCGCCACATCTGTAGCTGTGCCCCCCTAATGTAAATGTTCTCCGGTGCCCAGTGTAAAGTGTATACATTACCTGTCGCACCCTCTGCTTGTCTCCTGCTGGTTTCTGGGATTCCTCCTGCATACACGTGCCCCACATGGTTTCCTAGTAAGGGCACACGTGTGATGTGACACACGCACACCCTTACTAGGAAACCACGTGGGATATGCATGTATGGAGAGGAGAATGCGCCCGGAGCAGAAGGGGACAAGCGGAGGCCACGTACAGAATGTATACTTTACACGGGGCACATTTACATTAGGGGGATAATTTGATTAGAATAATCGAATCGGATGGTCGATCGCCCATAGCTACATAGTTATTATGGTTGAAAAAAGACATACGTCCATCGAGTTCAACCAGTACAAAGTACAACTCCAGCCTGCTCCCTCATATATCCCTGTTGATCCAGAGGAAGGCGAAAAAACCCTTACAAGGCATGGTCCAATTAGCCCCAAAAGGGAAAAAATCCTTCCTGACTCCAGATGGCAATCAGATAAAATCCCTGGATCAACATCATTAGGCATTACCTAGTAATTGTAGCCATGGATGTCTTCCAACGCAAGGAAAGCATCTAAGCCCCCTTTAAATGCAGGTATAGAGTTTGCCATAACGACTTCCTGTGGCAATGCATTCCACATCTTAATCACTCTTACTGTAAAGAACCCTTTCCTAAATAAATGGCTAAAACGTTTTTCCTCCATGCGCAGATCATGTCCTCTAGTCCTTTGAGAAGGCCTAGGGACAAAAAGCTCATCCGCCAAGCTATTATATTGCCCTCTGATGTATTTATACATGTTAATTAGATCTCCTCTAAGGCGTCTTTTCTCTAGACTAAATAAACCCAGTTTATCTAACCTTTCTTGGTAAGTGAGACCTTCCATCCCACGTATCAATTTTGTTGCTCGTCTCTGCACCTGCTCTAAAACTGCAATATCTTTTTTGTAATGTGGTGTCCAGAACTGAATTCCATATTCCAGATGTGGCCTTAGTAGAGAGTTAAACAGGGGCAATATTATGCTAGCATCTCGAGTTTTTATTTCCCTTTTAATGCATCCCAAAATTTTGTTAGCTTTAGCTGCAGCGGCTTGGCATTGAGTACGATTATTTAGCTTGTTGTTGATGTCCCCAACTGTATCCCATTTTGTATGGTGCTAGACCATTGGTACGACCAAAATGCATGACTTTACATTTTTCAACATTGAATTTTATCTGCCATTTATGTGCCTATATAGCCATCCTATCCAGATCCTGTTGCAATATGACACTATCTTCCTGAGAGTTGAGGATTCTGCACAATTTTGTATCATCTGCAAAAATTGCAACATTGCTCACTACTGCATCTACTAGGTCATTAATAAATTGAAGAGCACTGGACCCAGTACAGACCCCTGTGGGACCCCACTGCTAACAGTCTCCCATTTTGAGTACGATCCATTGACCACAACTCTTTGTTTTCTGTCCATTAGCCAGTTCCCTATCCAAGCACACAGACTCTTCCCCAGTCCTTGCATCCTCATCTTTTGCACCAGACTTTTGTGGGGAACAGTGTCGAAGGCCTTTGCAAAGTCCAAGTATATCACATCTACAGCATTCCCAATATCCATATTAGCATTCACTACCTCATAAAAGCTGAGCATGTTAGTGAAACAGGACCTGTCTTTAGTAAACCCATGTTGATGCTGAGAAATAAGATTATTTTCTACTATGAAGTCATGTATAGTATCTCTTAGTAACCCTTCAAATAGTTTGCATACAACTGATGTTAAGCTTACAGATCTATAATTTCCTGGATCTGATTTTTTTGCCCTTCTTAAATAATGGGAAAACGTGGGCTGTACGCCAATCCACTGGGACTCTGCCAGTTGAAAGAGAGTCACAAAAGATAAGATAAAGGGGTTTATCTATAACTGAACTTAATTCCCTTAGGACCCGAGGATGCATGCCATCCGGGCCAGGTGCCTTGTCTATTTTTAATTTATTTAGTCTTGCCTTCACTTCTTCCTGCGTTAAGTATTTAATATTACAGTTAGAAGATTGAGACTCTTCTGCCTCTTTTTTGGGTTAGATTTGATATCCCTAGCGATTTGATTTTTAGCTTCGATCTTTGCCAGCCTAATTTATTTTTTACAATTTTTATTGCACTCCTTATAATTGCTTAGTGCAGCCTCTGTTCCCTCCTGTTTTAGGACCTTATAGGCATTATTTTTCCTCTTCATTTTATCCCTAACCTTTCTATTCATCCATAGAGGCCTTTTTTTATTCCTAGACATTTTGTTTCCATATGAGATATACATACTACCATGTCGCCTGATGTATGGCCACCTTTAGTTCTAGAACCTGAACAAGCACTCAGGTCAGACATTTCTGACTGAAGTCTGACTGCTCTGCACCACCCGGCTAGTTTTGGTGAGTACTTGGCTGTCATCGGCTCACCTTCTCTGCCGTAAGCAGAGTTGTGCAGAGAAGCGCCGGCCCTGCATTCTCTCATCTCACCCGGCTACTTTTTAATGCCACTCGGCTAGAAAAAAAATCTGGGGAGAACACTGAACTGGATTAGCTGCATGCTGGTTTCAGGTATGTTATCTAGATACTACTGCAGCCTAAGAGATCTTCAAGACTGCCAGGCAACTTGTATGGTTTAAAACTAAAACATAGCCGCCTCCACATCCCTCTCAGTTCAGATGTTTTTTAAGAATGCCTAGTGCGTACTGCTACTCCAGTAACCCGGCTCTTGCCTCTACAAATCATTGGGAGTGTGGCAGTCAGACTTCTCTATCCTTCCCACTACACATCTGATAATCACACCACTGGCTTCCAACTCAGGTAAAATTCAAAGTATGTCTTGCTTTTATATGACCGAACAGCTCTTGTACAGTTTACATTTTAAAATGAATAGAAATCTACAATCGTAATGGAACTGCAAGTTCTACCTACTGCCTACTAACTTGGTCCTTGCCAATAGACTATACCATAAACTGCTGTAAGGTTTTTGTAGGGCTGCTTGACAATCTCCAGAACTTCTTCCTTGTCCTTTTAGACATGCATCTGCATTTAAAGGAAACCTAAATCATGCGGTGTGGCTGTTTTGTAGCCTTAGGCACAGGGAGCCTTGTTCGGGTGCATGACATCATGAAAAAAGAAACGTACTGTATATTCCTATGTATAAAACTACTTTTTAACCCTTGAAAATCTTCTGAAAAGTTGGGGGTCGCCTTATACTCCGGGTGATACGCCCTATCCTGTTACTGCCTCTCAGATCTCGCTGCTGAGGACTGTAGTGAGGCGCACATGTGCGAGATCTGAGAGGCAGAGAAGGAGGGAAATATAATACAAGGGCGGGGCAGACGGGTGAAAAAGGCGTGTTTTATGGGCACAACGCAATCTATTCTTCCATACCGCTCTGATAAACCGGTAGACAAGGAGAGCTGACCAGTCTACTTAAGGAGAGTTGACCAATGCAACAAATCAAATTTACTATGTACTGTTATATACTGGGTAACACAGTACAGCACCAGTATCTGTTCATACACAGCACCAGTACATGATTTTTTTATTTTTATTTTTATTTGGTGTGCGTTGGAAGAGGGGTAGTCTTATACGGCGAGTATATCCCAATAGCTATAGTTTAACTGGAAAAGTTGGGGGGGGGGGGGGTGTCGTCTTATACGTGCATGTTGACATTTTAAGGGAGAATATGCAGAAGTCTGCTCGCAGCCTAGGCTTAGGCCATCACTAGGTTTTTCAACAAGACAATGACCCAAAGCATACATCAAGATCACAGTTCCTCAAGGACACCAAAAACAAGATCCTAGAGTGGCCCACAGAGAGCCCAGACCTTAATCCTATTGAGAATCTGTGGCAGGTGCTCAAAGTGAATGTCCATTCTCGGAAACCATGCAATTTGAACCAGCTAGCATGGTTTGCAATGGAAGAATGGGACAAAATCCCTCAGGAGACCTCTGCCAAACTAGTAAAGAACTACTACAAGAGATTGTTGTAAGCTGTAGATCAGAAAGGGATATTGACTATTAATGGGCAGAGGGCTAATAATTTTGTATCTCTCATTTTTGCCCTTTGTTTCAACTCTGTATCAAAAGTAGAAATTGCTTTTTATAGTGTATTTATTTCCAAAATAAACACTTGTTGCTTATAGTCATTTTCATGGAGAAAACAAGAGTGTTATCCAATTTAAAAAAAAAAAAGGGGGGGGGGGAGGGAGGGGGGCAGGGGGGGACGACGAGGGAAGAGAGGTCGCTAATAATTTTGACCTCAACTGTAGACTGAATTACTGCAGTCCCTACAGGGCTACATGATGCATAGTTCTAATGACTAGGAAAGGGATGGGGAAAAAAAAAAAAAAAAAAACCTTGCAGCACTTTTTCTACTGGATAGGCAAAACCGTTTTATTTAAAAATATTACACATAGAGGACTATTAGCATTAAAGCCTTATTCATACGTGTGTTATATTGCGCAGTTACACAAAACCTTAACACACATGGATGCACTGCCCATATACCTCAGTGGACATGTTTACATCTCCTCGTTGCAAGACATTCTGTTATCCTAATGCACTGTTTACAGCACATTTCTGGATAATGTACGGAAAAATTAATGAGCCTTGTTGTAATTATTAGGGGTCTTCCAACTCGTAAATGACGGTATGAGGCCCAAGCCTGGTGTTTTAGAAATCCTAGGGTGTTAAAGTAATTCTCCACTCTAACATTGCTCTGTAAAGTTGTAGTTGCCAGAGAGCTTTCCCCTGGGATATTATACTGTCCTAAAGTACCATCTACACGATACGATTCTTTGTAAGATTCGATTACGATTATATGTATGATCCGATTAAGTCCGACATGTCCAATCGGGATTCGATTCAATTCGATTTGCCATTGCAAAACAATGGCAAATCGAATTGAATCAAATTGCATCCCGATTGGACATGTCGGATTTAATCGGATCGTAAATACAATTGTAATCGAATCGTACAAAGAATCGTATGGTGTAGATTGGGCTTTAGCTTCATACAAGAGACTCACAAATCTTCTTTGTAATCCAATTCAATTCAAGCGCCACTCCACTTTACATTAAATACTCCAAATTCTTTGACAGGAAAGCCTCCCCACATCCGATCAAATGCCACTCAACAGATGGTTGGACCACTAAGTCACACATTGGGGATATTCCCAGGTCACCCCCGACCTTCAACGATCAGTAAACTCCACTACAAAAAGCTTTTTGCATAAGATCAATTGCAGTATATGCACAGTATATTACCTCAAATAACTTGGAATGTTTAATATAAAGCGGAGTGGCGCTTGAACTGAATTGGCTTGCATGTGCGTAAGTCAAGAGTTGCACCCAACCTGTTAACAGGACTATAGTTTTAAAGAAAAGTGAAAATAGAACTTTTCAATCAATTACAGGGCTAATAAGATAGACAGACATTCTCATACAATCAGCAGCCAATGTAACAAATAATGTAACAATGGATCATTAAAGTGAACCTGAGGTGATTTCTAACAATGCTAACAGCACACAGAGGCTGGATCTGCTTATATTGCCCAGCCTCTGTTGCTATCCCAATCCCCCCTAAGTACCCCCTTCGCTCTCCTATGCCAATAAATCAGCCGAGCTGTCGACACAGAGTGTCTCAGCCCCGGCTGTTTACCTCTAAGTCTCGCTGCTCCCACGCCTCCTCCATAGCTCTGGTCCCTGACTGTGTCCCTTCCCTCCCTGCTGATTGGAGGGAAGGGACACAGGCAAGGACCAGAGCTATGGAGGAGGCGTGGGAGCAGCGAGACTGACAGAGGTAAACAGCCGGGGCGGCAACACTCCGTGTGTCGACAGCTCGGCTGATGATTTATGGGCATAGCAGAGCGAAGGGGGAACTTAGGGGGGATTGGGATAGCAACAGAGGCTGGGCAATATAAGCAGACCCAGCCTCTGTGTACTGTTAGCATTGTTAGAAATCACCTCGGGTTCACTTTAAAATAATCTAAAAACAAGGCATGGCCCTAAGAACCTCCTCACACAAAAAGAAATGAGATAGCTAAAGAGTATACACCACACCAACCCAGGAAAATATAAACTGTTCTGATTGGAGCAATGTCAGAAATATAGTAACCGTAGCTGGTTGATGTATGCAAGTATACTGTAAGTAAATTCACAAAATTAGCAGCATCACCTGACCAATATTCCTATTACATCAGTACAAATAGCAATATACATCCATCTATATATAGTCTTTGTATGATAGAGTAGTCATAGCTCACAATAAGGTGCTAAGTGCATAAATAAAACATTCAAAAGTGCATATAATTTGGTTATCACATATAAATGTATAGCCAGTTGTTGAAAAATAGATAGGAGGTCTAATCCAAAAGATAAAAATTCCTTAAACCAAGGAATAGAAAAAAAAAAAAAAAAAAAACACACACAAGATGTGTCAAACAAAATCAATATTTGAATCCAGAGAAAATGACCCAAATAATGCCGTGCATAGATGAATAAGAGAACTGGGACCAGAGATCCAAGAAGGAGGAGAAATATATAATGTTGATGCTCACCCAGAGAAATTAGTAGATAGAGGGGAGTGAGGTTCGTCAGGCCACGCTTCGCTCACCGCACTGCCCAACTAGTTTCAAGTGAATCTACGTCAGAAGCCCCTGGCATAGATTCACTCAAAACTAGTTAGGCGGTGCGGTGATGCAGGAACTAAGCCCAAAGAAGGCTCATTAGCCGAAAAGCTTACTTTTTATTTTTCTCTAAGTAAGTCAATAAATTGTATCATCCTGATTCAAAACCTCTTGCTTTTACTAATGGCTAACTCAGTACAACACTACTGCCTGTCAACTCAAATGTGTTCCTCTGAGTTCATTAAAGAGACACTGAAGTGAAAAAAAAATTATGATATAATGAATTGTTGGTGTAGTACAGTTAAGAAATAAAGTATTCGAAGCATAGACATAAGTCTAATATTTGTTTCCAGCCAGGGGCGTACCTAGAAAGCCCCGGACCTCCCTGCAAAAAAAATTCCGCCCCCCCCCTCCTCCAGGGCCCGCTCAGGGACTTTTTGGGGGCAGGAGGGGTCACAGCATAAGAGGAGAGCTGTGGCCGCAGATCGGTGGGGAGGGGGAAAATTCCCCCCCTCCCTCACCTCGGGCACTCCTCTCAGCGCTCCCCTCCTGCAAGCAATCATTGGTGGTGCTCGTGGCAGCCGCGGCGGCGACATGCAAGCTGAGCACATACCTCCTTCTGGCCGGAGGTCTCCGATCACTAAGTGCTTCATAGAACTTCCTGTTTACACAGGAAGTTCCATAAAGCACTTAGTGATCGGAGACCGGCCAGAAGGTGGTATGTGCTCAGCTTGCCTGCCGCCGCCGCCACGAGCACCACCAATGATTGCTTGCAGGAGGGGAGCGTTGAGAGGAGAGCCCGAGGTGGGGGGGGGGGGGAAATTTCCCCCCTCCCCACCGATCTGCGGCCACAGCTCTCCTCTTATGCTGCGACCCCTCCTGCCCCCAAAAAGTCCCTGAGCGGGCCCCCCCCCCCCCCGCAACGGCAGGGGTCGCATCCCCTATTGTTATGCCAGTGTTTCCAGTACAGGAAGAGTTAAGACACTCCAGTTATCTATGCAAATAGCCATTGAGCTCTAAGCAGAGAGCTCTGACTTCTGATGGTTTTTATCTTAACTGTATTTTTTCTTTTGCAGAGAACAGTTCAGGACAGGTCAAAAGTTCACTAGCCTGTTCTGTAAAAACATTTAAGGCAGCCATACACTGGTCGATGTGCCATCAGATCGACCAGCTGACAGATCCCTATCTGATCGAATCTGATCAGAGAGGGATCGTATGGCTGCCTTTCCTGCAAACAGATTGTGAATCGATTTCAGCCTGAAACCGATCACAATCTGTTGTGGTGGTGCTGCCGCCGCTCCCCCCGCCGGTATACATTACCTGAGGCTGGCTCCCGGGCGTGATGTCCCCGTCATGTGGCACCTCCGGCTCCGGCATCCGCATAGAACTTAAGCTATCACACCAGTGACAGCGGAAGTTCAAATAGAGCGCCCTCTAGTTGTACTTCCGCTGTCACTGGCATGACAGCGGAAGTTATACGAGGATGCCGGAGATGCCATGACGGGAGCAGTGACGGACAGAATGCCCGGGAGCCAGCCTCAGGTAATGTATACCTGATCGGATCGGCCGCCGCTAGCGACGCGCTCCCTACCCGCGGGCGATCGAGGGTAATTTCCCGCACGGCGCGATCGACGGACCGATCCGATTTCGGGAGGAAATCGGATCGGCGGGTGCGTGTTGCGCGAACGATTGGCAGCAGATTCGATCCCAGTGATCGAATCTGCTGTCGAAACTGCCGCAAATCGGGCCAGTGTATGGCCACCTTTAGAATGCTGAGTAGTGTGTAAATTGCAAGTATTAGAGAATGATGCAAAACAACAAAAACCCTGTAAAACTGAAAATAAAAATGAGCATTTTTTTTTTTTTGCTACCAATGTTCTAGTAATTATCCGTACTACATAACCAATTAATTATATCATTTTTTTTTTTTCGCTTCGGTGTCTCTTTAACCATCTTCCAGTAGGAGTCTTATTAAAACGAACTTTTAGATAAGGATACAAATGGCAATATCTGACTCAAAAGGCCCAACACTGTTCCATATCATCTAGAACTAAAACAGGTTTGCCTTAATTTGGGTTTAAATGACATCACTGTAACTCTGATTGTTTGTGAAAATGCAATTGTTGATTCTTACCATCTGTTTCTTCATGTTGCTGGTCTCTGGAACCAGACAAGCATAAACGTTTACTCTTCATCTTTTCCTTTATACCTGCAAGATAAACACACAAACTTTTTTTTTGTTTTAGGTTTTTTTTTTATAGTCTTCTAATATAAAAAAGCTTCTCAGTTTTTCTGTACTACATTATCACCCCCTTCACAAAATATCAAAAAAATGTTCTAAATAAAGAGAAAACACCATTTAGGGCATATATGTCAAACTCCAGCCCGTGGGCCAAATCTGGCCCTCAGAGCTATTAAATTTGGCCCTCAAGGGGTTTTCCCACTTTGCATTATGTTTGGCCCACTCTAGACCACCAGGGAAATTGTACTGGAGATGAAGCCCTAGATCACCAGGGAAGCCATATGGGGTAGGTAGGGGGGAAAGCACTAAACACTAGGGAACTATATAGGCCAGGGAGCTGTATAGGGGAAGAGGACCACTAGACACTAGGGAACTGTATAGGAGTTGGAAGGGAGGGGGCCTTAGAAAACTGGGACTTTATAAGGGAGGGATGTGGCCACTAGACATTGAGGTTGGCCCGCGACTAGGTCCCAGTGTACAATTTCGGCCCACATTGTATTTGAGTTTGACACCCCTGATTTAGGGCCTTGACACACCGGAGAGGGTATTGAGAGTAACACTTCCACTGACTTGCATTAAAATCACTGCAAAATTGGCGCATTCACGATTTTTATTTCAATTTAAAGATACTAATCACTTCAGTACCAGAACTTTCTGGCCCCTTAAGGACCAGAGACGGCTGGTAACATAAACTGGGTTTACCAATGTCTCACCGCAGGAAATGGCTGCCATCATCGCTCATCCGTCGCTAAAGCCCACTCGCTCTACCGTTGCTATGACAACAGAGCTCTGTGAGCCAGTCAGGAGGAGATTTAATTCGCTCCTGACCTCATGATCAATGTGAGCCAATGTTACAGTGACCATGAGGTCAGGAGTGAATGAAATCCACTTCTGACCAGCTCATGGAGCTTTGCTGTCATACCAACAAGCAGTGCAAGTAAGCTACAGCAGCAGGAGAGCAGAGCGATTGGAGGTAGCGTGCAGCAGGCTAATTGAAATCCAGGGCTATAAAGTCGGTACAAAGATCATCCGACTCCAACTCCTTAGTTTATGAAACTGTCGACTGACTCCAGGTACCCAAAATGGCTCCAACTCCTTAGTCGAATTCTTACCAGGGCTGTGGATTTAGTACAATAAAAAAAGTTTATGAAGCCCTGTTGAAATCAACACCCTGGCAGGGAGAATAGGTCCCAAACAGGGCGTAGATTTCAATAAGCATAGTCCGGAAGCCGTTAAACATGTTTTACTAGTTTTTTTTTTATTTTACAAACAAGGCAATACAAGTACAACACAATTCAGGCACTTAAAGGGATACTGTAGGGTGGGGGGGGGGGGTCGGGAGAAAATGAGCTGAACTTACCCAGGGCTTCTAATGGTCCCCCGCAGACATCCTGTGTTGGCGCAGCCACTCACCGATGCTCCGGCCCCGCCTCCAGTTCACTTCTGGAATTTCTGACTTTAAAGTCAGAAAACCACTGCGCCTGCACGCCCGTGTCCTCGCTCCCGCTGATGTCACCAGGAGTGTACTGCGCAGACACAGACCATACTGGGCCTGCGCTGTGCGCTCTTGATGACATCAGCGGGATCGAGGACACGGCAACGCAGGCGCAGTGGTTTTCAGACTTTAAAGTCTGAAATTCCAGAAGTGAACCGGAGGCGGGGCCGGAGCATCGGTGAGTGGCTGCGCCAACACAGGATGTCTGCGGGGGACCGTTAGAAGCCCCATGTAAGTTTAACTCATTTTCCCCTGACCCCCCTACAGTATCCCTTTAAAATTAACCATTTCAGCCTGTGGAGATTTGTTTACCTGATGGACAAAAGGAATTTTCACATTTCAGTGATCCTCACTTTCATTCCCCAATAACTTTATCACTACTTAGCACAAATGATCTATACCTTGCTTTTTCTGACACCAATTAGGCTTTTGTTTGGGTAGTACATTATGCTAAGAATTATTTTATTCTAAATGCATTATAATGGGAATAAGAAAAAAAGGAAAAAAGTTCTCAGTTTTCAGCCATTCTAGTTTTAAAATAATACAAGCTACCATAATTAAAATCCACAAATTTGGCCATTTGCCCAGTTTATTGCAATATTAAAATTATATCCCTGGGGGCGCATGCGCGTGCTGGGTAAGATGGTAGCTTCCTACTGAGCTCCGTGACAGCCTCCGAGAACTTTCTCTAACTAGATGAGCTATCGGTAGAGATATCCCCGGAAAGTGCTTGCAGAGACCTCCTGAACGCTGATGCCTCCTAAAGCGGGAAAAAAACCGGCGGAGACGCTGCATCGCCCGAGAACATGGATAAATATTTAACCACGCCGGCAAAACAAGATGGCGACAAGGCCGCAAAGACCAATGCGCGCGGGTCGCAGCAAGAAACCTCGCAGCCGGCGGTGACTTTACAGCAGATGGAGCTTTTATTAGAACGCAAAAAGCGGGAAGTGGTGGACAGCTTTCACAAACTGCTAGATTCAGCTACCAAGGAACTCAAAGCAGATATCGCCACTATTGGAGTGAGGACGGACGCCCTTGAGACTAAGGGCTGGTTCAGACGGACGTATGGAGGCGTCGCGGCGGCAATGCGTTCGGGCCTTCAGCAGCGTTCGCGTTGCGTTCGGATGCAGTCGCGTTTTTTCTTCCCCTAGGGGGACATTACCCGTAGCGGTTAACCGCCCCTGGAAGCTACATGTAGCTTCCAGGGGCTCCTTGAACGCAAGGGAAAATCGGGACCCGAACGCCGCGTTCGTGCAAACGCGCATGAAAGCTTGGTACAAACGCTCCCATTCACTTGAATGGGAGCGTTTAACGCCAAGCCCCGAACGCTGGCTGTAAACGCTCTGCAAGCGTCCGTCTGAACCAGCCCTAAGACGGACGACATCATACGCCGCCAGAACACTCTAAAAGACGACCAGTCACAAACACAATCTGATATCCGCTTCTTGAGACTTGCACAGGAAGATACAGAGAACCGAGATAGGAGGCAGAATGTGCGGATCAAAGGAATCCCCTCTTCGGTTCTACCAGATCAACTGCGTGAGTACTTAATGAGATTATTTCACTATCATATGCCGGACTGGGAGATAGCTCTTTGGCGGATGGACAGGGCACATCGAGCCTTAGGGACCCCCTTACGTAATTCACAAGCCCCAAGAGATGTTATTCTCAGTTTTCACTATTTTGAAACCAAAGAGGCACTTCTTAATGTTACACGCAATATGCAAAAAGTGGAATTTGAGGGAGAGACTGTCGTTATACAATGACTTGTCACCAGTCACACTGGAAAAGAGGAGACAACTTAAGCCAGTTACCCAAGCCTTGAGGGATGCGGGTTTACGGTATAAATGGGGGTTCCCCTTCAAATTAATCGTCACCAAGAACTCTCGGGTGTATATTCTACAAGACCCAGATGACTCAGGAGACTTTCTAAAGTGCCTAAATCTTAATCTTCCGAACTCTGGGCGTGCTTCCTCTGATAAATCTCCAGTGGCGGACAGAGACACAGAATCAAGAAGCCAGCAACGGTTAACGCCTGACTGGACAGTACAGAAACCACGCCGACGATGATCTAAAGATTCCTCTCCCCTCCTATCTCACCGGCTCTTGTGGCAGAAGATACGGAGAATGAGGATTAATTACTGATATATGTGAAAGGCCAGGGTAATGGAGGGAAACAGCCTCGCAAAATGGGGGGCAAACTTTCAGAAGATCAGAGACACAATTGTTATTAGTAAAGAGGGGAGGCCGCTGTTCCTGGTCCCCGCATGCTTCTTCCAACGCTGCCTGCTACCTCAATGTGCCCTGAGAGGGTGCAGGAGGAAGGAGAGGCAGAATCATGCCATGAAAATGGCAGGGTGATTTCACCTAGTGTTCTGTGTGTTGATTTTTTTTCTTTTTCTTGTTTGTTTTTTTCTGGTTTTTTTTCCAGTTTTCTTATAATTTGTTGAATCAGGTTTATTTTAGTGAATCTGGCTCCTCTCAAATGGTCAAGATCCTTCAAGGTGTTTGGTGTCTGCGATATAAGGTGGGCTTCTGTTTCTCCACCTCACTCCCCCCGTCCCTGATGCGAATACATAAGAGAAATTACTCCCACTAAATCATAATGGTAAAAATCTTGTCGTTAAATGTTAAAGGCCTAAATTCTCCCTTAAAGCGCCAACTTTTAGCCAAAGAGGTGGAGAGGCAGAGACCCGATATTTTGCTGGTACAGGAGACCCATTTTAAAGGGCACTCAGCATCCCAAGCTAATGCTGAAAAACTTCCCAATAGTATATTATGCATGCGAACAGGCAAAAAGGGGAGGAGTAGCAGTTTAATTGAGGCAAGACGTCCCCTTTAAAATTCAAAGCTCACATGTTGATCCCCAAGGTCATTATGTTTTATTGCAGGGACTACTGGGTCAGGTTGACATGGTATTAGGTAATGTGTATGTTCCTCACACTGGCCAAATTCATTTCTTGAACAGATTACAAAAACGGTTATTGTCCATCTCATCGGATTGTTGGTTCATAGGCGGAGATTTTAATATGACCTTCTCTTCAACAATGGATAGATCGTCCCCTGTGCCGAAAACATCTAAGAGCAGAGTAGACTCACTATACAAAGCATTTAGAAAATGGGTAAGGGAACACCATCTAGTGGATCTCTGGAGATTGACTTATCCTACCTCTAAACAATTTACATTTTATTCAAATCCGCATGACAGATTTAGTAGAATTGATTACTATTTTGCATCCAAACTTCTAATCAATAAGATTAATCGCCAAGAGATCCACGACATCACGTGGTCAGATCACGCCCCAATTCAATCGAAATAGTATGTAACACTAAGTTGAGAGGACCATATCATTGGAGATTAAATGAATAACTACTCAAAGAGGAGGTCACATATAATGTTATCAAAAGAGAAATTGAGGATTACTTCACACTGAACTTGGGCTCTGTCACTGACCCAGCCGTCCTGTGGGAAGCACACAAAACTGTCATCAGGGGGGCCTTAGAGAGGCAGTACAAAAGAAAAGAAACGATGCTGCCCTTCTGCAATGGAGGCTGACAGCTCTGAGAGAAACTGAATCCAAATACAAGCTATTTCCTTCTAAGAGTAACTATCGCCTGTGGCAGGAAGCTAAATCTAGAGTATATGAGCTACAAGTTCGTAGAGCAGAAAGAGCTATTGCATGGACCAAACAGCTATACTATGATCGAGGGAATAAGCCTCATACTTTATTAGCAAGAAAACTAAGAGAATTTAAGAGGAAAAGGGAGATTTATGCGATCACTAATAAAAAAGGAAACACATCAGCAGATCCTAACCATATAGCCCAGGCTTTTGAAAATTATTATACAGATCTATATAACTTGCAGCCCTCTGACACATTGGAATCAATTAATCATAAGATGAAGAATTTTCTAGATGACTTAGCAATTCCGAGGTTAACAGAGGAGCAGCTGGAAGATTCAAATGCCCCGATTCAGGAGGGTGAGATCCGAGAGGTGATCAAGGTTTTACCTTCAAGGAAGGCGCCTGGGCCCGACGAGTTTTCATAAACCGTATTTGTCGCCGTATAAGACGCACTTTTTCTCCCCCAAAAATGGGGAGAAAAAGTCCCTGCGTCTTATACGGCAAAGGCAGGGAATCCCCAACTTAACGCTCGCCGTTCCGAACCGCCGACCCGCCGCCATGTTGGGGATTCCCTGCCTGCCTTCCCCATGCCTGCCCGAGTCTCCCATGCCTGCACGAGTCTGGCCCCCTCCCGGATGGAAGTGTCAATAGCGACGGCAACTTACCTTTGGCAGGCTCCTGCGCCGATCCTAGATGATTGCGCTGCCCCCCGCTAGCCTCCTCTGCCTCCCCCCTCTGTATCTGGCCCCCCCGGGTGAAGGTATAAGTAGCGGTAGCTTACCTCCGCAGTGCGCCCGCGATGACTGCAGACGTCAGTCTTCCAGGCACTTCTCGCTCTAGTGGCCGGCTTTGAACTGCGCGTCATCAGTTCAAGCCGGCCACTAGAGCGAGAAGTGCCTGGAAGACGGACGCCTGCAGTCATCGCGGGCGCACTGCGGAGGTAAGCTACCGCTACTTATTCCTTCACCCGGGGGGGGGGGGGGGGGGGCAGATAGAGGAGGCTAGCGGGGGGCAGCGCAATCATCTAGGATCAGCGCAGGAGCCTGCCAAAGGTAAGTTGCCGCCGCTATTGACACTTCCATCCGGGAGGGGGCCAGGAGACGCAGGCAGGTGGGAGGGGGAAAGGCTGTGGGGGGGGGGGGGGGGGGGGGGGAAGAGGACATATGGGGGGCACTGGAGGACATATGGGGAACACAGGAGGACACATATGGGGGCACAGGAGGACATATAGGGGCACAGGAGGACATATAGGGGCACAGGAGGACATATAGGGGCACAGGAGGACATATAGGGGCACAGGAGGACATATAGGGGCACAGGAGGACATATAGGGGCACAGGAGGACACATGGGGGGCACAGGAGGACACATGGGGGGCACATGAGGACACATGGGGGGCACATGAGGACACATGGGGGGCACATGAGGACACGGGGGGCACATGAGAACACACAGGAGGACACATGGGGGGCACAGAAGGACACATGGGGGGCTTATTAGGACACACAGGAGGACACATGGGAGGCACAGGAGGACACACAGAAGGACACATGAGGATATGGGGGGCACAGGAACACACGAGGACACACAGAAGTTCATGTACAAGACGCTCCTGGAATATGGACGCACCAGGTTTAGTATTTTTTTTTTCCCTGGTTTTTGCCCTCTAAACCTGGGTGCGTCTTATATTCCGGAGCGTCTTATACGGCGCGAAATACGGTATATATTATAAGAAATATAGATATTTATTGGCCCCACACATGGAAAAGATATATAATGCTTTCTTTGAGGGAGGAAGGATCCCAAATGCCATGAAAATATCTAACAATGTTATGATACATAAGGAGGGTAAGGACCCACAGGATTTTCGTATTTACCGACTAATCTCTCTGATAGATTCAGATCTTAAAATTTATACCAAATTATTGGCGAATAGATTGACCCCTTTATTACCTACAATCATTGATGGAGACCAGGTAGGGTTCATAACAAAAAGACAAGCAGGTGACAATACACGCCGTGCTATTGATATAGTAGATTGGGTAGAGAGAACGCAAAGGCCTTCCCTGCTTCTGAGTTTGGACGCAGAGAAGGCCTTTGATAGGGTGGCCTGTTTGAGGTACTCAACGATTTGGTTTCTCGGATCTCATCCTCAAGGCTATCCAGGGGTTGTACTGTAATTTACAGGCTAAAGTTTGTGTCCCACTGGCTAATTCTTCCCTGTTTCGAGTATAAACTAACTATTTGCTGACGATGTGCTTCTATCGTTGTCTTCTCCTCTTATCTCTCTCCCAAATGTTCTTAAATTAAAAGGGGGAATTTGAAGGATTTTCAGGATTTAAGATTAATCCGGACAAGACGGAGGCTCTCCCTCTTGGTTTACCACACAGAACTTGTATACTACATTGAGAGATGGGTTTCCCTTCAGGTGGAAGACAGATAGCATAAAATACTTGGGGGTCCAGATAGCAAGCTCGCATAGGAAGCTTTATGATCTTAATTTTGTACCCTTTTTTGAGCAAGCATATAGAGATCTTGATAAATGGAACCAATATCAAATATCGTGGATTGGCAGAATTTATTCTGTTAAGATGAACTTGCTCCCTAGATTTTTATATTTGTGTGAAACGCTCCCAATAACCGTCCCAAGCAAGGTTTTTCATAAACTCCAGAAAGCGGTACTTCGTTTTATTTGGGCTAAAGGGAGACCCAGAGTTTCAAGCAAGATCTTAGAATCAGATAGATCTAGAGGGGAACTATCGGTTCCACAGTTTAAATTGTACTACCTAGCTTCCCATCTACGCCAGATTGTGGAATGGCTGGCGCTTCCTCTAAGAACTAAGTGGGCAGAACTAGAAGAGGCCTCGATCTCACCATATGCTATAGGCGCCCTGCCAGGGATACTAACAAAATTACCAGCTCAGATGGCATCGGCTCTCAGCACAATCACTTTTACCTGGCAAATATGGCAGAGAGCATGCAAGAAATACTGTTTGTCGCAATTTCCATCTCAACTGACATATCTGAGGGAAAACCCATCTCTACCCCAAAATTCGCTGACCAAGTTTAGAATGTGGTCCACGGAAATAGCACCACTTAGGATCAGAGATCTATATGATAACTCATGCTCATGGCTGCTATCATTCTCCCAGATCCAGGAAAAATTTAGGATACCTCATACTAAATTCTATGAATTTTTACAAATAAAGTCATATGCTAATAGGGAATGGGGATCTAGAAGACTGTCTCCTCTCACACTATGTGAAAGAACATTAATGGAGACAGATCGGGAACCCGGTCTTACCGTATTTTTCGGACCATAAGACGCACTTTTTCTTCCCCAAACATAGGGGGAAAAAGTGCCTGCGTCTTATGGTCCAAATGCTAGCCGGCACCAGGTGTCAATCCACTGGGAATCCCCGTGGTAATGCGTCCCAGGCATCCCGCCTCCCTTGTCCTTCTCCCATTTTGCTTTTCCATCCCTCTGTCCTCTATCTTGTCCCCCGTGTCCCCGCAGCTCATCCCCCTCTGACTCTGCTGTGCAATGGGCTTACCGCTACAGGCTACAGATGATCAGCGGTAAGCCTCCGGAAAAAGCCACGGCGGAAGTCCGTGAAGATGTTGAAATTTCCATCCCCTTCCATTCCCATCACTCGTGCTGGCAGTCCAAGTTAGTGGCTTACCGCTGCAGGCTACAGATGAACAGCGGTACGCCTTCGGGGGGAAAAGCCGCGTGGGTGTCCGTGCACGCTGCCTAGTGTTTATCTAGCGCCACTTCCGCCTTGGTGATGTAAGCGGAAGTGACGGTAGATAAACATTAGGCAGCGTGCACGGACACCCACGCGGCTTTTCCCCCGAAGGCTTACCGCTGTTCATCTGTAGCCTGCAGCCGTAAGCCACCAACTTGGACTGCCAGAACGAGTGAAGGGGATGGAAATGTCAACATCTGCACGGACTCCCCCGCAGCATTTTCCCGGAGGCTTACCGCTGATCATCTGTAGCCTGTAGCGGTAAGCCCATTGCACAGCAGAGTCAGAGGGGGATGGGCTGCGGGGACACGGGGGACAAGATAGAGGAGGACAGAGGGATAGAACAGCAGCAGGACACGGGACAAGATAGAGGAGGACAGGGGGAAACAGGCATATAATAGAGGATAGAGGGACGACACAGTAACAGGACACAGGAGGACAAGATAGAGGAGGAATGAGGGAAGGGACAAGAGAGATGAGGACAAAAATGGGCACGGAATAGAGGGACAGCAGCAGGACACAGGGGGCAAGATAGGACAGGGGAACAGGACAGCTGAAGAACACGGGGACATGATACAGGAGGACAGGGACACAGGGAGACAAACTAGAACACAAGGGACACAGAGGATGACACAAGGGTGACACTAAAGATACAAAGGGGGCACAAGGACACAAAAGGTACGAGGAGGACATAATAATTGGGGAGGGGAGAAGGTCCACAAGATGCCCCTGTACCATGGATGCACCATGTTTAGTATTTTTTTTTTCCCTGTTTTTTGTTCTCTAAATATAGGTGCGTCTTATGGTCCGGAGCGTCTTATGGTCCGAAAAATACGGTATTTCAAAACTGTATTCCATCTTATCTATACCAGATGTAACTGCTTTCACTAAGCATAATTATGTTATTTTGGGAATCTAAATTGGGTACGTCTCAAGATTTATATGTTTGGGAAGACATTTGGATGAATGCACGTAAAACATCAATCTGCACTCAAACAAAGGAAAATATTTACAAAATAATGTTTCAGTGGTACTTGACCCCTGATCGTCTGAGCAGAATATATCCTAGCACCTCTAACCTATGCTGGAGACGATGTGAAATGGTGGGGACCATTGATCATATATTCTGGTTTTGCCCGATGGTGCAGAGTTTTTGGAAAACAGTTCAATCATTGGTGTACAAAGTCATAAGAAAGAATATACCACTAGACCTCTGGTACTATTTGATAGGGAAACCTTACCCAGGCTTGAAGTCTCATACACAACGTATGCTTAACCATATCCTTACGGCAACCCAAATGACTATTGCAGCTTTTTGGAAAAGGAATGTATGCCCTAGAATTGAAGATGTGGTAAATAAAATCAGTTGGGTGAGATCGATGGAGCATTTAACATCCTTGGTGCATGAGACAGAAGAACAATTTAGGAAGGTATGGGATTATTGGGATATAAATTATTTGGGAGAGGAGAGGGCTATGATTTAATATGAGGCTGAGCTAGTAAAATTATGGGAGGAGAAGGAGGCGATGGTTTTATTGTCATATTGTATAGGTTGCAATTATCGTTATTGACACCTTGATAGATAAGATATCAAAATATTCAGGTTTTCTTGCCATAAGAGAGGAATGTTATATTAAGGAGAGAATCAGATCCATTTATATAGGCACGATGTTTTGTTTTACATTATGGGGGAAAAAAATACATAGACCGTTATGTCAGTTACTGTTGATTTTATTGTGTTTCTCTATAGAGCAAGTTTGTCTAGGTGTTTAATGGAAACAACCTTAACATTGTTTGTACTTTTCTCTTTCGGATAATAAAAGTGTTATAAAAAAAAAATTATATCCCTAGTATAATGTGTAGTGACAATATTTTATTTGGAAATAAAGTGCATTTAATAATATGCCCTCTTGACATATTAAAAAAAAAATGTATTCCCTACAGTCAGTAGGTGTAATTTTAGTATTTGGCCACAAGATATCCCCGCTGAGTACTTCCTATTTGAGTACAATAAGTACGCACTAGGAAGCAATGTGCTGCTACAAAGTAACTAGGGAAGTGACGCAGGCATCAATGGATGCCTGCGATCACGGTGGCCAGAGGGGAGATGAATGAATGGGAACTTTGTACATGTACGGATTGACTCAGTGTAGCCAATTCCCCCTGGTGCCGGCAACCTCGAGATTGCGGGCATCTGCCCGCACAGCCCCCAAAACCGCAGGGACGTGAGACCCTCCAACTCTTGTAGCTCTGACACAGAGCTTTAAATGGCTGGCTATGACTTTGATATAGGAATTCAACCTTTGACCAGTGTTTGAATCCCAGCTCAAGAAGTATGTAAAACAATAAGGCATGTTTGGGCAAGGCTCCCTAATTATCCTGGTCGCTAAGTGGCTGCGTGGCTAAGTGGCTGCAGCCCTGAAGCGATTTTTAGTCCACCTGGAGAAAAGTGCAATATAAATTTTATGCGTCTTCTTATTTACTTGGTCCTCATTATTTAAAAAAAAAAAAAATCAAGGATTATTTACAAAAACAACCTAGTTGTATATTTAATATACTGTACAAGAACCACATTAAAAATGTTACCTGAATCACGTGTCATGGGGGTCAACTCACTAACAGTGCAGTGTGTGTTGCATAATCAGCGGCAATCCCGAGTTCAATGGGTAACATGCGTTACACTAGAGAGGGCCCGTTTCCACTATCGCGAATCCGCATGCCTTGCCCGCATGCAGGTTCGCACAGCCAATACAAGTGAATGGGACCGTTTCCACTTGTCAGTTTTGCTGTGCGTTTTTCTGTGCAGGATTTTTCTGCACGGCAAAGCCCTCAGAATTCGCTTGCGTGTGGAATGCAGGCGAATCGCACGCAATGTATTTAATAGGGAAATTGCATGCGTTTTCCCCATGCAGTTTTTTTTGCCCGCGAATTCGCATAGGTACCCATGTTAATTCACACAGACAGTGACATGGTTAAAATCGCATTACCCTAACCTATGCGAATTCGCATGCGAAATCGCGTCAAAAAACGCATGCGGAATCGCACCCGCATGCGATTTCGTGGCGATTCCGCAACGCTATAGTGGAAACGGGCCCAGAGGTGTAAGTACCAGTACAATTGACAGGACACCACACAGCAGTTTTACAACAGAAAGTAAATCAACCCATGGATGAGATAATAATGAATACCTATCCTACTTTGAGCTTGCCTGTACTCAAGTTTTAAATTTTTCTGTATTCAAAGAGACAGCAGTGCTATCTTTATGAAAATGAAGTAGTCGAAAAGCAAGTCAAATGCAAAGCGGTTTTAGGTGTAACATTTGATTTGTTATTTTAGAATGACTTGACAGACACTGCCCACAATTAATAATGGCTGCTGCGATAAAAAAAAAAAAAAAAAAGCAGCACATCTGTAATATGTAGCAAACTACACAATATGTGCACGGCCAATGTGCCCGGATCGCTCCCACGCTGCCATCCTTCGCTGCCTGCAGCTCCGGGTACCGGGTCCTGTTAGTTGTCAGTCGCGCCCAGTCTGCGCAAGAGGAAGTGCGCTTTCTACGTATCTCTCCAGCGGAAGACTGGCCGCGACTGACAAAACTAATGGGACCCATCAACGGAGCTGCAGACTGCGGAGGATGGCGGCGTGGGGCAGGAGGAAGCCCCAGGTACAGTGGCTTGCAAAAGTATTTGGCCCCCTTGAAGTTTTCCACTTTGTCACATTACTGCCACAAACATGAATCAATTTTATTAGAATTCCACATGAAAGACCAAAACAAAGTGGTGTACACGTGAGAAGTGGAACGAAAATCATAAAGGATTCCAAACATTTTTTTAAAAACAAAACTGCAAAGTGGGGTGTGCGTAATTATTCAGCCCCGAGTCAATACTTTGTAGAACCACCTTTTGTTGCAATTACAGTTTCCAGTCTTTTAGGATATGTCTCTACCAGCTTTGCACATCTAGAGACTGAAATCCTTGCCCATTCTTTGCAAAACAGCTCCAGCTCAGTCAGATTAGATGGACAGCGTTTGTGAACAGCAGTTTTCAGATCTTGCCACAGATTCTCAATTGGATTTAGAGCTGAACTTTGACTGGGCCATTCTAACACATGGATATGTTTTGTTTTAAACCATTCCATTGTTGCCCTGGCTTTATGTTTAGGGTCGTTGTCCTGCTGGAAGGTGAACCTCCGCACCAGTCTCAAGTCTTTTGCGGACTCCAAGAGGTTTTCTTCCAAGATTGCCCTGTATTTGGGTCCATCCATCTTCCCATAAACTCTGACCAGCTTCCTTGTCCCTGCTGAAGAGAAGCACCCCCCGAGCATGATGCTGCCACCACCATATTAGACAGTGGGGATGGTGTGTTCAGAGTGATGTGCCGTGTTTTCCGCCACACACAGTGTTTTGCATTTTGACCAAAAAGTTCCATTTTGGTCTCATCTGACCAGAGCACCATCTTCCACATGTTTGCTGTGTCCCGCACATGGCTTGTGGCAAACTGCAAACGGGACTTCTTATGCTTTTCTGTTAACCATGGCTATCTTCTTGCCACTCTTCCATAAAGGCCAACTTCGTGCAGTGCACGACTAATAGTTGTCCTATGGAAAAATTCCACCACCTGAGCTGTAGATCTCTGCAGCTCGTCCAGAGTCACCAAGGGCCTCTTGACTGCATTTCTGATCAGCGCTCTCCTTGTTCGGCCTGCGAGTTTAGGTGGATGGCCTCGTCTTGGTAGGTTTACAGTTGAGCCATACTCCTTCCATTTCTGAATGATTGCTTGAACAGTGCCCCGTGGGATGTTGAAGGCTTTGGAAATCTTTTTGTAGACCAAGCCTGCTTTACATTTCTCAATAACTTTATCCCTGACCTGTCTGGTGTGTTCTTTGGACTTCATGGTGTTGTTGCTCCCAATATTCTCTTATGCTGGAGATACAAGGTACGACCCGGCGGCTCGATTAGCCGCCGGATCGACTCCCGCCGCGTCCACTGCCGCCGTCCGGATCGATTCCCGCTCGTCCCCTCCTTATCTTCCGCTCGACTCCCCGCTATTGTCCGCCCGCGGGGATCGAGCGGGGTCATCGGACCTGTCGGAAATGCTCAATCGAGCCATCAGCGGCTCGATTGATAAGGGGGAAAACGTACCGTGTATCCCCAGCATTAGACAACCTCTGAGGCAGTCACAGAGCAGCTGTATTTCTACTGACATTAGATTACACACAGGTGCACCTTTAGTCATTAGCACTTATCAGGCAAGGTCTATGGGCATCTGACTGCACTCAGATCAAAGGGGGCTGAATAATTATGCACACCCCACTTTGCAGTTATTGATTTGTAAAAAATGTTTGGAATCATGTATAATTTTCGTTCCACTTCTCATGTGTACACCACTTTCTATTGGTCTATCATGTGGAATTGCAATAAAATTGATTCAGGTTTGTGGCAGTAATGTGACAAAATGTGGAAAACTTCAAGGGGGCCGAATACTTTTGCAATCAACTGTATGTATAAAACTTTTTTTTAGGTCTCTGGTTATCTTTTACACAGCTCCACCTGAGTTATCTTGGGTCAGATAACTTCGGGCAATGTAGCTTATGCAGAGCAAGTGCATAGATCGGTTTCACATTTACCTATACCAGACGATGGATAAGCTCTACTCTTCCTCCACCATGTGAAGCTGCAATACAGACATTAGTGGATGATTGGTGTCAGGACACCTTCTGGGGAAAAGACACAGGAAACAAAAAACACGGGAGCCCAATAGTGTAATATGTTTAGTCAAAATTGTCAGTGTAGAAGATAAGAATCTACTCACAAGAGTGGGTTGCAGGGGGGCAACCGACCACAGGAAGCAGGTGGAGACAATTAACCCGACTCCACTCGGGGAGGTCACTAAGGACCTGGATGCGGTCGCTCTCCTTGGAAAAAAGAAGGGAGGCAGATGTCCACCGTGGTGTAAACCACATATGTTCTGCCTCCACCCCTCACACGAGTATCGTATGGGGGTGGTAGCACTTACTAATATAGGCACTGCTATTGGCCTGAGGAAGCGGGCTCAGACCCGTGAAATGCGTTGCCTGTGCTACCAATAAAATCTTGTCCCTACAAAGATTTGTCGTCCTTGAGGTAAGCAACCTCAAACCTATCTCGGTTTTAAAACTGCTTTTAAACGCTTTTATATACCACCAGGGCGCCTCTTTAAACCATTTAGTGCAATACAGACATGCTCTTCTTGGTTCTGATTATATGATATGATGTGACCAGGAAGCAGAGGATGGCATTAGCGTTGCAGTGACGCTCAGTGGTGGAAGCGGTAAACATGAAAGCACTCCATGCGTCCGCTCTGCAATATGCTTAAAGAGACACTGAAGCGAAAAAAAAAATTATGATATTATGATTTGTATGTGTAGTACAGCTAAGAAATAAAACATTAAGATCAGATACATCAGTCTACTTGTTTCCAGTACAGGAAGAGTTAAGAAACTCCAGTTGTTATCTCTATGCAAACAAGCCATTAACTCTCCGACTAAGTCTTAAGGTAGCCATACACTGGTCGATTTGCCATCAGATTCGACCAACAGACAGATCCCTATCTGATCGAATCTGATCAGAGAGGGATCGTATGGCTACCTTTACTGCAAACAGATTGTGAACCGATTTCAGCCTGAAACCGTTCACAATCTGTGGTGGTGGTGGTGGTGGTGCTGCAGCAGCCGCTTCCCCCCATCCCGCATACATTACCTGCTCCACCGGCGCGACTCCCGGGTCTCCGCTCTTTTTCTCCGCTCTGGTCTGGTCTCCGGCATGCTTCCCTTATTCCTGTCTGGGGGAAATTTAAACAGTAGAGCGCCCTCTACTGTTTAAACTTCCTAGCGGGACAGGAAGAAGGGAAGCATGCCGGAGACCAGACCAGACCAGAGCGGAGAAAAAGAGCGGAGACCCGGGAGGCGCGCCGGCGGAGCAGGTAATGTATTGCGGCTCTATTGCGTCGGTCGCCGGGCACTCGAACGCCGCTAGCGATGCGCTCTTAACCTGCGGGCGATCGGCGGTTATTTTCCGCACTGCGCGACCGACGGGATCGGACAGAATGGATCGAAATTCGGCGTGTAGCGCGAACGATTGGCAGCAGATTCGATCCCAGTGATCGAATCTGCTGTCAAAACGGCGGCAAATCGGGCCAGTGTATGGCCAGCTTTAGTCGTGGAGAGGGCTGTTATCTGAATTATCTCAACTGTAAGCAAACTGTTTACTTTTTCTCTGCTAGAGGAGAGGTCATTACTTCACAGACTGCTCTGAAAGACTAATTTTGAATGCTGAGTGTTGTGTAATCTGCACATAATATAGAATGATGCAATGTTAGAAAAAAACACTAATATACCTGAAAATAAAAGTATGAGAATATTTTCTTTGCTGCTAATCTTCTAGTAATTATTCATAGTACACAACCAATTCACTATATCATATTTTTTTTCGCTTCAGTGTCTCTTTAAATTCGCCAGGGAAAGTGTCCATGACCAAAACTGCAGTGATTCACAGAAATATGAAATATAAGGCTTTACACGGCAAGTACAGCAAAAGCTGGGGTCTGCAGCAGCTCTTCAGACAAACCTGGCTCCAGTCCCACAAATATACTGGATGTTTAACCACTTGAGGACCACAGTCTTTTCGCCCCTTAACCCCCCTGGCGGTATAAAAAATTCCGCCAGGAGGGAGCGCAGCAGTTTTTTTTAAATTTTTTTTCTTATATCATGTAGCGAGCCATGGCGACGGGGCGGGATGACGACAACGATGTCGGGACGTCATTGGGAGTCCCGGGCCACCCCTCAGCGCTGCCTGGCAATGATTGGCCAGGCAGCGCACGGGGTCTGGGCGGGGGAGGATGCCGCGCAGCGCGACAGATACCGGCGATTGAGCGCGGGGCGGCGGCGATCGGTGTGCTGACGCAGCTAGCAAAGTGCTAGCTGCGTTCAGCAAAAAAAAAAAAAAAATTAAACAAATCGGCCCAGCAGAGCCGGAGAAAACCACCTGCGCGGCTTTGCCAAGAAGGTTAAGGACCAGAGCCTTTTTTTCCCATTCAGACCACTGCAGCTTTCACGATTTATTGCTCGGTCATACAGCCTACCACCTAAATGAATTTTACCTCCTTTTCTTGTCACTAATACAGCTTTCTTTTGGTGCTATTTGATTGCTGCTGCGAGTTTTAGTTTTTAGTATATTCATCAAAAAAGACATGAATTTTGTCAAAAAAAATGACTTTTTTAACTTTCTGTGCTGACATTTTTCAAATAAAGTAAAATTTCCTATACATTTGAGCGCGAAAGTTATTCTGCTACATGTCTTTGATATAAAAAAAAAACATTCAGTGTATATTTATTGGATTGGGTAAAAGTTATAGCGTTTACAAACTACGGTGCCAAATGTGAATTTTCACCTGTCTTTTTTTTTTTATTCCAAAAAGCGGAATTATGTAAATTTTTCCATATTGTACATTGCTAATTACTTGAGCCCACTAAGCCTTATTCTCATTTCCTCAGTGCAGATGTCCATGCGATCAGAACGCAATGCGTACGATCGCACACCATCTGCTCCGCTGACCGCTGTAGTGCTGTTCCCCTGCATTAACATTGATGTTTCAGCTCTGCAGCGCAGTAGACAGCAAAGCAGATGGCGTCCAATCGTATGCGTTGTGTTGAGTGCACGGCCATCTGCGCTGAAGAGATGTAAACGAGGCCATTAAGCACCATCTACACCATACGATTCTTTGTGTGATTCGATTACGATTCTATTTACGATCCGATTAAATCCGACATGTTCGATCAGGATTCGATTCAATTTGTCCTTGTTTTGCAATGGCAAATCGAATCCCGATCGGACATGTCGGATTTAATCGGACCGTAAATAGAATCATAATCGTATCACACAAAGAATCATATCGTGTAGATTGTGCTTTAGGGCCTGAGCCCACTACCACAGTTGCGTGCAGTTGTGTCCGCTTTTCAGAATCTGGTAAATTGATGTGTTGCTGAAAAGCGGATACAACTCTGCACAACTGCGTTAGTCAGACATGCATGGAAGCGCACTTGATGTGAACTATCTATACTGAAACACCACCTGTACCCCACTATCTATACCGAAGCATACACAGCTCACTAACTACATTGAAGCACCACCTGTACCCGACTATCTATACTGGAGCACATACAGCTCACTAACTGTACTGAAGCACCACCTGTACCCCATTATCTATTCTGGGGCATAAAATGCCTGTTACCTACAATGAATCTCCACCTGTACCCCACTAGCTGTACCGGAATATATAGAGCTCACTAACTATACTGAAGCACCACCTGTACCCCACTATCAATACCGAAGCATATACAGCTCACTAACTTACTGAAGCACCACCAGTACCCCACTATCTATACTGAAGCATATACAGCTCGCTAACTGTACTGAAGCACCACCTGTACCCCCACTATCTATACCGAAGCATATACAGCTCGCTAACTGTACTGAAGCACCACCTGTACCAGATTATCTATACCGAAGTATATACAGCTCACTAACTGTACTGAAGAATGGAGTTTAGAGAGTTTTAGGGTTGTGGCCCATGTTTTGTGTATTCTTTTTAGTCACAAACTGAATCAAAAGCAATTACATTTTTGCATAATCTGCACCAAAATAAAAGACTTGTAAAATGAAAACAAAGTGACAGAATATAACAGAAAATACGTGTTACCTTAGGAACTTGGCTTTTTAAAAATATATGCCATGAGGGTATATTACTATTTTAGCAAATAAGCTCTCATAATCGATAGTGTACAATGAGAAAGCAAAAAACACAAAAATGACACCTTTATTTCCAAATACAATAATGGCCTCGATTCATAAAGCATTACCTCATGCGGTAATGCTGAAAACAGCAGACTTTCCCGACCACTTAGCAATGTGTCAATTCATAAAGGCTGTTACCGCATGAAAAGCTGACATTATCGACCAGGGAGATAAATTACCGACTTGGCTGTAGTTACCTCCAACACGTCAGTAAATTGTCAGCAAATGTCAATTCATAAAGCCTGCAACAAGCAGTAAGCCTGACGATAGTTACCGACATCTCTGATGAATGCAAAGTGCAGAGAGCCGAAGTCTGTTTGAGTCATCTGTGGAGAGAGCAAGAGAGCCGTCCGTGTGAGTCATTTGTGCAGGCAGGAAAAGTCTGTGCAAGTCATCTGTCTGAGTCATTTGTGCCAGTCATTTGTGCAGGCAGGGAAAGTCTGTGCGAGTCATCTGTCCGAGTCATTTGTGGAGTCATTTGTGCAGGGCAAAAGAGAGAATCGCCACACTGCTCTACTCTACCGCTCAATGGGCTGCGGTAATTTTCCGACCTTCAAAGGCAGCTGGGGTAATCTTTATGAATTAGCACACAGACTGGGAGACTACCAAGTGCGGTATTTTCCCGACAAGATCTTTTTTTATCGCACTGCTTTTTATGAATGGAGGCCAATGTCACCATACATTGTGCTAGGGACATAATTTAAATGTTGTAATAACCAGGATGGATGAGCAAATAACATTTTTGGGTTTAACTCATACTTAGCATTGTTTATTGTACAGCGATATTGGATGTAAATGGAGAAATAGTGTTTTTTCTATTTTTTTTACCTTAATTTCCCTTTAACCTGCTGGGTGTTCTGACTCCCGCGGCCATGGGAGGGTTTTTTTTTTTTTCGCCCAATTTTTTTTTAATATCATGTAGTTAGTCTACACGATTCTCCCCTTGCTGCTCTTTCCATCCTACCCTTCTGATCGCCGTCGGCGATCACGCCCATAAGGAAATCCCGTTCTGAACGCGATTTCTTTTAGGGATTCCCTCATCACCATGGAGACGAACGGAGTGACGTCATCGACGTTGCGACGTCACAGGGACTCCCAATCCACCCCAAAGCGCAGCCTGGCGGCGGTTGGCCTGGCTGCGCATGGGGTCTGCAGGGGGGCCCTCTTTCGTGTCGGGTAGCGGCGGCGATCGGGTAGGACACGCAGCAAAAGCAAAGTGCTTGCTGCGTGTTTTTTTAAAAAAAAAAATTATTCAAATCGCCCCAGCGGGCCTGAGCGGTGCTCTCTAGTGTCTCACGCTAGGGAGGTTAAAATGCATAGAAAATAAGGTAATTACTAAACAGAAATATCACTCACTAAAAGCCTAATTTGTCTTGAAAAAAAAAATATATAGATCATTTTGGTGTGATTAGTAGTAATAAAGTTATTGACGAATGAACGGGAGCAGTGCTTATAAGTGAAAATTGCTCTCGTCCTGAAGTGGTTAAAAACGTGAATGCAATCGCTCCACAAAGCAGTTTGTGAGCGTTTTGCGTTTTTCCTATACCTCCCATTATAGCAAAAACGCCCTAAAATGGCTCAAGCACCGCTTTTGAAAACTGACAGCGCACGGAACGCTTATAGAGACTAACAAAATTTTCTGCCTTATTTCTTCTATCCTATAAGTTCCTACACCTGTTCTAATGTGGTCTGCATTACTGCAGCCTTTTCTAGTTGCACTGTCTCTGTAATAAATCTACTCTTCCCTACTTTGTCAAGCCTTGTCGAGGCAGAGAGGAATGCACTGCTCTGCTGTGATAGGGAGAAGTTATACACACCTCCTCCACGCCCCCTGCAGGCTCTGTGTGTGTGCGGTGTGTATGCGGCAGACAAGGTCTCTGCTCACAGCCAGCATCTGCAGGCTCAGGAGCTGTGACCTTGTGAAAACCTGTGAGTGCAGAAAGAACAGTTCTGAGCGCAGACAAGCAGCTAAGGCAATAAGTGGTGTAACATTCCAGCAATCAAATCACGTTTGAGAGGAGCCTCTGCAAACAGGCACCTGCTCTGATGATGTATTTCCTGGCAACCATCTTCATTGTTTACAAAAACAATGAATAAAATAGTGATTTTATCACCAAGAAAGCAGCGACCAGGGAGCAGCAAAAATATCACAGAGGGAGCTAGGAGAAGACAACAAACAGGCTGGTACGTTTATGAAAGATTTTCACAGTACAGATTCTCCTTAAAGGGAACCTTAACTGTGGGCCCAAAAAAAAAATTCACTTACCTGGGGCTTTCCCAAGCCTCCTGCAGCCGTCCTGTGCCCGCGCCGGTCCTTCGGTGCCCTCCGGTCTCCCTCCGTGGCTAAGTTTTGTTTTCGGCCGACCGCCAGTCGTCCTCCGGCAAAGCGTCCTCTTCTTCCGGATTCCCCGTCGTAAAGCTCGTCCGCATGACTGGGAAAGCCCCAGGTAAGTGAATTTTTTTTTGGGCCCACGGTTAAGGTTCCCTTTGAAGTGGATCAGAGATGAACTTTTACTCATTGCACAATTGTGTTCCTTTCCTATTGTTTATAGGGCATTCCTCAAGCCAAATACTTTTTTTGTTTTGATACTCTAATTCCCTATAAACAAGCCACTCTCACAGGTTTTCAGAGAGCCAAGGCACTTTCAGACAGTAGCAAGGGCTCATGGGAGCTCAGTCTGGGCAGGAGGAAGGGGAGGTATTACTAGCCAGAGATTTCAGAGGCAGAGGGGAGGAGGAGGGGGATTAGGTTTTTTGCTCAAGATTCAGATAAGCCTGCCTCTGTGTAAAGTTTACAAACAACATGGCTGCTGTCATCGTATCAGATGAAGAAATAATAATTTTCTAATAAAGCTGTGTGCAGCTAGATTTGCTGTGTAAACTATCTAAACTTTAGATAAGATATATAGACAAGTTACTTGTTATAGTTAATTTTTCAGGAAACCTCATAGGAAAATATAGTTAATGTGATTGGGTGGATGGCACCCTCTTGATCTGCTAAGTTTCACATAGGTTGTTGTAAAACTATGCCCACGCTATTTGGCCAATCACAACACTTACAGCTGTAGAGATTACTGTGCTCCGAGAAATGCTCCCTATGAAGATTTCTGGTGGGTCCCGTAAAGTAGACTAGTGCCCAGCACCCTCTCAAAATGCTAGTTTCTAGATCGGTTGTAGTAAACTACGCCCACACTATTCAGCTAATCACAACACTTTGGTGCTGTGATTGGAAAACTGTTACCTATGAGGTTTCCTTCTGGGTCCCCCCAAACTAGATATATCCAACACAGGCATTATAATACTTAACCTCCCTAGCGTTTTGGACAAGCTAGGCTCGTCCAGAGACGCCAGAGGTCACCGCTCAGGCTGGGCCGATTTGAATATATATTTTTTTAAACACGCAGCAAGCACTTTGCTTGCTGCGTGTCTTACCTGATCACCGCCGATCTGCCGCGATACAGGCCCCCCCCCCAGCCGAGACCCCGTGCGCTGCCTGGCAAATCAGTGCCAGGCAGCGCTGAGGGGTGGATCTGGTCTCCCTGTGACGTCACGATGTTCGTCGCCATGGAGACGGGGGAAGCCCTCAAGGAAATCCCGTTCAGAATGGGATTTCCGGACGGGCCATTGCTTCAGCGGCGATCGGAGGACAGGAGGGACGCCGCAGGGAGGGGGAATCATGTAGCTAGCGCTAGGCTAGCTACATGAAACAAAAAAAGTGCAAAAAAACGTCCCCGCGGCCTCAGGGCCGCGGGAATCAGAACGCCAGGCAGGTTATTAAATCTAGAGATATTTAATTGTACATTAATGGGGTTGTTTTGCTGCATTTCACGATACCAAAACAATGCATGCTGCATTTGCGTTAAAGTGGATCCGAGGTGAACTTTTACTCATTGCATAATTGTGTTCCTTTCCTATTGTTTATAGGGCATTCCTCAAGCCAAATACTTTGTTTTAATACTCTTCTCACGTGCCTCACCCCTCCTCTGGAATGCCCTTCCACAACACATCCGCCACTCTCCCACCTTTGAAATCTTTAAACGCTCCCTCAAAACCCACCTTTTCCGACAAGCATATTCTCTAGCTTAGGCCATGCACCCACTAAATAACCTAATTACGCACTGCCTGTACATATACTGTATACTTCCCCACCTCTTGTTTCCACCCCATTCCTTTAGATTGTAAGCTCGCAAGGGCAGGGCTCTCACCCTTTTGTGTCATGGAATGTTATTAATTTAATTGCTTGCACTCTGTTAGACATTTATACATTTTAGTCATTATGTTAAATCAAATTGTAATCAGCAGTGCTGTATCTTGTATCAGTGTCCACATTTGATGTATATCATTGTATCATTAAGTATCCCTTGTTTGTTTTCTTACATTGTACAGCGCCACGGAATATGTTGGCGCTTTATAAATAAATAAAATAAATAATAATACTCTAATTCCCTATAAACTAAATAAACCACACCCACAGGTTTTCAGAGAGCCTTGGCAGTAGCAAGGGCTCATGGGAGCTCAGTCTGGGCAGGAGGAGGAGGTGTTACTAGCCATTGATTTCAGAGGCGGAGGAGGGGGAGATTATTATTTTTTTTCACAGGCTGAGTGCTTAACCTATTGGGGACCGCCGCAGGTTGAATCAACGTCCGGCAGGTGGTGGTAGCGTTCTGACCGGACGTTGATTCAACAGCCGCGCTAAAGAACCACTCCCGACGTGATCGTGCGCACCCGGAGGGGGAGATTAAGCTGTCATATGACAGCTGGCATCTCCCCCTAGTGATCAGCAGCCATCGCGTATGGCTGCTGATCACTACGATCGCCGTCAGATCGTAGTGATCACTTTGACAGCGGTGGCGGCAGGGGGGAAAAAGAAGGATTCACTCACCTCCCTGCCGTTCCAGCGACGATCGGCGCCCCCTCTGCTCTGGCCGGCATCTCTGCTCCGCCTGACGTCAGCGCCGGGTCCCGGCTTGATGATGTCATCAAGCTGCGACCCGACCTGAGCGTCATATGGAACAGAGATGCCGGCCGGAGAAGAAAGGGGTTACTGCGGCTCATCGCTGGAGCCTGGAAGGTAAGTGATGGCTGCCAGCTACAGACACTTGCGACCATGGGGGGGGGGGGGGGGGGGGGGGTGACACTACCCAGCCAGCCACAGAGGGGATCCGGCCGCCCGCCTGACCCCCCCCCCCCCCCCCAAAAGCGCGCACCCCCCTTCACCGCAAAATGCCCTGGTCCTTAAAGTGAACCTAAAGCCATAAAAAAAAAAAAAAAAGAGATGAACTCACCTGGGGCTTCCCTCAGCCCCCTGCAGCCGATCGGTGCCCTCGCAGCTCCGCTCCGATGCCTCTGGACCCGCCGGCGACGACTTCCGGTTTCGCCGTCGCCGGCCGACAGGCATGGGAACGCGAGCGATTGTTCTGTATATCGCCCCCTATGCTGCTAAGGAGCCGCAATAGGCGGCCGGTCCCGAAGTGGTTAAGATACAGATAAGCCTGCCTCTGTAATGTTTACAAACAACATGGCTGCTGTCATTGTATCACAGGAAGAAATAATAATTTTCTATTAATGCTGTTTGCAGCTAGATTTGCTGTGTAAACTATCTAAACTTTAGATAAGATATATAGACAAGTTACTTGTTGTAGTTGGCCTGGATCTCCTCCTATCTATCCAATCGCTCCTTCACCACTTTCTTCAATGGCTCCTCCTCAAACCCTGCCCCCCTCTCAGTTGGGGTCCCCCAGGGCTCTGTTCTAGGCCCCCTTCTTTTCTCCACATACACTTCCTCAATTGGCAAGCTTATCTCCTCCCTGGGCTTCAATTACCACCTTTATGCAGATGACACTCAGATTTACCTCCATACCCCCGATCTCTCATCCACCACCATAAACAAGGTCTCCTTGTGTCTCTCAGCAATTTCCTCCTGGATGTCAGCTAGGTTCCTAAAGCTTAACCTTGACAAAACTGAGCTCCTGATCTTTCCACCCCATGCTGCTGCACCCCTCCCAGATTTCCACTTCACAATCGACAACACAACCATTCTCCCTACCTCCCAGGCCCGCTGTCTGGGTGTCACCTTGGACTCTGACCTCTCCTTCATCCCACACATACAAAACATCACCAGAGCCTGCAATTTCCACCTCCGTAACATCTCCAAGATCCGCCCCTTCTTAACCCCGGACACGACCAAACTGCTCATCCATGCCCTCATCATCTCCCGCCTTGATTACTGTAACTCCCTCCTTTCTGGCCTCCCCCTGAAACGCACTGCCCCCCTTCAATCAGTGATGAACGCGGCTGCAAGACTCATCCATTCTTCGCACCGCTCTGCATCCACATCTCCCCTTTGTGAATCCCTGCACTGGCTCCCTATCCGTTTCAGGATAAGTTTCAAGATTCTAGGCCTGGCGTATAAATCTGTGCACAAAACCTGCCCTACCTACATCTTGGAGTTTGTTCACAGGTATACACCAGGTCGCCCCCTCCGTTCCTCCAATGACCTTCGCCTCACCACCCCACGCATTTCACACTCCCATGCCCGCCTGCAGGATTTCTCAAAAGATGCCCCCACCCTCTGGAATGCCCTTCCACCACCCATCAGACTTGCTCCCTCTTTCAACACATTCAAGCAAGCCCTCAAAACCCACCTCTTTATGATGGCCTACCCACCTAGTACCACACAGTAACTCTCTAAGGAATATTTAACAGCCCCACCTAGTGTTTCCACCCCTCCCTTTAGATTGTAAGCCTCTGGCAGGGTCCTCCACTCCCTAGTGTAATCTACAGGATCATGTGCTCCTGTCCTATGACAGCCTGTACTTGTATTACTGGGCCTACCTAAGCAGCCCACATTGCATGATCATGTATTTTGTACAATTTGCATGTATAACTTTGTTCTATGTGTATAACCCTATGTATGTCATCCTTGTATATATTTATTGCCCAGCGCTGCGTAATATGTTGGCGCTTTATAAATACAATAAATAATAATAATAATAGTTAGTTTTTCATCTCAGTTCCGCTTTAAAGAGGAGCTGTCAGCCATACTATCTCAGAAAAAATAAACCACATAAATAAGTAGATAAATACTTGCTCTACTTACATATGTATTGCACTGTCCATGTTTTGATTTTAGTGATTTTCCTACAGTAAAAAAATCCTTCTTCGCATTTCCCATTATAAAACTGTGGCTATCTTGAAGCCAATCCTGATGTCACTTCCTGCCCTACTCTCCTCTGCCTGCTTTGCCCACACTTCACTATAAAAAGTGAATTGTCTCAGCATGAGAAATATTGGCCAGAGAGAAACAGAGGTGTGGTAGAGGAAACCAGGAGGGTAAGAGGTTTCAGCAAATCAGACTGCATTAGTTAAATCTGAGGGGAAATAGAGAAGCAAAAAAGGACAACCCAGCATGCCCTGCAACTTCCTTTTTGTGTACCAAATAATAGTCAGGTAAACTGGGGAATCATTTATCAACCAGAAAAGTAAGAGTGATTTTAACTTTAGGATTGCCTGGTTAGCATCCTTATTACTTGTTTACCAGATTAAAATAATGGATTGATTTTTTATTTTATGCCCAACAGTTACACATTACCCAAAGGCTTCTGCTGTGTACTAAATCATCACCATGAATGGAGATTTCACACAATACTTGTGAAGCCTAAACACATGGCTGACGCTGAGCAACCAGCCATCTAAACACAGCCTAAAAGCTAAAACAAACGGGAACGCCTAAACTGGACACACTGATTGATTGAATATATATTTTATTGCAAAGGCCTTATTTCCACACACTCAAATAGAACACCTACAGAAACCATATTTTACCCACACAATTTGGGAAAGGGAGGAGGAATACATTCGATGCTTGTAAATGATAACACACATCCTGTATTAAATCCAGGCATTAGAGACCATTCCATAGGTCAGGTGAATAAACGCTATGTGGCACTCGTCAGCGTTTCATGTTGTTGAGCGTGAGTCACTCGTGTAGTATGGAGCACCTAGCAGCCACAGTGCTGTCTATGCTACAGGAAGAGCAGAGAGGGAGCAGCCATTGCTGTGACTAGGGGGACACATAGGCAGGGTACACGGCATAGGCCGGGGAGGGGGCGGACACACACACGTACACACACAGCGCCTGAGCAGGCCGCACGGCACTCACCAGCAAGATGTCAGCCAGTCCCAGGCCGCTAGCTACGTAATTCGCTCCGTCACCTCCTCCCGTGCTGTAAGGATGTGGCAGACACCGGCTACATTTACCACAGCGAGGCTCCGGCTCGCAAGCACGCTTCTCTCACACCAGCCACATGCCCGAGCACAGGACACGGAGAAGACACAGCGCGACAAATCCGCACGGCGGCGCTCGACGGCCTAGTTCAAAGCACAAAAACAGCCCCCGCCATCTTGCTTGCCAATTAGGGGACGACTTGCTAATGAAAACCAATCAGTGGAGCCGCTGCAGAGGACATGCTATGATTGACAGCCACATTCTGCACGTCACTCCCGCGAGAGAAGGCGGAGAGAAGGCGACCATTGACGTCAATGCACGGAAGTGAGAAGTACGGATCCGTTTCAGGTTCATAGCGCAGCTACTAGCGCACACTGTAAGGATGTGGCGACCTCTGCTGGCAACTGGCAATAAGAACGGGCTGTAGCTTTCTTTCGAATTTGTTTTAACGTTGAATAAAAAAAGTTTTGTGCCTTTTTCTCATTAGAATATTTTTTTTTACGTCGCCTCTTGCTTCCATCCAAGTGTATCACCATAAGTTAACTTTTTTTCATTTAAACCTGCCCCATCTCCCCAAAGTATAACTGGGGTGTCCTAGCCGATTGCAGGTGCTGATAGATTTTTTTTTTTTTCTGTATTACCTAGAGTTTTGTAAAAAGAAAAAAAAAAATCGATGCAACCAAAATATTCAATTAACTGTTATAGGGCCGGTTGGACGACAGGCGGATGGCCTGCCTTTCCAATTTGTTTTTTTGTTTGTTTGTGTTTTAGGGGGGGCATTCAAACATTCGCGGGGGGGGGGCAGTGATTTCTAGTTGCGCCCCTGCACAGGACAGCTTGAATCAAATCTCTCTACAGAATAGCTCTATATTCAAACAAGATATGCTGTGGTAGTCTTATTTTAAAAAAATGTGATTGTTCATGTTCGTTGCTAATTTGTGCCAGAGGTTTACACTTATTGCATTGGTCACAAAGGCAGGAAATAAACACTGCAAGCCTTTTGATAACAATGTAGCAATGATTGATTCTCTATTAAAAACGAACCTGATTCAGTTGCACATTTGCTTGACAAATGCTTCCTGCTAGATGTTACCTCTTGAATCTTTCTCCTTTTATCCTTCTGCCTTACGTATATCTACTTGAGGAAAGAAAACAGAAAAAACTGGCACCAGTATGCGGCAGGGATGGAACGGCCTCAGATGGGTTTACCTGCAACGTGCACCGATTACAGAAGCGTCTTGAAGAAAGAGGAGAAGCGGGCACTGCTGCGTAAAATCCCTTTATTGTGGCCGGGTTACAGAGTGGTTGCAGTGGGGGGAGAGGGTTGCCTGACAGCTGTTTTGCAGGTATGCAACCTGCTTCTTCAGAGGCTAGAGAAGCAGGTTGCATACCTGCGAAACAGCTGTCAGGCAACCCTCTCCCCCCACTGCAACCACTCTGTAACCCGGCCACAATAAAGGGATTTTACGCAGCAGTGCCCGCTTCTCCTCTTTCTTCAAGGCCTTACGTATATCTGAAGGGATATGCAGCCTGATAAGATAAAAACGTGTATGGAGTACAAAATCCTTTGTATTCCCCTTTTATCTGCCAACATAAGGCTTAAAGAGAATCTGTATTGTTAAAAATCACACAAAAGTAAACATACAAGTGTGTTAGGGGACATCTCCTATTTCCCTCTGTCACAATTTCGCCGCTCCCCGCCGCATTAAAAGTAGTCAAAAACAGTTTTAAAAAGTTTGTTTGTAAACAAACAAATTGGCCACCAAAACAGGAAGTAGGTTGATGTACAGTATGTCCACACATAGAAAATACATCCATACACAATCAGGCTGTATACAGCCTTCCTTTTGAATCTCAAGAGATCATTTGTGTGTTTCTTTCCCCCTGCAGCTCACTGAAGAGTTACAAGCTGATTGTTTCTTCTTGCAGACAGCTCTGCCCGGTTGTCTGTAATTCTGCAGTATATGACTCATCAGTATGTGAACAGAGGATTTATCCAGCTTGTAAAAGATAAAAGAGCAGAGAAAAGCTGGCTAATGTAAATAACACACACAGGGAAGTGTGCATAGAGGGGGCATGCATAGCAGATCACACTGAAGAGTTGGCAGCCTTCCAGACACAGGACAACAAGTCCTACAGGGGAAAGATAAGCTGATTTATTAGAGATGGTGATAGAAAGTGCTGCAGTAAGCCAGAGCACATTATAATAGGTTTAGGAACCTGTAGGATGGTAGAAAACACAATGACATTTTTGTTACAGAGTCCCTTTAATATTCACAGGCTGAAAATCACAAATTCTCTAAATATAAAAGTGTCAGATAGTTATTAGGTAATTAACTCTTGTTTGGCTGTGAAAACATTTTCAGCAGTTAATAAGATGTTCAGTCAGTTAACATTACTTTATATTAATATAATAAATTAAAACTGCAGCAATATATGCCAGCTCGACCGTCCAATCTTCTAAAATTAGATTTTAAACCAAATTGGGTACAGTATATGGGACTACAGTAGGCCAATAATTACTCTTACCAGTAATTGGATTTCTACATAGTCCTCCACGACAGGTCAACCAGATTACCCCACCCATTCCTTGGGACAGGAAGAGCAGAATGCAATTTAAATACCACCTCCTACCTACAGTATTTAGAATATTACCTAGTATCAGTAGGAGACTTTACCGTTTGGATGGGTAAATGTCCACCTGTCGTAGAGACTACATGGAACTACAGTAATGCCCCGTTTAGGATTTCAGTTTATTTTCATGTTAGGTCCACTAACTACAGGCCAGTGAATTTCTTTGAGTAAATAAGGAGTGTGTATTGCCGCTTTTTTTGAAAGGCAGTTACTTGTATTGTATTAAGAATTTAGCTTAATGCAAGTCTAAATTAAACTTCCATCCAGTTGAACACATTTAGGCTATATCCTACATACCTGGCTAACAGCCTACACTGTAATTTTTCATCTCGGTGGCCTTCATTACAAAATCTGATGCCTTTGTTTACAGGGGCTGCGCTCTCTCTCTATTCCTCCCCCCCCCCCCCTCCCCAATGCAGGCAGGGGTTACTGAGCACCAGAAGGATAAGATGCTGAAAAGCTGTTTAATACCTGTGTCCTTGTCCTGACATCCTGTCCTTTCCATGCACGCTGCAGGCCGTGGTTTGATGACAATGGTGGGGGTATGCAGATTGTGCGTGGTGGCATAGAACTTTGCACACGCATGTGCAAGTTTTGGTGCACGCGATTGTACAACCACTTAGTAATGTTCACAAGATAGTGGTTACACCTGACCGTACATGTGCCTTTGGCCTACCCTGCACTTGTTCCTGTCTGCCAGTTATAGACCTGCTTTGTCTTACTATCCTCAATCTTGATCCCTTCAGTTTGACAGCCCATTTACTCAACCTGATTGATTGCCACTTGCCCCGACTCTTGGCCCGACTACTGGATTTCACCTTTCTGCTGCCTGCCTCGATACCGGACGGTCTTCATGATCAAGCCTACCTGCCACCAGCACTGACCTCGGATTACTTATATGATTATTCTTGCCTGCCACCGACGCCGGATGGTTTAATGACCTATCGTGTCTACTGCCTGCCAACAATCCAACTAGTTCTTAGGGCCTGTTCAGACTGTCAGCGTATGAAGAACGCGTATAAAATCAAAGAAACGCAAGTTGAAAAACGCATGCGTTTTCTTGCGTTCTAATGCGTTTTCTATTGCGTTTTGCACAAACACACGTGACCCAGGGGAAAAAAAAAAAAAAAGAATTGTGGGAACCGCAGAGGGAAACATACGCTAAAACCGCAATAGTACATTTTACGTGTCCATAGACTTTTTGCGTCCGTTTCTATGCATGACGCACAGAACTGCGTGCAGCAATGCGGATAAGAAACGTATGCGTCTCATACGCATACATGTGTTGTGAACTAGCCCATTCAAAAGCATTATGAGCCGTTTCTATGCGTTTTTGGTACCCGTACGCGTTCCCTGAAACCGGCTAGGAACGCGCATAGTCTGAACAGGCACTTACTTTTCACATTGTGGTACAAGTTCTCTCAACCACTAATGGGGTGATCCCAGTTTGCAACTTGGTGGGCACTAGGCTGCTAAGTCCTGGGCAACCCCTTCCCTAGGGTCGTTATTGGTGAAGATCTGTGGTCACTTAGAACCCTCATCTGGGCAAAACCTTATTACTTAGTGGGAAGGTCAATGGTGGGCGGGCCAGTATGACATGATCCAGGTGACGCTCTGGCCATCGGTAACAAGTTTAGCGTGGTGAGGGTTGCGGCTCCCCCGTGATTGCTACTAGATGGGGTTGAGCTGTGACACCTGCCTCTGATGCCTAGCCATCCTTACAGCATACCTCTGAATTTTGACCACTGAAGGATGGAAGTCTCTGGCTGTAGGACTGATTGAGACGACATTGCTGAAGATTGGCATCTACCTATAACTAATGCTTGCAAGCTGAAGAGGCGAACACACTAATTCACGCTGCTGCATGAGACTTTAACTCTCCCCCTCTCTGAAGATATATGGTGAATGTTACCGGTACCAGATTGGGTGGATTAGGGCTAGTTCACACTGGGTGCTTTTCTAGCGATTTTGGCAGCGTTTCGGATGGCTGACAAGCGCTATAGAAATGTATTTTAATGGAGTTCTCATTATTGCGATTTTAGGAATCGCAAACGCAGTGCATGCAGCATTTTTGAAGAGATAGCACTTCCATTAGAAGTATAGAATCACTTCAAAATCGCTTTTTATTTTTTTTTAAGGGCAGCGATTTTTGAGCACTTTTCCCATAAAAAACTACTACTACTCACCAATCATTGGCTGATTGCTACACTCTAATCGCTCAGAAATCGCTTTTGTACTGGACAAAAAAAAAAACCACATCGCTAGAAAAAAAATTCACAAAATCACTAGGCAATTATGCTTGCGTTTAGTGATTGCCAGTGTGAACCAGCCCTGAGAGATTGTATGCGGGGTGTATGGGAGTGCGCCACTTGGTCCGATTTTAAATTGGTTGGCTGTCAGTTAATAGTTTTGTCTAATAAATGCAGTTTACAATTTTGCAATACCCGAGTGGCACTGCTTCATAATTAACACAACCAGGAATCCACCCATTTATCGGCCTAATACTATCACTGCCTCTGCTGCTCCCCTGCCAGGGCTTGGCAATACTGTGAATGCCAGAGTCTAGAAAGATAAAAAGGAGGAACTACGGTACTATTGAACAAAGCTTTAGCTATGCAAACAAAAGGCATGTGTGGAACAAGTTTCCTGAGCGCACATGCACTTTAAGGCAGCTGAAGCGAGCGGTATATGGAGGCTGCCTAATGTATTTTCTTTCAACTAACACCAGTTACCTGGCAGTCCTGCGGATCTTTCATGCATCAGCAGTGTCTAAATCACCCACCTGAAACCAAGTATGCAGATCAGAGTTTAGACCAGGCATGGTCAAACTTGGCCCTCCAGCTGTTAAGGAACTACAAATCCCACAATGCATTTGCCTTTATGAGTCATGACTGTAGCTGTCAGACTACTGCAATGCATTGTGGGACTTGTAGTTCCTCAACAGCTGGAGAACCAAGTTTGCCCATGCCTGGTTTAGACTGAAGTTTGACTTATGTTTTCTCAGGTTCTATGGCTAAAATATTAAAAAGGCAGATGACATAAATAGGTAAGCCTCCATATCCCTCACTTGTGGTGTCCTTTATAAATCAACATGGGTAGCCAAAGTGGAGTAATATGTAGATTTGTTAAAACCAGCACAATTAGTTACTCTATGAACAACAGGTTTATTTGAATAACTTTATTAAAAACATTGGATTATTTCCATTTACAGAAGCCTCACATTTACTTTAGATTATAAAAACAAGTAAAATATTCTCTATTAAAATGTGCACCAATGAGACAACAGATCTGGTTATTTCTAGTATAGCAAAAGTTGGGTGAATTATATAAACAATATTCAAGTCATGTCGTACATCTTCAAAACCTGCAAAAAAGAGGAACATCATATTGACAATTACCATATAGCATATTTATACCAAATACATTGGGAGTTACAGTATTTAAATAGGAACAATAGCTGAAATGTGGAACCCAATGATTGTTGCTGATCTGAAAATTGCGTAGCTTGGGAGTTTCATATAAAGTTTCATATAAATAAGTTAGGCAATTTCTGGTCACCTGCTATCCAATTGTACCTTTAGAATATTTACACGTCTCCCATATGTCTGTGCTTAGCTTTAAACAAGCCAATGCCGAACATCAAAATAACAAAAATTACATCTGTTTTTCTGAATGCTCTCATCAAGTCTCAACTCCAAGAACGATATGATAGGTTTGGGTAATGTGTAAAGAACTTCTTTTGGATATTTGTATTTGTCTATGCCCCAAATGGGTAGACTCCTTTCTGTCCCCGAGACCTCCGTGGCTTTAATATATGACCTATGATGGGACAGGGAATGAGGAGCAGCAAAAATCTCACTTAGATTCTCCCTCTGACCTGCTCTGTTAAAAAAAAGGTTTTCATGTATTGCAACCTCAGTCAATGTTGGATATAACTACCTTTAGCAAGGACAGGAAGTTCAGGAAACTCACGGATAGGGTCAAGGACAGGAAAAAAAAAAAATAATCCAAAATAAGTTTCTAATCCATTTCGACTTTTTTTTACTGTAGTTGGGCTTTCATAGAAATATGGTTTGATCTAAAGCCATGTTTACGGTGGTGCAGTGTGGTGTAATGGCCACTTTGTAAAGCGGCTTACCGCACTGCAATGCACTACCTATGCAATGTGCAGTATAACAGGTTGCAGTACATTACCGCTAAACGTGCAGGTTTAACAGTAAGGGTGAAACACACATTGACTGTATGCTTCACTGTATCAGACAACACACGGATAATGTGCGGCGCCGCTGTCCTGATCCATTGCATTCCTGCTTTCACAGGGAAGGCAATGGCCAATGTGAATGTGGCCTTACTGTTTGCATTATATATACACACACACACCTAAAAGTAGTGATGTATTGTTTTGTATTTTTAACTTACAGTATAACAAAAACAGGTTGAGTATTGAATGTGATACTTTTTATTTGCACCAAAACTAGCATTCAGTACTTGACCTTTCTGTATGCTACAAGTGCACACACAGATACAGTTTGTCTCATATATTGAACGTTATAGAGGTTGTGCTAACTAGTATTAGAACAATGGATGCCTTTTTACACCAGTGTATTGTCTGTATTTAAAAAGATCATCATTGTGACATCTCGTATTACACCCAATGACAGTGGCAGAAAAGGTGGCCATGGGGCCCTCATACTTGTAAAACAAACTGGCACATCTTCTGAATTTGTAATACAATAGCAGCAGTAATACAATAAAATCAGAATGTTAAAGGAGAGAGAAAAGAAAAGCTGCGCCCTTCTTCAAAGGCTGTAATGTGACCACGTCTTGTAAATAAACGGTAACAAGCAGGTGTATCTGGGTCACATCATCTCTAGACCTTGAGAACAATTGTAGCATCTGCATTCCATGTTACGAAGTAGGAGCTGGAAACTGCTACCTTCATGTAGTTATTTTCTAAATTCAATGCAGGACAATACTGTGGGCTCAACCACTATATAAGTGAAGGGGGAGCCCAAAGTGGATAAGCACATTGGTCTGGACAGAATTACAAATCTTATGACTGGTTCCTTTCAAATGCTGGTAAGCTGTATTTTAGCTCTGCATTTAGTGGTCTGCCTGAACTAAAAATAAATTCCAGATGTTAAAACTAGTGGCGGGAATGTGGGAAAGCTAGATACTTACCTTGTAGTTGAAAGTCTCTGGATGGTTCAGCGCAGGGTTCTTCTCCATCTTCTGCCCATGCTCTGGGCTGTGGACAATTGCATCTGGACTGGGCATGCATGTGTGTCCTGTATGCCCTATAGAACATAACACTTGTGCAAGGAGGAACAAAAATGCACAAGAGGCGTCATTGTAATGGGCATGTGTGGACCTTAATTACACATGCTCGGTCTGGTGCGCGGCCAGTAGAGGAAAAGGGACCACCCAGAAGCTTTAAAGTATTGAGGCACGCATCTAGCTCCCCCTTAATTTCTCATATGCTGTATTTCAAGCATTCAACTGTGGGACTAACTTGTCATAAAAAAAAAAAAATGTATTTGGTTCAGACAGCCACAGATCAGCAAGACAGATCAGCAACAAACATCTGTGCCATCCATTTTTTTTTTTCCTATCCCGTAATGGAGAATGACGACTTGGGCAAATCCCCTCCCACAACTCTCCAACAGGACAGTATCAAATAGCAGCATACTGAGGAGCCCCATTATACTCTCCCCTCTAACTAAGCTATACAGTGCAGTAAAGCCAGATAGGCTCAGCATACATCATGTCCAACCCATGTGTACCATCGAGCAAGGATTAAATGAGGTGATGAGACATTATGATGTACTTTTACTGTCTATATATAGAAAAGCAACGAATGTCCCTTTAAAATTCAATGCTTAATCTTAGGAATGTGCCAACTTTTACATAAGCCCCATCCCTTACCAGTGTTCTCAGCTGCAATGTAGTATTTTTAGGTGGTGCCTCTTCTGGTGGTCTGCTTTCCTGAAGACCACTATTAGGTAGCGCGTTATGGTTTCTGTAGGCCAATTCTAGGCGGAGAGCTATGATGCATAAACTACCTGAGACTATTGCAGCCAGGACAGACAGAAGAAGTACCATAGTCCTAGGCTGCATTAATCAGTACTAGCTCAATAGAGTGTCATGTATCTTACCATGTAAATGGACTTTAAATATTTTTTACTGAGTGAATTACTGTATTCAATTAGGATTTTTTTTTATATAATTGTTATACCTGGAGTACAGCTTTAAAATGGCGTTCGTAAATTGGCTCGTTTCTGCCCCCCTGTAAGCTTACAAACTTGAAAGAAGTTCTTTAGCACCTAGGTTCTCAACATCTGGTACGCGTACCCCAGGGGGTACTTCTGATGGTTCCAGCGGGTACTCAGGCTTGATATACTCAACCAAGAACAACAAATTTAGATTTTTAGAAAATGATAAATCTTATTTGAAACACCAAATTAGTATTTTAGATAATTAAAAGCAATAGTAAATGCTTGGAAATTGTTTAGAACCAATTATGTACTATGATTAAATATACATTTGTCAAGGGGTACTTGTGATAAGGTTTACTATGCTAGGGGGTACTTGGTGAGTACAGGGTTTTAAATGGGGTACATACCAATAAAATGTTGAGAAACACTGCTTTAGCACATTTGCACTAAGCTTCTTCGTTCAGGAGGTGGAGCCAAGTAGGCCCTTTATATCTGGTTCTTCTGAACCCTACTGGGAACATGGCGATGTGAAGGGTGAAGAGCAGCATGCAGTGACTCTGCAGCACACTTCAAATGCAGGAAATGAGCAATGACCTCACTTCACATATCTGGAGTGTACTCAGTGGTCGCTGTACCGCTCTTCACTCTTCAAATTGCAGCTGATACCAGGTTTGTGCATTAGTGGCAGGGAGGCAGTAGCAGCTATACAAGTCACAGACTAGGCAGCTCTGGCAGTGGATGAGGTCCCAAGTGGCCACTTGGCTCGCCTGGCCTAAGCTGCACCTTTGCCATAGTGTGTTCGTCCACAAATTCCCTTCATGAATCTGACACTCTAGTGTATGTACTGCGCATAGCCGCTATTCTGTTTTATGCGCAGTACGCTCAAGTTTTTTTCCCAACAATTTTTCCAACAACCAGCGATTTTTTGAGTGATCATTTCCACGATCTTGCGATGTGGGTACAGGCGTTTAGCAATGCGTGTCGATAACCACCATCACGGCAGATTGGATCTTCAAGATCCCCGATGACTCCACACTATGTACAGCGATCGCTTGAAGTGTTTCGCGCTTGTGTGACGTCACACATACCCGCTGGTAGGGAGATGCATCAGGGGTTCAGGTATTTTATTTTTCCTTCCTACCATATGCATATTTACTTTTATCTAGCAATTATAAAAACCCTAGTTTACTATAATGCTTCTGAGTGAAGCAATTTGGAGCATGTCTTACTTATGCTCAGTTCATTGTTTTTGAATGACTGTAGACTGTTGTAACAGCACTTTTATATATTCAATCAATCATGTCCAACCCTTTTTCAAATGGTAGAAATGTACCATTCAGTTATTTTCAGTCTGAAAAAGTGTCCATAAACTTTACATGGTAGATCTATGTCAACTTATAATTAGCCCTCCATCAAAAAGGCATGCCAGGAATTCCATAAACTTAGTGGAGAGTATGCATATGTCTATGAATGTGGGAGAGGAAGGCACATAGCAATCAGCATATTTTTTTTTTCTTCGTCTCCCCAACCCCCCCCCCCTCAAATTTGTGGATTCGTCCATGTCTGCTTGATTGGGGACTATCCTTTTAGGTCTATAGGTGCAATAAGAAAAGTGCCATCCACTCTGTGTTGAATCATTGGTGACAATGTAAAGAAACATAAATAAGGATTGTGCATTAAGGATTTGTTGATCTATGACTAACTGCAATATATTGTTTTTCTACTTCAAACTGTACACCTACATCTATGAAAATACTCCAAATGTGATTATTGATGTTTATTCTAATAGCTAAAAATAAAACCATTGCAAAAATATATAGCCTTTGTATCTATTTACAGCATATATACACATATAGACAAATGAATGATGGCCAATGCATAGAGTTACAACTTTCAGATTGTGAGACTATGTAGCGTAAACAACAATTCCATCCTTCTGGTGGCCATTTTGTGTTTTACAGTATTAAATCTTACATAATTTGACTATGGTCCTGATGTTTAATATGTCACTGCTCTGTACCTCACATTACTTGTCAATCACTTGTTTTTAAATCTTTGTGACTGATAGAATCATGCCATTACATAATATTCAGTTCTGTGATGTCAACAAGTTAATGTGGGCATAACTCAAAGTTTCTCCAAAACTTGAGAACACAGAAGAACCCAACAACCCTGAACTGCATCTCAAAACAATTTCCATTGATAAGTGGAAACCATTTGCATCTCTGACCTGGATTCCAGTAAACCATGGCTAGTAGTAAGCCATGCTAGGAGTACTGAATGTCAAGTGACATTGGGAGTCATAAGATTATGGCTTCAGATCATTCTGCTGGGATCTAGGTGTGGTTTGGGGGCATAAAAAGTCTGTGTCAGGTTTGTAAAACAGTCAGGACTATAGGAAGTTTGAAGTTATTTAGTATTTATATAGCGCCGACATCTTCTGCAGCGCTGTACAGAGTATATAGTCTTGTTACTAACTGTCCCTCAGAGGAGCTCACAATCTAATCTCTAAAACAGTCATATGTCTGTTTGTATTGTATAGTGTATGTGTTGCAGTCCAAGGCCAATTTTAGGGGGAAGCCAATTAACCTATCTGTATGTTTTTGGGAAGTGGGAGGAAACTGGAGTGCCCAGAGGAAACCCACACAGACACAGGGAGAACATACAAACTCCTTGCAGATGTTGACCTGGCTGGGACTCGAACCGGAGACCCAGCACTGCGAAGCGAGAGCGCTAACCACTACGCCACTGTGCCTTAAATCAATCTAAGATAGGATTGATTCAAGGTGTTGAGTGCAGTGTTTTGAACACCATGCAGCATTGTTACAAAGTTTTCACAGCAGATGCATGCAGGTGACTAAAATAGCCACACTGTTCTTCCACAAACTTTTCAGCAATCCTCATGAACTATGACCCCCGCAAGGGATGCAGATGTTAGCAATCTGCTAGAAACAAGATTTTTAAAGTGATCCTGAGCTGAAGCTCGGGATCAAATCCAGATAGATACCTTAAGAGGGAAGCCTCAAGATCCTTTCAAGGCTTCCCTCGCTGCTGTAAAGTGCCCGGTGCAGCTCTTCTTCCGGAAACGGGGCCGTGTAGTAGCTGCATGAGCTCGCCCACGCATGTGCAGTGGCATAGAGCCTATGGCTCCGGCTTAAAGGAAAGGTTCAGGGAGGGTGGGTAAAAAATAAAAATCAATTTCCACTTACCTGGGGCTTCCTCCAGCCCGTGGCAGGCAGGAGGTGCCCTCGCCGCCGCTCCGCAGGCTCCCGGTGGCCGACCCGACCTGGCCAGGCCGGCTGCCAGGTCGGGCTCTTCTGCGCTCCAAGGCCCGGAACTTCTGCGTCCCACGCCGGCGCGCTGACGTCATTGGACGTCCTCCGGGCTCTACTGCGCATGCGCAGTAGTTCTGCGCCTGCGCAGTAGAGCCCGGAGGACGTCCGATGACGTCAGAGCACCGGCGTGGGACGCAAAAGTTCCGGGCTTCGGAGCGCAGGAGAGCCCGACCTGGCAGCCGGCCTGGCCAGGTCGGGTCGGCCACCGGAGACCACCGGGAGCCTGCGGAGCGGCAGCGAGGGCACCTCCTGCCTGCCACGGGCTGGAGGAAGCCCCAGGTAAGTGGAAATTGATTTTTATTTTTTACCCACCCTCCCTGAACCTTCCCTTTAATGCACATGCACGAGTGGGCTGGGTTGGCTACTGCACGCCTATGCTGGAGCAGGAAGAGATGCGCAGCCCCATTAGGAGTAGCAATGCATAGTCGCTAATCTTCTGGGGGGCCGCGCTCAACAACGAGGGACAACACAGCAGGTGGGGGGGGGGGGGGCTCAATAGGATCCTGAGGCTTCCCTCTTTAGTCAAGTATCTAATTCTGTGCACCCGCACTTCGGTTCACGTACTCTAAGATCTCCAGGCCAGGTTTGCTGGATGGCTTGTTCTCCAGCACTTGGGAACTGTAAATCTGTGCTTGTGTATCTAGGATGTGTGTATACACTATATGTGAAAACCACTTCTTACAATACATCATAACCACCCATTTAGAAACCAAAACTAATACTTTACTACATAATGTACAAAATAAAAAAAATACACTTTGCTAGAGCAAGTGAAATGTATTTTTACCTGCACATGAGCACTAAAATGTGTGCAAATTTCAGGAAGCCATGTTAAGCATTTCCAAACATGAAAGCTCCTCACAGACACAGATAGTGGCACGGTTTTAAAGTGTGCTAAGAACAATGTGCTCTTCTGTTCACAAATACAGTATTGCATTACAATGTGCTCAAGTTATAAAGGTTTTTACATCACACACAAAAAAACAACATATTCATAATAACACTACAGCTTGACAATCTTATAACAAGTTGTGTGTCTACAGAAAAGCCTACTATTTAATACAAACAGCTACCTGCCTGAATCCATATTGTAGTGTAGACTCATTTCTCTAGACCAGTGGTTCTTAACCTTGTCAGCGCATGTACCCCTACGGAAAAAAAAAAAAAAAAAAAAAGAAAACCTGCACTACAAGATGTATTGCGTTGCACAAATGTCACTCTACAAATGCTGACACAATCAAGCTAGGAGCCCACTGAAAAATTACTTCTTTTAAAATTGTAGGTTTCCCTACCTATCCCCTGATCCCCTGTGTACTGCTGACACCCCACCCCCTTTCCTAACAGCTTTTATAAAAGTTTTTAAATTAAAACCAGTAAAACTGAAAGCACTAATACTCAGGGGCGTAGCAATAGGGGTTGCAGAGGTTGCGACCGCATCGGGGCCCTTGGGCCAGAGGGGCCCCGAAGAGCCCTCCCTCAACTGCATTATTAGCTCTCTATTGGTCCTGTGCTCATAATAATCACTTCTATAGATGCTTTCAATAGTGGTAATCATTAACAAACTTCCCCATTCCATTCTTGCACTTCTGACACTGTAATTGCCATTGGCAGATTTTGGGGCGCTGTATCAATTGTTATGTATAGAGTGCTTGGGGGGCCCCATGTAAAACTTGCATCGGGGCCCACAGCTCTTTAGCTACGCCACTGCTAATACTTAAGAGTGCCCTCATGTCCAGCCACATGCAGCATTGATCTGCAAATGGCATTGGATGGAAATGGAGAGTCCCCACCCCTCTCTTGCCTTCCCCTCTGCTCTGTTTTCTATGGCCTGACCCTGTGTTACCTGCTGCCTGCTTGACAGGTGCTAATATACCCCCAGGGGTCTGCGGACCTCAGGGGCAGAATCACTGCTCTAGGACTATATGCAAGAATCTTGTAGAGTTTTATCACTTCTCATTTACATGACAGCAATTTATGCTGAACTATGCCCTTTAGATGATCAGATTACCGTAAACAAGCAGTATTGCATCCCTAGTTACATTAGATTTCTCTTACATTCTGAAAGAAATCGACATTTTAATGGCTGAATGTACTTCTCATGGTCTGTGTCACAAAGGCCAGGCTGAGAGCACAGAACTCCCCACATGAACTAAATGAAAGAGACTGCCCTGTGATCATCAAAAGCTACCACACTGACAGTCACAGAACCCAAGAGGAGTCAAGTAACTTTGCAGTGCACATGCAGTAGAGGGATTACTTGTCTTTCCACTGAGAAAAGCAAGCAGCCAATGATAGCAAGAACACCTACACAAGTGCTAGCTGCTGGTCAAGAAATCACCCACACACAGAGTTTGAAAGTGATGTACAAATTTGCTGGCACATGTGAAACCATGCACTTAACCTGGAAAAAGTAGACGTAAATGATTCCTCCTTTAGGCTAATTGAATAATACATTCCAACAGCAAGATCTTTTTTCATATCTTATGAACAGACCTGATCTGTCTCACAAGCTGGGAATTGGAATCAATATATACAGGCAATAACATGGTACCATTTTACTCTACTGGTTCCTATTCCTGCCAGTGGTTAACTAGGTACAAGACTCCACTATTCTTATCCCTGTAGAGCAATCTACTCTGCACCCCATTGATGGCCAATGAAGTTCTGATCAGTTAGAAGTGTCTTATCCCTGGTCAACCTGTGTCCAAAGGGTCTTTCCTTACTAGGCTTGCTTGTGAATCTAGTTATGTATGACTTGCTACATCTGGTGAGTACTTTATTACCAAATACTGATGGCAGGCGAAGGTTACAAGGTGCCACACTGCATTATGAGCAGGCCTAAACACAAGACCGGTGCAAAGTTTCTCTTAAGTTGGTAAAAAGATATTACTATCAATTTGATAAACAAGTGTGCTTGTTCTATTCTCAATAAATACATTTAAATAACACCCAACAGATAAAAGTCTATGGAAAATAAACTACAAAAAAAAGTATTGTGCCCTTTGAATCGAATATCAAAGTAACAAAGAAAAGAAACAGGAATGCTCAAACAGAGGACCTGTCTAATATTCAAATACTACACAGACATAGCAGCACTGTACATATAGCAATAAAACCCAAATGCAGCATATATATTTCAAAGCAGACAATTCTTGGTCAGTATATCCAGAGTATACATTTAAAATAAAAAAAAAAACTTGAAATCTTTAACAGATGCCTCATAAATGTAAAATAAAAAAACTGCTGAATAGATTTCTTTTTAAGGAAAACATCCTTCGGTGTCGTTGATTTGAGGTAGAAAAAGTCAAGTACCTTTTACTGATGGTAAATAGAGATGCTCTGTGACATACTCATTTTGTGGCTTGCATGCAAATTGTATGCAGATTGGAACTGGGCCAATCCACATTGGTAAGTGCATTTGATTGGCCGAATTCCAAGCTATATACAAACTGCATAACATTTGCACACAAGCCTGAAAATCAGCATTTCACTGACCATGCCAACTGGTAAATTTCAAATTACACCAAATAAATATCACGTTTTCCATTCCCATCATATATTATAGAGATGAGTCAAACTACTCTTAGAGTAATTTCTTCCACAATCACAAACAATAGAAGGATAGGATTATATACTTGTAGTTTTTGGTACAGAAATCTTTAAAGTAGCATTGGGTCAAATGGTAGGACAAGAGAAAAGACCAGATTTATTCTAATCACACTCATTCATCTGTCATACAGTTTCCCTTTGCACATAGCTAGTTAAGTCTAATTAAAAGTGTACCTGTGAGATATGAAAAAGGCAAGAGAGAGCGAGAGAGCGAGACTTACATCAGTAGAGGGGAGCTTCTGGATAATCCAGAGGCTTCCCCATCCTCCTCGACCCACCCGTTCTAGCTCTGAGACCCTTTTGAACATAGACGACAAAAGCTTGTCAAGTATATTTTCATGGGCATCCTCCCATCCATGTAACAAGCTTAGTTGCATCGCACAGGAGCAAGTATGACCCATGCCTGCGCAGTAGCATGGAGTCACTCATGCACGGAGGAAAAATCCATAATGCATAATCAGCTCTGTGGTGCACAATGAAGCCCTGCTCATATACGGGTGGGAGTGTGGCAGTGAAGAAGAGGGTCCCTGCGAGCGGGGAGGTCAGAGGCAAGTATCTGACTTTTATTTAATCACAGGTTTGCTTTAAAACAGTAAACGTAAAGGGAATCTGAAGTGAAACTAAACTTATGATATAAAGATTTGTATATGTAGTACAGCTGATTTATATGTGTAGTACAGGGAAGAAATACAACATTAGTAGCACAGATATGAGTCTCTTATGGTTTCCAGTACAGGAAGAGTTAAGAAACTTCACTTGTTATCAATACAAAAAAGCTTCTCTGAGCTCTCCGACCCAATTTGGGTCAGCTACAGTGCTGTTTTCTGAACCACGAATCTCAACCTGTCTCACTGTTTCTTGTTTGTTAAGGTTTTACTGCAGGAAAGTTCAACGTTCATTAGCTCTGCTTTGTTTTATCATTTACAATACAGAGTGTAATTTGTAAACTGCAAATATTAGAGAGTGATGCAATGTTATAAATTAAAAAAAACAAAAAAAAAACTATATAACTGAAAATAAAAATATGAGATTTTTTTGCTACTAATATTCTATTAATTATCTGTACTACACATACAATTCATTATAGCATAAGTTGTTTTTTTTTTCGCTTCAGTGTCACTTGAAGTCATCCAATTGGCTGGGAAGCAAATCAGTCAAACACATCTGAATAAGCTGAATTCTTAGTCACAATACAGTCTTCTGGAACTTGCCTTGCATTACTATACTGTTAATAATGCATGTAAAAATGTAAAGTAGAACTCAGACCTACATGCACATTTCACAAGCTATCAAAAATCTATCTGATCAAACATATCAAACTCCACCCATAGAGCCATCAAATGTGCCCCCCTCCCCCCCCCCCCCCCGACCGACATGAACACTATACTGGAGGTGAAGCACTAGATCACCAGGAAAACCTTATGTAGGAGGTAGGGGAAGAGCAATAGACACCAGGGAACTGTAAAGGGAAGAGAAGGGGTCACTACACCACTGGAAACTATATGAAGAAGGAGGGGGCCACTAGACACCACAGAACTGTATGGGGGGAGAAGGAGGCCAATAGACACCAGGGAACTGTATAGGGGGGCATTAAAGACCAGGTAAATTTATAAGGGAGTAAGGTGGCTTTGAGGTTGGCCCGTGACTTAGTCCCAGTGTCCAATTCTGGCCCTCCTTGTATCTTAGTTTGACACCCCTGAGCTAGATGCATGCATCCTGCTTACACTGAGCCTTGTCTACAGTCCTGGTCCACAGTCCTGGTCCACAGCTACTTGCCCTGCTAACAGCACACTTGTGCTGACAGTAAAATCTTAAGCTACATACACATACTAGATCAAAACATTTTTGTGGAAAGTCTAGTGCAATTATAGGTTTCTCCTGACAAGGCCGCTAGTTATAAGTCATACTAGCTTTCTAATGACTAATCTCTATTGATATTCTTCTTGTTCAAACATATCACCTTTCACTTGGTTCTCCCCCTCCACAAAACAGAACAGGATGAGTGTTTGTACAGTGATCATTACCAGAATGACCTTTCTGGGGGACATTCGTTGTAAGGATGGTTAAGATTAGCTACTTTCAAGCTACTTACACACCAAGACGTTGCGTTTTAGGGGACGTTATGGTTGCATAACGTGCCCCTAACGCAAAGCATAGTAGTGCGGGAGAGGACGTTAGAGTGAGCCGTGTTAGGCGGCTCTATCCGCATAGGATCTCCCAGAGTGGCGCTGATTGGCCGGCGGGACCACGCACGTGATGCGGAGTGAGACACTCTGCATCACGTGGTCCCGCCGGCCAATCAGCGGCCGCCAGTGCAGTGCATATTAAGTAGCCATGTGCGCGGCTACTGTAGCGGCATCTCCCCGCCTCCTCTCCGCCCCCCACTGAGCATGTGCAAACAGTCTAACGCACAGCATGCTGCACTGTCACTACAACGTGCAGCATTACATGTAACGCAACGTGGGCACTTTGAACAGGCCACTTGTGTTACATTGCTGTGCGGTGGGGGAGCGTTACAGGCTGCACTAACGTGCACCTGTAACTTCCCACTGTGAAAGCAGCCTTAAGGTTTCTGTGAAGGAAAACTAGTTAAGTTAATCACTCGTGGATATATACTAGTGCAAATATATCCAGTCTATGGCTATTTTATTTTTGCTATGAATAAATGAAAGGCAGTTTGTACAGTATGCTGTAAAACATGCCATCGTGTTTTGGCTATGTAAATTCTTAATAATTTAGTTTTATTGTTGGTCCCTTGGTAAACCCATTTCAAGTAATTCTAAACAACATTAACCAATGTAAAAAGTACAAGTTTAAAATGTGCATGTATGATTTACATTGAATGTACAAGAATCCAGGTCCGAAGCACACTACTGTATTAACAATGAATTAAGACTAGATAAAGCTTTATATTACGTATGACATTGTGTGTACAGCATACGCTCAATTACACGTGAAAGGACATGTCATTTGATATTCTATACATTGAAACAAGTACCCACTGTGTCAGAAAGTTGTTAAAGGGAGTTTCCAGGAAAATTGAAAATCCACAGTTTTGGACACTTCAACATGGTAAAACAAAAAATTCTTATGGATACATTCTGAAACCTTTACTCCAGTTGATCAGTGTGCGCTGCCTAAAGATTGACAATGTGGGTAGAGCCAATGACCACATAGCCAAGTCCTCCCTGACTGGTATCTTGATTGGAGAGTCTTGTCAGGGGTGGGATTGGCTATCTGGCTGTGCTTGGCAAGCTTTAAAAGGATCATAAGGATTAAAATGCAAAATGTGTAAAATATACAGCCCTACTAAACCCAAAATTGAACAAAGCAAAGCAATCACGTTGATTAGTATAAATTCTAAGATTTATGGAAATTTAAATTTCAAATTAAAAAAACAAAACAAAAACATTGTGCACCTGTAAATACAGACTTCTAGTGCCTCAGTAGTTTCCAGTTAGCAGAATGAGATCTTGCAATTGTTCACAATCTACTTCCTATCAGGATGTATGGTTACTGATGTAATGCATGGTTTCTAGGAAATGTGGTCTGGCCTATATTGTTAGGTTGAATGTCACACAATTACATCTGTGACAGAAAGGAGAGGGAATGAGGAGTGGTACAATTTGCCAAGGTATTAGGCACATGGTTAAATGTATTTAGTGCAGTACTGTGCCTCTATTGTTAACATTCATCCTGATTGCTATTAGAGTTGGCTTTGTTCAGCTCTGGATTAAGTTAGGCTTTAAAAAAAACAAAACAAAAAAAAAAAAAAACACAACAACAACTAAGCAGACAACCAAAGAAGGATTAATGTGTAATGCTGGGGATACACGGTACGTTTCTGTACCGTGTATCGAGCAGCTGATCCGGCCAGCTGATAATATTCAGCTGGTCCGATCACACTGCTCGACCCCCGCCCGTTCGATCCCCGCTGGCGGACAATGGCAGGGAATCGAGCGGCTGATAAGGAGCGCTGGCGGGGGACGAGCGTTAATCAATCCGCAGGGACGCGGCTGGCGTCGATCCGGCGGCTAATTGGCCGCCGGATCGACCCGTGTATTCCCAGCATAAGGCCTCTTTCAGACGGGAAGCTGAACAGTACACTTGTTGGGCAGTTCAGTGTCCTGTCTACTGCCCTCGAGTGCCATTCAGTTGAAATTTAAATGCAAACAAATGGTAGCATTTGTAATGACACGTGGTGGTGTTAGCCAGTGGCAGAGAACCACAACATGTTTAGTCTAAGCATGGCTTAGGCTGCACTCAGATGCAACTTCATGTGGGGCCGCTTGTCCACTGCCAGTACCAAATGCTAAGAAGCGCCCAGGCAGTGCAAGAGAGCAGCTGACAGGAAGTGGATTCACCACCTGCCCATATGAAAGAGCCCTTAAAGAGGACAAGAAAAAAAATAAAAGCATAGTAAAGTTTTTGTCATGAGGAAACATAGCTTGCAAGGGATGGTACACGTTTTTACCCCTTAACTGTTATCGTTTGTGCTTTAAAAACAATGTTGATTGTTGTAATGCAGGTTAGTAGGCTTGGTGTAGAATAACTCAGTGTCCTGGTTCTTTGCTTCCTCCATGAACCCAGTCATAGATCACTAGGGGAATGCTGATTAAGGAGAAAAGCAACCCCAGTGCAAAGAAAGCAAATGCCTGCAAAAGAAATGCAGATGTGTTAGTAAACGGGTACTACTGAAGAAATTAAATATTCCCTGAATCACTTAGGGTCCCACTGAGGGGAAAAAAAAAAATAAAAAAAAAAAAATTACAATAATTTTCCAACCAATCTGAGGTTTACTGAAACTGCTGACTAAGAATATCTCTCCTGAAACATCACACATTTTAATATAACTTTCTGGGCAGTTTGCAGTCAGGTGAATCTCTTTAAACCTCTGGAGCCCTTGTAACAGATTAAAAATTCACTGATTCCACCTAGGATTTATCTCCCCTTGTTGTTTTCTCACTTTATCTATGGAATACACTTTCAATACATAGTAAGCATAAACAATATATACGCCAACTTCTTTACACCCAAATTATGAGTGTATCGTGAGGGGGTCAGCTTATCTGCTGGTGATATTCGACAGCTTGCTTCCATTCATCTATCTGTAAACTTCTGAACTGGCCACTTTAGCTCCAGGCTCACTGCAATTACATGACAATGTGCTTGGAGCTCTGGTGGCCAGTTCAGACATTAACAAGTAGACGCCTGGATGAAAGCTGTATTGAAGACAGGTACAAATGCATTCATCAGCAGGCTCCAACGCTCACTTTGCATGAGGGATTAGGGTGACACTTTTGAGGGAATGGGGTCAGCTAATAGTCAGGCCACAGTTTTTAGTTTTAGGTTTTTTTTAGGCCAAGGGTAGGGGTGGGGTAAGCATATCTGCAGTACGGCTTAGGAGCTGGGATATACAGTACATAGGATTCAAAAAATTCAACTAATAATAATAAAAAGCAATACCAAACAAAATGTCAGGATCTCTCCTGTAGCATGTTCTGTCGCTTGCAGTGGAGCTGCAACCGGGCAGTTCTCACTTGCCTGAGTTGCCTCAGTCATGGGCAGTCATTGTCATTTGCAATCACTCTGCAGTTCAGAGCAGTTCAGGATGCTGCCAGGATTCCTCCTATGGTTTGCTGCAGTTGAACTGCAGCCAGATAGCCCTGTATTTCCTGCATGCATGTTGTTGCATAGTACTGCATGTATTTGTTATGATAGTCTTTCAGCTAGCAAATGGTAATCAAGCTAGCTCAGGATTGAATGATTACCATTCAGCTGTGTGGAAATTTGCATACCTGCATCCATTGGCTGATGCGGGCATAAAAGTCTGCCTACCATTTCAGACTTTGCCCGACATAGCGGTCAGTACGCTGGTCTGCTGGGCACTTTGTCACTCTGTAATAGATCTGTTATTGTAGTTCTATCCGACCTTATTACTTGTGCTTTAGCTAGTTCTTGATAAATATATATGCAGACTTGCTAATATATATTTATCCGTTAGTTGAGCCGTTTGTTATTTTTCTGTATTGTTCATTGCCTTGTTTCCATGCCTGATGGACGTTCGCTGCATCTGCGGTGGGTCAGTGAAGTCCACTTTCCTGATAGCTTGCATTCTGCCATCACCACGTTAGTGACTGGTAGTATTCCTGCTATTCTAGTTTCTGGGAATGTAACTATAGGCTGCGGTTGCTATTAGTTACGCTCTTTCCTGTAGTCTTGCCTGTGTGGATGCTTGCTGGTGACCGTTAGCCTGCTTGCTCTGCTTTTGTGGACATGACTGTGAGCTGCGGTTGCTACTAGTTACGCTCCAATCTATAGTCCTGTCTTGTACCTGTCTGAATGCTTGCTTTCGCTGGGGCAGCACTTAGTCTTGCAAGCGTTCCATCTGTCTTTCTTGTATCGGTTTTGTTACTTAGCCAGAGGCTCAGACAGCATCCGCCCTGGGCAACAGTCAGTCAGTCTGTTAGTTCTTTGTCTTGTTACTCAGACCACAGGCAGCGCAACATCGCACTGCACTGCCATTGTGTCTTATTTGTAGCAATATCGGAAGCCCATAGCTGCAGTTGCTCTGGGCAACCTGTGTAGCCTCTTCCATTATTCAGCTACTAGCCTTGTTGCTCTGGGTGGTCAGAAAGTAAACCCCCCAGGCATTACAGTAAGTAGCAATTAAAGCCTTGTACACACTGTAGACACATTGTGGTAGTCACTTTGAATCTAGCATGTGTATGGTGCCCTGAATCCACTCCCATTTACATTTGGGGAACAGTCAGAAGAAGTTTCCGTCGCTTGTACGGATAACGCACAATGTAGCTGCCATGTCGGCCCAAGATTTCCCAGCATGTCTGATACATTTGACCGATTTTGGCCCGAATAATAATTGAATCAGATGGCCGCAAAAATCATTAGATATATGGCCAACTTTACCCCTCCATCTCTGTTGTGCACCGTGTGTTGTCCCTCCTCCCCACCCCAGAGCTACTGATAGCATTTAGAGCCTACACGCTAGCAATGCGTCTGTTCAGCACTCTGTCTTCAACTTTTGCCCAAGGGTTCAAGTCATGTAAGCACCATTTGCTTGCTATGTGCTGAAAAGTTAAGATGTAAATTAGGTGAGAAGCAGATAAGCAGAGGAAACTCTTGAAGAAAAAACAAAAAGTACATTAGGACCTATCTGCAAGGAAGTGCAAGGGTCAAGTTACTTAATATAGGGGGTTATATAGGAGCGTATTCACTAAACTGCAGTAAGCAGAATAATGTGCGTATAGTCTTACCGCAGGATGAGTAAAGCAGAATGCAATACATTACACTCTTCTCATCTGGCATAAGACTTTATGCATGTTATTCTGCTTACTGCAGGTGAACTCACTGTGGTGAATTTACCTTGTGGATACAATAGCTTCCATGCATAAGTATGGGGCCTTATTCACACAAAGTGTGCAATAAACAAGGACATCAGAAGTGCATAGGCCGATATTTGACGCAATGCCCTGCTGCATGCATTTCTGTCCAAACACAACGCTGACCCATTTAGACTATGCAGCACAAGTGACTGCAATTACACCACAACGCATGACATCTGAATTGCTCTCTGTTGCTGTGCTGATCCCCTTCATGGACAATGAATGGGTCAGTGCTGTGTTTGGGCAAAATGCATGCAGAAGTGTGTTACAATAGCACTGCTGCACAGTGCATGCTATTGTAATGCAGTGCACTCTATGGACTTCTAATGTCCTTGCATATTTGCACACTATATGCATTGCTTAAATGCACACAGCAATGGGGGAATGAGGCCATGACAAGTGAATGGGATCAGCACCACAATGAAGAGAAATTGCAGGTGCCGTGCATTACACTGTAAATGCACTGCCAGCTGTATTGTATAGTCTGAGAGGCCCAACAAGGACGTCAGTGGTTGTAGTAGTTTTACATGCTTTCATGATGATGAACTTTATCTAAAAAATTAGGAACTTTACTTACCCATAACCTTTCCTTGGCCAATGCATCATTACCTTTAGTGATTTTCAGGTATAAAGCAGAGGGGAGAATGAAGATCAGCATATTGGCAGAGGTAGCACCTGTAAAATATAAAGTTGCATATGTTTGCATTGTGAGCTGAGGCCTATAAATTGTAACAGATGCATATATTGTTGACTGAAAGGCCTTGTGCCTGTATGGCTCACAAAGGAAAGAAAGCGTCTTCCTGTGAATGCATACACTAACTTTCCTTTATATACTTAAGGGATTTTATAAGTAGACACAGTTATGCCATAAGAGAAAAGGCTAAAGACATCCCATGGCAAAGTGATAAAATAATTACTTTTACCTCTCACTGGAGGTAATTAATTCAGGTTCACTTTAGACACAACCTACTTTATAATTTGTTGTAGGGCATGTTCAAATTGAGCTACAATGTAATGTAGTGTGGAAACATATGCAAGACCAAGATGACATTAATAGGTATTATAACCATTGAAAGAAGTAAAAATCTTAAAATTTTACCTATTGCACCAAATATATCTTTCAGTGATGGAATGAATATAACAAGCAGATCAATGAATGTCAGAAGTACTATTGTCACTACTAGGTGCTGCCAAAAGTTGTACTTTGTCTTCTGGGCGAGTTCAAACAACGAAGACCGAACCTTTAAAGAAAAATAAAAATGTTTTGTAAAATGGGATATTTTCTTTTAAATACTAAATATGTAGCTGACATTCTTTAGCATATTTATGTCACACGGACATGAATCATTCAGCATTCTCTGTAAAATAGAATTATATCATCAACTATATCTCTAGGAGACCAACAATCTGATGAATCTGCTAGAGTTGATGGTCAATTTTTGGAACCAGTTAAATCAAGAAGTAGGTTTTTGGGAAGTTTATGGGAGGAAATACAGGCACAAAAAAGGAAAATATAAATACTCTGTGCCGATGCTGTTCTGTTTGGCTTTATGTCACTACAGTCCAGGTTTGAAACCCAGAGCTCTAGGCAATTATCTACCATGGTTGGTGCAACATTTGTTTTATGTATTAAGAATTTAGGATCTCTAGCAGCTTAAATTCATCCGGCTAAACATTTTCTCCAATCCTTTTGCTTTATATCTTCTCTACATTCATGGCCTGATTTCAGCCAAAGCCACATAGCCCATGGCCTAGGGTGCCAAAGAGCAAGGGGCGAGCTGCAGGCAGTGAGCTGGCATGGATAGTTAACCTGCCAAAAATCAGCCGAGTTCCCGACCGCTTCCTGTTGTCGGCAACAGAAGAAAAGGGGCATCCAGCAATCAAGCAGCAAACCTGCTCCACCTGACGTCTCCACACTCAGCCGCCATCTGCACACTGCTGTGTGGTGTCTGTGCAGCTACATCCGAGGACAAGCTGTCGGCAAGTCAGCAGTGTAGGCAGCTGCCGCATCATTGCAGAGTGGCCGCCCCGGGTCTCTGTTCGGGATCATCTCTGCCATCTGAATTTCAGCCTATCGGCAGTATGAACAGGGAGTCGGGTACGGCGCAGAGCCTGATGTCACACGGACCGGAACGTCGGTATAGTCATGGGAGGAGTCTTGCCGTGTTGCTGGGGCTGATAGCAAGACTTGCTGAACTGAAGGGAAGGCATAGATTGCAGGGGAGGAAGCAAGCTGACAGGATGGCAGTGTGCTCAGAGCAAAGAGCCAGATAAATTATAAATCTGGTCTCTCTGCACATTGTGATGCAGGTACCTAATCTCGGTAAACTTTGTTTACATACTAATTATCCATTTTAGATCTGCTTTTTACAGATACTGCCCATTGTCTTTTTAACTCTATTTGCATCCACTCACACTCTGGCTCTTTAGGACAATCGGGACATTTCTTGCATGCTAATTAGCATTTTTTCACAGTTTGGTTTACAATATGTATTGAATGTTTCCTGCAAGAGTTATGACTGTCATATGACCTATGATTCAGTGATTAGCAGTGGGCTGTACTGATTTCATTCACTATTAGGGAGTCTTATCTGTTTTTAAAGATTTTAACTTCATTGTTGCACATCTCCTATAAAAATCACGTGAGTTAATTTGTGATACTTTCCCAGCACCTAATCTTATAATCCTGAGGGGAAAAGTTACCTATAGGCTCTCCAGACTCTTCCATGCTGCTTATTGTGTCCAGCCTCCTCTTCGTTTTCCCAAAGTAGCCTCCATAATAATATTATAAAATTATATAGCAGTGGCATCTTCTGCAGCACTTTACAGAGTACATAGTCATGTCACTGACTGTCCTCGGAGGATCTCACAATCTAATCCTACCACAGTCATTGTCTAATGTCCTACCATATTAGTATTATGTATTCATATAGCACTGACATCTTATACAGCACTTAAGGGGCCCATACACTCAGCCGATTGAGCAATCAAAATCGATCGATTGAGCAATTGCAAATCGGTTAGCCAATCGACCGATCGACGGACGATTTCGATGGATTTCCATCGAACTGGCAGGGTGGAAAATCTAGGTCGATCTGATGAGATTGCTTATCTTTTTGCATTGGCCCTAATGGAAATCTGATGGCAAAAAAATGCCATCAGATCGAATTTCAATAGATTTCAAACTGAAATCTATTGGAATTCTATCCTAGTAAAAAATGTTCTAAAAACACATCAGATAGATAAGAAATCCATCTGATGATCTATCTGCTGCTAATCTGACGAGTGTATGGGCACCTTTAGTCATGTCACTGTCATGGTAGGAGCTCACAATCTAATCTATACTATAGTCACAGTCAAATGTCCTACCCTGTTATGTATTTATGTAGAACTGACATCTTCTGCAGCACTTTACAGAGTACATAGTCATGTCATTGACTGTCCTTGGAGGAGCTCACAATCTAAGCCCTACCACAGTGTTGAGGTAGCCATACACTGTACAATTTTTTGCCCGATCAGGTTGGGTTCACACTGTGCATGTTGCATAACACACATAATGTGTGTGAACTGCAATGGAGGACTAAAAATCAATCAAAAGATTTGTGCAATGTTGGTCATTTGTGAGATAACGGATCATTATATTGATGAAAAACAACACTGAGCAATAACTAAATAAAGTATGGCATGCTTTAGTGTAAGGTACATTTTGGTGGATAAGTCAAATATAATATGTATTTGAGATGAGGTAGGAAAATATAATTACCACAGCCTGCTATGTCACCAGCTCATGCCCTGTGATGCAGTGAAACCTATGCCATGCTACTGCACATGTGCAGGTTCCATTTAGACTTGGGAGGGGCGGCTGGTGAAAGTGGGCCTAGGGCAATAAAAAGTACAAATCCGGCCCTGTCTACATTCATACATATCAGTGACAGAAACCAGTTTGAAAACTAGCAAATCTAACAATTTATATATGTGTAAGACATGAACCAGTGCCACTAGGATTTTTTCTAGTTGGTCTAAAAGAACCACCCCCCCCCCCCCCCACACACACACACACACACGCACTACAACATACAATACTGCTATCTTAAACATAGGGCTCTTGTTCAAGTCACATTTTCTTCTAAAATATACCATACATTTTCATCTTTTGTTTTACATAACTTTTCTGCACTCTGCACTCTGAAAAAGTACCAACAAAGTAGGCGAAAAGAAACAAAAATTTTGAGTATCTTTGTGCTTGCTGGTGGCTTAAAACGCATTTGATAAGGTGTGAAAATATCACCTAGGAGAAAAAGTGAATTGATTAAGGGCCAAGGAAATCTTCAAGTACCCACTTCCTGGAAGCACTACCCATAATGCATCAATGCAGGTCAGTGGGTAGAGCCATGAACCCAATTCCTTTATCCCCTTGTAAGCCACATGCACATTGGAAAATGATGGTTTACAACACCTAGAGCTTTTCATTTTGCAAATTTGTATAAACCAGATTACAGATGGATGTGTCAATTTGCTTTGGCCTTCATCTGTGGGAAGTATGGATTGATAAGGCTATAAGAGTAAAGGCTGGTTTACTGCAAATGTGCCAAGTCATTGGAGCCGTCACCAACCAGATGTGGTGCAACAACAATTTAATGGCAGTTGCGCAACAAATGCATTGCCATAACAGAGGCACGGAATCTGCCCAGCAACACTTGAGCGGATGCTGCATAATTCACTGCAAGCCAGATCTTAGGATTAAAAGTGAGGTGCAATCCAATACTTTGTCAAAATAAAGGCCGCTTGGCTCGTTTCTAAACTTTGAGAAAAATGATCACTGCATTGATAGCTATACTAACCTAACGAAACACTTTACACATGCAGTCATGCCGGGAAACTGAGCATCGGTCACTGACAACAATGCATTCTTGTATAATATAATAGAAAAATTGGTATTTTACTTACCGTGAAAAATAATACTGGAACAGTAAGTATTACTGCAGTTATCACAGCCAGACGTACTGTCAGAATGAGAACATCTTTTTGATTGCTGTATGTATTGAGAAGCTCTGATCGCACTCCATCTAGAGTAGACAAACCGTGAAATTAACAACACCAAATAAGACAAAGCACACAAAATGTTTTTGTTTTTAAACTACAAATCTAGCAAAGATCCTTTTAGACACATTAAAAAGGTTTTTTAGGCCCCTTTCAGATGGATAATTGCAACGGCACAATCAATAAGTGCCCGTTTCCACTATCGCGAATCTGCATGCGTTTTTTTGCATGCAGATTCGCATAACCAATACAAATGGATGGGCCTGTTTCCACTTGTCAGAAATCCTGTGCGGTTTTGTGTGCAGGAAAAAATCTGCACAACAGAGCCATCAGAATTCGCACACCGCAAGGCGTGTGATTCACATACAATGTATTTCATAGGAAATTCGCATGCATTTTCGCTATGCGAATTTTACCTCGAATTCATGTGCGTTTTCGCATAAAATCAATGTAAAAGCACACAGGCACCGACATGGTTAAATTCACATACTTACTAAGATATGCGAAAACTTACGCGAATTTGCGGTAAAATTTGCGTTAACGTTTGCATCTGCATGCGAATTCGTTTTCGCATTTTCCGCAACGAATTTGCACCACCCAAGTGGAAACGGGCCCTAAGAAAAGACCAATTATCGGAAATAAATTCTATATAATAAAACCACTGTGCCTCTGCGTCCTGTCACCAAGTGTCCCTGCTTCCAGACTTGACAGTTTGCCATCTGTGAACCTCATTGCATTGTGGGAAATAACAGCTTTTTCCAACTGCCAATCAAGCAACATCTCTCTGTGTGCATATACTGCAGACAGCGGTGGAGGACAGGCGCGCGGGACGCATCTGTACTCGCGTTGCTGGGGGGGGGGGGGGGGGGGGGTGGAAGCGCCCGTAGTCTAGCGCCCATTTTTTAATGGGCAGGCTCTTTTACTTGTCTCTTATAATGGAATACGTCACAAAAGATGGTGTGCATACTCAGATCAGTTACAAGAGCAATGGTGTCGGCTCTATTTCAAAACACTCAATTGCCTTTTGTGATTAATGTATTCCTTGAGAGGTGCAAAAGGTGGTTCGGGACCTCCTTTAAAAATTATGCATCAAGCTCTTAGGGCCCATTCACACTAGATCGTTTTGCCGCAATTTCGGCAACATTTTCAAACGCTAGCGCTTTTAAAAAGCGCTAGTGATACAAAACCCTATGGGCCCGTTCTTATTTGGGCGACTAACCTAACTTGGGCACTAATCGCCGCAAATTGCCCCAAATCGCGAAACGCAAATGCGTCGCCTGCACCATTTTTTAGGCGATTTCCCAGCGATCGCGCTTCAGTGCTATAGAAGTACTAAACGCGATCGCGGGAAAATCGCAGCAGTGTCCAGTGATTTTTCCGCGGGAAAATCACTCCCGCAAAACAGCGGAAAAAATCGCCGGCGTTTTGCGCTTTTAAGTATGAATGGGCCCTTAAAGAGGTCTGAAAGCCAGCATTTCTACTTTGCGCTAAAAGATTCCTCACAGTTTGAAAGCAACTATCCCAGAAAACAATTCTAGCAGAACATCACTGAAATGGCTAAACAAAGCACTTTCTCCTGCTATTCAGCCTCAAATCCGCATTCAAACTGGAGAGAACAGTATCTTTTTTTACTTGTTAAACACAAAATGTATCAACACTGGAATGTAAACAAACGCTCTCTGAGAAACTGTCTCTGCTTCAGGCACACAGTGTTCAGAATAGCTCATTAGAAAATTTTAATATATAATAAAAAGCATTTATAATAAAAAAAAATAAAATGCAATGGAAAAACTTGTATTTTGTAGACAGACAATATTACGTGTGCACAAAAGCAAATAGGATAACAGTATGAGTAATAAAAGGTAGGAAAACACTTTTTTATTTAAGGTTATGTCAAAGTTTCAGACCACTAAGTAAAATATAGCACTTTATTTCTCTGTAGAACGACAGCCCTGCTGTTTTTTTCAGGCAAAATAAGAACAGCCCTAATGGTCCTTTAAACTGATTTTAAAAGGATGAAATAAAGAGCTATATGTTACTTAAGAGCTTGATGAATAATTTTTTAAAGTAGGTGCTGACCCACCCTTTGCACTAGAGTCTGGCTGCCATGAAGGGCTGAAGGGTGGAGGCCATTGGGAGATCGTAAAATGTTGAAATTACATTTGATAACATTTAGGATTTCTAATTTAATACTTATTTTTGAAAATAAGAATTGGAGTCCCATTTCTTGCCTCCATGCATTATGATGGTGCTGTCTTCCCTCTCATTCAGAACACCTGCAAAAAAACTTGTCAGACTTCTGTCCCGCAGGTGTGCAGTATCCATTTATCTTTGAGAGCCTCCCCCCATTAAAACTAAAACAGGTTTCAAACCTTCCCCATACAGTCTAGGGGGAGAAAAAATATCTTGGTTTCCTTGGTTGATAGGATTGTTGGTTGTGCAGTCTCCAACTGCTAGGGGAACAGGACTGCACAACCACAAACCCATTTGTCTCAACTAACCCTAAAATTAAAGGTCATTGCTACAATTGATACAAGGTTTGCCTTCATGCCAGTTCTGCAGAAAAACAAAAAAGGTTTGCCTTCATGTCAGTTCTGCAGACAGACAACCCATTTTATTTTCTTAGTAGTAGCAGTAGAGTATTGTACCTTGCTAGCCATCAGTTAAAGCAGGAAGTTTTGAATAAATGGCATCATCCCAGTTCAAACCTTCCTAATTTTCTTACTGGCATCCATCTTGTTAAGCTGGTTCTCTTGAGCGGCTAGGGCTGTTGCGCACAACTAATATTTGCAATAGTCTTCCAGCTGCCTGCAAAGGATCTGTACTGCTACAAGTTACTGCCATTTTACCATAGGCAACAGCAAATACATAGATCAAATCATCAAATGATTGGTGACATGCAAGCTACAAATTCCTTCTTGTGCCTGTGCCATTTTAGCTCAGCCAGTTACTTTGCAGCAGAAACTTGATGCTACATATCCATGTATGCATCTATGTATGGTATTTGCATTATATCATGGCCTAAAACTGTGACATTTGTCCCAGAGTAACATTTTTTTCCTTTAAGCAGACACAACACGACTGTACATTCAGTCTATTTATTAACGAACTCCAGATAAAACAAAGCAACGCGTTTCACGGGTCAGCGCCCGCTTCCTCAGGCAATAGAAAAAGGAGTTACAGCATCTAGCAAAACAAACGACACTCAGCGCCTCTGCCTTGGCCTTGCCTGAGGAAGCGGGCGCTGACCCGTGAAACGCGTTGCTTTGTTTTATCTGGAGTTCGTTAATAAATAGACTGAATGTACAGTCGTGTTGTGTCTGCTTGGAGGGGGTAAGTCCACCACTGCCTCCTCTAATTACGAAGTTTTGGCTTTTAAGCTCCCTAAAAACCCCTTTTATCCTTTTGGCGCCTCTGTTCTCTCTTATATAATATTGTATCCACCCTTGGTGGAGGGTTGCGACCCTTTCTACTATCTACAGAGAGCGACTTCTTATTCCTGAGTGGGGTCAGGATAATCTCCCCACCTGCCTTTACAGTGGTTGCCTATTGGTGACCCATGTTTGTGAGTATAACAACTATTACTCTTTGTCATTACCCCCTTTATCAATACATACTACACTATTGGGGCTCTTGGTGTTCCTCTGTGTATCTTATTTTTTTCCTTTAGTGCAGTCATCTACAGCAGGTAATAATAATCCGACAGGTTTTAGGCTAGTCCATCTCATATTATATACAATTACACTGCCTGGATGGGAGTGGCACAGTCCATCCACCAGAATAGTGTGCATGCAAGGAAACAGACCAGCATCTTTGTATAGGCCTTGTCTGTGTTTTTGTAGCACATAAAAAGGAAGTACTGAGAATCTTCAGAACTAGACCACGACCTGTCAGTGAAAAAGCCCTAGAATCATGTATTGCTGGCTGGATAGTGTACTGGTTAAGGGCACCGCCTTTGACATGGGAGACCAGGGTTCAATCCTGGCTAGGGTAGGATTTGGAATAGGTACTAACTTATTCAGCAAGGAGTTCAAAGCAAGGTTCCTTTTCTCTAATGAAAAGCTCATGTTTGGTACAAAAAAAAAAAAAAATCAATAACTGTGGAGCCCTTTTTATATGGTTACTAATGACCTTAGCCCATTTAAAAACGGGCTAGGTCTGTCAGTAATCTGCCGTGCGACTGCCCCTTCTGTCCCTGTCCTCCGGCTCACGGCAGTGTCTCTGCCATGAGGTCCCTGCACATGTGCAGTGCTAAAAAGCACTGACACACGGACAGATGCAGGGACACTTGCCTATTATTAGGTAGGATTCTTTGTGCAATTTATGTATAGAAAGCACTAGAAAATTATTTCAGCGGAAACCCCAAGTACTATATATTTTTTTTTTTTTAAATTAAATTTCTAGTCTGTTTCTTTCTGGCCAGCTAAGCATTCCCAAAGCTGTGTAATCTTATGCCAGGAATACACGGTACAAACTTTGTACCGCTCGATTATGCTGCCAGATCGATTCCCGCTCGTCCCCGCGGGCAATTCTTTTATCTTCCTTATCTTTTTCCATTGTCCCGCCCGCGGTATCGAGCGCGGAATAGATCCGACGGGTGATTGGACATGTCGGAAGTTATCGAGCCATCCAATGGCTCGATCGAGCGGTACAAATGTACCGTGTATTCCCAGCATTAGGATTGACATTTAATTTGCACTTCCTTGCAGATGTGGAACTCAATCTCTCAGGAGTAGAAACTGCTTACAAATATTCATTTTCCTGCCTGAGAAGGAGCACAGAGAAGGAATGCTTTTAGGAACACCAAAATGTCTGTACTTCGGCTCTCCACCTTCCGCCCCCGAAAAAAAAAAAATTAAATTCCCTGAATAAAATTTTACATAGGTCCACGTCATCTGAAGTTATTCTCCATAACTACCCACTTCAGACGGATAGTTATGGAGAATAACTGCTCCTACACTAAATTTAAGATTTTTCAAGATGCCAAGAGTAGTTCAGTTATTTTATTGTCTGAAGCTGCACTTTCATACTTACCATAAAATGTCAAATAGCCAAACACAGCAGTCAGAAGATACATTACAAACATCGCAAAGAATGATGCATAGGAGACCAGCTGCATTTTCTTGTGTGAACGGCTGTAAAGAAATAAATAAAAAAGGAGACCATTGTAAAAAAAAAAAAAAAAAAATTTATAAAGGTTTAAACCTAGACATGTTTAAGATTTACAGGTTTTATGGATATGGAAGAATACAGTACTTTGAGGAGGATTTGCTACAGATTAATTGCAGTGAAGGCCATTACCTAATCATGTACAGGGGAAAAAGTAAAAAAAAAAAAAAAATTGCTAACTTTCCTTGTGCAAATACAGATGATTAAAATAGCAAAGGAAGTTAGAGGGATGTATAGTGTTTTTTTAAAAGCCAAACTCCAGACCAAACGTTAGTACAAACATCCCCACTGGGTTGATTTTTTTCCACTTTCATGTTAATGATGCAACACAAAGATGAAATGTGTCAGAAGGTAAATGTGTCTACATTCTAAAGTATTTTGGGGCATTCAAAACAGTGAAAATTTCCTTAGGTATAAATGGACAAATTACCGATGCAGTCACAAGCTTCAGAATAGGTCTGTATGTGCAAGCATTGTGAAGCATTTTGGCACTCAATTTTCACTTATTAATGCCCAGCATTTTAAAATGAGGATAATGGCTTAACTACAGATCACCTTAGTTCAGCTTTTCTGCTGCATGTTCTCACAATACTTTCTGCCTCATCTACACTACAACATAGATCTTCAGCACCTATTAAAATGTACTAAAAGAAAAAAAAAAAAAAAAAACTAAGTTAAAAATAAAAAAATATTGTTAAGGTGTGTGGAAAAAATATAAAATATTTCACTCAGGGGAAAGTTTATCAGATCAGGTCAAATGTGTTTTTAGGGAATGCCCCAAAACATGTTTTTTCACTTCAAGTTAACAGTCAAGGTAATGGGAAGGGTAATTAGCACTGGGCACAATTATTGACCCAAGATGCCAAGAGCAGGACAAGAGAAATACTTTGCTGCCCTTGTGAAATAGTTACTTAAAGGGGCACTACAGCGAAAAACTGTAAAATTTAAAATATGTGCAAACATATACAAACAACAAGTACATTTTTTCCCAGAGTAAAATAAACCATAAATTACTTTTCTCCTATGTTGCTGTCACTTACAGTAGGTAGTAGAAATCTGACAGAAGTGACAGGTTTTGAACTAGTCCATCTCTTCATAGGGGATTCTCAGCAAGGCTTTTATTCTTTATAAAGATATTCTTGAAAAAGGATTTAAACAACGATGATAGCCAGCTTCCCTGCTCCCTACACAGTTTTTTGGCAGTTGGACAGTGCAACTGCCATTCACTAAGTGCTTTTGATAACTAGATCCCTGAGAATCCCCTATAAAGAGATGGACTAGTCCAAAACCTGTCACTTCTGTCAGATTTCTACTACCTAAAGTGACAGCAACATAGGAGAAAAGTAATTTATGGCTCATTTTACTCTGGAAAAAATGTACTTGTTATTTGTATATGTTTGCACATATTTTAAATTTTACAGTTTTTCGCTGTAGTGCCCTTTTAAGTGTTAAGGTACCCATATATGATACAATAAAGATTTGGTTGTTTAAGATTATTCGAGAAAAAATAATTGTATAGAAAGGTGACATTAATTTTTAGTTGAGCTAAATAAATCTATTCTTTCAATTTTTCTTTTAATAATCATAACAGCCATGATGGAAATTTAGAATTGATTTTTTTTTCAGATAATTGAGTAGCACATCATAGGTTGGGGGGGAACACGATTGATCAGGAAAAAGTATTAAAAACTTTTTACTTGGTGAAATTAAAATAAATAAAACATGTCTTCATGTATTGCTGCCTTTAGAATACCTTAGTATACTTTCACTTTTACTGTTACTGTTACTGTTTATAGTGACAGATTTAATAAAAAAAAAAAAAAAAAAAAACACATCAAAACTATTTACTGAGCATAATTACATGAATTATGACCTGCTATTACTGCGCATTAATAATGATCCATTGCTGTCATTCCTGCAGTGAATTTTGTTGACATGATGTAAATTAGGAAAGATGATTTTTACTCTTACTCTCTTAGCTCGCTGTATATGGGAAGGACTGATGGGTGACACACAAATGCAAATGCTAGTGTCGGCAGTGCATAAGCAGTCTGTAGATGAAAAAGATAGACACATGTAATTAGATTACATTAAAATCTAATGGTAGTCATTATGTATTGTTCATTACTGCCAATGCAAAACAGTTTAAAAAGACACATGCACTTTAACCTGACAATGGAAATGGTTATAACACTTGACTTGATACGTACAACACATGATACAGTGTAATGGAGTAGGGCTGAATGATCAAGATGGAGGCAGTCCAATGTCATATGGTCAATACTAAACATTTACATCTTTAACCAGTTTACTTCAAAGGGTTTTTTCCCCCTTTTAGCAATTTTCACCTTTTAGCGCTTCTTCCATTCATTCGCCATTTACTTTATGAAAGCAAATTTATAATGACATTTAGCTACAAAAAGGACTTGTATAGATTCAGTACATGCATTACCAAATTTTGGTACTAAAGTGAAGTAAAACTGAGGATCCTTTTACATTTGTGCTGTGGTAGCAATGCGATTTGGGGAAAAAAAAAAAATTTGCACCGCACCCAAAAAGTCATACCATGCATCATAGTCAATAGTGCAATTTGAGAAAAACAAAAAACACGTGACTTTTGAAAGTCACAGGGTAACAACTACAGCTTGTGTGTTTCTTCTGCAGTGCCTGAAGCACTTCCATCATCACACTGCAGGCAGTGTGGCGTCTCATTGACCTTAATGGCCGCTGCAATGAGCTGCAGCAAGGGGGAGTACGTGTAAAAGGGGCCTCAACTCTTCTACCTACTTAGGCCACTTCAGGTTCTGTTCATATCACTAAGGGCCAGAGCCCACTAACGCAGTTGTACGCAGTTGTGTCCGCTTTTCAGCATTTGTAACATTGATGTGTTGCAAATGCTGAAAAGCGGACACAACTGCGCACAACTGCATTAGTGGGCTCAGGCCCTAAGGGAGCACCAAGGTCTGACATACACATCATGCTAGTGACAGTAAAACAGACAATCGGAGCACGTCTGTATTGTGCCTTTCTTGAATATCCTTAATTTATTGGTAAATCATCTGTGCCGTGTCAGAGTTCAAAGATACACAAGGTCTCCCATTCATGCAGCTGAGCCAATAAGGTTGCTGAGAGTGGAGAATGGTCATCTAAGGCCACATACAGACATCAGACCATAGTCTTTGGAAAATGAAAGATCACAGACCAATCTTACCACCCTTCATGTAGTATAAGAGCCATACTCTACTCAGTCTTTTCTATGGAGCTGAACTCCACATCAGGAAAAAATCTCTGCAGGCTGCTGCACACACAGATGCTGTACAGACACAAAAGATCAGTATCTGCAAAAGATCTGTTCCTGCCAAAAATCCATTCCTGCAAATTGCAATGATAGTCTATGAGATCTGCAGATCATCATACACACATGATTTAACTGACATTCATCTGCAGATCTGCAGATCTGAAAATCCATCCTGGTGGATCTGATCTGCAGATGAATGTCAGTTAAATCATGTGTGTATGATGATCTGCAGATCTCATAGACTATCATTGCAATTTGCAGGAATGGATTTTTGGCAGGAACAGATCTTTTGCAGATACTGATCTTTTGTGTCTGTACAGCATCTGTGTGTGCAGCAGCCTGCAGAGATTTTTTTCCTGGTGTGGAGTTCAGCTCCATAGAAAAGACTGTGTAGAGTATGGCTCTTATACTACAGGAAGGGTGGTAAGATTGGTCTGTGATCTTTCATTTTAGTCTGATGTGTGTATGTACCCTTAGTCTAAGATGCAGCTTATTACCAGTCCTCTTAATACAGACCAATAACTTTACCATGCAAAATACATTTGCATTTTTATCTTGCTGTTGAGGACGTCCATCACCCGTCTTTGTCTGGCAGAATGCTACGGTCAGAGATCTACTACCAAACAAGTGTTCCACCTGCAGAGACTTTAAAAGCAGGAGAGCAGGTGCTAAGGGATGTGGTCAAATAATAAACAATCCAGAGAGTTTGCAGGGTCCTCCTGAGACTCTTCCATCCCCTGTGTTCACATCATTCCCCAAGGCATGGCTTCTCTAGCCACAGTGTTTTTCACATGTCATATACTGTAACAGGCATCACTGCTTGCCAACTTGCTTGATCTTGGCAAAACTCAGCTTGCTTGTTGCTAGGCAGTTCTGCACACATAGGGGATGTGTGAAATTTGCAGATTCCAGGGCAGTTCATACAATTACTTCTGGTTGCATAAACACACATAATGGCAACGCATATTGGAGTATTTTTGACATGCGCTACAGAAACCAAAGAGGAAAAGACACATTGTCAGAAGTTAAGGGGTTTGGATTAATAAACCTCATGTGGGCTTACCCCTTTTTGCCCCTCAGTTGCCCCAGCTTACCTCTTTTAGATCTAACAGACAGGTCTGCATTGTTTACACTTACGAAGCATGGAAGCTCTAAACTATTGCATTCATTTGTTTAAAGTACATTGGGGGGGGGGCAAGGAAAGAATGGGGGGAGTGGTTTCATTTCAAAAAGCTGAGAGGCAGGAGATTATAGTGAGCCATGTTGAGACATACAGTATGCAAATTAGTGGTTATGCATCTGAATTTACACACATTGTACATACCATGCAACTTTCTATTAGATCAGTCGATACTGTAAGTCCTAACTGGATCCAAACAGGTTTCCAGTCGATTTTGTACAAAAGTGACTGGAAAAATTATCAGAATCCTGATCAAACCTGTCAGAAATTAATGATTCGACCCATTGATCTAACAGGAAAAGGCATGGTGAGCACCAGGCCTTATATTGTTCCCGTCATACAATTCCTATATGACACAGTTACACACTAATAAAACACATTAATTTAGTTTGGCTATTACAAATAGAAGGAGTAAAAAGAAAAAAAAAATATAGAACATAAAAAAAATACCTTTGAATTAAAAGTCACATATTTTGCTGTACACATTTCCTCAGTTGTTGCATTGTATTCACTATCTGAAGTTCCATTCACAATTCCAAGTGGACAAGGAATCTTGAATTTATTGTAGATTACCTACAACAAAATATGACAAATGGGGTCATACATCTTTAAAATTAGATAGTGTAATGTACAGCTTAATAACTAAATCACCAGTATTTAACCACTTGAGGACCTAGGGCTTTACCCCCCTTAAAGAGACTCCGTAACAAAAATTGCATCCTGTTTTTTTATCATCCTACAAGTTCCAAAAGCTATTCTAATGTGTTCTGGCTTACTGCAGCACGTTCTACTATCACCATCTCTGTAATAAATCAACTTATCTCTCTCTTGTCAGACTTGTCAGGCTGTGTCTGGAAGGCTGCCAAGTTCTTCAGTGTTGTGGTTCTGTGATGCATCTCCCTCCTCCAGGTACCTCTCTGCACACTGCCTGTGTATTATTTAGATTAGTGCAGCTTCTCTCTGCTCTATTATCTTTTACAAGCTGGATAAATCGTCCTCTGAGCTGGCTGGGCTTTCACATACTGAAGAATTACATACAGGCACAGCTGTCTGCACTCTGCAGGAAGAAACAGCCTGACACTTCAGTGGAAGATAGCTGCAGAGGGAAAGAAGCACACAAATGATCTCTTGAGATTAAAAAGGAAGGGTGTATACAGCCTGCTTGTGTATGGATGTATTTTCTATGTGTGGACATGCTGTACATCAACCTACTTCCTGTTTTGGTTGCCATTTTGTTTGTTTATAAACAAACTTTTTAAAACTGTTTTTAACCACTTTTAATGCGGCGAGGAGCGGCGAAATTGTGTCAGAGGGTAATAGGAGATGTCCCCTAACGCACTGGTATGTTTACTTTTGTGCGATTTTTAACAATACAGATTCTCTTTAAGGACCGGCCACTTTTTTTCCATTCAGACCACTGCAGCTTTCACAGTTTATTGCTCGCTCATACAACCTACCACCTAAATGAATTTTGGCTCCTTTTCTTGTCACTAATAAAGCTTTCTTTTGGTGCTATTTGATTGCTCCTGCGATTTTTACTTTTTATTATATTCATCAAAAAAGACATGAATTTTGGCAAAAAAATGATTTTTTTAACCTTCTGTGCTGACATTTTTCAAATAAAGTAAAATTTCTGTATACATGCAGCGCGAAAAATGTGGACAAACATGTTTTTGATAAAAAAAACCCCATTCAGTGTATATTTATTGGTTTGGGTAAAAGTTATAGCGTTTACAAACTATGGTGCAAAAAGTAAATTTTCCCATTTTTAAGCATCTATGACTTTTCTGCCCACCTGTCATGTTTCATGAGGGGCTAGAGTTCCAGGATAGTATAAATACCCCCCAAATGACCCCATTTTGGAAAGAAGACATCCCAAAGTATTCACTGAGAGGCATAGTGAGTTCATAGAAGATATTACTTTTTGTCACAAGTAAGCGGAAAATGACAGTTTGTGACAGAAAAAAAAAAAAAAAAAAAGTTTCCATTTCTTCTAACTTGCGACAAAAAAAATAATGAAATCTGCCACGGACTCACCATGCCCCTCTCTGAATACCTTGAAGTGTCTACTTTCCAAAATGGGGTCATTTGTGGGGTGTGTTTACTGTCCTCGCATTTTGGGGGGTGCTAATTTGTAAGCACCCATGTAAAGCCTAAAGGTGCTCATTGGACTTTGGGCCCCTTAGCGCAGTTAGGCTGCAAAAAAAAGTGCCACACATGTGGTATTGCCGTACTCAGGAGAAGTAGTATAATGTGTTTTGGGGTGTATTTTTACACATACCCATGCTGGGTGGGAGAAATATCTCTGTAAATGACAATTTTGTAATTTTTTTTTTTTACACACAATTGTCCATTTACAGAGATCTTTCTCCCACTCAGCATGGGTATGTGTAAAAATACACCCCAAAACACATTATACTACTTCTCCTGAGTACGGCAATACCACATGTGTGGCACTTTTTTGCACCCTAACTGCGCTAAGGGGCCCAAAGTCCAATGAGTACCTTTAGGATTTCACAGGTCATTTTGAGAAATTTCGTTTCAAGACTACTCCTCACGGTTTAGGGCCCCTAAAATGCCAGGACAGTATAGGAACCCCACAAATGACCCCATTTTAGAAAGAAGACACCCCAAGGTATTCCGTTAGTAGTACGGTGAGTTCATAGAAGATTTTATTTTTTGTCACAAGTTAGCGGAAAATGACACTTTGTGAAAAAAGCCAATAAAAATCAATTTCCGCTAACTTGTGACAAAAAATAAAATCTTCTATGAACTCACCGTACTACTAACAGAATATCTTGGGGTGTCTTCTTTCTAAAATGGAGTCATTTGTGGGGTTCCTATACTGTCCTGGCATTTTAGGGGCCCTAAACCGTGAGGAGTAGTCTTGAAACGAAATTTCTCAAAATGACCTGTGAAATCCTAAAGGTACTCATTGGACTTTGGGCCCCTTAGCGCAGTTAGGGTGCAAAAAAGTGCCACACATGTGGTATCGCCGTACTCGGGAGAAGTAGTACAATGTGTTTTGGGGTGTATTTTTACACATACCCATGCTGGGTGGGAGAAATACCTCTGTAAATGACAATCTTTTGATTATTTTTTTTACACACAATTGTCCATTTACAGAGTTATTTCTCCCACCCAGCATGGGTATGTGTAAAAATACACCCCAAAACACATTGTACTACTTCTCCCGAGTACGGCGATACCACATGTGTGGCACTTTTTTGCACCCTAACTGCGCTAAGGGGCCCAAAGTCCTAATCACAGGTCATTTTGAAGCATTTGTTTTCTAGACTACTCCTCACGGTTTAGGGCCCCTAAAATGCCAGGGCAGTATAGGAACCCCACAAGTGACCCCATTTTAGAAAGAAGACACCCCAAGGTATTCCGTTAGGTGTATGGCGAGTTCATAGAAGATTTTATTTTTTGTCACAAGTTAGTGAAAAATAACACAATTTTTTAAAAAGAAAAAAAATATTCAATTTCCGCTAACTTTTGACAAAAAATAAAATCTTCTATGAACTCGTCATACACCTAACAGAATACATTGGGGTGTCTTTTTTCTAAAATGGGGTCAGTTTCTGGGGTTCCTATACCGCCCTGGCATTTTACGGGCCCAAAACCGTGAGTAGTCTGGAAACCAAATGTCTCAAAATGACTGTTCAGGGGTATAAGCATCTGCAAATTTTGATGACAGGTGGTCTATGAGGGGGCGAATTTTGTGGAACCGGTCATATGCAGGGTGGCCTTTTAGATGACATGTTGTATTGGGCCTGATCTGATGGATAGGAGTGCTAGGGGGGGTGACAGGAGGTGATTGATGGGTGTCTCAGGGGGTGGTTAGAGGGGAAAATAGATGCAATCAATGCACTGGGGAGGTGATCGGAAGGGGGTCTGAGGGGGATCTGAGGGTTTGGCCGAGTGATCAGGAGCCCACACGGGGCAAATTAGGGCCTGATCTGATGGGTAGGTGTGCTAGGGGGTGACAGGAGGTGATTGATGGGTGTCTCAAGGTGTGATTAGAGGGGGGAATAGATGCAAGCAATGCACTGGCGAGGTGATCAGGGCTGGGGCCTGAGGGCATTCTGAGGGTGTGGGCGGGTGATTGAGTGCCCTAGGGGCAGATAGGGGTCTAATCTGATAGGTAGCAGTGACAGGGGGTGATTGATGGGTAATTAGTGGGTGTTTAGGGTAGAGAACAGATATAAACACTGCCCTTGGGAGGGGATCTGCGGGCGATCTATTGGTGTGGGTGGGTGATCAGATTGCCCGCAAGGGGCAGGTTAGGGGCTGATTGATGAGTGGCAGTGACAGGGGGTGATTGATGGGTGGCAGTGCCAGGGGGTGGTTTGATGGGTGGCAGTGACAGGGGGTGATTTGATGGGTGGCAGTGACAGGGGGTGATTGATGGGTGATTGACAGGTGATCAGTGGGTTATTACAGGGAAGAACAGATGTAACTAATGCACTGGTGAATTGATAAGGGGGGGTCTGAGGGCAATCTGAGCGTGTAGGCGGGTGATTGGGTGCCCGCAAGGGGCAGATTAGGGTCTGATCTGATGGGTAACAGTGACAGGTGGTGATAGGGGGTGATTGATGGGTGATTGATGGGTAATTAGTGGGTGTTTAGAGGAGAGAATAGATGTAAACACTGCGTTTGGGTGGTGATCTGATGTCGGATCTGCGGGCGATCTATTGGTGTGGGTGGGTGATCAGATTGCCCGCAAGGGGCAGGTTAGGGGCTGATTGATGGGTGGCAGTGACAGGGGGTGATTGATGGGTGGCAGTGACAGGGGGTGATTGATGGGTGATTGACAGGTGATTGACAGGTGATCAGTGGGTTATTACAGGGAAGAAGAGATGTAAATATTGCACTGGCGAATTGATAAGGGGGGGTCTGAGGGCAATCTGAGCGTGTAGGCGGGTGATTGGGTGCCCGCAAGGGGCAGATCAGGGTCTGATCTGATGGGTAACAGTGACAGGTGGTGATAGGGGGTGATTGATGGGTAATTGATGGGTAATTAGTGGGTGTTTAGAGGAGAGAATAGATGTAAACACTGCGTTTTGGTGGTGATCTGATGTCGGATCTGCGGGCGATCTATTGGTGTGGGTGGGTGATCAGATTGCCCGCAAGGGGCAGGTTAGGGGCTGATTGATGGGTGGCAGTGACAGGGGGTGATTGATGGGTGATTGACAGGTGATCAGGGGGGATAGATGCATACAGTACACAGGGGGCGGGGTCTGGGGAGGGTCTGGGGAGAATCTGAGGGGTGGGGGGGGTGATCAGGAGGGGGCAGGGGGGGGGGGGGGAGATAAAAAAAAATAGCGTTTACAGATAGTGACAGGGAGTGATTGATGGGTGATTAGGGGGGTGATTGGGTGCAAACAGGGGTCTGGGGGATGGGCAGGGGGAGGGTCTGAGGGGTGCTGTGGGCGATCTGGGGCAGGGGGGGGGAAATCAGTGTGCTTGGTGCAGACTAGGGTGGCTGCAGCCTGCCCTGGTGGTCCCTTTGGACACTGGGACCACCAGGGCAGGAGGCAGCCTGTATAATACACTTTGTAAACATTACAAAGTGTATTATACACTTTGTATGCGGCGATCGCGGGGTTAACATCCCGCCGGCGCTTCCGTATAGCCGGCGGGATGTTGCGGCGGGCGAGCGGTGACAGGCGCCGGCGGAGGATCGCGTCACGGATGACGCGATCGCTCCGCCCATGCCCCTACAAGGACCGCCGCCTTTGGGCATGAGCTGGTCCTTGCGGGGTCCACTTCCCGGCCGCCTCTGTGCGTTAGGCGGTCGGGAAGTGGTTAAAGTAATCCAGAACTGAAAATAATCTCAGATTATACAGTATATGTAATATGCACTGAGTAATATGGTGGCACTATATAAATCCAATATAATACTAAAAATAAGTAGTAGTAAAACTATATAGACAACTGTTCTGGTGTCTCAGATTAGTATTCACATAGTAAGGGGTTACATTTTGACTGTGAATAGCAGCCATGTCACTGTGAGTAAAACCTGATTTGTTTAATTCCTACCAAATTGGAATAATTTGTGTTGAGCCTAGTACAGCTCTCCAATTATCAAGGATTGTTTTCTCAGCCAGATAAAAGGGTTTGCCTCCTGCTTACTTCAGTTCTCAGGAGAGTCAAACTGAATCGAGCAGCTGTTTGAATGCCTCATTTGTATAGAAAACACACACACACACACACACACACACCTTATGCTGGGAATACACGGCTCGATTTTTAGCCATTAAGATGGCTCGATGGATAATTTCCGACATGTCCGATCTCCCGCCCAGTCATTTTGCCGCTCGATTCAAGTGAATAGAGAAGGATAAGAAAAAATGAATGGAAGATGAGAATTGACTGCGGAATCGAGCGGCAAAACGACCAAGCGGGAGAATCGAGCTATGTATGCCCAGCATTAGACAGACAAGTTACTAGTACTATTAATACCCCTGTGTATCTCATGTCACATATCTGTACAGATAAAGCTTCACATTTGTTCTACTCTGATGAACTAGTGTTTGAATTTAGATTACAGCACTGTTGCATTACAGGTGCTTTCTCTATAGTTTTGACAAGACTGCCAACTCAGAATACAACATGCAGCAAAAGGCTATAAACTCAGCTTAAAGCCTTGTCTACATGAGGTGATCCGGCGGCTCGATTAGCCGCCGGATTGACTCTTCCGCATCCCCGCGCGTCGAATTCGATCCCCCGCTCGTCCACGCTTATCTTCCGTTCCATTCCCTGCCATTGTCCCCTCGTGGGGAACAAGCAGGGAATCGGCGGTGACAAGATCCGACCTGTCGGATCTTATCAATCGAGCCGCATCAGCGGCTCGATTGATAAGGCACATCGTGGAAACCTCGCTTCGTGTAGACGGGGCTTAAAAACGACACAGTTAACAATTTCTAAAACTTACCACAATAAGAAAAAACACCATACAGGTCAAAGAGAAACCACTGGTATAGCCAAGATAACCTGTATGGATTGCAAAAGATGAATACATATTAAATATAAATCAAGTTTTATGAAAATAAGAAATGGCTATAAAATCAATTGATGTACACCAGCCATTACAAAATAAAACTAGCTGTACTTTAAACAAATTGAGCTACAGTTCTGCTATGCTATTGCATTAACATTTTATACCACCAGATGGTGCTTCAAGTAAATGCTTCCTGAATACAGGGCCTGGTTTTTTTTTTTTTTTTTTTTTTTTTTTTAAAGGCCTTCACAACAAGATTCAGATATTTTAATTTACAAGTTTGGTTCATTTAACTATTCAATTAAAGAACCTAGGAAGAAAAAAACAAAAACAAAAAAACAAAAAAAAAAACCACTATGGCTTCTAAATTTTAGAAAAATATATTGGTTGAAAATTGGTGAAAATTAGTGGCAAGGTAGTTTGGCTGTGTAGCGTGGGCAGGAACAGTGTGTAATATATATTGGTATATCTTTCTGCTGCATTGAGGAGTACAAAGCTAGTGATGGTGAAAGTCATGTTGCTATTAAGATAAAAAAAAAAAAAATAATCAGTAAGATATCAATTATGTATCTGGTCTTGGGAAAAAAATAAATAGATAAATAAATCAAAATCTGCCAGTGTATGGGAGACTTTAGACATAGCTCAGGGAGCATCAGTGATAAGCAATTCTGCAAAATGCTCTTCTTGCTGATAACTTTGCTGTGAGCATGTACATATAACTGCAAATCACAACTGCTATTTTATTAAAGGAACACTATCGCTTAACTTTTTTTAACCTGGGCTTGAGAGAGTTCCTAAAGTGTTGATAAATAATGATGTATACATTTCACTTGCTTATCTCTTGTTTACTGTATCAAATTCACTATTAACTGAAGGCAAGTCTGGTAAAATCTGATGGCAGAGTGAACCATGAGGGTAGGGGGAATTCATTTTTGCTTTCAGAGAAAAATTACTCTGTAGTCGGATATGCAAAAGAAAACACTGGCTGTGCATTGAAGCAGACCCCCATTTTGCGAATAATTTGTTACAATAAAGCTAAATCCTACACACAATGAATTAAAGCTTTTGCCTCGGATATTTAACATGAAAAGTAGGACAATGTTTACACAGCTACTTAGACATTATTTGTACATTGTCATTTTAGAATACTTGGGTATTGATAGTGTTCCTTTAACTTTTCACCAACTTTTGCCACAGTGATTAAATATTGAAATTAGTAATAACTACTACATACATTTTCTTACTACTTGCAAAAATATTTCTTTGTAGGATATTTTAAATACAAAAATATTTCTAAATTAACCACCTGTAAACCATATAAATAAAGTTCAAGCATTCCCGTGGAGTCTGATATTAGTATGCCCATCCTTGCCATTGTTTGTTAGTAAATATGGGGACAGACATTAACACATTGATTTATAGTGAACAATGGAGAAATTAAATGACGCTGGATGTATGAAATATTGCATGCTATTAGGCGCCAAAAGGCAGCTACTAATGTAATCTGTACAAAAGGACATTGAACTAGTGTATACGTAATTTTCACAACCAGTCATCATAATGTGCTATACCTAGGTTTTTAAGAAGACATAATGGAAGTATGATAAGAATAGTTACAACCACTACAAGAAAACGTCCATCTAGATACCACGACCTGTAGAAGAAAAAAAAAAAAAATTTCCATGATCAGCAAAAACATTAAATATGGTCAGTGGTCATAACACTTTGCTAATGGTCATGCTGTGGGAATCCTGCTGGTGGTGAATTTTAGACTTGGCATGAACTTCCGCTGTCCACCAGTAGGGGTCTCTATTTTTGGATTGTGAACACTTGGAGGAGTCACATGACCAGATTGCTCTATTTAAGACTGTGGCTAGCAGAAAGAGGTTGCTAGGTCATTCTGTGCGGTTAGGCCTGTGCTCTGGGCACATCTTGTTCCTAGCTCCTTGCCTTGCCTCTTGAACTTATACTGATCTCCTGGTTTCGATCCATGCCTGTCTGACTACTCTTGTTGCTCCCTTTGTTGATCTTGATCTCCTGGTTATTGATATTGGCTTGTTTGACTATCCTAACGTGTACTGAGATTGCTGTTATCTGTATACATACCTTTGCTGTTGTAGGATTGTCAGTTTGTATGTTCCATGTCCAGTGTGTTGCTATTGTACATATGGTTGTATGTATCATTGCTACTGTACAATTGTCAGTTTGTACATATCCATGTCTTGTATGTTGCTATTGTAGATATCGTGATCTGTGCAATTTTGTCCTGCGTGTGTACGTGTGTGTGTGTGTGTGTGTACGTGTGTGTGTGTGTACGTGTGTGTGTGTGTGTGTGTGTGTGTGTGTGTGTGTGTGTGTGTGTGTGTGTGTGTGTGTGTGTGTGTGTGTGTGTGTGTGTGTGTGTGTGTGTGTGTGTGTGTGTGTGTGTGTGTGTGTGTGTGTGTGTGTGTGTGTGTGTATAAATTGCACCTTGTAAATAAAACACTTTTTCATCTTCAAATCCAATCTGTGCAGACCTCAGTATTTTCATTTATGTTATTCCTTGCTCTTGCATGGTTTTGATAGGAACCTGCATGTGCAGATCCTTACACTAATATTTTTATTAAAAAAAAAAAAAAAAAAAAAAAAAAACTTGGCATACTAACAATTGTGTGCCCCACCAGTTTGACTAGCTGAGATTTGCTTATAGATTTATCTCTCATCTGAGGTCAGTATATATTAAAACATCTCTCACCAAAAGAACAGCTCAAGTCAAAAAATAGGCTTTAATTTTACACATGCTACTACACCACACAAAATATATAAACTTACGTAACATTTTCTTCCATTCCCAGCATGTACTTTAGGACATTGGGCAGTTCATTTTTAACTATAAATAGGTAGCTGAGCATCGCTGTAAAAAAAGATAAAAAAAATAGTGCTTAATTTTTAGTGATTATGGATACACGACAATACTTCAGCTTAAGGGCAAAGCAATGTTTTAAAGGATACCTGAAGTGACATGTGAAATGATGAGATAGAAATTGGTATGTACAGTGCCTAGTACACAAATAACTATGCTGTGTTCCTTTTTTGTCTTTCTCTGCCTGAACAAGTTAAATATTAGGTATGTAAGTGGCTGACTTAGTCCTGACTCAGACAGGAAGTGACTACAGTGTGACCCTCTGTTGTATGACCAGCAAAGTCCCTTCCTAGGAGTGAACTTAAATATCCATGATCATTATTTAATTCATTATAAGGCCTCTTTTTACATGATGAGCTAGCTAAATATAGATCTTCATTCTTAAAAACAGAAGGCATTTGTAATTTAGCTTGATGTGAGCAAGAAAGATTATTAAGGAGCCTTGCTCAAAAGACTCCTTACTATTTTATGTACTGGCTTGAGGCGGGATTCAAACCCAGGTCAAAGAATTTATGACCCTACATCAAAGGCAACAGCCATAACCAGTACGCTAACCAGGTCTGAACCAGAACTGTAATGGAATACAGCAGCTACAGTTCTTTTACCCCTTTCTATGGGAATGGCATGAAAAACTCAGGATCAGAAAACTTGAAGAAGTTCTAATTAAAACATACTGAATTTATTTATATGTGTAAGAGTCCATCACCTGCTTTAAAATAAAAATAAAACTATAGTACAGTATTATGTATATTGGTATAATAAAATAAATTAACTACTTTACCCCCGGCGGTACGAATTTCTCCGTCCCTTTTTCCATCCTTTAACCCCCAGGGACTGAGAAATCCGTACCTTCCGTGCTCCCGCCGCTGTCCGCGCTCCCGCCGCTCACACCCGCCGCTCGTGCACGCCGCCGCCCGCCGATCAATGAACGGGAAAATCCATTCCCGTTCGTTGATCTAAGCCCCCGCAATGATCCGCTGCTTCTATTAGAAACAGCGCGATCATTGTGATTCTCCCAGCCTCCTACTGCTTCCTGTAAGCGTCCTTCCGGATGCTTACAGGTCGCATGTAAACAGACTCACTGTGGACATCTTGTGGGCAAATAGTAAACTACACCCTAAAGTATTTTACACATACAAATACATTGGTGCCAAACATTGTGATAGGGACATAATTTAAACGGTTTTATAACCGGGACAAATAGGCAAATACATTTCATGGGTTTTAATTACACTAGCATGCATTATTTAAAAACTATAATGGCCGAAAACTGAAAAATAATATTTTTCCCCCCACATTTTTTTCCCACTTTCCCATTAAAACACATTAAGAATAAAATAATTCTTGGCATAATGTCCCACCTAAAGAAAGCGTAATTGGTGGCGAAAAAAACAAGATATAGTTCATTTCATTGCGATAAGTAATAATAAAGTTATAGACGAATGAATGGATAGAGCGCTGAAAGGTGAAAATTGGTCTGGTGTTCAAGGGGTAAAACCCCTCAGTGGTGAAGTGGTTAAACATGTACTTACCACCAATATTCTGAAGAGACGTTGACCCAAACACCAATATCCTCCCTGGAGCACCAAATACTTGCTCTCCCAGCTTCTCATATACCATGCATCCTGGTTACATAAAAGAAACTTCACTTAGTCTCTAGTAGGTTATTAAATTAGCAGCCATCTACACAAACCACAAACAAAATATCCTCTCCAAGACAAAGCCTGGTTTTGTACAATTATATCAATTCAAAATTTTTAATTCATTCTATGTGGTTTCAACAGGAAAGAGTTGTTTTCAGTGTACCACATCTGGATTATTTAAGTTCATATTTCAAATATATAATTTCATGTAACCGTACTGTAGCGGAAAGGAATACGATATATCCAATTTAGCTTAAAAGCTAAAGGAATGCAAGTAAGGAATGGCTCAAAATGTAGTTAACCGATTTGTAGGAAAATACTTTCCAGTGGTTAAATTAGTATATCTTTTCTGTTTTGTGTTTACGATTGCCTAGTTTTTTGCTTTGAGAATTAATATTTGCATGGGTGTAGGATAAACTTACGCAACACAAAAATAGAGAGACTTGAGACCTTATGCAATCCATTTTTCTCTCAAGTTTTCTACTAGGTGATATTTACACATCTGATCAATAAAATGCCTTTTAAGCCACCAGCAAACAAAAAAAAACAACAAATTTTTACAGTGCTTTTTTTTTTTTTTTACCTAGTTTTTGATACATTTTCAAAAGCAGAGTGCTGAAAAGTTATTTTAAAGAGAAAATTAAAAAATGATCACCTAGGAGAAAAAATTGCATATGGACCATGGGGGTTCTTTGGAGCAGTTCCCACAGTCTGGAATCTTGCAGGCTGGTCAGAAGTCATTTCTGCACTGCATAAACATACATATATCCAGGCACATCGCCTCTAGTTAGGACATTAAATAAATTATTAGGGAAAGGGAGGTGCTGAAGGGGGTGTGGCTAGAAACAGAAAAAATCAATTAACCCTTCGCACACTCACATGCAAATGTTCAAACAAATGCATTCACAGATTTACTCATCCAGGCACAACTGTTATCCCTACAGCTAAATTAAAAGCCAGGGTTTTAGTTCACAGAAGAATGCATTCTTATGCTTAGTCACCTATACTGCGCAGAAGTACCCAGGTAAACATAGGTGTCCTAACTCTGGCCCTGTAACATGCATAGTGCAGACATGCAAACACAATCATTGCATCAAACCTATCAATGGATTAGGAGCACACATCCTAACTTCCTCTCCTGGGAAAGACAGTGCATCTTACCAATCGCACAAGGGAGCTAACATTATGTGTCCATGTGCACCATGCGCATACACCAGCAAAAGCTGTCTGCATGCTGACAAACATACAGGGGAAGGGGGAGTGCACCGAATTGGACCCTAGCCACAGGGGTCAATGATAAGAATAAACATACATATATCCAGGCACATCGCCTCTAGCTGAATTTCTGCACTGCAGACATGGTGTCTTCCCATGTGAATGGTATCAAACTGCACAAAGTTTATGCAGGAAGAGAAACCTATGCTGACAAACTGAACTACTTTGGCAGCGATTCTAGAAGCAGATGCCTACCACTGAATACTGAAATTATACATTTTTATTTTTAACTTGGGAAACACTGAAAGGTTATGCTGTAAATGAAAAAAAAAAAAAAAAAAAAAAAAAGGCACAGGAATAAAAAAATAATAATAATAATAATAATAATAATAATAATAATAAACTGAGTAGGGGCCCAGGGTGAGAAATATATATAGGCGAGGCATTCTATTTAAGTCACTTTTCTCCTTGAATGTGAAATATATATATATATATATATTACATACATACACTCTGCAAAGCACTTAGGAAGATGATGGCGCTATATGCAGTAAATACCAAATAAATTATAATACTGTATATACTCGCATGAAAGTCGACCCACTTATAAGCTGAGGTACCCACTTTTCTCTCCGAAACCAGGAAAAAAGTGACTGACTCGCATATAAGCCGACTCCCCAGTATAGCCCCCTCTACAGCAGCCAGATGTACCCTCAATACAACTCAGCCCCCCTCCCCATAGCCAGATGTGTCAAGGATGATACAGCTGTGTCTAAAGACCCCACTAGATAGCGTCAGATATGAGAGAAAGCAACTGACACACAGGAAGAATCCGATTATTTATCAGCTGACAATGATGCTTGCACGTTCTTCTCTACAAGCCAGGGGACACAGGTAGTCTTTAGCAGCACACTCTGCACACCATGTTGCAGGGGCTGGGGGCACAGACACAGCAGGAAGCCAGCTGGCAAGAGCAGGATCACTAGTGCACAATCCTTATCCTTCTCTGTCAGTAACAAAACCTGCTCCACCATCCGCTCTGCTCCACTGATTGGCATACAAGCCAAGGGGGTAGGTTTTCAGAACATTTTATGTGCTGAAAAATTAGGCTTATACACAAGTAAATAAAAAGGTAATAATAAATTTCTCACATGAGAGATTTTCATATGATAGGACTTCCAACTTTAGTAAATTTTCAATTGCTAGGTGCTAAAATAATAATTTGCAGACAAGATTAAAAATTTGTTCCTGGAAGAACACCCAGGAGAGAAGTTAATTGAACAGGGACCAAGGAAATAATTCACAAGATAAGCTTTGTGAACCATCTCCATGGAATTGTACTGGAGTGGAAACAGGATGAAGAATGTGCTGGTACCGCTGATTAAAATGTTAGGAGTATATAGGAGCACCAATGCAATATTTATTCTTTAAACTTTAGTTAATACAAGTATTACACATGCAGATTATACATGTTAAACAAATAATATACCTGTTTCCTGGGAACATTTCAAAAGAAGATTTATTGAATAGATTGATAGTAGAGTCACTGATATCAGCAGCATCCTAGGCATGAGAAAACAGAACATCTCAAGTTATAAATACAGGGAAAAGTATATTAGTATCAAGAAGCACATGCAATGTACTCATCATAATAAGGAAATGGATACACAGTGTTCAGATAGAAGCAATAGGTCAGTAATCTTGTAAAGACATGTAAAGAATTGATGCTGTGACATTCCCTTGTCTGTATGATGATATTTTGTAATGAATTTTCCACAATTCTGCTTCTTTAAAGCCTGTTGTCCCTGAGTTCTGTATTATGGCCTCTGACACTCCCTGCTCCTTTCATAGCTTGTTTAAGGGTAATTTACTATAGCCTTATCTGATTTCATCTGCTTGTGTCTGATTGTGTAGGCATGACCTTCTTGAGAAGACATTTGTGAAACAGGACATGCACATAGGCTGCTGACACACACACACACACACACCCCATCAGCGTACATTCTAGTCATAAAGCTATATTCAGAGCAGGGAGTTGCATTCCCTGTAAAGAGAGGAAAGCAACACAATGGAAAAGTGACACACATGTCATGCATGAGGTGCAATGCTCACAGTGAAGCACACAGTACATAGAAAGTGTGGCATTACAACTGTTAAAGTGACACTAAAGCGGAACCCCCCCCCCAAAAAAAAAAAACACACCTTATGATATAATAATTTGTATGTGTAGTATGGATAATAGAACATTATTAGGAAATAAAATAGGCTCATTTTTATTTACAAATAGATAGCTTTTTAAAAAAAAATCAATTTTATTTAAAAAATTGATGCAAAGTTTTGCATTTGTTTGAGAACATAACAACATTTGACAAGAATTGGGTTTATATGCACCTATATAGAGATTTAAACGATAACAATGGTATGCAGTAATGCATTGCATGCACCGCATTGTTGCCAACAGAAAAGTCACAAAACTATATTGACTGACAATGCACCACTGAGAAAGTAGCCTAAACATAGCCAAGTTCAGAAGAGTACAGCAGGGAGGTTATTACCAGGCACAGTAAGTGGCTTGGAAGCCCTGCACTTTGCTTGATATCTGTAGTTATGAGATTGAATATTTAGTCCAGCTAGTTTATATCGACTCCTTTGGAACACCTGGTGAAAACGATACCCAGAACCATCCTTTTATCATCTACAAGGCTTCAGAATTAAGTTTATATTGTTCTAAAGATCTGCAGCTTCTAGGACAAACATGCAACTATTACATGTGAAGAAGAAGAAGAAGAATTTTCAAGCTTATGAAACGCATCTCTGAAAAACTGAGCTTGGGATGTCTGTGGAGCGTAAATATTACATAAGGTAATTTCTTTACCATTAATATTACCTTGCAGGATGATGAACCTACTATCCGGATCCTTAACTACATTGCTAATATCAAAAGAGACCATTTTTTATTATAATCTCAACACCTCGGGCCTTACTGGCAAAAACAGTGTAATAAACTCGAGAGTAAGCTTTATCAAAGAATTTTGGTGGATTTTGATTAGAAAAATGCGTCTCTTGCAGACAGATAATATCTGCATTTAATTGTTTATATTGCCTGAAGGCCTGTGTTGTAGCGATTGACAGACATTTTATTTTGCTTTTGATTAGTAAAATTAAAGTGGACCTGAACTCTTGCACAGGGCAGAATTAAAACAGAGCAATGCACTCTGTATGTATTTAGAGAGTTTAGCCTGTTTAATTCCCCCTCATTTGCGTCTAATCTCAAGTTGTAATTTGATCTCTTCGTGTCACATGACTGCCATGGCAGAGAAGCTCATTGGAAAGCACAGGATGTTTATCAATATGTCTGCTGCCATGAATCAGGAAGAAACACTGAAGATTTATATCAGCTCGAACAAAGACATTTTTTTTGTTTAAAAAAGGTTATTATGCGGTTGCATATCTTTTAGAGCAGAGAGGACGTTCTGAGTTCAGGTCTTTTAGGAGACCAAATCCTATACTATAAAACCTTTGTTGCGGCGTCCAGCATTTGTCCCAGTTATTTGCCTACTGCACATGTGCGCAGTAACGGACATGGACAGCTGGACGGGACCAGGGAGCGAGGCGGGCGCACGGTGGGTGTGCGCGGAAGGGAAAAAAAAAAATACACCTAGAGCCAGTTTTTAAAAAAACTGGCTTGGGTCTACTAGTAGTAAACAAAATAGCAGTGTGTCTGTGAAATCACCTCAACATCTCAAATCTCTAGAACTACTGAGAATTTAGAGCACTTATTTGGAAAGCAGGTGTCCTCTGCCCATGTAGTTTTTTTATTCTGTACTTATAGGATTTGTTCACATTATAAATTGGCAGCGCTATCGCAAGTGCTGAGCAATTTACCGAGCGTTTTTTAAAGCCCTTTTCCTTGCTCTTTGAAAAACGATTTTATAAGCGCTTTTGCTGAGCAATTAATTTTTTTTACACTTCCTGACGACAGTCAGGAAGTTAACTCTTGTATCCGGAAATGAATACAATGTATTTATTCATTATTATTATTTATTGTATTTATAAAGCGCCAACATATTACGCAGCGCTGGACAATATATATATATACAATGATACAAGGATGACATACATAGGGTTACACATAGAACAAAGTTATACATACAAATTGTACAAAATACATGATCATGCAATATGGGCTGGTTAGGTAGGCCCAGTAATACAAGTACAGGCTGTCATAGGACAGGAGCACATGATCCTGTAGATTACACTAGGGAGTGGAGGACCCTGCCAGAGGCTTACAATCTAAAGGGAGGGGTGGAAACACTAGGGGGGGCTGTTAAATATTCCTTAGAGAGTTACTGTGTGGTAGGAGGTGGGTAGGCCATCATAAAGAGGTGGGTTTTGAGGGCTTGCTTGAATGCGCTCGGGAAATCGCCATTCAAATCGCTTTTTCAATCGCTTTGCAATTTCCCTATACTCTGCATTAAAGAGCAAACGCTCAGAAAATGGTACAGGTAGTATGTTTGCGATTGGAAAGAAAGCTCATCGCTCATGTGAGAACACTCACTAGCACTTTAAAAAAGGAGATTTTTATTTTTGTATTTTTTTTTTTAAATCGCCAGTGTTTAAAAAATAAAAAATTGAAATGCTCAAAGAGTGAACAAGCCCTAAGTACAATTTTTTTCCCTCAGTCACTTAAAAGGAAACTGTGGTTAGGTGCTCAAGAATGGGAGTGAAGGGAAATTCCACTTTTGTTAAAAATAAAAAAAATGCCATAAGTAGTTTTGCTATTTAAATTATCTTGCATTTCAATCTGCAGCCAGCTCAGAACTTCCACATCTGGCAGTAAGCTCACACTGTGCCTCTTTTCAGCCTTGGCAAAAGTACTTTTGTCCTTAAAGAGGAACTGTAACATGAAAAGATCCCCTGGGGGGTACTCACCTCGGGTGGGGGAAGCCTCCGGATCCTAATGAGGCTTCCCACGCCGTCCTCCATCCGTCAGGGGTCTCGCTGCAGCCCTCCGTGGAGTCCGGGCAGTGGTGACGTCAATATTTACCTTCCTGGCTCCTGCGCCGGCGCTCTGATGGCTGTCGGCTCCGAACTACACGGAAATACCCGATCGCCGTCGGGTCTGCTCTACTGCGCAGGCGCAGGTTTCCTGCGCCTGCGCAGTAGAGCGGACCCGAATGAGATCGGGTATTTCCGTGTAGTTCGGAACGGAAAGCCGCCACAGCGCCCCCGCTGGAGCCAGCAAAGGTAAATATTGAACTGACAGTCGGCACAGTCGCCGGCTGTTCGGAGGGCTGCGGCGAGACCCCCGTGGGACAGAGGACGGCGTGGGAAGCCTCATTAGGATCCGGAGGCTTCCCCCACCCGAGGTGAGTACCCCCCAGGGGATCTTTTTAATGTTACAGAGTCTCTTTAACCTCCTTAGCGGTAACCCCGTGCTGGACACGGGGTAAGCAGCCGGAGGGTGCCGCTCAGGCCCTGCTGGGCCGATTTGCATCATTTTTTTTCAAACACGCAGCTAGCACTTTGCTAGCTGCGTGTTTGTTGCGATCGCCGCCGCGCCGCTACCCGCCGCGATACATGCCCCCCCCTCATACCCCTTGCGCAGCCTGGCCAATCGGCGCCAGGCTACGCTATGGGGTAGATCGGGATTCCCTGTGACGTCATTCCGTTCGTCGCCATGGCGACGGGGGAAGCCCTCAAGGAAATCCCGTTCAGAACGGGATTTCCTTATGGGCAAGCGGCGCCGGCAGCGATTGGAGGGGACGGGTGGACGCCGCGGGGAGGGGGGGGGGGGGGGGAGCATGTAGCTAGCGCTAGGCTAGCTACATGCAAAAAAAAGTGTGAGAAAAACCCTCCCGCGGCCGCGCAGCTGCACGATTCATACCGCCAGGGAGGTTAACGTATACCTGAAGTGAGATGAATATTGAGGATGCCATATTTCTTTCCTTTTAAACAATACCAGTTGCTTGGCTGTGCTGCCAATCTCTTTGGTGCAGTAGTGTCTGAAGCACACACGTGAAACAAGCATGCATGCTTATTCAGACAAACACCTGGTTTGCATGCTTGTTCAGGTCTTATGGCTGAAAGTATTGGAGGCAAAGGATCAGCAGAACAGCTAGGCAATTTGGATTGGATCTGCCTCCTTATACCAGGATTGCTGCACATGGAGGGATTTGAAGGTGGGGTAGGAAGCTGGTGTGTGTGCGCATTGCAATACATGGGGGTGGGGAGCTGTAGCAATATATGGAAAGTGAACCACACATGGAAGGGGGCTGGGGCTCAAGAAAGTTGGTGTTGAGAGACTATATCCAGGCCTGATTCTCTATAACATGGCCATCTTGAAATGTTTTGCTTTTTGAAATCTGTATAGTATGACACCTTAATGATATCACTGCGGTTGGTGCGGATCACACCAGGAGCCACCAGCAGAGGGGTGACACCAAGCTCCAGGCTAGGAGAGAGAGTGGGGTAAGCCTATGTAATATAGACCAGACTTGTGCCTAATGTACTTCTCCCTCCTGCTCTTCTCCCTTCTGGCTGCTTCATGATGAGCTGATCAGAGTCCGGACATCCCCCTATTCATCCTTTAGAAAAAGGTGTCCAATCCAGCCCTCAATAGTTAGTGTGTGCTGCATGGTACCCTTCCCTCACCTCTCGCAGCAAACATGGACAGACACCCCAGCATAACAATCAATACCACCCCCTCGTAGCAGGTGTATTCTGTATGAACCCCATTCTCAACGAATGCCAGTAACAAGTAACCTTACTACAAAAAAGTATTATTGGTTTTGTTTAGCCAGGTGAGGTTAGAGGTTCATGGGTTTATGCACTAGGCGACACCAACCTTCGTGACTCCTCTGTAACACCTACAAGTATTGTCAAGCTTACTTACATAAGCATTCTCCAAGTAGGTGAAGATACTTCAAACTCCGCTCTCTCAAAAAGGATTATATAAAATGCAAAGTAAAGCTAGATGGGTTTTCCTGTACCCTGAACTTCTAGGAAGGTGTAATTGTTAAATGTAGAGATGGGCCAAACGGTTCCAGGCGAACTTTGGTGGTTCGCGTTCGCCTGGACCAGGTGAACTTTTGCGGAAGTTCGATTCGCCCCATAATGCACTATGAGGGTCAACTTTGACCCTCTGCATCACAGTCATCAGGCACATTGTAGCCATTCAGGCTACACTAAGCCCTGGAGCCCCACCCCCCCTTATATAAAGGCAGACTCTGGCGGCCATTAGACTCACTCATGTGCCTGCTAGAGACAGACTAGGGACAGCTGCTGCAGACTTGTTCTTCTAGGGACAGATTAGATAGGTTCTTGGCGGCTTAGCTCCTGGCTGATTATTATTGCTTTTATAGCACCCCTCAACAGCTCTTTTCAGAGCTCATCCTGTACTTTTTTTTCTGTGTGTCAAACTGACACTTTTGTGGCATGCACAGCCTTCCAAATTCATAGTGTGTGTGCGCCACTGCCAGCAGCCCATTCAGTGACTACCTATGTGTGTGACAGGGAGCTGCACATTGTACTACCCAGTACCTGTTGTGTTTACTTAACCCACCTCATCACTGCATATACCTAGCTTTGTGTTGAGTGAACCCACCTCACTGCATCTAAGTACCTTTACTGTTCAGTGAACCCAGCTCACTGCAGACCAAATTTGATCAGCTGGACAGTCACTGTTCTATCATTGAGCTACCACAGCCCGGCGACCATATGGGCTTGAAAACCGCCACGGCCTACACTCTCGCCGCGGTGCGCACCAGTCTAGCACGGCCGTCACTACACAAACAGCTGTTTGCGGTGCGTTACACAGTGAGCTTGGTGTGTCAGTGTGAAGCAGAATTCTAATTACACTCCCTGATTGATGTATACACATGCAAGATGTGTAAAGCACTTTAGGCCTGCAATTTAGCATTCAATGTGATTTCTGCCCTTAAAAACGCTGCTTTGCGTCACATCCAGATTTTTCCCCGGGACTTTGGGCATGTATCCCACATGCCCCCCTCCAGGTGTTAGACCCCTTGAAACATCTTTTCCATCACTTTTGTGGCCAGCATAATTTTTTCTATTTTTTAAAGTTCGCATCCCTATTGAAGTCTATTGCGGTTCGCGAACTTTTCCGCAAACCGAACCTTCCGCGAAGGTTCGCGAACTGAAAATCGGAGGTTCGGCCCATCTGTCTAAAATCTGCAACACACCAACTAATAACAGCTGCATGTATTTCAGTTAGTCCAATACTGAAAGGTAGAATATCCAATGTCTGTGTCTACAATTACACTTTCAATTTACTGTATAATCACTTAGTATAAGTGCAGAGTTTATGATCAACAGACTAGCAGGGAGTGTCATGCCTTGTCTAAACACAATGTTCTTATGAATCTCAGTTAGACCACAAAAAGATTTTCCCCTCTGAGATAATGGTGTTTAGTCAATAGAGCCAAACGAAGTGCAATGATTATGCTCAAAACAGTAGAAGAAGATCATACTAACTCATGAACATCCCCTTTACATAAACAGTAAAAGATAATTTTTCTGTACCCTTTACAAGCTCCCTATCACAAACTGCACTTTATCTTACCAAATGAGCCAGAATATCTGAATCATTACTGTGTATTGACTTAATAGCTAAACTGAGGTTTCATAATGGCAGCACCATATGGTAGCTATGAGATATTGATATGCATGCTATGAATAAGAATACATATACATATACTTCATAGTGAATACTTACACAAACAGGACTATTCCTGTATTTGCCAAAGCAAAGGCGAGACCAAGGATCCCACTGCCCATAATAGCGTTACTCAAGTTAAATACAGACATTCCCACTGATGTAGTGCCTGGACTCTGTGGACAGATAAAGTTTGTTATTACTAAAAACGGATTACTCCTCTATTGCCATTGTACAAATAATGATCCTTAAAGGGGCACTATGGCGAAAAATTGTAAAATATGTGCAAACAGACAAGTAAAAAGTAAGTTTTCCAGAATAAAATGAGCCATAAATTATTTTTCTCCTATGTTGCTGTCACTTGCAGTAGATAATAGCAATATGACAGAAGCGACAGGTTTTGGACTAGTTTCCCTGCTCGCTACACAGTTTTTTGGCAGTTGGACAGAGAAACTGTCATTCACTAAGTGCTTTTGAAAATAAATAAATCCCTGAGAATCCCCTATGAAGAGATGGGCTAGTCCAAAAAGTGTTGCTTCTGTCAGATTTCTACCTACTGTAAGTGACAGCAACACAGGAGAAAAGTAATTTATGGCTCATTTTACTCTGGGAAAAAAAAAATGTACTTATTTGTCTAGGTTTGCACATATTTTTAATTTTAACATTTTTCACCATAGTGCCCCTTTAATTATAAAATCACTTATAACAATACATGATAATTATAATATAATGTTTCACAAAGTAAAACACACTTCCCTTGCTTTGGTAGAGTTCCAGGTTCACATCTCAGTTACAACACAAACTGCATGCAACTTGTACTCTGTTTATGTGAGGTTCCTAGGCACTTAAGTTTGAATTTCAGATGAGTGCATATATGTGCACACACTATGACCGATAAGAGGGCTTGGGAGAAACCTGTAGTGAGGAAGGGAAACTTGCACAATTCCAGGTTTATTTTATAATTATTTTTAATAAGCTGGTTGTGAAACAGATAATTTGTCGTGCCTGCAGCAGATTGGTAAAAAAGGAGCTGCATGGACCACAATATTACTTGTGGCACCCAGGGGTAATTTGGCCGGTGGTGCATAATACATTTGGTAATTTGTCAGTTCAGATATTGGTGGAGAGTTTCGTTTTTTTGTTTTGTTTTGGGTTTTTTTTTAGCAGTGAAGGCAGTGCAGATATTAGTGGAGGCAGGGTGCTGGTTAGGCATCAATGGTGAGTTCAAGTGAGAATAAGGTTACGTTTAGCAGTAGTAAAAATTACCGATGTTCTACTATCCATTACCCTTTGTGCAATAGTAAAACATTGGTAATTTTACTAAGGTCTTTCCCCAGCAGCCAACTTTTTACATGTGTGCTGTTGCTATTTGCGATCTGCAGAAAGTCAAAGAAATCCATGTGCTTGGCAGTTGACTCACCACCGCAATAGCATCCCGCCCTGTGCTCAGTCGCCACAGGCTTACTATGCTAAAACAAGAAGTTTTGAATCAGGATGATACAATTTATTGGTTAACTTAGACAGGGGCGTATCTGGGTAATATAGAGTCTATGGCAACCACTAGAATTGTGCCCTTCCCCCGTCAGAGCCCCCCTCCCATCTAAAAGCAGCATCCTTTCTAGCGTACATGTGTTATGGTTGCCTATGTTTTTTGGCTCGGGATATTGCTGAAGTAACTTTTTGGGAAATATCTCTTCTTATTCCATCTCTGTCCTATTTTCTAACACTAAGCCAAGTGCAGCCTACATATATAAATTAAGTAGCCATGTTTCCCAGATAACAGAATTAATCTGATCTGAAATCTGAGTCACAGGGGCAGGCATGGGGCGCAGCACAGGGACAGGAATGGCGCCCATGGTGCTGTGGCGCCCATGGCAGGAGCCATGCCTGCACCCCTCTAGATACGCCTCTGAACTTAGAGATGGATAAACAGTGAGCTTTCGACTTAAAATACCACAATTACTATGCTAAAGAAGTACATGTTGCAATCCTTTACAAGGGTTTCAAAACATCAGCTGCCAATGAGTTGCTAAGTTATGCAAATTAAAAACGTAAATAAACTTACATAATCATCACAGGATTTCTTTTTTTCAAGGTGACTGTTGGTAAGACTTCTTCTGCTTTCGCGATCAGCAATAAATGTACTGTAAAGAATGAAATATAAGTCGTTTATTGTGAAACTGACAATGCACCAACCTAGTTTTGATTTAACATAGCAATTGGGAAAAATATACGTAATGGGCACCTTCAAGATACAGAGTTTTGGAAAATCAATGCTGATTGGTGAAAGGATAAAAAGATGTCAACTTTACTGAAGTTAAGTGAAAATGAGAGGATATTTGGGTACCAGATGTACCAAGATCCTTGTGTGTTTTCACAATCATCAAATACCAGTTTTCCATTTCCTGTGCCCTCATTGCAGCTGGTTCCTGGTGAGGCTTCTTGCTTCCATGTTTTAGTGTCCTCTGTGTCAGTGACCAAGAAGTCCAAAACCGGCTGAATGTACAGTGGAATGCAAAGGTTTGGGCAACCTTGTTAATAGTCATGATTTTCCTGTATAAATCGTTGGATTGTTACGATAAAAAAAAATGTCAGTTAAATATATCATACTAGTAGACCTAAGCCTGTTTTAAAACGGGCTCTAGGTCTGTTTTGAAACCCCGCCTCCCTCTCCTCCCCTCTTATCCTCCCCCCTGTGACCACCACACAGTCACCGTGCATGCGCGCGCCTCCACCGCTTCTAGCCCTGTCCTCCCTCAGTCGCTGCGTCCCTCCCTGCACATGCACAGTAGCGCAAAACACGGGACACACACACACGGGAAGTGCAGGGATGGGACACAGAGATAAAGGGGTTTTATTATAGAGGATAGGAGACACACACAGCAATATTTGAGTAGTGAAATTAAGTTTATTGGATTTACAGAAAGTGCGCAATTATGGTTTAAAATTAGGCAGGTGCATAAATTTGGACACCGTTGTCCTTTTATTGATTCCAAAACCTATAGAACTAATTATTGGAACTCAAATTGGCTTGGTAAGCTCAGTGATCCCTGACCTACATAAACAGGTGAATCCAATTATGAGAAAGAGTATTTAAGGTGTTCAATTGTAAGTTTCCCTCTTAATTTTTTCTGAAGAGTAGCAACATGGCGGTCTAAAAAAAAAAAAAAGACTCACGAATGACCTGACAGATTGTTCACCATCATAGTTTAGGGGAAGGATACAGAAAGCGGTCTCAGAGATTTCAGCTGTCTGTTTTCACAGTTAGGAACATATTGAGGAAATGGAAGATCACAGGCTCAGTTCAAGTTAAAGAGGAATTTCAGCCTAAACAAACATACTGTCATCAAGTTACATTAGTAATGTTAATTAGAATAGATAGGTAATATAATCTTTTACCCACCCTGTTTTAAAACAGGCAAATGTTTGTGATTCATGGGGGCTGCCATCTTTGTCATGGGGGCAGCCATCTTTTTGGTTGAAAGGAGGTGACAGGGAGCAGGAGACACAGTTCCAACTGTCCTGTGTCCTAATCACCCCTCCCAGCTGCGCACCCTAGGCTTCAAATGTCAAAATGAACAAAAATTGCACCAAAACAGCAGAACGAGAACAACAACATCAGAAATCCCATCATGCTTTGCACATTTGCACAGCATCAGGGGAAAAAAGCCCGTGCAGTTTTTTTCTGTGCAGCTAAAAATGAGGCTTGTATAAGAGAAACAAAGTTCTGATTTTGTGAAACTGTTAAAGAAACACCAAGCCTTTTCAGTGCTGCTGAGTCGATTTTTAGTCCGGAGGTTCACTTTAAGGCTCGAAGTGGCAGACCAAGAAAAATCTCGGATAATCAAAAGCAACAAATGGTGAGAACAGTCAGAGTCAACCCACTGACCAGCACCAAAGACCTACAACATCATCTTGCTGCAGACGGGGTCACTGTACATCGTTCAACCATTGGCGCACTTTACACAAGGAGATGCTGTATGCGAGAGTGATGCAGAGGAAGCCTTTTCTCCAGCCATAGAACAAACAGAGCCGCTTGAGGTATGCTAAAGCACATTTGGACAAACCAGCTTCATTTTGGAATAAGGTGCTGTGGACTGATGAAACTAAAATGGAGTTATTTGGGCATAATAAGGGGCGTTATGCATGTAGAAAAAAACACCACAGCATTCCAAGAAAAACACCTGCTACCTACAGTAAAATATGGTGGTGGTTCCATCATGCTGTGGGGCTGTGTGCCCAGTGCAGGGACTGGGAATCTTGTCAAAGTTGAGGGACTCATGTATTCCACTCAGTATCAGCAGATTCAGAGACCAATGTCCAGGAATCAGTGACAAATCTGAAGCAGCGCTGGGGCTGGATCTTTTAACAAGACTACGACCCTAAACACTGCTCAAAATCCACTAAGGCATTCATGCATAGGAACAAGTACAATGTTCTGGAATGGCCATCTCAGTCCCCAGACCTGAATATAATTGAAAATCTGTGGTGTGAGGTAAAGAAAGCTGTCCATGCTCGGAAGCCATAAAACCTGAATGAAGTAGAGATGTTTTGCAAAAAGGAATGGTCCAAAATACCTTCAACCACAATCCAGATTTTCTTTGGAACCTACAGGAAGCATTTAGATGCTGTAATTTCTGCAAAAGAAGGATCTACTAAATATTGATTTCATTTATTTTTGTGGTACCCAAATTTATGCACCTGTTTAATTTTGTTTAAACAACTATTGCACACTTTCTGTGAAGCCAATAAACTTCATTTCGTTTCTCAAATATCACTGTGTGTGTCTCCTACATGTTATATTTAACTGACATTTTTTATCATAACCACCATTTATACAGGAAAATCATGACGATTAACAAAGTGGCCCAAACTTTCGCATCCCACTGTATGTTGGATTTGTGTGACTAAAATTGGTTAGCTACAGGCTCACTATATACCAGCTGTTCTGGATGTGCAGCCTTGCTTTAAGGGGATAAAGAGGATTTGCATATTTGGGGGTGATGCATCATGGGAAATCACAGTTGCTCACTTGCAGCTGAATTATAGCAGGTACAGTACCTTCTGTTTTAAGAAGGCAAAATTACATTTTTAATTTATCTTGCTGTCTGTGCCTGTGTGATGCATCCTCTATAGCAATCTCAGTATAATGTTATACAGCAACACTGCCGGGCAAGGGGACTGTGTAAATACTAGTATACACACACACAAACAGATTTTATTGTACACATTAATGCAAAGCAGTACATTTTTTTAGAGGCGTTACTTCTGCGGTTATGCATGTAGTTAAAAATCCCCATATCTAGTTCAAGGTTATGTAAACATATTTAAACCTACTAAATAAATTATACATGCCATATACCAACCAACATTTAGCCCCTTTATAAGCCTACAAATACAATGCAAGCTTTAAATATACAAAAATATTAGGTCACAAACAAATGCTTTGGGGCCATACCCATAAATTGTACATAATCAATGGCTACAGAGCTTTGGTGGTAGTGTGATTGATATTCAAACAGATTTCAAACAGATTTCTACTGAAATTGCAGCAATGTGGTAGGGCAGACATATTAGGGAGCCATCGGTTATCTAGCTCAGTGTTTCTCAACATTTTATGGTTATGTACCCCTTTTAAAACCCTGTACTCACCACGTACCCCCTAGCATAGCAAACATTATCACAAGTACCCCTTAACAAACATATTTAATCCTAGTACAAGATAATTGGTTCTAAACAATTTCCAAGCATTTACTATTGCCTTTAATTAGCTAAAATACTAATTTGGTGTTTAAATAAGATTTATTTTCTAAAAAAAAAAAAAATAATAATAATAAAAAAAAAAAACCTCTACATTTGTTATTCTTGGTCAAGTATATCAAGCCCGAGTACCCCCTGGAACCATCAGAAGTACCCCCTGGGGTACACGTACCACACGTTGACAACCTATGATCTAGCTGTCCTACTACAAAGCTCAGTTTATGGCTAACGTTACACTGACTCCATCTGCTAAACGGCAGATCAGACTTGTTTTACGACAACATGTAATGGGCAGCCAGTACATGTGGGGAACAGAAGTAAAGAGCTCTGTAGAGAGGAAGCTCAAAGGCCTGGTGCACACCAAAAACCGCTAGCAGATCCGCAAAATGCTAGCAGATTTTGAAACGCTTTTTCTTATTTTTCTGTAGCGTTTCAGCTAGCATTTTGCGGTTTTGTGAAGCGTTTTTGGTGTAGTAGATTTCATGTATTGTTACAGTACAGCTGTTACTGAACAGCTACTGTAACCAAAACGCCTGGCAAACCGCTCTGAAGTGCAGTTTTTCAGAGCGGTTTGCGTTTTTTCTATACTTAACATTGAGGCAGAAACGCATCCGCAATCTAAAATCTGCAGCAGCCTGGGAGTATGCGTTTCTGCAAAACGCCTCCCGCTCTGGTGTGCACCAGCCCATTGAAATACATTACCCTAGCGGATCTGCAGCAGAACCGCTCTGGTGTGCACTAGGCCTAAGTGAATCTCTATAGGATTTTAAGGGTGTTAAGCCCCATCTACATGATACGATTCGATTACAATTCTATTTACGATCCGATTAAATCCGACATGTCCGATCGTGATTCGATTCAATTTACCATTGTTTTGCAATGGCAAATCGAATCCCGATCGGACATGTTGGATTTAATCAGATCGTATATAGAATCATAATCTAATCGTACAAACAATCGTATCGTGTAGATTGGGCTGTAGAATGTAAGTATACTTGAATTCTAGTCTCAGGTACTGAAGACTAGTAAAGACTTGAGATACAGGGTCTCTAACCACCCTGGCGGTCAATTAAATTCACCAGGGAGGCAGCGCAGCACTGTTTTTTGTTTGTTTTTTTTAAATCATGTAGCTAGCCTAGCTACATGATAGCCGCTGAGCAGCGGCATCCCCCCCCCCCCATCCACTCCAATCGCCTCCGGCGACAAGGCCCATCAGGAAATCCCGTTCTGAATGGGATTTCCTTTAGGGCTTCCCCGTTGCTATGGCGATGGGCGCGATGACGTCACCGACATCATAACGTCAGAGAGTGTCTCGATCCACCCCTCAGCGCTGCCTGGCACTGATTGGCCAGGCAGCGCATGGAGTCTCGGGGGCGATCGTAAGTAACACGCAGCTAGCAAAGCGCTAATAATATATATACACACACACACACCATTTCTCAGAGAGAAATGATGCAGTCATGTACCAGGAACATGTTCCTTATGGAAGGCCACATAATGGGATATCAGTTCTAACTGTACTGGCAGTTAGACGACAGACACGGTAAACAAAGCCGATATTTACAAAACATTGCATTCTTTGCAACTAGGTTATAAGCAATGGAATATTAATAAGGTGGTTCACATGCCCGCCAATTGTAGGCTTAGGGGTATGGCTCAGATGTCAGAATTTAACTGATGTTCATATAAATTAGGGAGACCAGATTGAAGAGATTACTGTACTCTCCAACTATCCAGCTTTCTCTCCACTTCCTAGTTAGAATACTAGCTTCCTGTCTGTATGCTGTAAATATATGTGATGTACATAGGAAAGACTATTTATACTCTGAAGAAATCATTCTGTAACACAAGATGCTTTATTGCTTAACCTCCCTGGCCGTAAGCCCGTGTTGAGGATTTCTCAGGCCCTGCTGGGCAGATTTGCATAATTTTTTTTTTGGTACACGCACCTGGCACTTTGCTAGCTGCGTGTACTGCCCGATCGCCGCTACCTGCTGCGCCCCCCCCCCCCGACCCCATGCACTGCCTGGCCAGTCAGTCAGTGTCAGGCAGCGCTGAAGGGTGGATCGGGACTCCATTTGACGTCGATGACGTCATCCCGCCCATCGCCATGGCGACGAGGGAAGCCCTAACAGAAATCCCGTTCGGAACGGGATTTCCGGAGGCGATCGGAGAGGGTGGGGGGGTGCCGCTGCCCAGCGGCTGTCATGTAGCTAGCGCTAGGCTAGCTACATGATTAAAATTAAAAGATAGTGCTGCGCTGCCCCCTGGCGGTGTTAATTGACCGCCAGGGAGGTTAATAAACCCCTTTGAAAGGTGAAGGCGGCTGTCTCCGCTCTATCTCCTGTATGCTGTCACTGTGAGTTGCAGCTCTGATGAGTTGCTGGTGCCGGAGCAAAACTGTGTGTGGTGCTGTTGCCAATAGCAACCAACATATAAATTCTTACAAAGAGAACCCCAGAAAGTGCCAAATCTGAGTAAGAACTTCAGAATCTCCAAATCTTTCCAAACTAAAATGTAGGCGGAATGTCTGAATATTTGGACACTGAGGCATGTTAGAGATATAATCACATGCCTCTGTGTCCTTTTCTTTTCTTGCTGGGTCCCCTGGCCGCTGCATCCCCATAATTTTTTTTTTTACTGACATTGCGTATGTCAATATATGCACTTCAGAAGGGATTCCTGCAGAACACCCTTTCACTGACTTGTCCCCGCCCTCCGTTCCTGCAATGTTAAAGGAAAAGTGCACAAGAGGAACTACTGAGCATGCCCAAAGCTCAGGCCCTCTCGTGCACTGTAGTCGGGCATGTGCCGTGAAGTACTTCCGGGGTTGCGGCCATTTCTTTTTGCTTTCATTTTCACCTGGCGGACAAACGGATTAGTCTTGTCATTAATAGTCATTCAGATGTTTTGACTTTGGTCTGACACTAGATACATGCTTGTTGTAGTTATGTCACTCAAAAAAAACCCTACAGCCAACAGCGGCTGTAGATTTTTTTTGAGCGACATACCTACAGGCCGGCATGGTTGGGCATATAGGCAAAGCGGGAAGCTGCCCTGATGACTTCAGGCCGAAGTCGTACTGTAACGGAGCCGCCAACCGGGACCGGGAGAGGAGCCAGGAGGACACCGGGGGACCTTGCGGCCTGTGGTGGGCTGGAGGTAACCCCAGGTAAGTCACAATTTCATTTTTAATTAGTTCTCTAGGTCCCTTTAAAGTACAAGACTATTTCACACTTTCTCACCTGAGCAATGTGATTTTATACAAATCACCAATAGCATTGCATTAGCAAGAGCTTTTCAAATCACTAGTGCCCTTTTGTAGTGTGAACCAGGCCTAACTCAGGGTTCAATACCTCACAACAGTGAAAGGTACCCACCTACTAATACGATTACTATCCGCTTCACTCAGCTCATTGGAATCATTGCTGATATTGTCATCTTCTGGAGTGTGCATGTTTTGTAGTTCTGTCAACTCCAAACCATTTTTAAAGGGCATTTTCACAACTGGTTTGTCAGTCGGTGGCTTCTATTCAGTATGTATATTTCTTGGTGTGTGCTCACTTGACAACCTTAAAGAAAGAAGGGGAAAATAAATAAAATTAAAAATAAACAAACAGAGCACAGATACTGTACACATGAACACAAGAGCAAATGTAAAGGGGCATTCAACAAGGCTTGCCTGTAATCCTTTTGGGCAGCTTTGCCTGTTAATGTTGACGTGAGTGAGCGAGTATATATTTATATCTACATATGCTTGCAAAAGTATTCGGCCCCCTTGAAGTTTTCCACATTTTGTCACATTACTGCCACAAACATGAATCAATTTTATTGGATTCCACATGAAAGACCAATACAAAGTGGTGTACACGTAAGAAGTGGAATGAAAATCATACATGATTCCATACATTTTTTACAAATCAATAACTGCAAAGTGGGGTGTGCGTAATTATTCAGCCCCCTTTGATCTGAGTGCAGTCAATTGCCCATAGAGATTGCCTGATGAGTGCTAATGACTAAATAGAGTGAGATTGTTTGAGAATATTGGGAGCAACAACACCATGAAGTCCAAAGAACACACCAGACAGGTCAGGGATAAAGTTATTGAGAAATTTAAAGCAGGCTTAGGTTACAAAAAGATTTCCAAAGCCTTTCCAAAGACATTGTTAACAGAAAAGCATAAGAAGTCCCGTTAGCAGTTTGCCACAAGCCATGTGGGGGACACAGCAAACATGTGGAAGAAGGTGCTCTGGTCAGATGAGACCAAAACGGAACTTTTTGGCCAAAATGTGTGGTGGAAAACTAACACTGTACATCACTCTGAACGCACCATCCCCACTGTCAAATATGGTGGTGGCAGTATCAAGCTCTGGGGGAGCTTCTCTTCAGCAGGGACAGGGAAGCTGGTCAGAGTTGATGGGAGCCAAATACAGGGCAATCTTGGAAGAAAACCTCTTGGAGTCTGCAAAAGACTTGAGACTGGGGCGGAGGTTCACCTTCCAGCAGGACACCGACCCTAAACATAAAGCCAGGGCAACAATGGAATGGTTTAAAACAAAACATCTGTGGCAAGATCTAAAAAAACTGCTGTTTACAAACGCTGTCCATCTAATCTGACTGAGCTGGAGCTGTTTTGCAAAGAAGAATGGGCAAAGATTTCAGTCTCTAGATGTGCAAAGCTGGTAGAGACATACCCTAAAAGACTGGCAGCTGTAATTGCAGAAAAAAGTGGTTCTACAAAGTATTGACTCAGGGGGCTGAATAATTATGCACACCCCACTTTGCAGTTATTTGTAAAAAAAAGGTTTGGAATTATGTACGATTTTCGTTCCACTTCTCACGTGTACACCACTTTGTACTGGTCTTTCACGTGGAATTCCAATAAAATTGATTGAATACTTTTGCAAAAACATACACATACACACACACACACTCTCGAATACAAGTCGAACCCCATGTATAAGTCGACCCCAATATTTGACCTGGAAATTTTTATTGATCCAAGTATAAAAGAAGTCTAACCAGCAACGATAATGGCTGCACTTGGGGATTAGGAAGAATTATAACCTGCACTTGGTGCCCAGGAGGGGTTATTGACTGCACTGTATACAGTATTGCAGCCATTAACCCCTCCTGTCCCTAAATTGCAGACAACAACTCCTCCAGGCCCACAAGTGCAGCAATTATTCACGCCCCTTCCTGCAGCCCAATATTTCCCCCTTCTGCCCCTTTCCTTGTTAATTGTGGTCAAGACTTTCAGACCTGTGCTTTCTTGGCATTCCTTTTATCAGAAAAGTGTCAATTGCTGCAAATGGGAATGTCACTAATAGGAAACACATTACTAAAGGTGCGTACACACATGCAACTATAGTCATTTGAAATGTTCATTCCCCGATCGTTTCAAACGACGATCGTTTAAAAAAAAGCAGCCAACGACTATTAAGTCTAACGATGGACGAGCTAGATCGTTAAAAACGAACGATCTAGCTTGGCGGATTTTTTCCAACGACGATCGTTTGCAAAAGTAGTACATCGTTGGAAACGGTCGTTCATACTAGACTTGACATGTGCATTTCACTATTTCTCCATGGAACTTTTCATTTTTATGCGCAGGCGCAATAGTTGCTTTTACGTGATGTAACGTTCGTTCTAACGACCTGATCGTTACACACCTTTTAAAACTAACTTTACTTAGGTCGTTCTTTCATCAATTAAAAGTTTGTTCGTCGTTGACAACGAACGATTGTTGTCGCATGTGTGTACGTAGCATGAGTGTGTTGCCCATGACTCATGCATAAGTCGACCCCTATACTTTGATTTAGTGAGTCAGACCTACATTTCTAGACTTATACTCTAGTATATACAGTACTTTAACTTGGTAATATAGAGAGGCCATGAATTACATTTCAAAATACTAGAGGATCACTTACCAAATGTTATAATACTGAACATGACCTGGTGTTCATTAAGAATATAGCAAGTAAAACAACCATAGCAGGCCATGCGGTCCAGCAATGCATCGCAAAACAATGTACACTAACAAGTAAGCAATATAAAGTTCCGGGGTAAAATAAGAAAATGAATAAAAAAAGCTCAGCATATAGCAAAGTCACATTAGTAATGACTTGCCATTTTTAGGAGCATATGGACATTTTCCAAGGATACGAAGTAATCCCCCTAAGCCTAGTCACATGGTACCATAAATAGTGCATATTAGCAAGTCCTTAGTAGAGATGAAATTACCATTTTTTTTTTTTTTTTTTTTTTTTTTTTACAGAATCTTACAGTGGTGTGACCTATGGCCAGCTTCTGTAAATCAATGTATTTATAGGCGATAAATCATTTGTCTAGCAATCAGCACTTCTCAGTGAGGTCCTGTACATGCGGTCAGACACCGATGTGATTAGGTATTACTATGACCTGCTCAGTAACTATGACAGGAGTAGCAGGGAACAAATATCCTTCCGTTTCCACTTGTGCGGTGCGAATCACCGCGGTAAAAATTTGGATGCGAATTTCGCATGCGGGTGTATGCGAATTCGCATGAAAATTCGCATGAATGACGATGTATGCGAATTTAACCATGGCAGTTCCGGTGTGCATTTCCATGCGAATTTGCATGAAAATTCGCATACCAAAGCCACAGGCGATTTCCCTATTAAATACATTAGCGGCGATTCGCATGCATTCCACACGCAGGTGAATTCTGAGGGCTCTGCCGTGCAGAAAAATCCTGCACAGAAAAACGCTCAGGAAAACTGAAAAGTGGAAACAGGCCCATCCACTTGTATTGGCTGTGCGAATCTGCATGCAGGAAACGCATGCAGATTCGCGATAGTGGAAACGGGCCCTAAAGGCTCATACACACATTAGACCATAGTCTTTGGAAAATGAAAGATCACCAACCAATTTTACCCCCTTCCATGTAGTATGAGAGCCATACCTGCACAGTCTTTTCTATGGAGCTGAACTCCCCATCAGACAGAAATCTTTGCAAGATGCTGCACACATTCAAAAGATCAGTATCTGCAAAAGATCTGTTCCTGCAAAAGATCTGTTCCTGCAAAAGATCTGTTCCTGCAAAATGCATTCATAGTCTATGAGATCTGCAGATCATCATACACACCTTGTTTAACTGACATTCATCTGCAGATCAGACAATCATCTGCAGATCTAAAAATCCATCCTGGTGGATCTGATCTGCAGATGAATGCCAGTTAAACAAGGTGTGTATGATGATCTGCAGATCTCAGACTATGAATGCAATTTGCAGGGACGGATCTTTGGCAGGAACAGATCTTTTGCAGATACTGATCTTTTGTGTCTGTACAGCATCTGTGTATGCAGCAGCTTGCAAAGATTTCTGACTGATGTGTAGGTATGGCTCTTATACTACATGGAAGGGGGTAAGATTGGTCTGTGATCTTTCATTTTCCAAAGACTATAGTCTGATGTGTGTATGAGCCTTAAGAGTTTTCAGAGAATTGTAGGATCTGAATAAATTACCTGTGACTTGAGATACACTTTATAATTACTTGTTTAGATAATCTGTCTAAACCTGCCTTGTGCCACCTACATATGTATAAGGTCTGTCTCCTGCAGGGCCATGACTTGATCCATTAGGAAACAGTTGGAGACAGAGTGCTGAACACATGCATTGTTAGCCTATAGATAAGCAACATGTTCTTTTGCTATGGAGAGGGCAATGCTGCAGTGCACGATGGAGCAAGAGGGGTAAGAAGGGGAATAAAGTCTTCAGGCTGTACTTGGACAACATGATCTAATTTTCTTCTTGATCTCTCACTGATGCATTGGGGCAGCTATACACAAGCTAGAATCTCAAAGGCCTTAGCTGAGAACCAACTCTTGTGCACAAAAAAAACCTCTTGCTCCCAGATCTGTCTATGCCTCTTTCATAGGCTGGCTGAATTGATTCCGGAAATAATCGATTATCTTTGAACATATATTGTACTTCACTAATACCTGCTTGTATATTTGCTCCTGGTACCCTGCAGTAGAGAAATACTGCAGTGTCGCTAAGAATGCAGTGCACTTTATGAACAGAAAAAAGCAACCCATATCCATGCATTTGAGTCTGCTACCAAATGTGCGTTTCCACTACATGCAGAATCTTCCACTGAAGCTCCCTTTTGACTATACACAGGAATAAATCAGTGCAACCAAAAAGAAAACAAGTCCCGAAGTAATCCAGAAGGTTACTTTGCAAAGTTTAACAACAACAACAACAACAACAAATAACATTTGTAAAGCGCATAAGCATGGCTCCGACCATCGTGGTACAGGGGAAGAATTTTATAAATCTGGAAATGCCAGGCTAAACAGGTGGCTTTTCAGTCTGGATTTGAATAGCTCCAGGGATGGTGCTGTCTTTACTGGGTGTGGTAGGGAGTTCCAAAGAGTAGGGGCAGCATGACAGAAGGCTCTGTCTCCAGATTTTTTGAGGTGCACTCTGGGAGTGACCAAGTTTATAGAACTTGCTGATCTGAGGTTGTGAGAGGTGTGGTGCAGCTTCAGCAAGTCCTTCATGTATCCAGGGCCCAGATTGTGCAGGGATTTGAATGTCAGCAGTCCAATCTTGAAGAGTATTCTCCATTCTACTGGTAGCCAGTGCAGTGAGCGAAGGATCGGTGTAATGTGACAGTGGCGAGGCTGGTTTGTTAGCAATCTGGCAGCAGCATTCTGCACTAATTGCAGGCGACGCAAGTCTTTTTTGGGGAGGCCAGCATAAAGGGCATTGCAGTAGTCCAGCCGTGATGTGATGAAGGCGTGGACTAGGGTTTGAAGATCCTCTGGGGGAATCAGATGTTTAATCTTTGCAATGTTCTTCAGATGAAAGAAGGAAGATTTAACTACAGATGAAATTTGGTTTCTGAAACTCAATTCCCCATCGATTAGTACGCCAAGGCTGCGCACAAGGTTGGAGCTGTTTATGTCTGAATTCCCAATCCTGATTGGTGTTGCTTTAGGATAGAGCTGTTTTGATGGCGAGCACTGGCTTTGGACAAACAGGACCTCAGTTTTGTCAGCATTCAGTTTCAACCAGTTATCATTCATCCATGCCTGAAGCTCAGCTAAGCAAGAGTTTATTTTTGGGGTAGGGTCTGTTCCACCAGGTTTGAAGGACAGGTATAGCTGTGTGTCATCGGCGTAGCAGTGGTACGTCAGGCCATGTCGTTGGGATAAGTGTACCGAGTGGCAACATGTAGATTGCAAACAGCAGAGGGGATAGGATTGATCCTTGTGGCACTCCGAATTGTAGAGGTGCAGGTTTGGACATTATAGGTCCTAGGGATACTCTCTGTGTTCTGTCAGTCAGGAATGATCTGAACCACTGGAGGACTGATCCACTGATGCCACAGTACTCCTGCAGTCTGTTAAGCAGGATTTCATGGTCAACTGTATCAAAAGCAGCTGAGAGATCCAACAGGATTAGGATGGAGCATTCCCCTCTGTCCCTTGCCATGAGCAGATCGTTGCAGACTTGGATGAGGGCTGTTTCACAGCTGTGGTGTTTCTTAAAGCCAGATTGTAGAGGGTCCAGGATGTTGTTTACTGACAGCCTGGTTTCAAGTTGCAGATAGACAGCCTTTTCAATAACTTTACCTAAGAAGGGGAGGTTGGAGACAGGTCTGTAGCTGCTCATAGCATCTGGATCCATGGAAGGTTTTTTGAGAAGGGGCTTGATGATTCCTTCTTTTAGAGAGGTAGGAAACCTCCCTGCTTGCAGAGAGCAATTTACTATTTTGTGAAATGCTGGACCAAGCAGGTCAGGGCATTTCAGCATATGTTTAGTTGGTCCAGGGTCCAGGTCACAGGTTGTCTGGTGGAGACGACAGAGGGTGTCTGAGATCTCTTCCTCACTAATACTTTTGAAATCAGTCCAGGGTGTTAGGTTGTTTTTGCAGCTATTTCCATTAGTTGCATGAGTCTTGGGTGCTGTGGACTGAATGAGAGACCGAATAGAAGATACTTTGTCAGCAAAGTAGCAGGCAAATTTCTCACATAGCTCCTTTGAGGGAGTTATAGTGGGTTTTAGACAGGATGGATTACATAGTCTATCAACTGTGCGGAATAGTTGGGCTGGTCTGTTGGCGGCCTTTGCGATCTCCTGTGATAGGTAGGAAGTTTAAGACCAAGTTCACAGGGGGGAGTTGAATTGCATTCCCTGTAACAGTGGGAATGTGGCGCCAAACGTTAATTTGCACAGTGAAGCATACAGTCAATAAAATTTTCTCTTCATTGACTGTATGCTTGACGACCGTCAAGGGGACGTCGCTGGACCCATCGGGCACTGAGTACGTAGCTTTATGTTGATCGGAGTTTCTGCATTTGTATCTAGATAGATTAAATCTGATGTCTACCTTCTCTTTTATAGAAAATGAAATACAACTGTGTCTCAATCTGGCTTTGTGTCACAGCCACCCCCAACATGACTCCCCATTTTCATACAACTTATTGCTGTCACCCAGAGGTTTCGAAGTAAATTCCAAAGGCGTAGCTATGGGGGGGGGGAATACATGTCCCCAGGTGCAGCACTGTGAGGGCACTCAGCACAGCCGCTGCACCCCCACATGCGTGAGAGCGCGGCTTGCTGGCTGCACAAAGTGCCCCTGCAGAGGAGTACAGAAGCATTAACAGCAGGGCTATATAAAGGGGCAAATGAGGCTATCTGAATGGGGGAAGGGGCACATCTGCTTATCTAAACAGCCTTTGTACATTTGACTCCACCCATGTCCACATTTTGATGAGTGGTCACTGCCCATTTTGTTTAAGTGGGCACTGAAAACCCTAGCCACAACTCCGCTACTGCAGGGCCCAACTTGCATTTAAGCAGTGACAGTAGAATGCTTCTAAAATCAAGGTAAATAAATCTCCTTAACCTTTCTGGTAGTAAAAACAAGTGTGGAAAATTACAGACAACAGCAAAACAAAGATGTACACAGGAATAGATAAAATGGTATCACTTCCTCTGTAGCAGAGCACTGCCAACATGTTGTGGTTAGCAAGTGGCTTCTAAATAATATTAAAAAAAAAGTCAGTCTACAAACATACAGAAAAAGTGGTCACAGCAACACACATCAGTGTAACGTAAATAAACTCTGCCAGGAATCACCAACGTTCATTCAGTTTACCTTAAAGTAAACTTGTCATTGATTGGCTGCTTCTATAAGCTCATGTCTATTACAGAAAAGTAAGTTCAATTCACAATTGGATTCATTTTGCACTGATAACCACATTGTTTGGGGTTCTGTGCGTTTGCCATGTGTACTAATACCACAGGGCTCGAGAAGAAACTCATTTTTAGTCAAGCAAAGTTTGCAGTGCTCTCCATGCGAAAACTGCCCTGCGGTTAGTAAATTGCTGTAATTGAAATTAACGCAAAACATTAAAAGTCAAACAAAACAAATAAAGTTTATTCTGTTAGGTCAAACCCAACATTTCAGACTGACCAAGGACACCTTTCTTGAGCCATCATAGCGGATAGGCATGCCTGCACATTATGAAGCCTTGAAAAAAGGGGGCAACACGTTCATTCAGTTTACCTTAAAGTAAACTTGTCATTGATTGGCTGCTTCTATAAGCTCATGTCTATTACAGAAAAGTAAGTTCAATTCACAATTGGATTCATTTTGCACTGATAACCACATTGTTTGGGGTTCTGTGCGTTTGCCATGTGTACTAATACCACAGGGCTCGAGAAGAAACTCATTTTTAGTCAAGCAAAGTTTGCAGTGCTCTCCATGCGAAAACTGCCCTGCGGTTAGTAAATTGCTGTAATTGAAATTAACGCAAAACATTAAAAGTCAAACAAAACAAATAAAGTTTATTCTGTTAGGTCAAACCCAACATTTCAGACTGACCAAGGACACCTTTCTTGAGCCATCATAGCGGATAGGCATGCCTGCACATTATGAAGCCTTGAAAAAAGGGGGCAACTTGAAAATGTTGAGTTTGACACCATTAAAAACGCAATCTTTACTGTCGCTTGTGGACTGGCTTCTTACAATTAATGCATAAATCAAAGTGTGGCACGAATATAATATATACTTTTGATTTATTTTTTTACAGTGTAGGTTGTACACCGAGTAGACAACCATAAAATGACCTCACAAAAGGACCAATTGGAAGCCTTTAATATTACAATCCATATAACACATTGTATTGTAACCACCAATGTAAATCCTCCTGACTATACTTTCCCCTGATTAATTCTGTGCCCACTAAGGGCTTTTTCACATCTAGGGCCTTTTTTTTTTGTTTTGTTTTTGTTTTTTTAAAATCGCCAGCGGGGGAGGGGAAAAGAAAAATAAATAAATCACCCTAAAAAGGGCTTGTGCAATGATTCCCTATGAGAGAGTTCACATCTGAGCGGTTCGTTTCCAATCCACTCAGCAAAGCAATGCTTGCCCCATCTTCTGATCATTTTTGCTCATTAGAAGGTATAGTGAAATCACAAAGCACTGGAAAAATCGCTTTCTATAGCGATTTTACCAGCGTTTTCATGAAATGAAAAATTGCATTTATTCATTACTGGGTGAAAGGTGAAAAAAACAAATCGGTCTGCAAAAGCACTTAGAAAACCGCAAAGGGCAGGGAAAAGCGGAGGGAAAAAAAACCCCAAAAACTCTACATAAAATCGCTCAGCGCTTGTGATAGCGCTGGCGATTTATGATGTGAACAAAGCCCAAGATTGTATCCTTATGTGCTGTGATGTTACAGATATAGCTCGACTAGGGATGATCAACAAGATGCAAATAATTTCCCCTTGCATTCAAATATCACGTAAATTATATAGAACTTGAAAGTGGACCAATTACAATACCTTCCTGTCAGTTTTTATTGGTACAAGTCCAAGGTGAACAATTACAGTACATGAAATTTCTGTGCAAGAAGTTATTTGCATCTGATTGATGAGCCCTAATCTGTGCCATCAGGGATATGGAAAGTTGCAGCCTGAGGTTTTCCACTGACCAAGAAAAAAATGTTTTTCAGCATTCTCTACTTGGCTGTAGATATAGTGATGTCTATAAAAACAAATTGTCCGAAATGATATTTGAAAGGCATCAAAACATCGTAGGAATGCTCAAAACTGCACGTTACTTTTACCTAAACAATTGAAAGCATAGTCATGGGTCTGGAAAAGATACATTAAGCAAAAGAGAAAAAGCATGCATAGGGCACCAGCACTGAAGTCTGAACCGACATGAACACAAATTTTGTTTAAAGGAACTGCAACCCTTTCTTTACTCTTTTACCATCATGTCTTCGTACTTCTAAAAGCTACCCACAATTGGGATATGAATGTTCTTGTGTGTAGAGTTAGACTGAATCCTCAAAATGGAAGCAGGTCTGAATGAGGAAAACATGGTTCTGCTTCCATATGCCATGCTGTGTAATTGTGTTACTGGTCAGAATCAGGCAGCAACACAAGAATACTGGTTTACCTTCATATAGAATGAAAACAAATCACCATGAGATAGGCTGCAGGAAGTCTGGAATACAAAACTTCAGCTGTTTATAGTTCCAAAAAACAATGATACAAGACCTGGTAGACACTTGAAGTTGGCTATACATCAGGCAACTTGGCGTCCGATCGACCATCCGATTCGATTCCTATAATGGAATCGGATGAAAATTGGTGCCGCCAAGCGCATGCCTGACCGACAATGCAACCAATTCTGGTCCCAAAATTGGTTGCATATTTGATTGCGCATGTTGCAAGATGTTGGGCCGACTTGCTCAATCGGGTGCACGACCATAATGGCATGCAATGTCGGGGCAATCGACCAAAGCGGCGAAACCCCCGGCGCTGTCCCCCTAATGTTAAGAATCCCCCTGGTGGCTCATGCATGGTATACTTTAGGGGTTCCCAACCCCTGGTCCACAGCCCCCCGTCAGTCACAGTCTGCATGCAAAGTGCAGTAATGAGCGACTCGGCTTCATGATCAGCGTGCTGCAGCTGTTTTGCTGCCCTCTGCATCTCGGAAGTTTTTACTTCCACCTTCCGCTTGCTATAGCCTATCGGGTTGGAGGGGAGGGGCAGCAATAATGATGCACTGCTGGGGCCGATGAATAGAAGGTCGTACACCCCGGAGCACAACCTCAGAGCGTGACATCCCTGAAAAGAAAATTACAGCATGTGAAGCACATGCAGAGAGGATGTGTGGAAATCCCAACTGATGCATTGCAGCAAGGTGAGAATAAATACACTGATGGCGCCATGGTTGTATTAAAATGATTGCGGACTGATTTCAGCATGAAATTGATCGGTAATTGGCCTGCAGTGTATGGGCAGCTGACAGATCTCTTATCAGATTTAATTAAGAAATAGATTTGTCTCTTGGTCAAATCTGCCCATCATCGCTAGATGTATGGCTACCTTAAGTCTTCTGTCACCTGTAACAATCTGCTCCACATCCTGATAAGCACTGTGTACTGCTCTATGGTGAGTGGGTGGGAGACCACCTGAAAGCAGGTCCACCATGCAAGAAATCCTTTAACCATTTATGCAGTGCGGACGGCTTCACGTCCTGCAGCGGCAGCTGCTAGAGCCACAGGGACGCGCTAGTCACGTCCCTGCAGTTTGGGGGGTTTGCAGGCGATAGTGCGGGCAGATCTGCCCGCGATCGTGCTGCTGCTACTGCTAGTAGAGGGGGGGGGTTGGGGGATTGGCTGCAGGGGACTGAAGTCCCCTGTGCCAATCCGAGCATGTTCGCTGAGAATAAACACTGTTTTTTGTTCAAAAACAATGTTTATTCTTACATAGAGCCGCCGCGGTATCTCCCGCCGCTGATTTCGGCCTGTTTCCCCTGCCCGATCGTTACATTTATGAATGAAACAAGGTTTCCATTCATAATCTCCCTGCCGGCAGTGTGATTGCAGGTTTCCGATGGAAACCTGCGTCACTTCCTTAGTTACAATGTGTCAACACATTGTATCCATATAAAAAAAAAAAAAAAAAAAAAAAAAAAAAAAAAAAAAAAAAAAAAAAACTAGGCATGCTTAGAAATTCCCTAAGCACATGCCTAGAATCGCTCTGAGAAATCAACACTTTTTGGTGTGCACTGGGCCTATGTGTAAATGGACCCTGAGACTAATATTATCAATGAAAATAAGCTCACTGCAAACCAGTGATGGGCTCACGAGTAGTTAGCTACTCGAATTTGTGATTAAATGAGGCTCAATTGCCTCAGCTGTGTGCATGGGAGACAAGGGGTTACTTATCCAGAATTCCACCAGTTTCTATGTGTATCAGGGCTCGTTTCCACTATTGCGTGGCGAAATCGCTGCGGCAAAATTCACATACGTGCGAATTCGCATGAAAATTCGCATGATGACGATGTATGCGAATTTAACCATGGCAATGCCGGTGTGCTTTTCCATTGATGAAAATTCGCATACCAAAACAGCATGCGAATTCCCTATTAAATACATTAGCGGCGATTTGCATGCATTCCACTCGCAGGCGAATTCTGCGGCTCTTTTGTGCGTTTTTCCACCGCTGAAAAAAAAAAAACGCACCTCAAATTTAGTGTAGGAGCAGTTATTCTCCATAACTATCCATCTGAAGTGGGTAGTTATGGAGAATAACTTCAGATGACATGGACCTATGTAAAATTTTTTCATTTGAGGAATTTTTTTTTTTTCGGGGGCGGAAGGTGGAGAGCCGAAGTACAGACATTTTGGTGTTCCTAAAAGCATTCCTTCTCTGTGCTCCTTCTCAGGCAGGAAAATGAATATTTGTAAGCAGTTCCTACTCCTGAGGGCTCGTTTCCACTATTGCGGTGCGGAATCGCCTGGATTCCACCGCTGATAAAATCGCATGCGGATGCGATTCCCCATGCGTTTATTGCCGCGAATTCGCATGCGATATCGCATAGGTGAGGGTATAAGCGATTTTAACCAGGTCACTGCATGTGTAGATTTACATTGGTACCTATGCGAATTCGCGGCAAAAAACGCATGGGGAAAACGCATGCGATTTCCCTATTAAATACATTGCATGCAATTCACATGCATTCCACTCGCAGGCGAATTCTGTGGCTCTTTTGTGCGTTTTTCCACCGCTGAAAAAAAAAACGCACCTCAACAACGCTACAGTGGAAACAAGCCCATCAACTTGCATTACATGTGCGAATCCGCATGCGTTGGACGCATGCGGATTCACGATAGTGGAAACGAGCCCTCACACGTCTCGCATGCGCAGCCTATGGGACGCGTTCCAAGACTCACTACCACACTTCCGGCTTGAAGAAGGAATTCAGCAGTAGTGAGTCTTGTAACGCATCCCAAGTAGCTAACTACTTGTGAGCCCATCCCTGCTGCCAGTGCCTTAGCCTATATTGCAAGAGTATCTCTTCCATTGCCCCAACAGAAGCTGTCCCATCACTCTGCGATCAATGTGATAGCCCAATAAGGCTATCATTGCCTCGCTATGCACAGATTTTGTGTGACGCAAAGATGCAGTATCGGACTGGGAGCTGGAAAAGCTGAGGAAATCCACTTGTTGGCCATGCAGCAGTAATCAGGTGTTGCTGCTCACAGTGAAGACTTGCTACAGGTTTCTATTGGGATTGATAACACGGTTTCTGCTGCTTGTCCAGCAGGTGGATTTCCTCAGCTTTACCAGCGCTCAGTTCGACACTACAAGGAAGTAAATGTAAAAGGCGCCGCACAGTGATGAGATTCTCTCTATTGCAGTCATGTTTTTACAGGCACCTAATGCTCCAGTGTGGACCTAGCCTTAAAGAGAAACTCCAACCTAGAATTGAACTTTATCCCAATCAGTAGCTGATACCCACTTTTACATGAGAAATATAATGATTTTCACAAACAGACCATCAGGGGGCGCTGTATGACTGATTTTGTGCTGAAACCCCTCCCACAAGAAGCTCTAAGTACCGCGGTACTCTGGGCAAACTGCCACAATGTAACAATGTTCACAGACAGGAAATGGCTGTTTACAGCTGTCTGTAACAGCCAAAACAGCTAGGAGCAGCTATATAACCTGCCCACAGTAAAAATGTCACCATGTAATAAATGTCAGAATGTAAACTGGAGAGAGGAAAGATTTTACAATGAGCAAACACTGACTAAATAATTTATACATAATTATGGTAAAAAAATGAAGCACTTTTTTTACTACATTATTTTCCCTGGAGTTCCTCTTTGAGGGCTGGAACCCACAGGAGCGCTTTTGGCAGCGTTTTGGCAGCACTGCGATACGCTAGCAGTTTGGCAAAACGCTGGGCTAATGTTAATGGATGGGGCAACTTCCACAGGAGCGTTTGCGTTTCCCAGAAACGCAAACGCAGGACCTGCAGCATTTTGGGAGCGTTAGCGCTTCAATGTAAAGTATTGAAACGCTAGCAGAAACGCTCAGCAAAACCTAAACTGAACGGTTTTGCTAGCGTTTTGCGGTTAAGCACACTGTAACAAAATGAAAAATAATTCACAGGACCAATCAGGATAAAAACGCAAAACGCAAAACGCTAGGCACCCGCTGGGGAAAAAAATACAATGTTGCAAAACACGACCAAAAACGCGCATGAATCCGCTTGCAAACCGCTCAGACAAAACGCTAGCGGTTGTGTTTTGCGTTTGCGGTTTTCAGTGGGTTCCAGGCCTAAAGGAGTTCTTTCGCGAAAAAAGTAGGCAGTTAAAAAAAAAAAAAAAAAAAGTGACAGATGACAGGTTTTGGGCCAGTCCATCTTTTTAAGGGGGGTTCTCAGGGCTTTCTTTGTTTTCAACAGCATTTCCTGAACAACAGGTGCAAAATTTAACTGACATAATAGTGTGCAAGTGATTAGGGAGGCCGGCTGGTATCTTGCTATTTTAGAAGTTTAACTGTTGTTCAGGGAATGCTGTTGAAAACAAAGAAAGTCCTGAGAATCCCCCTTAAAAAGATGGACTGGCCCAAAACCTGTCATCTGTCACATTTTTTAACTGCCTACTTTTTTCGCGAAAGAACCTGTTTAAAGAGGAACGGTAGTGAAAATGACAATGGTTAAAATTGATGTAAGACTAAGGAAGCAGGAGGAAATAAATTATATATAAAAGTACAAATTTTATTAATGACCAAAATACAAACACATATATATGTAAATCTATTTAAAATTGACCAGAACACACAGGTGGGCCACCATGTCTAGGCCAGATGGAAAAATGTAGGGGATCCCCTAAAAAAATATTGATAGTGCGCAATCCATCAAATATCTTAAATGCAAAAAAAGGGGGAAGCGACTCCTAGCAGGTAACATTGAAACAAAAGACCTTGGAGAGAAATATATCATTGGTTTTAAAGGCCAAGTGTCCAGGACCTAATGGAAAAAGACATCCTAGTAGAAAAGCACAGGTGTATCGGATACTGGCTGTGTTGCTGCAATGTTTCATTGGTTTTAAGGGCCAAGTGTCCAGGACCTAAATGGAAAAATACATCCTGGTAGAAAAGCACAGGTGTATCAGATAGGCAGAGGCTGTGTTGCTGCGATGTTTCATTGGTTTTAAGGGCCAAGTGTCCAGGACCTAAATGGAAAAAGACATCCTAGTAGAAAAAGCACAGGTGTATCAGATTCCGGCTGTGTTGCTATAATATTTCCAGTGATTTGCAGGATCAAAAGGCTGAATAACGGCTGATAGAGAGATTCAATCCATCACAATAGGTGGTCTTACTGCATATGTTATCACAAAATAATTGATGTGCAGGTCCACAGGTCAGGCAAGCTGTCTCATTTATGAGCTATAACAATGGCCAGGTGCACAGAGGTAGATTGATAGGCACACACTGTATGTGGCAAGCACTTCGGGCTAATAAACAAAAATTTATATTCACAGCAAGCCTGACACATCCGCAAGCCCCAGGAGCTTCATGCAAGAAGTTTTCATCCCACACACCAGATACGCAGTATTCCTGTCGGGCAATATTTGAGAGCCCGACGGAACTGCTCTGATGACAGGAACTTCCATGCCCAAGCTAATGATTTACAGCAACGATTTAGGGCTCGCGGTTATCCCAAAAAATACCTAAAGAAAGCATATCATCGAGCTTGCGATACCCCTAGATCTACTCTCCTATACAATCAATCATCGGGACAAAAGTCTCGAAATGAACCAGATAGGGGTCTTTCCTTCATTACCAAATACAATGATCATCACTTTCAGGTCCGCGCCCTACTTCAGAAACATTGGCATGTGCTCACGGGCGACCAGCGTGTTGCCCCCTTTGTTCCGAGGGAGCCCTCTGTTACCTACAGGCGGGCTACCACCATAGGTGATACCTTGACACGTAGCCACTACTCAGGTAGAGGCAAAACCAAATTATGTAATTGCACAGTTCTGGGTACTTACCCATGTCATTCCTGTAACCAATGCAGGTACATCTATGTCGGTAAACAGTGCCCCCTTGTGATGAGAGACGTTGTATTAACTACCAGACATTATGTTAACTGTGAGACGGAGGGGATAATTTATCTCCTCCTCTGCCCCTGTGGGGCCTTTTATGTGGGGCAAGACTGGCAGATCCCTTAACAGACGTATTTATGAACACACTTATGGTATCCAGGAGGGACACCAGACACCTGTAGCCCGACACTTCGCAATTTGCCAGGGGGGGTAACCCCAGGAAAATTCGATTCTTTGGCTTGGATAGAGTACACCGGGACCCACGGGCAGGGGACTGGGACGGGAGACTCCTCCAATGTGAGGCCTTCTGGATTTACAAACTTAAGGCCTTTCGGACACCGGGCCTTAATGAAGGTATTGATTTCGCCCCATTTCTGTGACAGCAGTGCTCTGGCTCATGGCCATATGTTCTCTATTTTTCATTATTTTTGTTCAATTTCTAAGGATGAATCTTCATATTTTCCTTTTGCTGTGCTTAAGCTGGCGGCCTTTTTGCGCCCGAACCGGGTCTTTTCCCGACCCTTATATATTCCTTTGATTTAAAACCTTTTATGCCATCTAATTTAGATATGATCTTTGACACTTCCTTGATGGTGGTTGGTGGGTTGGCGTGGCCCCCCCTTGCTCCATTTTGTCCTTGGTCTCCTCTCGTTTGGTCCCCTATCGGCAGGACAACAGTTTATTTATTATTATTTCATTTTACTTTCGTATTCTATTTTTTTGCTTATGATTACTTAATTATATATAGCTATTAGGGATTTATTATTAATGGAAATATTTTTGCATTATTATATTGTTTTTTTCAATATGTAACTTTTTTCGAGGACGTTGCTGATCCTGTGGGAGGTGGTAGCTATGGCCCCCCCGGCGCGCCGCACTTGCTGGTGGTCCTGGATGTGGGGTGGGGTTGGTGGGGGATCGATGTGCCCTGGGGGGGTGCTCGGGGTCGGCCCAGTTTTTGGCCTGACATGGACCATATAATGGGCTAATGCCTGCTGGCCCGTGGCCTGCCTGTGGGCCTTCCCCGTCCTCCTCCCCCCGTGGCCCTCCCCTCCCCCCCTGCCCCGTTTCCTGTTGCCCCGGGGCACACTTGGCCGCGGCTATGGTGGCGCTCCGGTGGTGATGGTGACTGGGCGGCCCAGGGGACCCGGGGCCCCACCTGCGGGACAGCCGGGCCACCCTTTCTCCTTACCATCGTTTAGGGGGTGGGGTCTTGTTAGTCCGTGCCCCTCAGCGATCCCGGAGCCCTTTTGCGTCGGCCGCATTTCCATAGCGGCCCTGTTGGGGGTCTCTGTGGGTCGCGTACAGTCGTACGCATATACGCGTTCCCTCCTACCTGATCCGCTTGGCGGTTGCGGACGCGAGGGAAACGCTGTGCGTGCACTTGTACGCATATATGCGTTCCCTCCTTTGATCCGCATCACCGCATGCGGACGCGGGGGGGGAACGCTGTGCGTACATGCGGAGAATTGGATGCATCACGCCTCTGCCTCCACCTCTTACTCACCACCTGCTTTCTGTGGTGGTGGGGTGGGAGTGGTCATGGGGGGGGCGTGGTAGCATCCTCTGGCCGCCCAGTGCCATTTTAGGCCGGCTCCTCTCTCCCACAGGCAGCAAAACTTCTGAGCCTGCCCTGATGATGCTGGTAATCTCACCAGTGAAACCGGTTGGCCTCTAAGGCTCTCTTTGTGACCAGACACACTTGTGGTGGCAGCACATGGGCTCCTGTGGATGGACTTTGCAGTGACCAGCTACTCAGATGAGTATACCTCAATGATATGCATTTCTACTGGTGACTTGAAAACAGCCTCCTATGGAGTAACCACTGTTTACCATATGATCATTGAAACAGCTTCCTAGGATGCACCTATATGCTGCTATATGCTGTTTGCTGGAACTTTGAGTTTGTCTATATCAAGTTGATGCTGCTGAAGGGATGACCCTGGCGGATTGTTCCATGAATGAACTATATCAACTTTAATATCACACCATCCGTACCTGCATATGTCTGTGGTTTAAACACTTGCCTGTGAATCTGTCTCAGAATGTGCTTCTGATTGGGGCACTAACTCTGGTGAATTGCTTGTTGCTCCTGGGGCTTGCGGATGTGTCAGGCTTGCTGTGAATATAAATTTGTTTATTAGCCCGAAGTGCTTGCCACATACAGTGTGTGCCTATCAATATACCTCTGTGCACCTGGCCATTGTTATAGCTCATAAATGAGACAGCTTGCCTGACCTGTGGACCTGCACATCAATTATTTTGTGATAACATATGCAGTAAGACCACCTATTGTGATGGATTGAATCTCTCTATGGCCTAGTGCACACCGGAGCGTTTCCGCTGCGGTTTGCGATCTGCTTGCGGGTGCGGATCCGCTAGGGTAATGTATTTCAATGGGCTGGTGCACACCAGAGCGGGAGGCGTTTTGCAGAAACGCATACTCCCGGGCTGCTGCAGATTTTGGATTGCGGATGCGTTTCTGCCTCAATGTTAAGTATAGGAAAACCGCAAACCGCTCTGAAAAACGGCACTTCAGAGCGGTTTGCCAGGCGTTTTTTGTTACAGTAGCTGTTCAGCAACAGCTTTACTGTAACAATACATGAAATCTACTATACCAAAACCGCTACACAAAACCGCAAAACGCTAGCTGAAACGCTGCAGAAAAATAAGAAAAAGCGTTTCAAAATCTGCTAGCATTTTGCGGATCTGCTAGCGCTTTTTGGTGTGCACTAGGCCTATCAGCCGTTATTCAGCCTTTTGATCCTGCAAATCACTGGAAATATTATAGCAACACAGCCGGAATCTGATACACCTGTGCTTTTCTACCAGGATGTATTTTTCCATTTAGGTCCTGGACACTTGGCCCTTAAAACCAATGAAACATTGCAGCAACACAGCCAGTATCCGATACACCTGTGCTTTTCTACTAGGATGTCTTTTTCCATTAGGTCCTGGACACTTGGCCTTTAAAACCAATGATATATTTCTCTCCAAGGTCTTTTGTTTCAATGTTACCTGCTAGGAGTCGCTTCCCCCTTTTTTGCATTAAGATATTTGATGGATTGCGCACTATCAATATTTTTTTAGGGGATCCCCTACATTTTTCCATCTGGCCTAGACATGGTGGCCCACCTGTGTGTTCTGGTCAATTTTAAATAGATTTACATATGTGTTTGTATTTTGGTCATTAATAAAATTTGTACTTTTATATATAATTTATTTCCTCCTGCTTCCTTAGTCTTACATTGATCATATTGAGAAGTCTCAGACTTGTGGAGGATTATCTGTGATAGGAATTTTTAGGACCCATTTGTCTAAAATGGTTAAAATTGCTTATTGTTTACAATATTCAATTTATAGATTTAGCCAGCGTTTGTCCATTGTAAAAGATTTCCTCTCCCTCAGCAAACAAAAAGTTTGCTTTCTTAAAACCGAAAGTATTTGCGATAATTCAGGTTGGAGTGAGCTTGAGATGTCTTCCAGTGCATCACTGCTGAATATATGCAAATTAACCAATGTTGCTCTTAGAAGCTAAACACACCTCCAGATCTGCTGGAATGCAATGATGTGTCAGTGTGTGGGTACTCTGTAATTCAGAAATTTATCACAGGCAGCAACATCTTGTCAGGTGATCTGTACAGAAGGTTCATTTCTCAGAGAGGGGCATATTGCTTGCATGGAAGTTGATAAAAGCCTTTATTTCCCACAATACAACAAGCTTAGCAGACAGCAAACTGTCAGGACCATAGTCATGACATCACACTGTGGGAGGGGCTTCACCACAATGGGCATGATTCGCAAAGCTTTTTCACCTTATCTATGTTCCATTTTAAGCTCCCAAAGAGCAAAAATATAATTAACCCATTCGCGGTCCATCGTTTTCACTTGAGAAATGTTTACCTCCCATTCATTAGCCTATAACTTTATTACTACTTATCACAATGAACTGATCTATATCTTGTTTTTTCCGCCACCAATTAGGCTTTCTTTGGGGGGTACATTTTGCTAAGAGACACTTTACTGTAAATGCATTTTAACAGGAAGAATAAGAAAAAAAACGGAAAAAAATTATTTCTCAATTTTCAGCCATTATAGTTTTAAAATAATACATGCCTCCATAATTAAAACTCACGTATTGTATTTGCCCATATGTCCCGGTTATTACACCGTTAAAATTATGTCCCTATCACAATGTATGGCGACAATATTTTATTTGGAAATAAAAAGGTGCATTTTTTTCCGTTTTGCATCTATCACTATTTACAAGTTTAAAATAAAAAAAAAAATATATATATAGAAATATTTCATCTTTACATTGATATTGAAAAGGTTTAGACCCTTAGGTAAATATTTACATTTTTTTTTATTATTGTAATGGTTTTTTTTTATATTAAACATTTTATTTGGGTATTTTTGGGAGGGTGGGATGTAAAGTATAGTTTTATAATGTAATTGTGTGTTATTTTAAATTTTTTTCTTCATTTTAGTTGTAGTTTTACTTTTTGGCCACAAGATGGCGGCCATGAGTTTGTTTACATGACGTCGCTCTAAGCGTAACACACGCTTACAGTGACTCATCGGGGAGGGAACAGCCAGAAAAAGCACAGCTTCCGAGAGAAGCTGTCGCTTTTTCAGCGGGGGAGAGGAATCAGTGATCGGGCACCATAGCCCGATACATTGATTCCGTGGCTACTGAATCCGCGGCCGCGGGAGTGCGCGGTAGCGCGCATGGTTCCTGGACGTAGTTTCTACGTCCAGGAACCAAAATAGGTTAAGATAACAAAAGTAATATTGAAAAGTTAATCAGGAACAACTTACTTTGAGTGATTATTTAGCTTTTATATGTAAATTAATTAGGTTTATAACCTCATGATGTCACAGTTTTGCAAATGGAGCCCAATATCAGCCACATAGACCCTCCTGATGATCTGTTTAAAGGACAACTGTAAGGAGAGGGATATGGAGACTGCCATATTTATTTCCTTTTTTAACAATACCAGCTGTCAGACTGTCCTGCTGATCTATTTGGCTGCAGTAGTGTCTGAATAACACCAGAAACAAGCATGCAGCTAATATTGTAAGATCTGACAATGTAAGAAGCATCTGATCTGCTGAAGGATTGTAGGGTCTATGGCTAAAAGTACTGGAGGCAGAGGATCAGCAGACCAGACAGGAAATGTGCATTGTTTAACCTCCTGGGCGATACAATAATATCTCCAGGGGCCGGCGTAGCACTTTAAAAAATTTTTTTAATCATGTAGCTAGCCTAGCGCTAGCTACATAATAGCCGCTGTGCAGCGGCATCCCCCCCACCCCCTCCAATCGCCTCCGGCGATCAGAGCAAACAGGAAATCAGGATAGAGGGTTAAATGACTTCCGAGGCCAAATGACAAAAATACCTGCGTCCTATTTTAAAGGCACGGAGGACGCCGTCCGCGCCGTTCCGTTGGGTCCCCGCGGCTCAATAGCCCCCCGGGCCGGCTCCCGGCCCGGGCTCTCCTGCCTGCACTAATATGGCCGCCGGAGCTGGCCGCCGCTGCGCAGTCCGCATAGCCGCGAGTGCGGCTGCGCAGCTCTAGGGCCAACCCCCCGATCCGCGCAACAAGAAACAGCCTGTAGCGTGGATCGGGGGGATTGGCCCTAGAGCTGCACAGCCGCTGCCAGCTCCGGCGGCCATATTAGTGCAGGCAGGAGAGCCCGACCCGGGCCGTGAGGTCGGGAGCCGGCCCGGGGGGCTATTGAGCGGCGAGGACCCGGCGGAACGCCACGGAGGGTGCGGACGGCGTCCTCCGTGCCTTAAAATAGGATGCAGGGGTTTTTTTTTGTCATTTGGCCTCGGAAGTCCTTTAACAGGTAATAAAATATGGCAGCCTTCATATAACTCTCACTTCAGTTGTCCTTTAAGCAATACCAGTTGCCTGGCTATCCTGCTGATCCTCTGCCACTAATAGTTTTAGCCATAGACCCTGAACAAGCATGCAGCAGATCAGATGTTTCTGACATTGTCAGATCTGACAAGATTAGCCACATGCTTGTTTCTGGCTTTATTCAAACATCACTGCAGCAAAATAGACCAGCAGGGTTGCCAGGTCACTAGTATTGTTTAAAAGGAAATAAATATGGCAGCCTTCGTATACTTCTTATTTCAGTCGTCCTTTAAGAAAAGTTAGAGATTTCTCGTGGGAAAGGGGGTATCAGCTACTGAGTGGGATGAAGTTCAATCCTGAGATAAAGTGCCTCTTAAAAGGAATTATTATTATTATTATTATTATTATTATTATTATTATTATTAATAATAATACAGGTGATCTGGGTGTTTGCTATGAAATAGAAAATCTTTCAGGTCTTCACCACACACCCGCTTTTATTTATACAGGAGCAAATGATAAATTGTATCGTTGTAAACATCTGCTTGAAAAGCTCAAAATAGTGGGAACACTATGCTCGAGCAACCACCTTCAAGTATCTCCCCATTCCAACAAAAAACACTTCTATCAATCAATGAAAAAGGCACCAATTTAAAGAAGAACTACTAGTGAGAGGTATATGGAGGCTGCCATATTGATTTCCTTTTAAGCAATACCAGGTGCCTGGCAGCCCTGCTGATCTATTTAGCTGCAGTAGTGTTTGACCAACACCAGAAACAAGCATGCAGCTACGGTAATCTTGTCAGATCTGACAATAATGTCAGAAACACCTGACATGTTGCATGCTTGTTCAGGGTTTATGGCTGAACATATTAGAGGCAGAGGATCAGCAGGACGGCCAGGCAACTGGTATTGCTTAAAAGGTAATAAATATGGCAGCCTCCATAGCCCTCTCACTTCAGTTGTCTTTAAGTGGTATGGCTTTGTTCCGTGCATGTAGTATTTCTACATTTGTAGAGGGTATTCAGTTTCATTTACTTTATAACCACCACATGTGAACCTGTAAACAGGCATTGCTATTGCAGAAAACTAACTATATAATATAGAAAAATGCCTGTGCTTTCTTTGTTCAGTTAGGTACACATCAGAATCTTAGATTATAACGTTTGGGCTAAATGCTAAGAGGATTATGAAGGATGGGAGATATTGCTTCCTGCAACGTCAGTCGTTGGTAACCAATCACACACCGCAATGTTCCACGTTACAGCAATGCTGCCCTAGTCAGGCAATACAATATGAACAGAGAACACGCTGCTGCTGTTTGACTTAGGACAATGTCAATCTAATGTTACACAATACATTCTGAACATTGATGGCCTCACTATTATAGGAAGCTTGCGGATTTTCCTGTGATTGTGTTTTGTGATTGTCACTGGATGCTGGGAATACAAGGAGATAAAAAACAAAAACAAAACAAAAAAAACACAGCATACATTTGCACTCAGGTTAAAAAAAAAAAAAAAAAAAAAAAAAAAAATCAGATCTCACCAGTATAAAAGGATTACTGTGATTTTCATTATTTTGCTGATATTTGCATTTTGCATGTGATTGTAAAATACAGCAGAATCACGTGTGTAATACAGAGATGCCTAGTGACCTGCGTATACACAGACATGTGCATATGCATGATGAAGTATTGTGATGCCATCAAGAGACACAGCAAGCAAATCAAATGATAACACATAGTATAGTCGTAATCAGTTTCCGACATCAGTTACGTCTCTGTATTTTATCGCACACATGACATCTATTACACAGGACATGGGGGGGAGGGGGGGTATCATCTGTGCAATCTATCATACAGGATGGCAGCACTGCTCTGTACAATGGTGTCATGCATGCTATAAGTGTGATGCATTAATATGCAGTCCTGTGTTTGCACAGCCTAGAACACTTATCACTTATTGTCAAATACGTATATAGTTGCAGCTGCAATCACATGCAAGAGCAGTCTGATAGGAATTGGAGGGAAGTCATACATGCGTTCATGAAGGATGCTATTTTAAGGAGCAGTCTTCTGACTCACAGTACAGTGACCAGGTAGACTGCAATGGATCATTCAATCTGGCCAGGTGCAGTCTGCCTCTATAACACAAGCTCTCCATTCAGTGAAGGCAGGCCAGACAAGCATGCTGCTGTTTATTTACATCCATCACTCAACATGCCAGCTTCATCCACACTATCACATGCTGTGCATGGAGTCCTGACGTATATATATTTAGCCCACAATCTACATCCCAGCCTCATGCACAACATTTCCTCCTTACAGGTACCAGTGTATTCCTCCCCCATGCTGGAGCACATGCTAAAAGCCATACAGGAACACTGCACATGAACAACAGTCAGTAAGGTCTTACCTGTGTGATAAGAGTATTGAGGTAGTTCCACAATGAAAACTAAGCAGTGCATCCAAATGTGAGGAACTGGTACCACTCAATGCTGGATGATGGAGAGAGGGAGACAGGAGAGAAGCAGCCTGAGCACTAGATGTGTGCGTACTCTACTGTGCAGACAAAGGATTGCATCAGACTTGTGTGCTAAAAAAAAAAAAAGGCACCTCCTACCACAGCTCATCTAAGCTGATGCACTGCATGGGGAGCAATAGAGCAAGTATTCAGACCAAGCAGCACCTGACATATATTTGGCTGCAGGAAAGGTTTTCAGCAAATTTAAAGGACAACTGAAGTGAGGGATATGGAGGCTGCCATGTTTATTTCCATTTTAGCAACACTAATTGCCTGGCTATCCTACTGATCTTTTGCCTTTAATACTATAAGCCATAGGCTCTGAGCAAGCATGCAGCAAATCGGGTGTTTCTGACATTATTGTCAGATCTGACAAGATTAGCAGCATTCTCGTTTCAGGTGTGTGATTCAGACACAACTGCAGCCAAATAGATCATCAGGGCTGCCAGGCAACTGGTATTGTTTAAAAGGAAATAAATATGGCAGCCTCCATATCCTTCTCACTTCAGATGTCTTTTAAAGGCCCTGTGCTAATATTTCTCCAGTACAAATACAATAGCAGCAGAAAACCAAATGCAAAAGAGACATACTTGTTCCCAAAATTTTAGATAACTCTCTCGGGAGGTTTGGGAGGGAACGTAAGCCCATCTGTGCGTGGCATCTCTGCCGACCTGTATTGCGATATGTGGAGCCAAAATCTCTTTTACATTCAGTTTCAGCTGTATTTATGCTGGAGAAGAAATAGCTCAGTATGTGCATTTAAATTTGCTGAAAATCCTTTCCTGCAGGGATATAGGAGGCCTGCTTTCACACTGGTGCATTGCAGTGGATCTGTTGGCATAACGTGATGCATGCATGCAGTGCATTACTGTCTAACATGCACATTAACAGTTGCAGTTAAGCATACTTTCTCTGTACTGTTTGCTTCATGTATGCATTGCATCTTCCTTCCCCCCCTCCTGCCCCATCTAAATTGTAAAATTAAAAATGCATATTTATAAGAAGTACATTTCTCCCAGAGTAAAATACACCATAGATTACTTTTCTCCTGTGTTGCTGTGGCTTATAGTGGGCAGTAAAAATCTAACAGGTTTTGGACTAGTCCATCTCCTCATGGGGGATTTTCAGTATTTCATTGAATCATTATTAAAGCACCCCCTGGAAAGGATCTCTATAAGGATGTTGCCTAGCTTTCCTATTCGCTTGCATTTTGGCAGTTGAACCAAGCAACTGCCATGCTTTTGAAAATGAACCCTCAGGCCTTGTTTACATTACGTTCAGCTCGCGTGTCTGTCCGCGTTGGGCTGTTTTTGAGGCATCTTTTTTTTCAGATTCCCTACCCCTGGGTCTGGGTTGTTTTTGTGATTATTGGTTTACTAAGCGTTTTTTTCCGAGCGGTTTTGTAATTGACTCCGACGCAAGCCAGGAAGTGAACTCTTTGACCCGGAAAAGAATAAATACAATGTATTTATTCTTAAAAACGCAAATGCAATCGCTACACAAAGCGATTTTGTGAGCGTTTTGCGTTTCTCCTATACTTTCCATTGAGGCGGAATCACCTCAAAAATGGTACACGCACCGCTTTACTGAACGGACAATGCACGACCCGCGCTGATATGAACCTACTCATAGACATTCATTGCACAAGCGTTTGGTGGGCGATTTTAACAATACCCGCGTGTAAAAAAAAAAAACGAAAACGCCTGCAGTGTGAAAAAGCCCCCAGGGCATATTCACAGTGGGACGTTGCTTTCTAATGCGACTTTAAAGTCACAACGTGCCTGCGTTTAGAGGTAACGCACTGCAAGCAGTGAGTTAACATAACGAAACTTTTTTCAAAGTGACATTAATGTCCCACTGTGACCGTCCCATAGGATTATCATTGCAGTGCAGTAAGCTGCGTTATTAAACTTTATAACGCAGCTCCGAAACGTGCCCCTGTGAATGCGACCTCCGGCTAGATTCACAGTGAGATGTTATTGTCGTACGTTAACAATGCAAGTTACCGCACGGGAATGTTAACCCTATGCCGATGCTCACAATGTGACGTTAAAGTCACGCTGTAAATGTTGCGTTTATTGTGACGCACTGCTGCAGTGCGTCACCTCTTAACGCTGACGTTAACAGATACTGTATCTACTGTATGCAATGGTAACACAGCGTTAAGTTGCGTTGTGACTTTTTTGGTAATTTTGTGTTGCGACCTTAACGCCGCATCATAACGCAACATCCTGCTGTGAATCTACCCTGAGAATCCCCCATGAGGAGATAGACCACTCGAAAACATTTCAGATCTGTCAGATTTTTACTGTCTCCTGTAAGTGACAGTGATATAGGAAATAATAATTTCTAGTGGTTTTCACTCAGGGGCCAATGTCATCCAGAAATCCTTGGGAAATTGAATGCCAGGGAGGTTAAAACACTATAATTCAGCCTCCAGCTATAGCTGAAAGCCGAATTATATCATTTCCCACTATCCATGTGGACCTACAGGGGGATAGTAATTAACATTGCCGGGAACTTGTGCAGCAGCAGGATAAGCCATATAATGGCTGTATTCTGCGGCCAAGTCTCCCGGTTCCGGTTACATATGTATGCTCATAAAGGCCTGGTGCACACCAAAAACCGCTAGCAGATCCGCAAAATGCTAGCAGATTTTGAAACGCTTTTTCTTATTTTTCTGTAGCGTTTCACCTAGCGTTTTGCGGTTTTGTGTAGCGGTTTTGGTGTAGTAGATTTCATATATTGTTACAGTAAAGCTGTTACTGAACAGCTTCTGTAACAAAAACGCCGGCAAAACCACTCTGAACAGGCGTTTTTCAGAGCGGTTTGCGTTTTTCCTATACTTAACATTGAGGCAGAAACGCATCCGCAATCCAAAAAATGCCTCACCCCGGGAGTATGCGTTTCAGCAAAATGCCTCCCGCTCTGGTGTGAACCACCCCATTGAGATACATTGACCAAGCGTATCCACAGCCGCAAGCGGCTGCAGAAACGCCGAAAAAGCCGCTCGGTGTGCACCAGCCCTAAAACACATAGCTGCTGCTATACTTACAGCAAGTCACTAAGCAGACACTAGAGACTCACTGGTGCACGTGTCTTTCCCAGCTACTACTCCTGATCTCACTATGCTGTCCTGTCCTCAGGCTGGGAGCACACTTGTCTGTGTTTTTTCTGCACAAGAAAACTGAGAACCAAAGTTAATCAGTTGGCTGGTGCACACTAGCATGTGTTTTCCCCTTGCAGATAAAACTGACAGCAGTGAAGCACTGCACACATTTTCTCTATCAGTTATATTAGCTTCTGTGATAAAATGTGCATGTTTTCACACATACAGAAAATGCATACAGAAAAAAATGCACACAGAAAACTGACAAACGAGTGTGCTCCCAGCCTCAGCTTCTTATTACACTCACTCTGACTGCCTCTGATGGAGCAGAACTGGCTCTGCAGATTCCTCCAGCATCACTACAGTACACAGCACTTGGGGAGGGGGTGGAGAGGCTGGGGGCAGGACGCTGTTCACAAGACTATGCAGCAAACTGAATAGGAACTGTCTGCAAATCTTTGCCTATAAAACGTTGTATGATCCTTGTCAGTGGCTGAGCAGATGCAGTCATTAGAACAATTGTGCAGAGAGCAGAAACTTTTTCTCTTCGCACCCTTAGTTGTCAGTCTCTCAGGACAGGGAAGAGAAACTTTTTTTTCCTGGACTACCAGAAAATGTACAGAGCCTTTCTAATCAGCTCTGCAATTGAGGAAACCCCTTGTAGTGCCAGTGGGCCTCTGGAGCTGATAACAGAGGAATTCAGATCTGTGAGTGAAAAAAAAAATGCACACCATCTGAGTACCTCAGTGTCGGCTTGAAATTCCTGAACTCTGCACTGAACAGGAAGAGCAGCTACACACTGCTGGACCTAGAAACATATAGATGTATGTTACTCAGCAGGGAGGGGGTGCCTCCTCCCCCCAGCCCCGGCCTCCTCCTGCAGTCTGTCGTTTAACCACAATCAGCCCGGGTAACTAGGAGGTGACCTCGACTGAACCAGCTACCGGTAGAGTAGCAAAAGTTCGGTTCACGCAAACTTTCTCGAACTGCAATAGACTTCAATGGGGAGGCGAACTTTGAAAACTAGAAACATTAATTCTGGCCAGAAAAGTGATGGAAAAGATGTTTCAAGGGGACTAACATCTGGGTTTTTGCATAGATGTGTGGGATACACGGCAAAAGTACAGGGAAAAAATCTGGATTTGACGCACAGCAGCGTTTTAAGGGCAGAAATCACATTGCAATGCTAAATTGCAGGCATAAAGTGCCTTAAAACATCTTGCATGTGTATACATCAATCAGGGAGTGTAATTAGTGTACTGCTTCACACTGACACACCAAACTCACTGTGTAACGCACCGCAAACAGCTGTTTGTGTAGTGATGGCCGTGCTGGACTGGTGCACACCATGGTGAGCGTGCAGGCCATGGCGGTTTTCAAGCCCATATGGTCGCCAGGCTGTGGTAGCTCAATGATAGAACAACTGTGTGTGTGTATGTGTCGGACTGACTTAGTCTTCGGGCAGGCAGTAGCCCTCCAGGATCCATGCCTCATTCATTTTAATAAAGGTGAGGTACTGAACACTTTTTTTGACCCAGGCAACTTCTCTTCTCACTGACAATGCCTCCAGCTGTGCTGAAGGTCCTTTCTAGGACGCTTGAGGCAGGGCAAGGCAGAAGTTGGATGACAAATTGTGACAGCTCTGGCAATAGGTCAAGCCTACGCACCCAGTAGTCCATCGCTGCTCATACTGTTGATGGTTCTTTCTCTACCATTGTTAAAGAAAGCGTACGGCCGGGGAGTCTGGGTTCGATCCCGGTCCTGAGTGGGAGCCCGAGAAGTGGCTACCACCACACATCCAAGGAAGGCAGCAGGCACGCTGTAGGCAAAGGAGCAGGAAGGGCTACCACCACACATTTAAGGAAGGCAGCAGGCACGCTGTGGGAAAAGGGGCAGGAACGGCTACCACCACACATCCAAGGAAGGCAGCAGGCATGGCATGCAAGTCCCGAGATAGAGACAAAAAATAACAATACAGGAGGACTTTCGAGGCCCTGCTGTATATGAGACGAATCACCTTTAAATCCTATAACGAGAATCTGTTATGGAGGGCTAGTCTGCCATCCATTCAACTGTGTGACTGATAAACAAGTTTCCATATTAAGAAAAGGTGGGGGGAAAGGCTGCGCATCCCTAAACACATGCTGCAATTGAATATTTAATCGCACAGGCATACACCGCCTCTGCTAGACTGAAAAATGCATGCCCTGCATCCAAGACAAGTGCTAACATTTATTAAACTAGGAGGAACTTTAGCTTCCAATATGGTTTGCATGCAAAGTATATTATACTAGACACTTGCGCCACGGTGAGGCAAACCTCCGGGCAAGTGACCTAACCTAAATTTAAAACCTTTGGAGCAGCTAAGCAAAAAAAATGTGTAACTTACATTTGGTTGAACAGCGAGGGGAACGCCAGCGCATACCACTAAGGCTGCATCCGAAATGACCACCAGCTGAGTGTGCAGCACCTAAATAGATTTTCTGCACACTTTGCATTCTATTCAGATGCAAATCATATGCAAATCTGCTACGACTTATTATGCAAACAGGAAACTCAGGAGGATGCAGATTTGCATATGATTTGCATCTGAATTGAATGCAAAGTGTGCAGAAAATCTATTTAGGTGCTGCACACTGAGCTGGTGGTCATTTCGGATTACACATTTTTTTTTGCTTAGCTGCTCCCAAGGTTTTAAATTTAGGTTAGGTCACTTGGCCGGAGGTTTGCCTCATCGTGGCGCAAGTGTCTAGTATAATAATAATTTGCATGCAAACCATATTGGAAGCTAAAGTTCCTCCTAGTTTAATAAATGTTAGCACTTGTCTTGGATGCAGGGCATGCATTTTTCAGTCTAGCAGAGGCGGTGTATGCCTGTGCGATTAACCATTCAATTGCAGCATGTGTTCAGGGACGCGCAGCCTTTCCCCCCACCTTTTCTTAACTTTGTAACTATGTAACTGGCAGGTTAGCTGCTCCCAGCCCCTCCTCCTGAGTTTCCTGTTTGCATAATAAGTAGTAGCAGATTTGCATCTGAATTGAATGCAAAGTGTGTAGAAAATCTATTTAGATGCTGCACACTGAGCTGGTGGTCATTTCGGATGCAGCCTTAGTGGTATGCGCTGACGTTCCCCTCGCTGTTCAACCAAATGTAAGTTTCCATATTACTTTCTCAGTACCATGGTGACCACGGGTAATGGCCGGGGAATCAGGGTTCGATTCCGGTCTGGAGTTGGAGCCTGAGAAACGGCTACCACCACACATCCAAGGAAGGCAGCAGGCATGGCATGGAAGTCCCGAGGTAGTGACAAAAAAACAACAATACAAGAGGACTTTCGAGGCCCTGCTGTATATGAGACGAATCAACTTTAACAAGAATCTGTTATGGAGGGCAAGTCTGCTATCAATTCAAGTGAAAGGTATGCACTGACTGCCAGGTATTATACAATGTAGAAAACGCATGGGAGGCTGGCACTTCCAAACGTGAAAAAAGCTCTTTTATTGAAACATTAAAAAGTGGTAATACAGCGACAGCCCGCTGTTTCAGGTATCAGCCTTTCTTCAAGCTGTTTCAACCACAAATGAGATATCACATACATTATCCATATATAGTGTCAGCCCATTAAAACATCCAATCAGTTTAAACTGCCCGCAGCCAATCGCCTTACCTGCACTCCACGGCGGACCTGAGGGGAGACTGCATCCCTAACATGCAAATAAGGCAAGATTACATCGTCACGGGGAGTACGCCGGCATCAACCACACCTCCGTGTTCTCACTCGCTGGGGCCGGGTCAGGTGACTTAAAAAACATAACGTCATCACGCATACGCCGCCGCACGTCCACATACAGACTCCACGCAAACTCAGTGCGCTTGGAGTCATCACCATGACAGCAGAAGCAACCCCTCCCAGAGGCATGTCTCACCTACGTCATATGTAAACAGATGCAGTCTCCCCTCAGGTCCGCTGTGGAGTGCAGGTAAGGCGATTGGCTGCGGGCAGTTTAAACTGATTGGATGTTTTAATGGGCTGACACTATATATGGATAATGTATGTGATATCTCATTTGTGGTTGAAACAGCTTGAAGAAAGGCTGATACCTGAAACAGCGGGCTGTCGCTGTATTACCACTTTTTAATGTTTCAATAAAAGAGCTTTTTTCACGTTTGGAAGTGCCAGAATCCCATGCGTTTTCTACATTGATCTGATCCAGAGGTGCGAGGATCTTTTGAGGCTTGGGCACCCTTATCCCTGCTTTGGAAGAGTGCCACTCTTTTTACCAGTGTCTTTACAGGTATTATACAATGTACAGTCACAGATGCAGTGAAAGGTATGCAGTGACTGCAAACAGCTGTTTGTGTAGTGACGGCCATGCTGGAATGGTGCTCACCATGACGAGAGTGCTGGTGATGGCGGCTTTCCAGCCCATATAGTCGCCGGGCTGAGGTAGTTGAATGACAAAACAGTGACTGTCCAGCTGATTGAATTTGGTCTGTCCACAATGAAGCAATGACCTTATTATCATGGGTGTGCCCCCCGAGACACTCATATAGCCGTCGGTCATTGCTTTATTGTGATATGCAAGCCCCTTCACCACGGCAAGGTAACGATCACGAAGGGGAATTGGCACATGTACATGCCTTTTGTTTTGTTGTTGCAGCTGCAGTGCAGCCAGAAAAATTAGGCATCAATGTACACGCACCAGAAAAATTATTATAGCAATTCAGGAATCCGCCTGATGTCCTGGACCCTGTTGGTGGTGGAGGAGAAGGCAGTCAAGCGGCCTGCAGGCAGAGTAGCTGTGTGGGGAGCGACTTAGTCTTGGGGCAGGCAGTCACACGGCGTGCAGGCAGAGATGCTGTGTGTGGGGACTGACTTAGTCTTCAGGCGGGCAGTAGTCCTCCGGGATCCACGCCTCATTCATTTTGATAAAGGTGAGGTACTGAACACTTTTGTGAGTTAGGCGACTTCTCTTCTCAGTGACATTTGCCTCCAGCTGCGCTGAAGGTCCTTTCTGACAGGACGCTTGAGGCAGGGCAAGACAGAAGTTGGATGGCAAATTGTGACAACTCTGGCCACTGGTCAAGCCTGCGCACCCAGTAGTCCAAGGGTTCATCGCTGCTCACAGTGTCTATGTCCACACTTAAGGCCAGGTAGTTGGCTACCTGCCGGTTGAGGCGTTGGTGGAGGGTGGATCCAGAAGGGCTAAGGCGAGGTGTTGGACTAAAGAATGTCCACATATCCGACATCACCATGAGATCGCTGGAGCGTCCTGTCCTTGCCTGCGCGGACATGGGAGAAGGATTACCTGTAGTGGTACCTTTGTTCCGTTGTGCTGTGACATCACCCTTAAACGCACTGTAAAGCATAGTTGCCAGCTTGTTCTGCAAGTGCTGCATCCTTTCTGCCTTCTGGTGATTTGGAAACATCTCCGCTACTTTGTGCCTATACCGAGGGTCTAGTAGCATGGCGACCCAGTACAGCTCATTCCCCTTGAGTTTTTTTTATACGGGGGTCCCTCAACAGGCTGGACAGCATGAAAGACACCATCTGCACAAATTTGGATCCAGACATACTATCCATCTCCTCTTGCTCTTTCTCAGTGACATCAGGTAAGTTCTCCTCCGCCCCCCAGCCACGAACAATACCACGGGAACGTTGAGCAGCACAAGCCCCCTGCGACACCTCCTGCGGTTGTTCTTCTGCTGCCTCCTCCAAAAAAACACCTTCCTCATCATCTGAGTCTGACTCCTCTTCCCCACAGGACTCCTCCTCCTCCATCTCCCCCCTTTGTGCTGCAGCAGGTGTTGAGGAAACATCTTGTTCTGATGAGAATTGATCCCACAACTCTTCCTCCTGTTCCTGTTCCTGTTCACGCTCATCCACAGCTTGATCCACCACTCTACGCACGGCGCGCTCCAGGAAGAAAGCATACGGGATCAAGTCACTGATGGTGCCTTCACTGCTACTCACCCGGTTTGTCACCTCCTCAAACGGCCGCATGAGCCTGCAGGCATTTTGCACAAGTGTCCAGTTCTTCGGCCAGAACATCCCCATCTCCCCAGAGTGTGTCCATCTACTGTAGTTGTATAGATACTGGGTGACGGCTTTCTCCTGTTGTAGCAGACTGTCGAACATCAGCAGGGTCGAATTCCAGTGAGTCGGGCTATCGCAAATCAAATGTCTCACCGGCAAGTTGTTTCTCCGCTGAATATCGGCAAAGCGTGCCATGGCCGTGTAAGACCGCCTGAAATGCCCACACAACTTCCTAACCTGCTTCAGGATGTCCTGTAAGCCTGGGTACTTAGACACAAATCTCTGAATTATGAGATTCAGCACATGTGCCATGCAGGGAACATGTGTCAACTTTCCCAAATTCAAAGCCAAAATGAGATTGCTGCTGATGTCACACACCACGTTGCCGATCTCCAGTTGGTGCGGGGTCAGCCACTGATCCACCTGTTTGTTAAGAGCAGCCAGGAGAGCTTCTCCAGTGTGACTCTCCGTTTTGAGGCAAGACATGTCTAAGATGGCATGACACTGTCGTACCTGGCATGCAGCATAGGCCGTGGGGAGCTGGGGCTGTGTAGCTGGAGAGGAAATCGCAGCACCAGTAGAGTTGAACTGCCATTCAGCCAAGGAGGAGGAGGAGGACGACAGCGAAGAGGATGTAGCAGGAGGAGAGGAGGTAGCAGCTGGCCTGCCTGCAAGCCATGAAGGTGTCGCAAGTTGGTCCGCTGCACAGCCACGTTTTGTGTGCTGCTTTTCCTCTGGTGCTCTTCCCATTGCAGTTTGTGCCTTTTCAGCATGTGCCTTCGTAAAGCAGTTGTTCCTACAGGCTGTTGGCCTTTCCACGGCTCAATTTTTGGAGGCAGAGAGAACAGATGGCATTACTCTAATCTAAGGCAGACACACTAAAAATTTTCCAAACTGCTGAGCCCCCCTGGGGTGATGGCACTATGGCGATAGATCACAAGAACAACATTAGCTCTCAAAAGAGCTGTTGAGGATGAGGAGTGCTTTTTAGATATAAGTATCAGCAAGAAAGAGCAACCTAACAAGCCTAACTGTAGCCTAACTAAGCTTTCCCGAATGTCTCTGCAGCACCTCTCCCGTCTCTAAATACTGCAGCCACACGAGTGAGTGAAATGGCTGACGCTGCCTGCTTTTTATAGGAGGGGTGGGGCTCCAGGAGGGAGTGTGGCCTGATTGGCTACCCTGTGCCTGCTGACTGTGATGTATAGGGTCAAAGTTGACCCTAAGGATGTAGTATAGGGGGCGGGTCGAACCGCCATAAAGTTCGCGTTCGTTCGTGAACGCGAACCACCGAAGTTCGCGTGAATAAGTTCGCGGGCGAACCGTTCTGGCCATCTCTAGTTACCGGGGCTGATTGCGGTTGAATGGCAGACCGGAGGACAGCAAGGGATTCGGACGAGCTTATGGGGCTGGTGGAAGCCCTGGGTAAGTATCAAATCTTTCTTGTTCTACGTCTCTGGTACACTTTAAGCCGGAATGTTCTCCTAAAGAAGCGAACAAAACCCTTATTTTAGTTCATCAAAACGTGTGACTTATGTCAGCTCAGCTTTCATATAGTATTTGTTGAAATTGGGGACTACTCCCACATGCTGGTTTAGGGAAGTGTCTACCTTATTGACAATTGATATAATTGTGATAATTGATATATTTGATATATGTGATAATTGATATATGTGAGCTTGACAATTTCTAATGGCAAGAGTGTGCAATTACTCTTATGATCTTCATTTGTTTGTGTACATATATACCGTTGCAGAGGGAGAGAGGCTGCCTAAGGATAACTTTACTGATATTTACTGATATACAGTAAAGATTACAGTGAGTCAGTGGAGTAGCTAATAGTGGCTATGCGCTTGGACAACGGACCCAAGGAGGGACGATCGTTTTGCACCGCCAGACCCTGCTGGAGAACAAGTGCCAGTGATACAAAATGATTATCCTTTTTGGGGTCCCCTATCCCATCATCCACATCCATCATCCTATTAGCTACTCCACAGACTCACAGTCAGTGCACCTTTACTGTATGTCAATAAACCTAATCTGAGACAGCAGTACCATCCTCTTTTCCTCTCTGCATTGGTCTTCACAAGACTTTTGGCTAGAGCACTCTGCCATTGATGACTACAGATAGGAGAAACACTGCAAGTGGGTAAGTGTTGCCAGAGTGTGCACTTTGCTGCAAAAACCTGTCCGTGAGTGCTTGAATCTATTTTACTCCTCTATTCACTCATTGGTAAATATGTATATCTTGTAATAAATATATTTGTTTTAATTGAACATGAATTAACTATTTCATAAATACCTAATTGATATTGTTTGGTATTTGTGGTTATTGGTATTGATATTTGAAGTTGTAATATTGAATACGGACCAATACTTTACAGACCTTCATAAGCAGATATCTAATGTTTAAATGTAAAGTTGCAAGGAGATCTTACTATGCAGTAACTTCATAAACTTCATATCCTAAAAACTGGCATAACAACCACCCAGGGATCCCCCTGCAAAATTGTCATGGGGACCCTGGCATCTAAACTCCTCCTTGCCATACCGGATCTACCCCACACACACACTTTGCCACAATCAGACCAGAAACAGGCTACGTCAAATTCCCGCCGATATACAGCAGATTCAATCACTGTGATCAAATCTGCTGTTAAATCGATAACGCAAACGCTGACCGATCGACCGATTTCCATCCGAAATCCATCAATCTGTCCCGGCAGAAAATTTCTCTCAATCGCCGGTGGGTCGGGAGCGCGTCGATAGCGGCGTTCGATTGGTTGACGACCGACCCAGCAATACATTACCTCTCCACAGGCGCGAATCCCCAATTCTCCAGCTGGCCATCTTCACTTCCTGTCCCATCCTGTCAGGGGAAGTTCAAACTGTAGAGCACCCTCTACTGTTTGAACTTCCGCTGGTCACAGGACATGACAGGAAGTAAGAGAAGATGCCCAGCGCGGATAGAAGGAACAGCGGGGACTTGCGCTGGCGGAGAGGTAATGTATTACTGGGAACAGCAGGCAGCGACAGCTCCACAGATTGTAAATCGATTTCCTGCTGAAATCGATTCAGAATCTGTGTGCAGTGTATGGGCAGCCAATAGATCCCGCTCTGATCAGAGAGGGATCTATCTGTTGGTTGATCTGTTGGCAATCGACCAGTGTATGGCTGCCTTTGGAAACACCTGATCTGCTGCATGCTTTTTCAGGCTCTATGGCTGAAAGTATTAAAAGCAGATGATCAGTGGGGCTGCCAGGCAGCTAGTATTGCTTCAAAGGAAATAAATATGGCAGCCTCCCTATAACGCTCACCTTGGGTTCACTTTAAAGACACCAAACATACACTAGAGACATTGGAGCACCTAAAAGTGGAGGATAAAGTAACTCTGGTCACAGCAGATGCGGCATCACTAGATACTAGTAAGTAGTTAAAGCAGGAGAATGTTTTCTAAATACAGTAAAACTAACATGCATTAAGAACAAGTTTACTTTGGAATTGCTGAAATAGCTTTTACGGAAAACTACTTACAAGAGGACTACTCTTACAAGCAGATTAGGGGTAAAGCCATGAGGGCAGGAATTTCATCCAGTTTGGCAAAAATCTCTTTATGAGCAGGTAGAAGGAACATTTCATTGTAACAGAGAACAGAAGTAAGTCAATTAAGATTATAGCGTAGGACACTACATGGACTTTCTGATCCTACTGAGGAGGGAGACTGAAGAATTGACTAGAGCTGTAGTGATGATTATAATCAGTCAATTATGATTATGCAAATATTTCACGTGCATTTCGCAATTACGCCTATACGTAATTACGATTTGTAAATCCAATTGATTTCGTATAGTCATTCGTAATTTTGCAGAACATTTTGCATAAGTTTCCCCATACAGGCTATTGACACCAAAATTGGTACATATGTTAATGAGAATAGTGGGTACAAGTCAAATTTTTTTTTCCAAGAAGCCCTTGTAGTTTTTGAGAAAATCGATTTTAAAAATGCAAAGAAAAAATGTTTTTTAAACTCAGAAAAATGAGTTTCAAAACATTTTTCTTTCCATTTTTAAAATCGATTTTCTCAAAAACTACAAGGTCTTTTTGGAAAAATTTTTTAGTCTTGTACCCACTTGTAAGGCTTGGTGGTGTATTCTCCACAGTCAGCATGCAACGCATGAGCTGACGTGGAGGAGGTACACACACTAGCACAAGGAAACAGGCTATCCCTAGTATAGTGGAGGGGAGGACTGACTCCAAAAGGAGATTGTGGCGCACAGAGCCGGTGCAGATCCGACAGCCACAAACAATACTTTTGCGATAATGTCTCAGCGCAAGGTAGCGCTGAGCGCATAAACCAGAACTGAGGAGATCAGGACAGGTAGACAGAATGAACGCTTGCTAGCTAGCCGCTACTTAGTGACAGCAAGCGTCCACAACAAGACAGACTGGAATGAGGCAGCCAATGCGTTTGCAGCGATGGCGTGCCTCACAAAGACAGGACAGGATAGTCAGGAAATAGCAGGATCAAGATAGATGAACGTAACACAGATAAATATACAATAAGTATGATTTCCTAGCGTATTACAATTACAGCTATCAATGAAACTATTTGTAACGTCTGACTAACATATGTATATATCAGCAATGAACCGATATATGACATAAGCAGGAACACTGACTTAGACTGGAGCAATACAGGGAACAGGACTCAGAAGGATTCGCTATCTCTTCGCAGAGATGAACGCAATCCACAAATGGTAACAGAACAGGATTCAGAAGGATTCGTTATCTCTTTGCAGAGATGAACGCAATCCACAAACGGTAACAGAACAGGATTCAGAAGGATTCGTTATCTCTTCGCAGAGATGAACGCAATCCACAAACAGAACCAGGAGCAGGGTAACTACCTCAGCACGGGTGGTCACGGTACGCGCAACCTACCAAAACGTGCTGGAAAGCTAACTAACTGCACACAGGATATAAACAGTTCGTGTACATATACATCAGCGACACTGATGTATCAACGTAACACGAATACAAGGAAAATAATAAACGTGCTGGTATGCATATATATTGGCAATGAACCAATATATGATGCAAAGACCAGCAAAGTATCTTTAGAACAAGAAACACGATCGGGGGCTGAAGCGACAGCAAGACAGGCTTAACTGAAGCTATGAAAACCCGAGGAGTCCTGCAGGAAGCAGATCTTTATACTGAGGTCATCCAATGGGAGCAGACATGCAGATTCCCACACAGGTGAATGATAATCAGTCACAAGCTGACAGCAGGGAAAGGCAGACAAAGCTATGCAGCTTGCATGGAAAGAGATCAGAACTGCCTGAGCTGCAGCACTACTACTTCCAGCAATACCGGCTGCAGCAGCGATCATGACAGTACCCCCGCCCTTAAAAGCGGATTCCAGACGCTTTTCAAAACTGAAATTCCCAACAAAACAGTCTGACTGATAATTCATGATGACCAGGACAGCCCGGCAAGACCAAATTCCAGAATCAGTCCCCACAAGACTGGACCCATCAGAACCAGAACCTACAGAACCATGCCCATCAGTACTACAAGCCCCAGTGTGACACCCATCAGAACCATGATTTCCAGAAGAAAGCCCTTCGAAACTCCCTGAGCGATACCCACCGCCTTCCATCAACCGTTCAAAAACGCCAAAGCCTTTGCAATGCCCACCGGGACTGTCTTTACCAACACAAAACCCACTGTTGAACCAGTCCAAGGCACCAGGACAAGTTTTCTCAGAGACCTCCCAGAACACCTTGAACCTCCAAAGAGATCCCCATAGGTCAGAACGCCCCTTAGGCTCACATGGAGAACCATCAAGAACCCCTCTGGAACCTAGGGCAATTCCCGAGTCAGGGCCACAAGGACAAACATCAAGATCAGGGCTTTCAGGGACCAGAACCATCTCTGGGCATGCAGGCAGACTGGCAACATCAGAACATGTTCCCACTAAGGAAGCATCAGAGCACGCTAACACCTTAGACACACTTGGGCATTCTGGCACACAAAGAACATCTGGGCACACTGGCACAAGAGAAACCTCTGGGCATATCAAGGAACTGTGAGCCTCAGGGTCAGCCAAGACAGGACCAAAACCAGGACTGGCCAAAAAAAATTCATCATGACTAGACTTCGCAACTACTGGACTTTTACACGAGAATGCAGGATCAGACTTAGATGTCGCTGATTCCAGCAAAGTCAGTAACAAATCAGATTCAGGGGCACTAACAAGACAGGACAAATCTTCTGATGTATGCACTGAACCAGATAGGGACTCCACAACTACCTCTGGACTGGACAGAGACTCATCTAATACACTGGATTAGAGCTCATGAGGCGCTGCAGAACAAGTCAGTATTGCAGCAGCCCCCACTGGACTAGGCAAAACTGAGGAATTTCCTGGACAGGAAGGGGACTCTGGAACCTCTGCCACAGTGGCCAGAGAACCAGAATCTTTCAGGATACAGGGCTGGGTTTCAGGAACACTCATCAGACCGGACTGAAATTCTGAGATTTCTATTATTTTGACCAGAGAATCAGAATTATCCATGTTACAGGGCAAGACTTCTGAAACCTTCAGAGGACAGGGCTGGAGTTCCTCGGCTGTTACAACACTGTAGAGGGACTCAACAACATTGGTTAAATCAGACTGTGTACAGGGCAAGGTATCTAACACACTTGCTGACGAGGACAATATTTCAATGGCTTCTGCTTTGCTGGGCAGAAATTCATCAAGTTTTATTAGAGCAGACTGTAACTCCAAAACAGCTGCTAGACAAGTGAATATTACTGCAACACCAACTGAGGTAAGCAGTGCCTCAGACTCCTCTGCTAGAGGGTTTGAAGTATCCAAAGTACTGGGTGAAGCATAAGACTCTGCGACCACAGCTTCACTGGACAGGATCACTGAACAGTCCATATTGCAGGGCAAAACCATGGAAGCACCTGCTGGACAGCATAATGATTCTGTGACCTGAGTTTCATTGGAGAGATCTACTGCACAATTCATGGTACAGGGCAAATTTACTGGAACATTTTCTGAACAAGGTAATAATTCTGCGATTTCAGGTTCACATAGCAGATGCTCTGAGCTATTCACGATACAGGGCAAATTTACTGGAACATTTTCTGAACAAGGTAATAATTCTGCGATTTCAGGTTCACATAGCAGATGCTCTGAGCTATTCACGATACAGGGCAAATTTACTGGAACATTTTCTGAACAAGGTAATAATTCTGCGATTTCAGGTTCACATAGCAGATGCTCTGAGCTATTCACGAAACTAGAGCGAGGTGTAGAAACAGGAAGATCAAGACACAATGTTTGCGCATCTGAATCACCATTCATTTGTAAAATTGGAAAATTCAGATGCTGGGGTTCTGAGGTTTCTAGACCGGATTGCTGGGACTCGGAAACTGATGTAGTGCATCTATTGGCATCTGCTGGATCAGACAGGAGTTGAACTTTATTAACACAGGTAATTTCTGCAGAAGTGTTTGCAGAGGCAGGCAAGATTTTTCTGGTGTCTGTTTCACTGAACAAAGACTCATGAGTACTGGCTAGACTGGACTCGGAAGTCAGCAGGACCTCTGGATTCTCTGCTGAGAAATTTGCGCAGGGCAAGGTTAAGAATGTATCAGTGGCTTCTGTTTTACTGGTAAGTAACACTGAGTTATCCATGGTACAGGGTGGAATTGCAGGAACTTCAATTTCACACAAAAAGAGCTCCGAATCACCTGCTGAATCAGCGAAAGGTGCTGAAGCAGGCGGGTCAGAACGCCATATTTGCGAATTCGGAGTCACATAAAAATCTTCCAAAATCAGTTCCCACACATCAATCAAAGGAGCCACACAGTCATACCTACACACACCAGTCTCTATTAGGTTATAGGCTGACTTAATGCATGCATTCAATACCATTTCACTTTTTGCACTGTAAAATTGACAAAATGAACTTGAATCATTCTTCCATTCACAGACCAGGGCTTCCATCTCTCCCCTCTCGAATGGAGGATCCCATGCATACTTAACAGCGAAACATTTAGGCTGATCACAGTTGGCAGATATGATTGTGGCAGGCACATGTATAGGGTTAATTAGCAGGTGATTGGCAGATTCCTTATTCTTAAGAATCTCCAATACCTGTAGCAAGTGTTGAACTGTAGTGTATGCAAACTTCCCTTGGTTCACAAATAAGTTGATTTGTTCAATACTCTGTAATATCTCCTCATAATCATACTCAGATAATTCTTTTAAACAAAAATCTTTATTTTCCCTAGCCAGGGAGGAAAGTTCATTAGTAGTCTCATAAGTCCATTTAACTCCCCTGAAAGACAATTGCATTTCATTATCTGTTAATGGCAGAATCTCATTATAGGTCTCAGTTGCTAAGGATAACGACTCTGCAGATCGGACACGTTTCTTAGAACGTTTGCGTTTGGCCTTAGACCCTGCTGCCTTTGATGATTTATTCAAAGCTGCAGGAAAATTATCAGGAACACTCTCTGCTTGCTGATCATTTTTGCAAACAATTGAAGGAGAAGCTGATTGGCCTGCTGCCAGGAGTTCATTTAGAGGAAAAGGCAATGGATCTATGCGCAACCAGTTATGGATCACAAACGCTAGAAATTCCAGCGGTCTCTCTTTCAAATCGGAATGATTGAGAACATCAAATGCCCACTGAAACAATTGCCCTTTAAACAAAATATAACTTAGTTGGAGTGCCCAGGTTGAAACAGGAGTCGCTTGGAGATCGGGATTGGCCAGGAACCTGGCACATTCAGAGAAAAACTCATTTTCTGTTTCAGAGTTAAGTTCTTCAAATTTCTTAAAGGAACAGGAACCATAATTAACAGTGTCATACTTTCTGGGAATCCCCCCCACAATGGGGATTGGTAAGGGGGTTTTCATAATGTAAGGCTTGGTGGTGTATTCTCCACAGTCAGCATGCAACGCATGAGCTGACGTGGAGGAGGTACACACACTAGCACAAGGAAACAGGCTATCCCTAGTATAGTGGAGGGGAGGACTGACTCCAAAAGGAGATTGTGGCGCACAGAGCCGGTGCAGATCCGACAGCCACAAACAATACTTTTGCGATAATGTCTCAGCGCAAGGTAGCGCTGAGCGCATAAACCAGAACTGAGGAGATCAGGACAGGTAGACAGAATGAACGCTTGCTAGCTAGCCGCTACTTAGTGACAGCAAGCGTCCACAACAAGACAGACTGGAATGAGGCAGCCAATGCGTTTGCAGCGATGGCGTGCCTCACAAAGACAGGACAGGATAGTCAGGAAATAGCAGGATCAAGATAGATGAACGTAACACAGATAAATATACAATAAGTATGATTTCCTAGCGTATTACAATTACAGCTATCAATGAAACTATTTGTAACGTCTGACTAACATATGTATATATCAGCAATGAACCGATATATGACATAAGCAGGAACACTGACTTAGACTGGAGCAATACAGGGAACAGGACTCAGAAGGATTCGCTATCTCTTCGCAGAGATGAACGCAATCCACAAATGGTAACAGAACAGGATTCAGAAGGATTCGTTATCTCTTTGCAGAGATGAACGCAATCCACAAACGGTAACAGAACAGGATTCAGAAGGATTCGTTATCTCTTCGCAGAGATGAACGCAATCCACAAACAGAACCAGGAGCAGGGTAACTACCTCAGCACGGGTGGTCACGGTACGCGCAACCTACCAAAACGTGCTGGAAAGCTAACTAACTGCACACAGGATATAAACAGTTCATGTACGTATACATCAGCGACACTGATGTATCAACGTAACACGAATACAAGGAAAATAATAAACGTGCTGGTATGCATATATATTGGCAATGAACCAATATATGATGCAAAGACCAGCAAAGTATCTTTAGAACAAGAAACACGATCGGGGGCTGAAGCGACAGCAAGACAGGCTTAACTGAAGCTATGAAAACCCGAGGAGTCCTGCAGGAAGCAGATCTTTATACTGAGGTCATCCAATGGGAGCAGACATGCAGATTCCCACACAGGTGAATGATAATCAGTCACAAGCTGACAGCAGGGAAAGGCAGACAAAGCTATGCAGCTTGCATGGAAAGAGATCAGAACTGCCTGAGCTGCAGCACTACTACTTCCAGCAATACCGGCTGCAGCAGCGATCATGACACCACTATTCTCCTTAACATATGTACTAATTTTGGTGTCAATAGCTTAATTACGTATAGTAATTACGTATAAGCGTAATTTGTGCTCATCACTACTGTAGATAAATTATACTCGCATAAATATGATCCCTCCATTCATACTAATAAGAGGCAGAGCACAGCCCTGCTAGAGCAGTGTTAGGTAGTCTGTGTGTGCTGCCTTTTCATCCCCTCCCCCCTTCCCCCAAGATGTAGCAGAGCAGCAGCAGCGGAGTGCGATACCTTCCCTGCTTCCGCTCTTCTCTTCAGGGATGCTCTGTGCTATACAGCCTATATCCTTGCGGCTCCCATCTTTGTATGTCATGTGACATGCATTGGGAGGTGCAAGTAGAAGGCTGTTTGGAGTGCAGTTATACTGAAGAGAAGAATGAGGACCTGACTTGGTACGGAAACAGGTAAAGTATCAAGCTTCCCTGCAAATGACTACAGAACCAATGGCAATGATGGGGGTTGCATGGACTTTTGTTACACCCTTGTTTATAGGACAGCACTACAGATGCTGTCCTATAAAGGAATCATGTGCAGTACTGGACAACGTGAGCATGTACACTGACAACTGACGCATACTTTTCATTAACTGTGCCTCACTGTATGTGTTGCGATCTTGCTCTTGCAGGGTATGCAACGCAATGCTCCAGTGTGAACATATCCGCAACAAAGGAGCATGGCTGTAATAATTGTATGTGTGCATTTCCTGTTATTAAATATACATTTATATTAATTAAAGCGAAGGCACTCATTTGTTTAATTGGCATTCATTTTTGTTTCTTGCTTATAATACTTTTACATTTACAATACTTTTACATTTATTTTGTAACCATGCGTAATTCTGTAAACAAGACATTACCATAACAGAAGATACAAATATATAGTATATTTACACCTGTTTTCTCCATTTATATTTACACCTACACTTTCTTTTTGCTGTTAGATACAAATGAGAATTCTTAGATTATACTGCATGTACTACATGATAAGAGGATTATAAAGGATAGAAATATTGCATCCTGGCTGCAATGTTAGTTGTCAGTAGCCAATCACACTCTGGAATGTCCCACGATACAGCAATGCTGACGTAGTGGCAGGCACAATATAATATGAACAGAGAACAAGCTGCTTCTTTTTTTTTTCTGTCCTTTTCTGAACAGTGATGTCCTCACTGAAGGAAGCTTACTAACAGATGCCGAGTGACGTGACCTGTGTATATAGAGACGTGCATATTCATGATGTAGTTTTTAGATGCCAGTAATAGATGTGATGTCATATTCCAATGTGATAACTATCATCATTTTCCATTACTACTTATCTCTCTTTTTGTCACACTAGCCAATAATAACTCATCTCTTGTTAGTTACAGAAGACATAATGACGTGTGTGATCTGTGCTAAAGGGTGGCAGCTTGTGTCGTGCATGCTACAAACGTAATACATTAATATGCAGTCCTGCATAAAGGATGCTATTTTAAGCAGTAGTTTTGTGACTCACAGTACCTTGACCAGGCAGACTGCGATGGATCGTTCAATCCTGCCTCTGGAACACAAGCTCTCCATTCAGTGAAGGCAGGCCAGACAAGCGTGCTGCTGTTTATTTACATCCATTACCCAACATGCCAGCTTCATCCACACTATCACATACTTTGCTTGGAGCAGTGAACCACATGATGATGAGTCTTGTCTAAGAAGACTGTGTTCACATTATACTGGCAGGCATGTATATGTATACAACCCACACACTATTAAAAAAAACAGCCTCAGGCACAATAGTACATCTTAAAGGTACCAATATATCCCTCCCCCATGCTGAAGCACATGCTAAGAGCCATACAAGAACATACATACAAGAACAATGACCATACATGCATACATACATACATACATACATACATACATACATGCATGCATACAAGAACACTGCACACACATGAACAACATTCATAAAGTCTTACCTGTGTGATAAGAGTACTGAGGTAGTTTCACAATGAAAACTAAGCAGTACATCCAAATGTGAGGAGCTGGTACCACTCAATGCTGGATGATGGAGAGAGGGAGACAGGAGAGAAGCAGCCTGAGCACTAGATGTGTGCGTACTCTACTGTGCAGTCAAAGGACTGCCTCAGCTGTGTGTGTGCTAAAAGGGCCATTCTGTTGCAATGCAAACCATTCTGCATATGGGGTTTGCGCAGCTTAGTCCTCGGGGACAAATCTAACTATCGATATTTGGGGGCTACCCAATCATGGGGAGCACATCTAGATATTTATACTTGGAGGGGGGGATACTAATCCTGGGGGGGGGCACATCTAGCTATCTACATTGGAGGGAGCAACCTAATTATGGGGGACACTTTTGGCTAGCTATACTGGAAGGGGAGGCTACCTAATCATGGGGGGGGGGGGGTGGGGGGGGGGCATATCTGGCTATCTAAACTGGAGAGGGGGGAGGCTACTTATTCATGGGGTGCACATGTAGCTATCTATACTGGGGGCAGATACCTTAACATAGGGGCATGTCTAGCTATCTATACTGGTAGGCGGGCTACCTAATCCTGGGGGACACATCTGGCCATCCATACTAGGGGGAAACTACCCAACACAGGGGAGCACAGCTGGCCTTTCAGGGGCGGTGGGGGGTCCATCAGTGGTCGGGGAAGGGAAGGTCAGGGGGCCCCCAAGTTACTTTTGCCCCAGGGCCCCATGGGAGCTAGAACCGGCCCTGCCTGTAGGTAGCCAGCAAACACCCGTAGGGAGTCAGAGAGCCCCCCCCCCCCCCCTTAGGTAGCCAGAAAGCAGTAGGATCACATGCATAGTGCGCATCAGGAGCAGTCAAGATTAGAGATGTCGCGAACCTCCGATTTTCGGTTCGCGAACCCCGTTCGCGAACCTTCGCGAAAGGTTCGGTTCGCCGAAAAGTTTGCAAACCGCAATAGACTTCAATGGGGATGCGAACTTTGAAAAATAGAAAAAATTATGCTGGCCACAAAAGTGATGGAAAAGATGTTTCAAGGGGTCTAACACCTGGAGGGGGGCATGGCGGAGTGGGATACATGCCCAAAGTCCCGGGGAAAAATCTGGATGTGACGCAAAGCAGCGTTTTAAGGGCAGAAATGACATTGAATGCTAAATTGCAGGCCTAAAGTGCTTAAAAACATCTTGCATGTGTATACATCAATCAGGGAGTGTAATTAGAGTTCTGCTTCACACTGACGCACCAAACTCACTGTGTAACGCACCGCAAACAGCTGTTTGCGTAGTGACGGCCATGCTGGACTGGTGCGCACCATGGCAAGAGTGTAGGCCGTGGCGGTTTTCAAGCCCATATGGTCACCGGGCTGTGGTAACTCAATGATAGAACAACAGTGACTGTCCAGCTGATCAAATTTGGTCTGTCCACAATGAAGCAACGACCTTATTATCTTCCTGTATGTAGGTAGGCATAGGTAGGTGTCCCAGTAGTTAGCTAGGCATAGGTAGGAGTCCCAGTATAGGTAGGTAGGCATAGGTAGGTGTCCCAGTAGTTAGCTAGGCATAGGTAGGAGACCCAGTATAGGTAGGTAGGCATAGGTAGGAGTCCCAGTATAGGTAGGTAGGCATAGGTAGGTGTCCCAGTAGTTAACTAGGCATAGGTAGGAGACCCAGTATAGGTAGGTAGACATAGGTAGGTGTCCCAGTAGTTAGCTAGGCATAGGTAGGAGACCCAGTATAGGTAGGTAGGCAAAGGTAGGAGTCCCAGTATAGGTAGGTAGGCATAGGTAGGTGTCCCAGTAGTTAGCTAGGCATAGGTAGGAGACCCAGTATAGGTAGGTAGGCATAGGTAGGTGTCCCAGTAGTTAGCTAGGCATAGGTAGGAGAACCAATATAGGTAGGTAGGCATAGGTAGGTGTCCCAGTAGTTAGTTAGGCATAGGTAGTAGACCCAGTATAGGTACGTAGGCATAGGTAGGTGTCCCAGTAGTTAGCTAGGCATAGGTAGGAGACCCAGTATAGGTAGGTAGGCATATGTAGGTGTCCCAGTAGTTAGCTAGGCATAGGTAGGTGTCTCAGTAGTTAGCTAGGCATAGGTAGGAGTCCCAGTATAGGTAGGTAGGCATAGGTAGAAGTCCCAGTATAGGTAGGTAGGCATAGGTAGGTGCCTCAGTAGTTAGCTAGACATAAGTAGGAGACCCAGTAGTTAGCTAGACATAGGTAGGTGTCCCAGTAGTTAGCTAGGCATAGGTAGGAGTCCCAGTATAGGTAGATGGGCATAGGTAGAAGTCCCAGTATAGGTAGGTAGGCATAGGTAGGTGCCTCAGTAGTTAGCTAGGCATAGGTAGGTGCCCCAGTAGTTAGCTAGGCATAGGTAGGAGACCCAGTATAGGTAGGTAGGCATAGGTAGGTCCCCTAGTATAGGTAGGTAGGTAGTTGTCCCCGTATAGGTAAGTAGGTGCCCCAGTAGTTAGGTAGGCATAGGTAGGTGTCCCAGTATAGATAATTAGGAAGGGCCTGGCTGGCACAGTAATAACAATTACCAAGGTCCAGCTGCAACAGATAGGGCTGTATAATTCAGTGAGCAACACACAAAAAAAAAACACATCAGGAAAACATTAGAGCTCTCAAAAGAGCTGTTGAGGGGTGCTATTTTAGCAATAACAATCAGCCAGGAGCAAGCCGAGATCCTAACTAATCTTTCCCTAGGAGAACAAGTCTGCAGCAGCTGTCCCTAGTCTGTTTCTAGCAGGCACACGAGTGGGTGTAATGGCCGGCAAACCTACCTTATATAAGGGGGGGGGTGGGGTTCCTGGGCTTAGTGTAGCCTGAATGGCTACAATGTGCCTGCTGACTGTGATGCAGAGGGTCAAAGTTGACCCTCATAGTGCATTATGGGGCGAATCGAACTTCCGCAAAAGTTCGCTTGGTCCAGGCGAACGCGAACCCCCAAAGTTCGCCTGGAACCGTTCGCTGGCGAACCGTTCTCTACATCTCTAGTTAAGATAACTCACCTCGCCGGGATCCACATGTGCCGCATCTCCTTCCTGGTCCTAGGTGTCCCATTGCACTGGTAACAGTGTCCCCCTCTGTCGCTACCCCCTGGGCCCTATAAATGGGCATGTCCCTGAGCCTTCAAGGGTTTTTGGTGAGATCATTTCATTTGTAGCCAGTGATCTATATATCATTAATATTTTGATCTTAATATCAATCAAAAATTCCATAGTTTGCACATATTTAGATTAAATTTGAATCTAATGTCAAATGTATTGAATTTTTTTTTTAGCAATGTATAACCCTCTATACATACCAGGTGCCATTGCATATGCACTCACTAATCTATTCCAGACCTGCTGTTTCCTCTCTTAAAACACCTTGGACTTGATTCACTAACCGGCGCCAGAGTGAAAAGCCACTTAGTGCCCCAAAAGTGGCTTTGTGCGCACTAACAGCCGCGCCAAGCTACATCGCGCACAGCAGCATGCGCAGTGCGGTGCGCCGGTAATAGTGCGCGGTGGAACGATAACGTCGCACCCGCTGCCCTGTAAACGTTGCTGTGCACGCTGCTGTGAGCGATGTGTGAGCGCAAACCACCTAACTCCATGGTTTGCGCCCACTAGGTATTAAGGCTTAGCACCGGTTAGTGAATCAAGGCCCTTGAGGGTAAAATGAAATAACTTTAACATTTCTTAATGACATACTGTAGGACTGCATTAGCAAAAGATCTGTGCACCCTCCTTATGCTTCAATGTATAAATGTTGTACTTTTAGGTTGCTTTAACAGTGAGACGTTACAGGCGCACGTTAGTGCAGCCTGTAACGCTTCCCAACGCACAGCAATGTAACTGCATGGGCTGTTCACAGTGCCCACGTTGCGTTACATTGTAACGCTGCACTTCAATCTAAAGTGCAGCATGCTACGGCGTTAGAGCGGCTTTGCCGCGTTAGCCTGCTTGCACAGGCGCAGTGATTAGCCACATGGCTAATTAATATTCACTGCACTGTGCTGACATCACTGGCGGGACCACGTAATGTGGAGTGTTCCGCTCACGTGGTCTCCACCAGCGCATGCGTACTATAGTATGCATCACGGACACATCAAAGAGCCGCTTAATGCGGCTCTTTGCTAACGTCCTCTGCCACCACCACCATGCGTTGCGTTAGGTGCACGTTATGCAACGTCTTAGTGTGAAAGAAGCCTTAAGCTTTAGTCTAGTACACAGGATGGGAGCCTGAGGAAGATAATAACTAACCAGAGACAGTTGTTTATTGCTGTCTTTTCCAGTGTCATCTTCCTTGGGCAATCAGATGTGTCAGTTAAAATTCCATTAAAGCTATTGATAGTTTTAAACTGTAAACACTTGCGGTCAAAAGTAATACTGGTTTACTTTAACTATGATACCTATTTAAGTCCAAGATTCCAGCCTTGTTCCTGCCCTGCAGCATGGTTCTAGTATGGTACTATGGGGGATGCTGCAGGGAGTACTTGACCATATTTATCATTTGATCCAAGTAATCCTCCCCGGACAACATTACTAGCATTTAGTGGCATAGCAGTAGAAGGTGCAGAGGTTGCAACTGCACTGGGGCCCCTGAACCAGAGGGGCCCAGTCAGGGCCGGATTTGTACTCTTTACCGCCCAAGGCCACTGTCACCAGCCGCCCCCCCCCCCCTCTTCAGTATAGGTGGCCAGATGACCTCTCCCCCCTTCTCTTTAGTACAGGTAGCCTGATGATCTCCCAGTACAGGTAGCGAGATGACCCCTCCCCCATTTCCGTCCAGTATAGGTAGCCAGATGACTCCCTTAATCCCTCCCCCCCTCTTCAGTATAGGCAGCCAGCTCGCCTTCACGCCGCAGCAGCCATCAGTGTTACTCATTTCTCCACTCGTCTCCAGTGCAGAAGCTTCCTCTTCCTTTCCGTCTCCAATGCTGCTCAAGTCCATAGCTGCCGGCCACAATGCAAACGTGCACAGAGAGCAAGATGGCTGCTGCACAGGTGGCCAGCAGCATAGTACTGTGATCAGATGCTTGCCTGATTTCTCTGCATTGCAGCATGTGTAAGCTTGCACCGGTTTAGCCTGCTGCTTTGGTACCCTTGCTCCTGTGGTGCCCTAGGCCATGGCCTAGTGGCCTTGTCCTAAATCTGGCCCTGGGCCCAGTAGGGGCCCTCCTTACTCCCCCTTATTAGCTTTTCATTGGTGCTATTCTGGTAATGAACACCTCTATATGTGCATTGCATAGTGGTAAGCCTTAGAAAACTTATGTTTCCTTAGACTAAATACACCTTTCTGATGCTGCAGCTGGCCTTGATAGATTTTGGGGCTCCATAACAATAGAGTCCTTTGGGCCCCATGTAAAACTCGCACATGGACTCCAGAGTCCTCGGTTACGCTACTGCTAGCATTCACTCTATAAGCCATTACAAACTGCAGAAAGCACTTTATGTGGCTAAATGGAAACATAAGTTTCTTAACTCCGTAGACAGTGTGAGAAGTTCCTGTATTTTGCATTGGTTTAGGCCCGGATTTACATCACAGGAGCCTACAGGCACAGATGTCCTGGCACCCTAGACTTTACCCTCCATGAACCTACAAACCCCCGCCGAACCGCACCGCAAGTGTACTGGCTGGCCCAGATGTCATTTCTCTCTTACTTCCCTTGCCCGTCATAGGTAGCTACAGGTTCCCCTTAGCATTAGGTAGCCAGAGGTACCCTCAGTATTAAGTAGCTAGTGGTGCCTCCGACTGAAGGGAGATCTAGTCAGTGGAATGCCGAGAGCTGGATGAGTAACCTCTCATTTATGCTCTGCTCAGGACTCTGCATAGAGAAGGAGGAAGGGGGGCACTAGGGGAGGAGAGTGAGCTGCCTTTCCATCATCAGGCGCCTGTAGGCACATGCCTACAGTGCCTTATGGTAAATCCGGCCTTGCATTGGTTCATACTTAACACACATAACACGCAAACTGTAATGCTTCAGTCCTGCTTAAATTATTGATGCTGATTCTCCATAAACCTATAACTGCAGCTTTACTGAATGCCTCACTAGCTATACAACTGCAATTGTTTTCTCTTGTGTCATGCTGACAGGTCACAGATGATTTCACAGTTCCTTTAAGTTTGTTGGAAATAATACGCTGGAACAATATGAACTCTCATCCACATTAAGTAGACAATGCATATTTCTAGCATTGAAATCTTATATCTATGCACCTGTTTCAGGTTAAAAAAAAAACAGTGTTTAATTATACATGCAGATAGGTCAAAGTCACACTGTAATTTAGTGTGTTAGCTGACATTAACTTCTTAGCATCGCTGTATTTAGATAGCATGCTGCCTTAGGCACTGGTTAATGATAATGTCCTTTTGCATAGGTTCCACACCTTTTCTCTTATGACGTTTTATGGCAAGAGCTAAAAAGAATGTGTGATCAGGCAGCACGTTCTCTATTTTTTGGCCTCTTTTACCAGTGGCGTAGCAATAGGAGGTGCAGAGGTTGGGACAGCACTGGGACCCTTGGGCCCCAATTGTCCCTCCCTCAACTGCAGTATTAACTCTCTGTTGGCCCTGTGCTGGTAATAATCACTTATCACTATTGATGCTTTGAATAGTAGCAATTGTTAACAAACTGTTCCTAATCCCTTTCTTGCATTCTAAAGGTGCATACACACGCTGGACTTTTTCAAACTACGGGTGATCAGACCCGCCAGTGGGGTGATAGTTCTGATGACAGTTGCATGTGAGTACAAGCTGTCGCCAGACTGGTAAGGCTGGTTTTGATTGACCCGCCGAGCCTATTGGGGGGACCAATGTAAAACTTGCACTGGGACCCATTGCTCCTTAGATACATCTCTGTCTTTTACACTAGCAGTTATGCAAACATTTGGAAAACTTTATGACATGATTTCTAGGCATTAAAAGGGGTATATTGAGAGTCGCTGCTGTTTTAGGCTTTGTAGAACTGCTGCTTCACTCTCAGGATTTGGGTTGGCCTTATCCCAAATTTAAAACCAAAAGGTTATCAAAACTAAATGTAAAAAGGAAGAGAGTAGCTCTAGATGGCCTATAAATCCAATAATTATTTTATTAATATGTAAATCACCTAAATGTTTCCATCATTAAAATAGTACTTTTTTTTAAAAGTGTGCATTTCTTTAAAAAGCGTACTGTTTCTTTAAAAGATATATGTTTCAATTATAAATTATCATTCATACCCCATTTACTCACACATACATGATTGAAGCACTTTGATTTAGCCCTTTAAAAATTCAAAAGGTAACTTAACCATTTGAGCCTGCGGGGATTTTTCCAGGAAGCATATAGAGGACGGGAAACTTTTTTTTATGTCAGAAAGACAGCGGCGTCTGATGAGAAGCCGCCGTTTTTTCTGCTGGGAACTTAGATCAATGAATGGGAACCAAAAATGCGCGTAATATTGACTATACAAAAAGTCTATAATTCAAACAGTTGTCCCCAGATCATGAACCTATAATCTCCTTGTTAGAGCTAGATGTTTTCTCATGCAAACAGTGTTCTTAGTTCCTCAAAACAGTATTGCTCAAATGCTCAGCTGATTCCCCTAATAGTTCATCCAATCAAAGCAGATAATCTCCACATATATGTATCCCCACATCAGCAGGGATCTTCACTGATATTACACTGTATGTTCAATGATAGCACTCACGTATACCATTGTCCCTTTCAGCTCCACTGGATGATCTCTAGACTTCACATGTGAGCACCGGCCGGCCGCTCTAACACACTGAGGCTGGCATCTTCCCTCTCTGGTATTCCTGCCCGCTGTACTCCACTGTACACGTGTAACGATCCACTCAGCTGCCTGCGCAGGCAGGCAGCCTTTTGATCATTATTCAGGTCTGCATGCTGCAGGACTCTGGAAAGAAGACCTTCTGTCAGTTTTGCAGCTTGTGCTTGCTGAGGAATTTGCATACGTTGTCATGCAAATTGCCTGGCCACATTCATTGGAGGCGTGTACTATAAGTACTATGTGTGTCCCACAATGCTTCGCTGCTCATAGAGGTTTGTTCCTGCTGGACTCACCTGGAGTGTCAGCCACTGCTATCTTAGTATAGTTAATTCTTGGGGAGTGCTCCTTGCATTCCTAGTTAGTGCAGTCAGTTTGTGTATAATTTGTACTGCCTATTCTGTCCTGTCTTGTCTGTCGCGATTGCGCTGTCACCAGCGGCGGTTGATAGCGAATCGCTCTGTCTTGTTTGGATCGCACTAGCCTCTAGCGGTAGCGGCTGTGGATCCTTCTGATCTAGTTCCTGGAGTGTAAGCTGGAGCAGCGGTTGCTACCAGCTACCTCATCTGATCTGTCTTGTTTAGATCGCACTAGCCGCTAGCGTTAGCGGCTGTGGATCTTTCTGATCTGTGTTCCTGCTTGGATCACACTTGCTCTGGCGGAAGAGCGGTGGATCCTTTCTGCCTAGTTCCTGTTTCTCGTTTGTCTGTCTTGTCTGATACGGGCGCTTGCTGTAGGCTCGATGAGGTAACCGTTAAGCAAGCGTTCACGTTCTTTGTTTCGTGTTTGTCTGTTGATGGTTAGTTAGGCGTGCTTGTCTCTATTGTGCTTATCACGTGGAGACCGCGCATAACCGCGTGCACTGTTGCGAATGAGTGCGGTGTTCGCGGTTAGCTAGCGTTTATTATTTTCCGTATATTCTCATTGTATTATTTGCTGTGCCTTGGCTAACCTCGTATTCTGTTCTGATCTGCCTTGTGTCACGTCTGGCGATCGCACCTCTCGCGATCGCGTTCCTATTTCATATCTGCTGTTGTGTGTGCGCGGTCGCGGGGTGGCGACTAGATTGGCGCACACACATACAATCTGTCCCTTTGCTCGTTCTCATTCGCAATCGCCTCTCTTGCGATTGCGTTCTGCACTTCGTACAAATTCCTGTCTGGCATTTGTGGAGGTACAGAGGATTGGTTCCTCTGCACTCCCCAGCGCCATCTGCCGACAGGAATTTTCCCTCTACTGGTGCTTGCACCAAAAGCTGGGTTCTAGTATCTTGACACGCTTGTGGAGGACCTCCGCAGTGTCAGCGCACATCTTTGTGCGCTGAACACGGAGATATCCCACAATCGTTACAACACGGCTTCCTGATAGTCATCAGGCCAGGCTGTGACATCACTTCCTGCTGACGTGCCCACTAGTCCTTCCTGCGTTCCACCACTTACATAGTTGATCTGGTCTCCGCTTGCATATATTTTTACGCGTGAACCAAGCATCACTTGTATATTGTCACTTCTCATGCAGTTGTGCAAGATTCACTTAGGCCAATCTCTCAGATTAACATGTTTCAACGGTTTGCGACCATCTTCATCAGAATCAATCAATTTATATGCATTGCCAAAGAAGCTTTTGTTAGTTATATAGTAGATAATCGGGACTTTAGCCACCCTCACTATTAACCTATGCAGTGCACTTCTATAGGGAAAACTGCTGCAGCCTCTAAACACATACGGATTTGAGAGTGGTTGCCAGTGGCGGCTCCAACTTCAAATTTTTGGGGGGGGAGCACAAAGGGATGGGTGGCTGCCAGGGCCCATGTGGGTGATCGGTGCTTGTATGGCTAGCTTTAGATATTTTTTGTTTAACTCAGGTGATAAAATTAAGGCTAACTAGTAGACATCACAAACCGAAAACAGAGGCTTTTGAGGAGAGCAGATTTTACAAATGATGATGCTATTATTGAAGAAAAGTTAATACAAATATAAGTGTCATCCAGATACATTAATTACAAGGGATCTTGCAAGGATTGTGAGGTATTTATGGCAAATAGACAAGACCCTTGGTTTACTTAACGCCTACACAAACTCAGAGATGGAAATTGAGAGTTTTTTAAAGACCCAATCCTGTTGACTGTACGCTGCTGGAACCTGGAAACTGTTAACTGTATGTTACTGAGCAGGGGGGGCACTCAGGGGGGGGCAAAGTGATTTCCGGGGGGGGGGGGGCAGTGCCCCAGCGTGCCACAGTGTAGCGCCGCCCATGGTGGTTGCTGAAGTTTGAATGATCCATGTGGCTTTCTGCTAAGTCTTTGGCCCATGTCTTTACACAGTGTGTGGTTTTAGTGGGCAGTAAGATGCAGTGGTTTTGTGGTTTCTATCCAGATGCAACTTTATGGATAGGGGAAATACTGTAGTTGTATGCTATCTGACCCATATATTTATTTCAAGATGCCTTTCTGCTAAGTTATATTGGGGAACCATGCCTATCACTCTAACTATGCCTATTTAGGTACATTCATTGCCTTATTGAATTAACATCTCTATAACAGATTTTTTTATGGGCTGTCTTCTGAATCAAATTCTTATTACAGTGCTGCTGTGCTAGGATCATTCTGCTAATGACATGGAAGTAAAAGGAAACTAGCAAGATGTCAAAAGTAACCAACTCAATTACCACATATCACTTTGACCACATATTCTTCTCATAAGGGCTGTATTGAAAGAGCATCAACTGAGACATAATTGGTAAACAAGCTGTTGCGTAAAATAAGAATTTATTTAATATCACCCTTCAAAATCTTCAAAACTGAAAAATCATCTGCTTACTATCTATCTCTTGAAATGCCTCATTCATACAAGTCAGATTTTACTTTTCAGCTGCCACCTAATGAATAGGAACTGGAGAGCGGAGATAAGCATATTGCTATAATTTACACTTACCTGCAGTCGTCGGGAGATAATCTCTTTTTGAAATGATGATTTCTGACTTGCCCTGGGCACAGACATCTTCTGTGCTCATAATGATCCTTAGAACTCTGCAGAGATGATTGAATAGCATGCAGTACAAGCATTATCTGCTACAAACAGTAAAGCACACAAGTTGAAAGGAAAAATAAAGCATTTTCAGAAGTGTATATAACAGTATGAGACTTACCGCAGTCTTAGCGGTGTAACTGTCACTTTCCAATGGCCATGTGGAAAGGCTTTGGTATGGCGGGGGGGGGGGGGGGGGGAGGCACAGGAGGAGCCTAATGCAAATTGCTAGCTGGAATATGTTGGAGGTTATATAGTTACCTCACCTGTCCTGATGGATTCAGGGTCAATTCTAGACTTTTTGCTTCCTGAAACAATACATTATGAGGACCCCCCCCATGTATGTGTGCAAAGCCAGAGCGGAGAGGAGAGACACATCGGGTTGTGCATTGCAGGCACTGACACTACACTTACCTATCTCTGCATCCTCATCCCTGCTGGCCCCAGGCTCTGGCCCCCAGTATGTTGGGTATCTGTTGCACCAGCATTGCATCGCTCACTCGCTCTTAGCAGATTAGTGATAGGATCAACAGCCACACTTGAAGTCCTGAGTCCTCTCTGACTACAGAGGCACCTCATGTGATGTCAGTACGTAACAGGTCACATGAGGCACCGCTGTAGCCATGGATACAGGGTGTGGATGGAGGGGGCTGTCCAACAGGATAGGTAAGATAAATACATCCAGCAGCGTCTCCCATTATGCATTAGGGTTGGAGGGGGAGTGGACTCAAAGTTGGGACTGCCACTCACTACTCTTGGCTTGTTAGGGAAATAACAGATGGAACTACTCTGGACAACCATTTTGCCAGATGAAACAATTTGAAAATGACTTTTTATACAAGTTGGTGTTGTAAACGAAAACAGTCTAAAGTTTCTTCTAAAACTCTAGGCTTTGTACAGTTGTACTAGCAGAGCACACAGCAGCACACAGACTTAATTACTTTAAGTCTCCCTATAGCACCCAAATGTCTGGTGTTGTTAAGAAATGACTTTTTAATTCTGAACCTTTCCAGCTGAAGTCTTTGATAAGACTCTGGAGCTTAGTGACATCTGACCACACTAATGGGATTGATAGAGCATGAAGCTGGAGTATGTAGTAGCCACGTATCTAAACAAGGCATGGTTAATTCTGCCACTACTAACTGCAGCTCTACATAGCTTTCATTTCAATGTATACTACTTTTTCATTTTTGTATTAAACATTTATTAGTTCAACCCCAAATATGATAATGTATTATATAGAGTTAGATATAGTTAGGTTTTTGCCACCCGCACATAGGATATATCAGATCATAGTGGGAGTTGCTGACAGTTTGTAAATTCGGGGTTTTGTTATAGCAGCTGCTTGCAACATTCACAGCAACTTTTTTTGAATAACTGGTTTATGAAAAAGAAACATCACTGGCACTTTGTGCATGAGGCTGTAATCACACTAATGCTAATTTACTAACCTTTGAGCAACAGAAATGGCCAATGCAATGCTAATTATTCTGGCTTGCGAGGATATTGAATGCAAATATTATTAGCATCTCAGTGACCATCTCTATTCAGCAAGATCCACTATGACTCAGTCTGCTATAGGTTGCTATATTTTACTACTTCTTCATAGCAGAAATACAGTCCAGGTTGTTGGATCACTTTGGGTATTTCTACTGGGGAACCTCAGAGATTGGTGGAGATGCTATAGGCTAAGGTCACACTGCATTCATTGCATTCAGCACATCGCAACAGATTTAAAAATTGGAATCTTGGATCAACCTAAATACCTTGTCGCTAGTCATTTGTAAAGTATATAAAACGTGTGCATTGTCTGGTACTGCACAGCTTGGATCACATGATTACCATAGGACCTGACTAACCATGGACTCAATGCGACCATGTGAATGAGCCCATCGTGTGTGATGATTGTAATCAACACTAAAACACATGGCAACTTGCAAACTGTGAATACACCCTGATATACAGTATATATTCATGCCGCTAACTGTCCATCACAGGAGCTCACAATCCAATCTAATCCTGTAATACAGATTCATCTGTAGCAGAAGATAATTATCACCTTAAAACATAGAAAAAAATTACTTTAAAAACATTTGTTTCTGTATTATTTCATCAGTTATTTATGTAGCGATTATAAAAGATGAGTAATAACAAAACTCAATGCCTGTATTACTCTGTATTACTACTGTTGGCAGTACTGCTAGTAAACTGATCTTCTGACATTTTTGAACTGGCTTAAAAGTCAATCTGTGTACCCACAATAACCTTCACACTATTTAGGTTACACACTTGTTGATGTTTGCAGCTGAGAAAAATTGTATCACATGTGGAGAACAAATAAGTCTAATGTACTGTCAAAACCTTATAAGGTCCTGGCTATTCATTAAAAGAATTAGGTCTGGAACCCACTAGCAGGGCTGCTCCAAGTGCTTGTGATTTTAGAAGCTCTTGCTTCCTGAAACTAAACCTAGACAAAACAGAATTTATGATCTTCCCACCCCGGACATCCATTAACCTCCCAGATGTGCATGTCACTGCTAACCACACTACCATTCGCCCTACCTCTCAAGCCCGCTGTCTGGGTGTCACCCTAGACTCCGCACTCTCCTTCACTCCCCACATCCAAAACCTCACAAAGTCCTGCAACTTCCACCTTCGTAACATCTGTAAGATTCACCCTTTCCTGACCTCTGCCACCACCAAACTCCTCATCCATGCCCTCATAATTTCCCGCCTTGACTACTGCAATGCCCTGCTGTCTGGTCTCCCTATGACCCGAACAGCCCCACTGCAGTACATCATGAACGCGGCAGCCAGAATTATCCACTGCTCCCATCGCTCCACCACGGCGGATCCCCTCCTTGAATCCCTCCACTGGCTTCCTACCCAGTCCAGAATCAGATTCAAGATACTGTGTCTGACCTACAAATCTGTCCACAAAACCTGTCCAACCTACATTTCCGATCTTACTCAGAGGTACACACCTAGCAGCTCACTCCGCTCTTCCAATGAACTTCGCCTAACCGCCCCCCGCATCTCCCAGTCCCATGCACGCCTCCAGGACTTCTCAAGAGCTGCTCCAACACTATGGAACTCCCTACCTCCACCCATTAGGGCAGCCCCCTGATTCAAGATCTTCAAGAAAGCCCTCAAAACTCACCCTTTCACTCTGGCCTACTACCCCTCACAAGTGCTCTAAACCCACAGCTGAACTCTGGTCCCCTACCTTCCGTGTCCTTACGTCTCCCTCTAGATTGTAAGCCTTTGGGCAGGGTCCTCCTCCTTTTGTGTCCTACCTGATCATGCACCTCCATTACTGTGAACCCATGCTATGCATCTGAGTGAACCTAACTTGCCTAATCTCCATGCTCCCCTCCAGTGACTAAGCATTACCTTGTACTCATACTGTGCTGCATGATCTGGTCTTTCTTGTATTCAGGTATTGTCATTTTGCTGTGTGTCACCCCTAAATATTGTATGTATCCCTATTTATTGTCCAGCGCTGCGTAATATGTTGGCGCTTTATAAATACAATAAATAAATAAATAAATAGCGCTGGTTCTCACTGTGAGAAATTTAACTTGTGGCGATCGGCAAAGTGCTTCAGCAGTGTCACTCTATGAGGGTGTACTCACTGCAGTGTTTCAATTTTTAGAAAATCAGAAATGTGCTGTCTATACCATTTTTAGAGCAATTTTTCTTAAAGGCCCTTAGTGATTGTAATTGTGTTTTATTGTGTGAACTAGGCCTAATGTAATGCTATGTGGGATGTGATTCTTTTAAAAAGAAAATCACCCATAGCATTATATTAGCAAGAGCTTTTCATATCACAAGCACTTAGGAAAGTGCTGCTAGTGGGTTCCAGGCTTAACTGTTAATTACACCATATTAAAATAATAGTCATCAAGTCATTTCATCTGTTAGCGAAACTCCGTTTTGATAGAATATATTTTTGCAATTAAAGAAAAGACCAATTACTCTCAGGGCGTTAAGCTGTCATGCACAAGATTAGCCTGGATATGTAGATATAAATACATTACAGCACCCTAAGCTGCTTGTGATGCACACAGCTCAAGAAGGCACCAGAGTGGACTGAAATGGACGTTACACACTGCCAGCTCATTCTGCCAAGACCATAAAGGCAACATACAAGTACAATCGCACACATCAAATAAGATCCAAGACCTAACAGTAAGAGAAACAAATAAAAAAAATAGTTTTATTGCTCCAAGACCTAACAGTAAGAAAAACAAATACAAAAAATAGTTTTATTGATCCAAGACCTAACAGTAAAGGTGGCCACTAATGATCCAATCTTTTTCATCCAATCTTACCATTTCTATGTAATATAAGGTAACTGCCTGAAGTATCCATTCAGTATATTCACTCAATTTACCCGTATACTACATAGATTTGGTAAGATTGGATGAAAAAGATTGGATCATTAGTGGCCACCATTAGAAACAAATAATAATAAAAAAAAATAGTTTTATTTAAGAAAAAATTTAGCATGTGATATCACAAAAAAACACTAAATAACAACAAAAGACTTTCTATGTACATTATTACCTCATTGATGATAATAAGTAATCACAGAGATCAATAACATCTTCATACAGTAACAAGCTAATTGAACTATTAATGGATGCAGTGATTATACAGCACAATAGCAATCTGAATCACATCTTGATGATATATTATACTGTATACAACAATACATATATAAACCATATCTAAAGATACAGACTGCTAGGTGCTAGTGAGTATACAGTAAGTGAAACACGGAATTCAAAATATATAGTCACGCACGCTTTAAAAAAAAATAAAAGAAAGTAAAACAAATCCAATGATAATGGCGAGACTACAAGCAAATAAAAAATAAATGTAAATATATACGTATAAAAATATCAGAGGTCGTCCAAAAATACTTGTAGCAAACTTAACTGAATGTATGCATTAAATAATTGTGCGATTATCTGTATTATGCATTAGCAGGCATTATTATGTATTTATAGCGCACGGATTAAATAGACTCTACTTGCATGCTAATTTTATGCAACTTGAATCTGAGGCAGAGGCGTAACAATTCCCCCCCAGGCCCCCCTCTTCCATCAAATGCCCCCCCACACACACATGCACATGTGGTGAGTCACATACACAGTCCCTCCCTCCCCCCATGCAGAGTAAGGGAAGGGAACAATGTATATTTAAAGAGAATCTGTACTCTAAATTTTTTACAGCAAAAAGCCTACCATTCTATTCATTATGTTCTCCTGGGCCCCTATGTGCTGTTTTTGCCACTCCCTGCTGCAATCCTGGCTTGTAATTGCCAGTTTTAGGCATTGTTTACAAACAAACTAACCAGCTTGTGATAGGCTCACATAAGCAGAGTGTGTGAGTCATACAGAGCCTGCAGGGGGCCTGCAGAGGGTGTGTATCCCTTCTATCCAATCACAAGCAGCCCTGCACATTCCACACATTCCAGCCTTAGCTGACAGAGCAGACAGAAGAAAACAGATTAGATCATATAACAGAGATAACACAGCCACTGTGCAATTAGGAAAAGCTGCAGTAAGCCAGAGCACATTAGAACAGGCAAAGGAACTTATAGGATAGAAGAACTAAGGCTGAAAATTTTGTTACAGAGTCTCTTTAACTGCTCTGGCTCTATGTCAGGCATCCTCTTCCTTCTAGCAGCCACTCCCTCTATGATGCATACCTGACATCCGATCACGTGACATGCATCATAATTACGTCGAAGTAACCTACATCACATAGACTTTACTATCCCCTCCCCCTCCCCTTACCCTAACTCTAACCCTCCTGCTATACGTTTGATAGTGAATGTAGGCTAATTCGACGGGTAGGTTATTTCGTCGGTACACCGGCAGTATACAAGCATAGAGCTTGCAGTTGCTGGGAAAAGAGGAGACCTGATGCAACGCTAGAGCAGGTAAATATACACTACTCTGCTTCACTAATTCTGCAAGGTGGCAAGGATGAAGAGCAAGTCCCTATAGCCTCTGTTCCTCTCCACCTCATGATGGCGGAGGCCATTGTTATGCCACTATGTGCCAATTTTGACGTTCCCTGCATACAGTTTGCAAGCAAGCTGACATTATTAGCATCTCATTGCTCACCCCTAGTGCTAACCTTTACTGCCAAATTTTGCAGATTACATAGTCATGTCACTGATTGTGTCTGAGAGCTCCCAATTTGTAATACTCTAAGCCCAGTTTTGGGAGAAACCTTTTATCATTGTATTTATATTCCACGAGAGTGCCCAGAAGAAACTAACACAAACATAAGGACCACACACAAACTCCGAGTATAACGTTTAATAGCCCAGGTTTGAACCTGATACCTGAGCACTGCAATACAAGTGCTATCTACTACACCACAGTGCCACCCACAGTTTGTTTCTATCACTATTTCTTTTCCATAGTTGATTGCTGCTGTTTTTGCCTAATGGGAGCTGCCATCTATTCAGTCTGTTATCTTATTTGAAATGTGAGTTTCTTAAGCAAAATGTACATTAATGGATGCTGGTAAATTAAAGGATGAAAATCATGTAATGTAAGTTATGGCTATGTGCTACACACCTTTTGTGTGGCAGTTTTCTTGATTGTATAATTTGCTAAATTAAATTGTTAATACAGCAATAACTGGGTACTGAATAGATAGGCTTATTTAAAGCCTTATACACAAGCAGAATAATTTCCAACTCTTTAGGCCATTGATCATTCATCTGTGAATCTTTGATTCATTTCCCGGTTGGTAATTGATGGAATGGAAAGCCAAACCCATGATGTACAAATGCCTATGATAGCTCTTCCAATCCGAGCCTTTGTTCATGGGAAATCCTGCCTGTTTTCCCTCTCCTGTCACTTTATATTAATCATTAATTTGCACATTCACATGGCTAGACATAACAAGTCATACTAGCCAATGGTGCATGCTATAATGCGCTGGAGAGTGCATGCCTTCTCTCTGGATGTCACATGGGTGCGGTAAGGAGGCGTGCACGACGTGTAATCAGCGCCGTGGCCAATCACAGTGGGGCAGGGCAGGAGGGGGCATGTGCTGGGTGGACGGGCACACATTCATACAGTAAAATGGCTTATAAATTATTATTACAGATCATCTTTCATGTGTTTGTTTATAGCAAAATCACTGCTCTTCACAGAGGCGGGTTAGCCACTCTTCACAGAGGCGGGGTTAGGGCAGATTCACACTGGGGAGCTTTCTGAGTGATTTCCGCAGCCCTTTAAATTGCTGGCGATCGCTAGTGCTTTGAAAAGCGCTATAGTAATGTGTAGAATATGGCACGTGATCTCACTGCGGCGATCGTGAGCAATTCACAATTTGCAGAGATAGGAAATGCGGTACATTCAGCTCTTTTCTGCAATTTTGGAGTGATTGCTGTTCAAATGTTAAAAAATTGCAAACGTGATTGCTCAAAAATCCTGTTCGTGTCTAGTGGAAAAAAAAACTTCTTGTACTGTGGTAAAATTTAGAGAAACCGAGAGCCCAATATAGTGTAGTATGTTATGCAAAAATAAAGTAAAGATAATCAGTGAGAAGAGTATACTCACAAGCGTGGTTTACCACATAGGCAACCACTGTATAGGCAGGTGAGGAGATTAGGCCTGTCCTCACTCAGGGATAAGAAATCGTCTTTGTAGATCAGAAAAAGGGGTAGATCACCCCTCCACCAGGGGTGGACACGGTATAGCAGTAGGAGAACAGAGGTGCCAGCAAGATAAAAATGGATAAAACCTTTAAAATTTGCATGGAGGAAGTGGTGGACTTACCTCCATAAAGCAGACACAAAAGACTGTCTGAATAGTAGCAATCACATTTATTATATAGTACCCCAAAAAGTGAAGTGCAACGCGTTTCGCAGGCCAAGCCCGCTTCATCAGGCAATAAATGTGGGGACAAAACAGAATTTCGGCAATAGCAGGTGTAGCGCCTCACGTTTATTGCCTGATGAAGTGGGCTTGGCCTGCGAAACGCGTTGCACTGCACTTTTTGGGGTACTATATAATAAATGTGATTGCTACTTTTCAGACAGTCTTTCGTGTCTGTTTTATGGAGGTAAGTCCACCACTTCCTCCAAGCAAATTTTAAAAGTTTTATTCATTTTTATCCTGCTGATGCCTCTGTTCTCCTACTGCTATTCTTGTACTGTGTGTGCTTCTGTATGCAGAAAACGTATGATACCCTGCCATTGACTGAGTGGTCTGTACTAGAGAACACCAAGTACCAAGAAGGGCGCAGGTTGGATTTATGGTAACTAAAATACTGCCTGTAGAAAATCCTTGTTGCTTAATATACTGTACATAGAGAGCAATGTCTGTACTGTCTGGCAGGTGCTGTTCTGCTTGCAACCAGTACGTCTTTCAAGAGCTGACATTTTTTGTTTGTACAATGTGAACAATGTTATTAATAATGAAATGCAGAATGATAGTCTGTGCCATAGATTCAGTAATTGGATGGCATTATAGATGCTGCAGTCTAGCTCTGTGCAGTGGATCACAGTGTATTGGTATAGGTTTATATTTTACCTCACCTGAAACATTCACCAGAGAATGTTCACCTAACATATAAGTGGCCATATTTATTTGATATTTCCAGGAGATCCAATTACAGTAGTTTTTATTAAATCTTATGGTAATCTATTGGTACCGACTGCGCTGCTGATACATTTCTGATGAAATTCAGATAATTTCATTCATTTTGCACAGTTTATTGATTAAATACATGATCAAGCATGGTGATAATTTACCTGATAAAGATCTAAGAAGGAGTTGTATGTCTTTGTCTGTCTAAGGGCCCGTTTCCACTGTTGCGACGCGATTTCGCCGGCACCCCGAGCTTGTAAAAACGCATGCGGATGCGTTTCCGCATGCTTTTTTACCCGCGATTTCGCGTGCGATTTCGCATGGCAGGGTGCCATGCAAAATTAACCATGACTCTGCCAGGGCAAAATAACATTGAAAAAGGTGTGAAATTGCACGCAAATCGCGGGTAAAAACGCATGTCAAAAATGCATGCGTTTTTCCTATTAAATACATTAGCGGCGATTCGCATGGATCCCCGACGCAGGCGAATTCTGTGGGTCCCGTCGTGCAGATTTGGCCCGCCGCCAAATCGCTCCCGCACGCCGCATATATGGAAACAGCCCCGGCCACTTCAATGTACCAAGCGCATCCGCATGTCGGCGCCGCATGTGGATTCGCTATGGTGGAAACGAGCCCTAATCAGTAACGGAGAGAATATCAGTCAATAAGAAGTTATGCTGTGTCAATATGATGTAGATTTATGTAGAATAATTGTTTGTAGAATAATTGAGTGCATTTTTTGCATTTCTTTTATTTATACAGTATGTAAAGCTGAATTTAGTTTGAAAGGTGAACATCTGACTTTTAACACAAGAGGTCTCTAGCCTCCTCAAAGATCACTAAAATACCAGCTTCTCTCCAGCCATAGCAGGACTGTATTACAAGCTCACTGAGCAAATACTGTTATGTTATTTTGTAATGGTTGCTATCCTTTTTAGTGCAAACATGTCACCTGGGTGCTCTTTTAAAAAGGTAATTTTTTTTGTTAATGGTGAAAAAAACAAATTTACCAGAATAAGGAATTTACTACATTCACTGAGAGGACTACTGCATTTCACGTGTCAACCACTGAGGTGGCTTATCTGTAACTTCAAACAAGGGCCTGATTCAGGAGTGCAAGCTCAGCGCACGTTATGCTGCGGTAGTGGAGCTAGCATGCACCAGTAACTTACGTGCGCTCCTTGTAACCAGCGGCTGCTCCACTCATCCCGCCCTGAGCCCTGGCGGGTCCAGTGGCTGTATAGAACGCAGCATATCGTGCGCTGAGCTCGCGCTCCTCTCATTAAGCCGCGCTGCTTTAGCAGCACAGCTTGACGAATCATGCCCAAGGTCTGTTAAGGTTCGTACACGTGACTGACGGATGGCCAACTTCTCTGAAGACACCGCTCTTCACAACCCCTCCTCCACCACTGGGTGGCGCTGTAACACTGACACTATTTTGTAATACCATGTGATCGGAACTCAGAAGAAGATGTTGGAATTGCAGGGCCATGGCTGAATGAAGAGGAGAGGCCAATCCAGCCATCCAAACAGGTAAAAATAAAAACAATCCCTGCACCGCTCTGCGTAGCTGCATTAGGTAGCACAGCAATTGATGTTGGCTGCGGATGCCCTGCCACAAGACAACTCGTGCAGGGATGCTAAAAGGTTAAACATTCTGATTGTCTGAAGCAGACCATACTTTTTTTCTTTAACTGACCAGATGTTTGATACAATAAAAAATTTCATAGAAAAATTAATTAGGGTGTCGATTTTGATCTAATTTCCAGTCAAAGGTTTATTGGTAAAGTTAACAAGTGGGGGAATCAACTGCCTTATGGTTTATATACAGTATGAAACAAGCTGTGGCAACAGTCCAATTGTTTTTTGAATCAGCTTTTAAAAGTCATTTTTAATTGTTTTATTTTTAACTCTAAGTAAGGAGGTTTGGTGGGGAAATTGTGTGTTGTCTTGTATTCTTCTGCATCTTTGGGCACAAAGCTTGGTGTGTGGCAACAATTCAAGCAATTTTCAAATCGATTTCTTTAGAAATTTCATCTAAATCGAATGCAAATTTAAGCAGCTTAGAAATGGACTAATCAAATACAGCAGCTGTTCTGAGCAATTCTAAGCATCTCATTGGCTGTCCCTAATCTGCAGCGAGCAAAAAGTCAGTGGAGTCAGAGTTGAATCGGAACTCCTCATTTGAATATTCACTGGAACAAGTATTCTGAAAGCACACAGAGAATCAGAACAACTGACAGGCAAGCAGCATTTTTAAAAGTATGTGAACAAGCAGAGGGCATGGAGATCACAATAATAGCTGCTTTAAGAGTCCTGTATCCAAGAGAACTTGGCCTCAGTGGCCAGCAATAAGGGGGTCCACTGCAGGCCTTATGGAGACCCGTGGTTGGCATCTAAACTGCAGTTTTTAGTAGCTACCTACTATTCTTTGAAGTCCCATCTGTCTACCATATATATATATATATATATATATATATATATATATATATATATATATATTTATTTTATTTTTTTTGGGGGGGGGGCAACATTTTTACTATGGGGCAAAGTGATTTATAGCTACACCCCTGTCGATGTCATTGTCCACATTCATGCCACTTCAGGCTTGTTTTATATAAACCTAGAACTCAGTGGCGCAACTAAGGAGCTTAAGGTCCCAGTATGAATTTTACATGGGGCTCCAAGCACTCTATTGATAGGAAACCTCAAAACCTGCTAAAGGCAGCCGCAGTGTCAGAGTGGTGTAATCAGAGTAAGAAAACAGTTTGCTAAGGATTACCACCATGTAATGCACATATAGAGGTGTTCATATTCAGCATAGCAACAATGCAGAGCTAATAAGATGGACTAATAGTGGGCCCCTCTAGTCTAGGGGCCCCGGAGCATTTGCAACCTCTGCACCCCCTTTTGCTACGCCACTGCTAGAACTCCCACCTATGATCATAGTCTGTCAAATGGACATTTTATACTAGAAAAATGCTAAACATTCAAACATAACGTATCAAAATAACATCCATGTTTAGCTATTATTGCAGTCTGTGTTTAGATATTTGCTAACATTTTAAACAATGTTTTAAAGGAACACACTTCTGCAATGCCTTCTCGGAAACAACCTAATTTTGCAATAGAGTTATGTGCTCACATCCTGAAATGCTTGAGCAGAATAGAGCTTTAGACTTTGAGGACATTGTGTTTCCTATTGTTACTTACGCCATTCATTCTAAACATGCCTTTGTTTAACAAAAGAAATGGTATGTTTCCTGAGTGGTCCAATGTATTATAATGACTTTTCCCTCATTACCGCTACATGGTGTCATGCTGCTGCTAACACCTCCAGCTGCTTGCTAGTTAGAAAAATAGGAAGTTTTCATTATTACTATGGATTTATATAATTCCAGCATGTTCCATGGTGCTTTATGGTTACACAGATGAAGTATAGAGACAATAACATGAGAGAGACAAGGGTAAAGGTACCCTTACATTATATGATGTTTTCATAGTTAATTGTTAGATTAATTTTTATCTATTAAAACTATGGCATTCCTGTTTTTCCTAACTGAAATATTAAACAATTTTGTTTGCACATGTTTATTCATTGCCCAATCAATGCCAGCAGGAGTGTGTGTGTGTGTGTGTTTATATGTGTGTGTTTGTGTAGGGGGGAGTGGTATGCAAGTGACATTTGCATAGGTTTACACTGCATCAGGCGGTATAAAGCTAGCAGGTGCAGTGCCACATTCAATATTAAACATTATTTTTGCTGAAATTTGTCTGGTATCCAGGGCCGGGCTGAGGCAGAGGCGAGAGAGGCTCCAGCCTCAGGGCGCAGTGTAGGAGGGTGCGCACAACTCACTCAGCTATTATTCCCCTATTGTGTTTGAAGCATAGAGAAATAAGAAAATATGATACATGGCAGTGACTGCAAGCCAGATCATTTTAGAGATTGAGGTGTTGGGGGCCCCACCTCATAGTCGAATAGCAAACAGTAGTGACGGCTGGGGTGGGGGGATGGAGGGGCGCACTTTGGTGTCTCAGCCTTGGGTGCTGGAGGACCTTGTCCCGGCTCTGCTGGTATCTACTGCTGCAAAGTGGTAGAAATCATAATCTGGCAGATAATGATGGTTTACCTGATAGACCAGAAAATGGTATGTCGCACGCAGAAAAAATCCTGCCATCCTGCTGGATAACTCTGAAATTTTGTCCGTTTTTTTCTATCAATTACATTAGCTGCTGTGAAAAACGTGTGCATTTTTCTGCATACAAACACACATGGGGCTTGATTCACAAAGCGGTGCAAAGTGTTTGCACGCCTGTGAAAAGCCCTTTATCACGCCTAAACTCAGTTTAGGCGTGATAAGAAGAAACTCGCGCGAATTTTCCGCGCACAAAGTTTTCCGCGCGCAAGCGCGCAGACGCGCGCGCAGCACCCGGCGCTTCGCGCGAAGCTCCCATTTAGCCCTATGGGACTTTGCGCGCGCGCTTACGCGCGAAGAGCAGCACAAATCGGTGATAACTCAGTGGTGCAAAGGTTATCACGCCTAAAGTCTTTTAGGCGTGATAACTGGGTTATCACCGCTTTGTGAATCGAGCCCATGGTGTGCAGAAATAACATGCAGAAAAATGCGTTACCCTCCTACTACCACTACACTTAACACTTACCCTCCTACAACCACTACACCTAACACTTACCCTCCGACTACTACACCTAACACTACTACACCTAACACTTACCCTCCTACAACCACTACACCTAACACTTACCCTCCGACTACTACTACACCTAACACTTACCCTCCTACAACCACTATACCTAACACTTACCCTCCTTCTACCACTACACTTAACATTTACCCTCCTACAACCACAACACCTAACACTTACCCTCCTACAACCACTACACCTAACACTTACCCTCCTACTACTACTACTACACCTAACACTTACCCTCCTACAACCACTACACCTAACACTTACCCTCCTACTACTACTACACCTAACACTTACCCTCCTACTACTACTACACCTAACACTTACCCTCCTACAACCACTACACCTAACACTTACCCTCCTTCTACCACTACACCTAACCTGCCCATGGTGTGCAGAAATAACATGCAGAAAAATGCGTTACCCTCCTACTACCACTACACTTAACACTTACCCTCCTACAACCACTACACCTAACACTTACCCTCCGACTACTACACCTAACACTACTACACCTAACACTTACCCTCCTACAACCACTACACCTAACACTTACCCTCCGACTACTACTACACCTAACACTTACCCTCCTACAACCACTATACCTAACACTTACCCTCCTTCTACCACTACACTTAACATTTACCCTCCTACAACCACAACACCTAACACTTACCCTCCTACAACCACTACACCTAACACTTACCCTCCTCCTACTACTACTACACCTAACACTTACCCTCCTACAACCACTACACCTAACACTTACCCTCCTACTACTACTACACCTAACACTTACCCTCCTACTACTACTACACCTAACACTTACCCTCCTACAACCACTACACCTAACACTTACCCTTCTACTACTACTTCACCTAACACTAACCTTACCTACCCTTGTTTCACTAATAGGAAGTATAAAGCAACAGGGCAAGACAATTAACAGCAGTGCCAGGGCAAACTTAAATTTATAAGTAAATACATAAAGTAGCAATACATTTCTAACAAATCTGTGTGGCCAAGTTGCTATACTCACAAGGAAACATAGCCTGTGGTCTGAATATGGTTATGCTAAATGTGGCGAAAAGAAGCACACTTAAAAATGAATTTCTGTTTCTTTATCTTCAGTTTTCTGCCTTTCATATAAAAATAATTATTATTACATAGTAATGCTGCTACTGCTATTACTAACAAATGGGGTGTCTGTTATTTACAGACTTTTCTCCACAAAACTTCATGGCTGACTAGCCATTGGGATGCAGCCACTTAGCTTGCTCTGCTGGGATGGTATCTTTTGGCGAAAAGCTTTTCATGTAAAATATCATTTACATATCAGAAGCTAACAGATACAAACCCCCTAGTAGTGCCTTAGAACAAACCTATAATGGGGAAAGGGGGGGGGGGGGGGGACTTTAAAAGAAAGATACTTCTCTTAGTAGTTGGAAATACTATCTAACTAGATGTAACGATTGGTGTAACACAGAGAGGATCTGATTACCGGTGATCTGCAGTATCACTAGGAATACAGATATATACCAGATTAGTGATGATCTGCAGTATCACCGATAATCAGATATATAAGCTAACCTCTGGACACCTGAGTAGAGTAGGAGTGTTTGGTGCAACTGTAATACTTAGAGGACTAGGCCTCAGAGCAGTAAGGAGTACTGCACAAATTCCTTCCAAAGACCTGAACTCTCCTGGGGGGGGGGGGAGTCAGGCTGAGAGTATGAGAGTAGGAAGGACAAAACCGAGAGTGACACTCAGGAGGGTGTGTCACTACCAGGACTGGGAACCGCCTCTAACAGTAAGGTCTGTTCTCGAGGTCGGACAAACCAGGTCGTAACCGCACAGACAGATACAGTACAGATTCAGAAGGCAGATGCGGGGTCTAATAAACAAGCAGGGTTCAGCAACAGGGTATCAGAAATATCGAGGTACAGGATCAGAGTTCAGAAGAATAGTCAGGCAAGCAAAAGGTCATAACAGATAATCACAATCAAACTAGTACTTTAGAATATCAACAGAATCTAGCTAAGTGTAGGATAACAGCTCCAGCTGGTCCCGGCACACTTTAGGATCTGACTCAGGTCTGAGTGCTACCACATAGTGATCGCAACGCCAGACAACCAGCAACTGAACAGCCAGCAGTATATATACTAAAACACTCTCCAGCCCCTCCTTAAGTGATGGACCAATGAAACGAAGCAGGGTTGTCAGCTGACCGGCTTGGTCAGCTGACCCTTTTCTGACTGCCATATAAGTTCTGCCTCTCTGCGCGCACGCGCGTCATTCTGAACCTTGGTGGACTATCAGTCCCAGCCACACCAGTACTGTCTTGCAATGTGCTCGCTGACCTGTGCGCGGGGTTGGTCGCACCGCCATCAGCACCGGCGGCGGCCTTCCCACGCTGGGTCAGACTGTTCGCAATAGGCCCATGCACGCTAACCGCCGCATCAGACGCGGCGGTTTTACCGCGTTCTGCCATGCCATGCGCGGAAAGAGCCGCCTCCCGCTGACTTATAGCGGCGGCTCTTCCGCGTTTCTTCACACTAGACTTGACTATCCAATAGTTGGAATCCTATAGTTGAAAATACTATAACTACTATCCTATAGTTGGAAATACTATCTAACTCGACTATCCAACTATAGTAATAGGTGGATAGTCGAGAGGCTTTCCAGATCCCCGTTGAGCCCACTGTTCCAGTGCATTGTCTTTCTTCTCTTCTGGCTGCTCTCCCAGCTGTTGGTGAGCGCATTCAGACTGGGCATGGAGGAGAAAGCTCAAGGTCCGTGCATGCGCAGTAAAATGAAGCCAAATAAACTGCATGCATTTTTTCAACTGGGCATGCGTGGACCTCAACCTTACTTGTGCCTACCCAGTCTGGGTGCACTCGTCCAAAGTGGGAGTGCGACCACAAGATACTTATCTGACAAGTTTTAGCGTGTATCAAAAAAGGGCGCCTGGAAAAAAGGGCGCAGAATATATCCAAAATTATAGGTTGTAATGTAAAACAATAATTTTCGTTTATAGCTTGTAAATGAAAATGCAGTGCTAAATAGCACTGGCGTAACTACTGGGGATGCAACCCTTAGACCCCCCCCTGGTGGTGCCTAACCCTAACCACCCCCCTGGTAGTGTATATTGTACTGTAACTATACCTAACCCTACTCTCACACAGAACCCTCCCTGTACCTATCCCTGACCCCTAGACCCCCCTGGTGGTGCCTAAACATAACCACCCCCCTGGTGGTGTGTATTGTACTGTAACTATACCTAACCCTACTCTCACACAGAACCCTCCATGTACCTATCCCTAACCCCTAGACCCCCCTAGTTGTGCCTAACCCTAACCACCCCCTTGGTGGTGAATAACCCAAACCACCCCCCTAGTGGTGTCTAACCCTAACCACCCCTGGTGGTGCCTAACCCCCCATAAATCACAGCCGCGCTGTCGACACACTGTGGGCTGTGTTTACCTATGTAGTGTAACTCTCGCCGCTCCCCCCACCTCCTGCATAGCTCCGGTCCCCGCCCACGTGCCTTCCCTCCAACCACGGACACGGGCAGGGACCGGAGCTATGCAGGAGGTGGGGGGAGCGGCGAGAGTGACACTACATAGGTAAACACAGCCCGCTGCAACACTTTGCGTGTTGACAGCGCGGCTGTGATTTATGGGGGCATAGCAGAGCGCAGGGGGGGCCTGGGGGGACACTACATAGCAACAGAGGCTGGGCTGTATAGGCAGGCCCAGCCTCTGTGTGCGGATATCATTCTTAGAATCCCACCTCGGGTTCTCTTTAACCCTCAAAATCAACTGAAAACCACTGACTGATTTTGAGAAAAATGATGGCTGTTTGTAAATCACACTAATCCATACACCCATTTTCCACCCATTTGTTTTCAAATTTAGTTAATACTCATTTATATGGTTATTACAGAAGTATGTAAACAGAATAAAAAGTGCATTTGACATTTTCGGCCTTTGTATGGCTTTTTGTTATTTCCATGAAACAAGGCATAGCTGAAATAGATCCTACCACACAGTTCAGGACTGCCAGCAGCAGTACCATTATGAACAACATGCAGAATACAATGCCTTTATTGTGTGTTAATTACACAGAAATATCCAATTTAATCAGATGACATCAGTGTTTATCTATCGTAGGAGTTAGGATTCAAGACAGAGTCAATCTGTTGCTTATTTTTTGGAGGATTTTTTTTTCATGGGTGTTCCTCTTTTTTGTTTTGATTTGCTTTGTTTGTTTTTATTTGTGACTTATCTATACTTTTATGGACTTTTATGTGTAATATATTTATTTTTATGCTGACCACAAAGAGAGCAACAGAATGGTAAAGCAAGCAATGAGTGTGAAGTCCTTCTCCCATCAATATCTTTTTTGTTCTGCCTTCTCCCTCCCCACCTCACATGTCTCGAGAATGATATTAACCTGCCTGGCGTTCTATTAAGATCGCCAGGCTGGCGACCGGACGTTTTTTTTTTTATTAAAAAAAAAAACTATTTCATGCAGCCAACTGAAAGTTGGCTGCATGAAAGCCCACTAGAGGGCGCTCCTAATCCGTACTACTGATCGCCTCCGGCGATCAGAAGTAACAAGAAGGGCCGCGATGAGCGGCCCTTCTTGTTTGGCTTTCCTCGTCGCCATGGCGACGAGCGGAGTGACGTCATGGACGTCAGCCGACGTCCTGACGTCAGCCGCCTCCGATCCAGCCCTTAGCACTGGCCGGAACTGTTTGGTCCGGCTGCGCTGGGCTCGGGCGGCTGGGGGGACCCTCTTTCGCCGCTACACGCGGCGCATCGCTGCTCTGCAGTGCCAGCTGCGTGTGCTCCTTTTTATTTGGAGCAAATCGGCCCAGCAGGGCCTGAGCGGCACCCTCCGGCGTCTCTGGACGAGCTCAGCTCGTCCAGAACGCTCAGGAGGTTAAATGTGCATCCACACACTATGGCCTTTAGTCAATTAACTTTTTCTCCTAGTGGACATTTTCACACCTTATCAATAAAATGCATTTTAAGCCAGCAAGCAAGAAAATACTTTTGAATAATTTTGACAGTAATTTTACACCTAATTTTTGGTACTTTTCAATTGCAGATTGCAAAAGTTATTTTGAACAGAAGATGAAAAATTATCTCCCAGGAGAAAAAGTTATTTGGATCAGGCTCTATGTGCGATTTGTGCGATGGTACACTGTATGTAAGTTATAATCACACAGTGATGTGCTGCTAATGGTCGCACAATTTGTCATTCATATCAGCGCATTGGGAGTTTGGAGAGTATATTTCTATGGTCATATTTTGAGCTGCGCTGTGTGCACCGGACAACACACGTTATGCCCGCATTACAAATGTATGGCGGCAAGGTACTGTGAGTTGAAAGGTATGCCAGGATAAGCACATTTTTAGTGCTAACTTTAATACATACAGAAATGCACCCTGTATGTACAGTATTTAAAGAGTTTAGCCTGTTTAATTCACCCTCATTTATGTCTACGGTAATCACAAGTTGTAATCTGATCTCTCCCCTGTGTCACATGACTGCCTATGGCAGAGATGGCAGATAAGGCCATTTGAAAGCACAAGCTGACTCATGGAAGCTTGTCTGCTTCCATGAATCAGGAAGTAGAAACAGTGCAGATTTATTTTAGGAATTGCATCAGCTGTAAAAAAAAGAAATGTTTTTTGTTTAAAGGTTATTATGCTGAGTTCAGTAAGGGGGGTATAGGAGGCGCCCGTAGACTTATACCTGTATACCTGTATTTATTTTTAAAGGCACATCTATAGACCTGAGGAAGCAGTTGTAACCGTGAAACGCGTTGTCTGTGCCCTAATAAAGTTTGAGAAGTTTCTTGCTACCTTACGTGTGGGTTTGACTCCTTTAAAGGTAGGAACACCTGCATTATATCCTATTGTGCAGCCTATACTCATATAACTAGCAATACAGGTATAAGTCTACGGGCGCCTCCTATACCCCCCCTCATAGTATTCAATACCCCTACATGGGGGAGTGCACACTTGGAGCCTGTCCAGGAGTGTTATTTTTTACTGGAGCTGTGACCAACCCTATTACCTGAAGCAAGGCCGAGTGAGGACGGTACTTCCTCACATGCCTGACGAGTGGTTGCCTATATAGCAACCTATTTTTGTGAGTATATTTTCACTTTCTACATTCTTTTTCTGGTGTCCCTTTGATAATACACCAGATCCGGCTCCCGGTGTGTCCTCCCTGTGTCTTTTTTTCTTTTTCAAGAACCGCTATTCTGAGTTCAGGTCCGCTTTAAGCTTTGTGTCTTAACAGTTTTAGGCTGGGTCCGCACTATGACTCCCTTCTTCCCAGAATGTTTGTTCTTTCATTTGCATCCTAGGTTGAACATCTGAATGGATTCTATGCTTAACATAGGATCTATTAACATGTCCGTAGTCTATTCTGTAAAAAAGAACAATTTTGATTTAACTGTGAATCTAGTCTTAGAGGGCTACATGAAAAAAGGCATCTGGAAAAAAGGGGGCATGGGCTTGTCGCTAGTAGAATAATAGAAGAATATCTTTAAAATTCTACTACTGAATTCTGATAGTAAAGTATTGGTAATCTGTACAAATATTTTACTATGACTAAACTTAACCCTACTCTCACAGAACCGTCTTTCTACCTATACCCAACCCTAAGACCACTCCTGGTGTAGCCTCACCCTTAAGCACCCCCCCTGGTGGCACCTAACCCTCACCCCACCCCCCATGTGGTGCCTAATAGAGATGGCCCGAACCTCCGATTTTCGGTTCGCAAACTTCCACAAAAGTTCGGTTCACGTGAACTTTTGCGAACCGCAATAGACTTCAATGGGGAGGCGAACTTTGAAAACTAGAAACAATTATGCTGGCCACAAAAGTGATGGAAAAGATGTTTCAAGGGGTCTAACACCTGGAGGGGGGCATGGCGGAGTGGGATACACGCCAAAACTCCCCGGGAAAAATCAGGATTTGACGCACAGCAGCGTTTTAAGGGCAGAAATGTGTATACATCAATCAGGGAGTGTAATTAGAGTACTGCTTTACACTGACAGACCAAACTCACTGTGTAACGCACCACAAACAGCTGTTTGTGTTGTGACGGCCGTGCTGGACTGGTGCGCACCATGGTCAGAGTGCAGGCGATGGCGGTTTTCAATCCCATATGGTCGGGCAGAGGTAGCTGAATGACAGAACAACAGTGACTGAGTGTCCAGCTGATCGAATTTGGTCTGTCCACAATGAAGCAACGACCTTATTATCTTAGGTGTGCACCCACCGAGACACTCATATAGCCGGCGGTCATTGCTTCATTGTGATACGCACGCCCCTTCACCGCGGCAAGGTAACGATCATGAAGGGGAATTGATACATGTACATGCCTTTTGTGTTGTTACAGCTGCAGTGCAGCCAGAAAAATTAGGCAGGCATGTACACGCACCAGAAAAAATATTATAGCGGCCGCTGCTAGCAGCGGCCTTAAAAATTCAGGAATCCGCCTGAAGTCCTGGACCCTGTTGGTGGTGGCGGAGAAGGCAGTCAAGCGGCCTGCAGGCAGAAATGCTGTGTGGGGGGAGCGACTTAGTCATGGGGCAGGTAGTCACACGGCGTGCAGGCAGAGATGCTGTGTGTGGAGACTGACTTAGTCTCTGGACGGGCAGTAGCCCTCCGGGATCCGTGCCTCATTCATTTTGATAAAGGTGAAGTACTGAACAGTTTTGTGACTTAGGCAACTTCTCTTCTCAGTGACAATGCCTCCAGCTGCGCTGAAGGTCCTTTCTGACAGAATGCTTGAGGAAGGGCAAGACAGAAGTTGGATGGCAAATTGTGACAGCTCTGGCCACAGGTCAAACCTGCGCACCCAGTAGTCCAAGGGTTCATCGCTGCTCACAGTGTCTACATCTACACTTAAGGCCAGTTAGTCGTCTACCTGCCGATCCAGGCGTTGGAGGAGGGTGGATCTGGAAGGGCTAAGGCGAGGCTTTGGACTAAAGAATGTCTGCATGTTTGTCATCACCATGAGATTGCTGGAGCGTCCTGTCCTTGCCTGCATGGACATGGGAGGAGGATTACTGGCAGTGGTACCTTTATTCCGTTGTGCTGTGATGTCACCCTTAAACGCACTGTAAAGCATAGTTGCCAGCTTGTTCTGCTTGTGCTGCATCCTTTCTGCCTTCAGGTGAGTTGGTAACATCTCCGCCACTTTGTGCCTATATCGAGGGTCTAGTAGCATGGCCACCCAGTAAAGCTCATTCCCCTTGAGTTTTTTTATACGGGGGTCCCTCAACAGGCTGGACAGCATGAAAGACGCCATCTGCACAAATTTGGATCCAGACTTACTATCCATCTCCTCTTGCTCTTCCTCAGTGACGTCAGGTAAGTTCTCCTCCTCCCCCAGCCACGAACAATACCACGGGAACGTTGAGTAGCACAAGCCCCCTGCAACGCCTGCTGCGGTTGTTCTTCTGCCGCCTCCTCATCCAAAAAAAAAAAACACCTTCCTCATCATCTGTGTCTGACTCCTCTTCCCCACACGACTCTTCCTCCTCCTCATCCTCCACTCTCTGTGCTACTGCAGGTGTTGAGGAAACATCTGGTTCTGATGAGAATTGATCCCACAATTCTTCCTCCTGTTCCTGTTCCTCGTCACGCTCCTCCACAGCTTGATCCACCACTCTACACACGGCACGCTCCAGGAAAAAAAGCATAGGGGATCAAGTTGCTGATGGCACCTTCACTGCGACTCACCATGTTTGTCACCTCCTCGAAAGGCTACATGAGCCTGCAGGCATTTCGCATGAGTGTCCAGTTCTTGGGCCAGAACATCCCCATCTCCCCAGACTGTGTCCTTCCACTGTAGTTGTAGAGATACTAGGTGACGGCTTTCTCCTGTTGTAGCAGGCGGTCAAACATGACCAGGGTCGAATTACAGCGAGTCGGGCTATCACAAATCAAGCATCTCACCAGCAAGTTGTTTCTGTGCTGAACGTCCGCAAAGCGTGCCATGGGCGTGTAAGACCGCCTGAAATGCCCACACAACTTCCTGGCCTGTTTCAGAACGTCCTGTAAGCCTGGGTACTTGGACACAAATCTCTGAATGATGAGATTCAGCATGTGCCATGCAGGGTACATGTGTCAACTTTCCTAAATTCAAAGCTGAAATTAGATTGCTACCGTTGTCACACGCCACATTGCCGATGTCCAGTTGGTGCGGGGTCAGCCACTGATCCACCTGTTTGTTAAGAGCAGCCAGGAGAGCTGCTCCAGTGTGACTCTCTGCTTTGAGGCAAGACATGTCTAATATGGCGTGACAACGTCGTACCTGGCATGCAGCATAGGCCCTGGGGTGCGGGGCTGTTTAGCTGGAGAGGAGATCACAGCACCAGTAGAGTTGAACTGCCACTCGGCCAAGGAGCAGGATGACAGCGAATAGGATGTAGCAGGAGGAGAGGAGGTGGCAGCAGGCCTACCTGCAAGCCATGGAGGTGTCACAAGTTCCGCTGCACAGCCACGTACTCCCTGCTTGCCATCGGTCACCAGGTTGACCCAATGGGCTGTGTAAGTAATATACCTGCCCTGAGCGTGCTTGGAAGACCAGGCATCCGTGGTCAGGTGGACCCTTGACCCAATGCTGTGTGCCAGAGATAACACCACTTGCCTCTCAACTTCATGGTACAGTTTGGGTATTGCCTTTTTTGAGAAATAATTGCGGCCTGGTATCTTCCACTGCGGTGTCCCAATGGCCACAAATTTTCGGAAGGCCTCAGAGTCCACCAGCTGGTATGGTAACAGCTGGCGAGCTAACAGTTCCGCCACGCCAGCTGTCAAACGCCGGGCAAGGGGGTGACTGGCAGATATTGGCTTCTTCCACTCAAAGATTTCCCTCACGGACACCTCGCTGCTGCTGTGGGCAGAGGAGCAGGAACCGCTCAAGGTGAGAGGTGGAGTGGAGGAGGGTAGCTGTGATTGTGAAGGTGCAAGGGAGAAAGCGGCTGAAGATGATGCACCTGAAGGATGAAGAGGAGAAGGAGGGTAGCTTTTCTTTTGTGTGCTGCTTTTCCTCAGGTGGTCTTCCCATTGCAGTTTGTGCCTTTTCAGCATGTGCCTTCGTAAGGCAGTTGTCCCTACGTGGGTGTTGGCCTTTCCACGGCTCAATTTTTGGGGGCAGAGAGAACAGATGGCATTGCTCTGATCTACGGCAGACACACTAAAAAATTTCCAAACCGCTGAGCCCCCCTGGGGTGTGGGCACGATGGTGGCCTCAGCAGCTGACGTTGAAGGGCATGTTGGCTGGCTGTCCATAGGTGGCGATACATGGCGCCGGACACTGCCACCAGCTGTTTCTGACAACGAGCTCCCCCTGCTTCTTTCAGCAACTCATCTCCTCCTACTCCTCTCTGACTCCCCCTCTGAACTGTCCCCCTGTTCATCTCCTCTATTGGGAACCCACGTGGCATCCATATCATCATAATCATACTCCCCAGCTTTGCTTGCCTCAAACACCTCATAAACTGCACCAACAGCAGGTACTTCATCATCCTCCTCCTCACACGTTACGTCCATAGTGTCGCCTAACTCAGACATGTGAGGTGGTGTAACTTGCTTAGCGCCTTCATCTTGTTGTAACAAGAATGGCTGTGCATCATTGATTTCCCCACCAAATAACTCCTGCGAAGGGTCAAATGCAGCAGATGTGGTGTTAGTAGTAGCACTGGTGGCTGCAGAAGATGAGGTGTTCTGTGTTAACCACATCCTGACAATCTTGGGAGTTGATGGGACGTGCCTTCTTCTGAGCACTGTACTTTGGGCCAGGGCCGCACGAAATCACGTCAGCACGACCTCGAAAAGACCTGCTGGCTGGCCTGCCTCTGGGTCTGCCCCTGCCTCTGCCTCTACCTGTTTTGTCCATATCGGGGGGATGAAGTGAAAGGTATGCCTTGACTTGACTAATTGTAACGATTGTGGAATAGTTTCCGTGGTCAGCGCACAAGATGCGCACTGACACAGCGGAAATCCTCCACAAGCGTATAATTTAGGTAGTACCCAGGATAGGTGCTATGCACCTGTAGAGGGAGATTCCCACCGGAAGATGGAGCTATGGAGTACAGACGGACTCAGCCTCTGTCACAGCCTCTGCCACAGATGCCAGATGGGAATTGTACGAATGAAGGCAATGTAGGGCTGGATAGCCCTAAAAGAGAAAGAGCACAGAGACAGAATAAATGTGTGTCCACCAAACCAGTCGCCACCCAGCAATGGTGAGCACACATCAGCAGAAACAAAGTATGAACGCAATCGCGAGAGAGGTGATTGCCAGAAGTGACACAAGACTGAGCAATGAGCAATACAAAGCACGAGAGTAGCAAAGGCACAGCAAACAACAATGAGAATATAAAGAAAATAACAAACGCTAGCTAAACGCGAACACCGCACTCATTCGCAACAGCGAACGCGTTTACGGCATGGTCTCCACACGATAAGCGCAACAGAGACAAGCTCGCCACCCTGACTAAGAAATGACACAAACGAACAAATAACAGGAACGCTTGCTAAACGACTGCCTTACTTCAGGCAACCGCAAGTGTTTGCTCCAGACAGACAAACGAACAGAAACAGGAATAGGTCAGATAAGATCCACTGCTCTTCCGCCAGAGCGAGTGCGATCCGGGTTCAGGGAAAGGACAGGAAGGATCCACTGCTCTTTCCGCCAGAGCAAGTGTGAACCAAGTACAGAAACAGAGGTAGCAGGATCCACTGCTCTTTTCCACCAGAGCAAGTGTGAACCAAGTACAGAAACAGAGGTAGCAGGATCCACCGCTCTTTTCCACCAGATCAAGTGTGAACAAAGTACAGAAACAGAGGTAGCAGGATCCACTGCTCTTTTCCACCAGAGCAAGTGTGAACCAAGTACAGAAACAGAGGTAGCAGGATCCACTCAGGGCCGGCCCTAGACTTTTTGCCGCCTGAGGCAAAAAAAAAATTTCCGTTGCAGGAAGTGACGTCAGTGGAGCGCACGCTGGATCGAGGAAGAGGTGAGTCCTCCCCGCCCGTGCCTCTTACAAATAGCGGCTGCTTCTATGTAAGGCTGGAGGGGAGCGGAGGATGGGGGACCCAGGCGAGGGAGGGGGGGGGGGTCCGACCCCCCCTCCCCACCGCTAGGCCCAATACCCCCGTCCTGCCAGCTACCCCTCCAGCTCGGCGGCCAGCTTCCCGCACGGACGGGCGGATGCCGCCCCTGGAAATTTGCCGCCTGAGGCAAAAGTTTCACCCCGCCTCATGAGCGGGCCGGCCCTGGATCCACTTCTCTTTTCCACCAGAGCAAGTGTGATCCGAGTACAGAATTAGGCCTAGCAGGATCCACTGCTCTTTCCGCCAGAGCAAGTGCAATCCACATGACAAGACAATCCCAAGACAGAATGATTCACAATCACCAACCGCTGGCGACCGTGCAATCGCACAGACAAAACAGATTATACAACCTGACTGCACTAGAAGGGATACCTAATGCAGTCCCAAGGAATTACTCTAAGATACTTTTTAACAAACAAACAGGGCTGATACTCTAGGAGAGTTCAACAGTAACAAACCATGAAAATGACCAGCAAAGGATTCTGGGAGAACATGGTATTTATACTGCCAGCCTTCAAAGGAGGCAGGTAGGCGATTTGCATAACAAATATATGCAAATTTCTCAGCAGCAGAACAGGTCTGAAACTTGCAAAGCAAAGACAGGTCTCTTTTCCAGAGACCTGCAGCCTTCAGACTTAAGGAATGGTCAAACAGCTGTCTGTCTGTGCAGCCAGCTGAGCGGATCATTACACTAATACAATGTGCAGTCACACAGGTGCAGTGAAAGGTATGCAGTGACTGGTATTACAATACAATGTGCAGCTGTCACACAGGTGCAGTTAACAGGTATGCTCGGAGTGGTATATTACACAGCGTGCGGTCACACAGGTACTGTGAACAATTATGTAATGACTGGTTTTACAAACGTGCACCTGTCACAGTAAAATAAGAGAAATCCTTCTTAGCATTTCCTATTTTAAGTGTGGCTATTTTGAAGCCAATTCTGATGTAATTTCCTCCCTTAGTCTCCTTTGCCTGATTTGCCCACCCTTCACTATAGAAAGTGCATTGTCTCAGCATGAGAAATATTGGCCAATTAGAGAGGAACAGAGGTGTGGGAGGGGAAAACAGGAAGGAAAGAGGCATTCTGTTGTACAGTGCCATGAAAAATGCTGGCACTATATAAATCATTTATAATAACGTTGTCAGGGGCACTGAATGAGCAAAGAAATGAGTAGAAAGACAGTTTTTTTGTCCCCTCTTAAGGCATACCGCAATGACAAATGGCAACAGGCAGTAAGCGACAAGGATAGATTGAACTGCTGTGATAGTAAAGATACAGTTATTATCCTTACATTTATAAAACAGGGAGCAATGTTTATATATTATTCAGGGACGTATCTGGGTAATATGGCGCCTATGGCAAACACTGAAATTGCGCCCCATAACCATACTGGAGGTTTCCCTCCAGTATGGATATCCAGAATTGTGTCCACCCCAGTATAGGTAGCCAGAGGTGCCCCCTCCCAGCATAGGTATTTAGACGAGTCCCCCCTCCCCCCTATAAGTAGCTCTCCAGTATAGATTGCTAGAGTTAGCCCCCAACTATAAGTAACAAGCGGCATCCCTCAGTATGGTTGTGGAGCACGAGGGAGGAGGGGGCAGAGGGAGGAGGGGACAGCCATAGCGCCCATGGTGTTATGGCGCCCATGGCATGAGCCATGCCTGCACCCCTCTAGATATGCCTCTGATATTATTTTATCTATTTACTAATGAGAAAAGTTTTATATAGTGAATTATGTGAGAACTAGTGATGCTCGGATACCCCCCAATCACGGATTCAACTAATCGGCCGTGGTTGAAAAAAATCCGGAAAATGGCGTGATTAATTTCCGGATTTGAAATGGACACATTCGACTTGGATTTTTCCCGTGAATGAGGCAATCACGGAAATTCACGGCCATGATCACAGAAAAGAGCTTTAGCTAATAGCAAAGCTCCCATACATGCTACAATCACCAAAATTGCATTGATTATAAAGGTGAGATGTGGCTACAAGTTAAAAAAAAAATTCAAAAAGAACTTTTAGTTTTTGAGAAAATCGATTTTAAATTTTCAAACAAAAAAGTATTTGTGATTAAAAAGCCGCCAAAACCCGCCGACTTTAGCAGCTAATAGCAAAGCCCCCTTACATGGTAGGAACACCAAATTTGCCAGATATGTTAAGAAGAACAGTGGGAACAAGAGGAAAAAAACATTTTTCAAAAAGACGTTTTAGTTTTTGAGAAAATCGATTTTAAATCGTGGACAGTGCAATACATATGTTATGTAAGTAGAGCAAGTATTTATCTATTTATATATGTGTTTTTTATGAGATAGTATGGCTGACAGCTCCTCTTTAAGGGATAGGACAATAGGTGAAGGGAAGCTGTGTATGAGATAGTACAAATTGTGGTCAGTGGCTAAAGTTGTAGAAATATGGAGAAGGTATGAGGGTTATAAGCAGGTGGTGACTCCCTCCCCAGTACTGTATATAAGTAAAGGTTTCTTTTGGAACTCTTACCCATCCATAATTGCAAGAGCAGAAAGTAATAAAAACTCCCACCCCAGATGTTTTAATCATTTCATTAAAATCAGCTTCTAAAATAAAGTTTATTAGCTTCTCATTTGTCTTCTTTTTCATTCTTCTGTTTTTGAACAACTCTTTTGAGTCTTCATGAGGTTAATGGGACCACTCTAAGGCCTAGTGCACACCGGAGCGTTTCCGCTGCGGTTTGCGATCTGCTTGCGGGTGCGGATCTGCTAGGGTAATGCATTTCAATGGGGTGGTGCACACCAGAGCGGTAGGCGTTTTGCAGAAACGCATACTCCCGGGCTGCAGCAGATTTTGGATTGCGGATGCGTTTTTGCCTCAATGTTAAGTATAGGAAAAACGCAAACCGCCTGTCAAACCGCTTGGTATAGCGTTTTTGGAAGCGGATGCAGATGCGTTTTTTGTCAGAATCTGCTCTTCCAGGTCAAAGTGTACTTCCTGTTGTTCTGCTTTGCATGAGGGATTGCAGAGAAGGTTTGTGCAAGATGTCTGGCACGTGGTTTACCACAGAAAATTTAATAATTAAAATACAGAATAGTCCAGAGCTGTATGACAAGACATTGCCTGGACACAAAGATCATCAAAGGCTGCATGACATCTGGAGAAACATTGCCCATGAGTTCCTGGGTGAAAAATGGGAAAAATTGTCACCAAAGACTCAAGAAGCAAAAGGTGAGTGTATTTGTTAAACATGTGTTGTTAACTCTTTTAGGTTGACTCTTTTGGCACTGTGCTGACAATATGTGAAGACCCCTCCCCTGAAAGGTTAATTAGCTAATCCTAAGTGTCATTACCACATGTCTCTCTTGCAGTCTGTGTCTCTGTATAGGCATCTCTCAATCGGAACAGCACGTACATGTGTGTCTATGTATGCACATGTATTCTGCATGCGGTTGTGATATTACAGTAAAGAACATGATCATAGATTAACACATACAAAGAGGTTGACCTATTTTTTAATAGTAAAGTAAAGATCATAATGTAATCAAATTAAATGTCAACCTGTAATATTTACATACTTATCGGTTATGGCACAAAGTAATCTGCGAGTTTATCTCGCATTTGAATGGCAGAAATAGGCCCACGTAAGGTAGAAGGGGCAACATTTTGAAGAGCACAGGGTGGAATCTCCTCCTCCTCCTCTGTGTGCATGCCATCTAATGTTCTTACATAATTGTGTAAAACACATGTGGCCTTCACAACTGCTATTGCATACTGTGGTTGCATTTTTAGGGCAGTATGAAAAATGCGCCATTTGTTAGAAAGTATGCCAAAAGCACATTCCACCACTTGCCTGGCTTTGGTAAGGCGCTGATTAAACACTTTTTTTTTCAGAGACATATCTCTTTGGGCATAAGGCCGCATCACATGCTCGGATAGAGCAAATGCCTCATCAGCCACAAACACACACGGGTAAGGTGGATGTTGTGTGTCAGGCCAGGGTCGTGGTGCTGGTAAGGTCATTTGGCCAGTTAGGAGTTTCAAGCCAAATCTGCTGTGTTGGAAAACAGCAGAATCATGTGAACTGCCGTAAGCACCCACATCCACATATATAAATTTTAAATTCGGATCCACCACAGCCATGAGCACAAGAGAGAAATATTTTTTATAATTGTAATACACACTGCCAGTGGCTGCAGGCATAACAATACGGACATGTTTCCCATCCACTGCTCCTAGGCAGTTAGGGAATTGATGCTTTTCCCAGAAATGCTGAATATTAGCCTCCCACATAGGTAGATCAGGAGGTGGCATAAATTCGGGCTGCAGTGTTTTCCAAATCAGTTTGCATGTGTCCAAAACCAGGTAGCGGATAGTAGATCTTCCCATCAGGAACTGATAATGCAGAGCTGCATATGAATGTCCTGTTGCCAGAAATCTGAAAAGTAATACAGAAATGTTTATTTGTTTTTTGTTCGAAGTTGGTCTCCTGCGCAAAAGATGGAAGTCTGTGCGAGACAGTTATAAAAAGGAGCTGGAGAAACAATATCAAGAATCTAAAAGTGGGTGTGGAAGTTCCCAAAGAACAAGATATAAATTCTGTGGGATTCTGGAATTTATGAGAAAACATCATGAGTCGGCTGAGTAAGTATGGCGCAAATGTACACCTATTACACTTCTGAAAAAAGTATCCGCTACAGCTGTAATATAAATACAAGTCACACAATGCATTGCAGGAGTGTGATAGACTCAATGTGATTCACTGCAGGTCATTTTACAGTAGGCCTTTGCTTAATATGATTGTTTACTAAGCTATTTATAGTGCGATTATCTGTCAGGAATCTGGTAAGATTTTGTGGACAAATACCAGTTGCCTTACACTCATGTGGATCTATTTGGCTGCAGTAGTGTCTGAATCACACACCACGAACAAGCATGTGTAGATTATACATTAATACTTCACTACAAACATGTGATCTGCATGATGACTCAGGGGCTGTGCCTTAAAGTAATACTCACAACATTTCTGCAGGAGAGAAAGGCAACTATGATTGTTGTACAGTTACACATGTACATCAATGACATTTTCTATTTTACATCACTGGCCTCTATACCAGTACTCAATTCTTCTCTTCTTCTTTACATTAGAACTGAAGATAGCCTGCCACCTGATCCTGATCCTGAGGAGGCGGAAATAGATGCAGGCCACAACACTAGCAGTGATCTGGAAGTGGAAGATTTAACTCCACAGGATGGTGACACAGCTACACTGGATGAGAGTGACTCAACAACTGCTGATCAAACACAACCCAGTACACTAACTACTAGGCCACGCACAACTCACAGATCTATTAGAGGTGTGAGGGCATCAACCCAAGGCAGGAGAATAGCAAGAGGTATGAGCAGGGCTGAATATGATCACAAGCTCATTACTTCTATTGAAAAGGCTGTGGATCATATGGAGAAGCGAGAGGAGGAAATCAAACAATTAAAAGAGCCATGCACCCAGTATCTGCTAAGTTTAGTGCCATTGTTACAGAAAGTGCCACCAGATAAGCAATGGGCAGCCAGACATGCCATATCTGAGACCCTGGGCAAATTTTTGCAAACTCAGAGCCAGGCAGAAGAAAATAGCTCCAACTATGTCACTCAACAACACATGCCTCATGCCACTCCTCAGTATCATTCATACCCACAACCATCTTACCAGAGTCACCGTATGTATGACCCACCTAGTTACCCACCTATGCATATGGCAACCCGGCCATATGGACAGCAGCCACATTATCCTATGACAGGACCTATGCGTTTTGAGCAAGCTAATAGGTATCAAAGATCAGACACTCCAGTGTACACTGATTTATCAGCTCAGACCCAGCCACAAACTACTTCAGAATCAGCTACACAAGCTTTCATTCATGACACTGGAAGCATGTCTGATTATCTTGCACAACATGAGTAGGAAGTGTGCCTTATAGGTAGTGTAAATCGTTATATTTTATGTTAATATTTTAAAGTTAGTTTCACATACCTCAAAGTTATGAGGAGACGCTCCGTTGGAGTGATTGCACGGCGATAATTAGTATCTTGTCTTTGAAGGGCATCCTTCAATTTGGACAGTAGACAATCAAAACTGTCAAAAATACAGATGTATATGTAATTTGTTGATGATGTTTGTGATATAAAAGCATTCTTTTTTGAACATATACATTCTATGTTTGCAAAAATACCTTCATGACAACATGGCCTAAAGAATTATTTGGGCAACCACTACCAAAAACAAATAAAATAATGTCGCTGGCCACAACAAGTGTCTTTACTGAGTTTCTGCTGTTCATAGGTGCATGATATTGGTATAGGTATAAATGTGTGTTACGTGGGGTTATTACCTTAGGTTATTGTTCAAAAATGATGTATGCTTATATACTATAGTAGTTACTGGGTAGTCCAAAAAAGCAATAGGTGTTAGGCAGTGTATGCATAACACACCAGGAACAAGCATAATGGTAATCTTAGTCTTTTAATGCATATACATGATTGCTGAGTGTGTTGGTTTGTACATTGGAGTCCAACAGAGTGTTAAATAAGGCTCAGCAATGACTGCAACATTCATTATTTAAATAACAAGAATGCCAAATGGTACAGAACAAACAAAACAACTCTTACCTGCCCACAGACATTCTGGTGTAGCCAAAGAACTTGTCTGGATGCTGCCTCAAGTCACGATAGAGTGTCCAAAATTGACCCTTCCTGCGCCGCTGTTGCAGTATGGGATGCACCCAGTATCTCCGTGTCCTTGGCCTGCGTCTCATATATGCTGCTACACATATTAGTAATAGCAAATCAGGATACATTTTCTCTCTCCACAAAAACAACTCACTCTCAAACACTATGTCACCTCTCCTCAACTAACCCACAATGCTGTGAAGGACCACTCCCTTTTTATATTGGTACTTGCACTTTAATTCCTTCATTTGATCCACATGTCATCAATATATCTAATTTTTAGCCTTTGGTTCAACTCTTTCTACCTTTTTCCTTAAAAAACGCAAAACGCAAAACGCTAGAAAAACGCATGCTAAACGCCACCGCAAAACGCAAAACGCTAGCAAAACGCAGCTAAAAAAACAGACAAAGCGTTCAGAAAAACGCTAGCGTTTTGCGGATCTGCTTGCGGTTTTTGGTGTGCACCAGCCCTAAGGCCTTGTTTTTGCTTTGTGCGGCTAATTTTGTTCTTGAAACAACATTTTGTGCTTGATTAAAGACTTTTTTCATGAGCACCATCTCCCCTGGCCTCCTTGACAGGAAAAATATGCTAGGGGGTCCACTCAGGGACATCATTTACTATTTATGGGCATGACCATAAATTATGAGGTCATTGAGGGAATCCTGTATGTGTTCGAATGTATGCAAAATTTGAAAAGCATCTGCAAACATTGCATAAAACTTATCACATATGTGTTAATGTTACTGAGCTGTTAATTTGAGAACTTAAAATATATGCTGTCACATCACTATCACCTTTAGTACATTACGCCTATCAAGTATGCATTGTAGGACTGAGGAAGACACACAGAATGTTCTGCGCTATTTTTGGCTTGTTCAGTAGTTCCTTTCTCTTTCATGCACATCTCTGGAAATGAATATTTAATACACTTGTCTCGGGTTTCTGACACAGAAGGATAACCTGAGCTCATATGTTTGGTATAAATTACACAACAGAGAGGAATGTCTAACATGCATAAGCTGTAGTTTCCAGCAAAAGTGACAAAGTAATTGTAGTGCGAGGGGTTCCAACTTGCTATGCATATGGGCATAACACTTTGTATAGCTACAAATATTATTGCCATGGTTTATGCAGTTCCTCTTCTTTTAATGCATAGGTGAACTATTGTTTCTAACTCTAGCTGGTATGAATGGCATTTACGTATGTAATGTACATACAATTTTAAAGCACACCTGACGTGAACACTAACTGCAACAACAATGACATGAATCGATTACTGATTCTTTTGACTTTTCCTCTCTCCATAGTCCCATTCCATTCCACCGCTGGTTATGTTGAAAAAACTGCTCCCCATCTTTAAAATGGGGCCAATCCTGGAAGAAAGTCCGGGTCAGCGCTCCTTCTGTCCCCAAATGTGCATTTGTGCACAAGTGATAGGCTGTAGTACTGAGCATGCACAGGGAACAGGAGGAAGCACAAGAGCAAGCACAGGGGCAAGGAGGCAGCAAGGGACATGAAAGAGGCCAGGAAGGAGTGGACAACCATACAAGCCTGCCTCTCCCTATTTCTAAGTTTGACTTTCATGGAAGTGGCTATCATGGAGACCGGCAAGGGGACTCAAACAGACAAATATGAATGCACAGAGGTATGCACTTTACTTGCTAACATACCTCTGTGCTTAATATAAAAAGTCTGGTCAGGTATCTTTCAAGAAACAAAATCATGATGGGGCTTCAAACATTACAGAGCTGTCTCTGGGCATTTCATATGTGTTTAACTGCTTAGTGGCAGGGACTATTTTATACAGTTATTTTTGTAACATGGTAGTGTTTTTATAACACTGATGTCATGATTGCCAGCTACTCAGAGTGTTCTATCACTGAGGGTGACCCTCTATGGTGCCCTTTTTGGCACAGTGTGCAAAGCCTAAAATACCAGTGGCTGGACCCATGTGTGATCACATGGAATAGGAGAGAATAAGTCCACTTAAGCATTACAAGGACTTTAAAAGACAGCTGAAGTGAGAGGGATATGGAGGCTGCCATATGTATTTCCTTTTAAACAATAACAGCTGCCTGGCTGTCCAACTGAACCTCTGCCTCTAATACTTTTAGCCATAAACCCTGAACTAGAGTAGACAGATCAGATGTTTCTGACATTTTTGTTAGATCTGACAAAATGAGCTGCATTCTTGTTTCTGGTGATATTCAGACACTACACCACTGCAGCCAACTAGATCAGCAGGGCTTCCAGGCAACTGGTATCATTTAAAAGAAAATAAATATGGCAGCCTCCATATACCTCTCACTTTAGTTGTCCTTCATGTAGGATGCTGGATAATTTATATTGCTTCATGGCGTTGTCTTTAACACCTTACACCACCTTTCCCCCTATCCTGGTTTGATTCAAAGGTGCTTTAACCCAGAGCTCTCTATATTTTTCTATAGAGGCTATACTAGTATAAGGAATATACCTGTGGGCTCAGATTCCTCTGAGATCCGTTTGGAATCTGCCGCTTCCGGGTCTTGGCGCTTGTTCCTCGCTTCCGGTGGCTCACAGGCCGCACAATCTGATAGGCGGAGGGCGCGTTCCCAGTACGCCCTCCGCAAAGGTAAACAATAGTCAGCTGACAGGGCAGTGTCAGCTGATGCTACAGCTGACACCTAGGCAGGTCCTTGCTGTGTGATTGTTTGTGTGGAGTGTGGCCGGCCACTGATTGGATGCTGTGTTGTATTTAAACTTGCAGAGTGCTCCCAGTCATCGCCCATGATAAGCATAGCTCTGGCTAGTTGCTGGGTGCGCACTTAACTGTTACTGATAATCTGGATGTTGACCTTGGCTTGTATTTGACTACTCTCTCTGTTGAGATTAACCTCTGCTTGTTTCCTGGAAATCCTTGCTTGCTGCCTGAACCGACCTTGCCTGTTATTGGATACCCCTTGCTTGCTGCCTGGACCGACCTCTGCTAGTTACTGGACATTCCCTGCTTGCCACCTGGACTGACCTCTACTAGTTACTGGACATCCCTTGCTTGCCGCCTGGACCGACCTTGGACTGTTACTGGATAATCCTTGCATGCTGCTGGAACTGGACGATAAGTATAAGTCTACTTTCCTTATCAACCAACTACAGTGTGCATATACTCTTGCCAAATTTTGTCACATATCATCCAGAACTTCTGCTACCTGTTAAATAACTTGGCATGCAGACTGGAAGGAACTGTGTCATAACTTGCAACAACTATTACCTGTTGTTGAATACTGCATGCAAGTCTGCTTGAACTATTTCATAACTCAATTACTCATCATTACTGTTGCATAACTTTGCAAGAAGATTTGTCTAAACTGCATCATTCCTGGATTACTTGTTATCTGAACTTTGTTTTAGGACTGCTTGTTCTCTGTCCTGTTTCTGGATATCTGCAACCATCATCTCTGCTACACACGACGCTGATTGCTTCATTCCTCTGAATCCAGGTAATACATGTGTAATACTGTTGAACTCTGTTACTAGCCGCATTAGTGGCTTCTGGTGGTGTGTCTGTCTTCTACGTCAGCTGTGCCAGGCAGGGACAGTTTAGCTGTCAGTTAGTAGTGTGCCATGCAGGGACAGCTAGGTGAAGAGCGAGACCTTAGCCTGGGCATACACGCTGACTCTGAGAATTACACCACCAAGCCTTACAACTAGGAAGCCCTGCAAAAACACCTTTGAATTTCCCACCAGGGCTTACTCTTGGTCTAGGCAATGGCCAATGGGACTCTTTCCAACTGAGAAAACACATTGCTAAGTACATAGACTAACCCCAACAGGAGATTCAAAGAAGCTTTTGCTGGTATTCATATTACTGCCTAAATAGTAAAGTATAGGGAGCTCCAACATAAAGCATGTTTAAATTTGGCACCAGGGCTCCCCATTGGTCATTTGATGTGAGAGAAGGCAATGTTTCTCTGGGAGAATTCTCATTGGTCCAGTCAAGGGACCAATAGGTAGCCCTAGTGGAAATGTGGTACTATTGGTTTCCAGTAGTGTCCCTACATTTTGTGGTTCATGATTAAATGTTGTTTACTCGCCATCCCAGTAAATTTCCTGCATGCTCATGCATCTAGTATTAATTTTGTACAAGATTTAAAGGCAATCATGCCGGTTTCAGGGACACATCAGTTTGCTCTGGTAACTTTGACCTGACATACTGAATGTCCGTATCATTACTTTTTTTGGATTGACTTACGTGAATTTTATTACCTTATGTTGAAGATAGAAAATTTAATAAATGGTTTTCTGGTGATATTCACTGATATTCATTGTCCCTTATATGATGATGCTGCCATTCTGTCTTTTTACACATTGCTCCTGGAGACATTCTATTGCTTGCTGGTTTCCAGACCCTGTCAATGTTCTTTCTACTTCTCATTGATCTCTGTTTCTCCAGCTTATGCTTGTGTCCATGCATCTGTTAGGGCCCACTTAAAATCGCAAAACAGTGGCACCTAACACTGCTGTTTTGCGTGGGTGATTTTACTGTGATTAGCGCGGTAAAATCACTGTACACTCTTGCGATTCCCGATGATCGCAGTCAGCGCTTTTATAATGGACTGGGATGGACTGAATTATGTCAATCAGTCCAGATACTCCTGCTTCAAAAAAGCCTCAGCATAGCTGCTGTCTGGGCGTTACCACGAAGAGATGTGACTGACAGCTGTGAAAGATTCAGTCATATTGTGAATAAAACACTGCATACAGCACAAGCTGACAGTTCATCCCTCAGTGTGGCAGCTTTGCATGAGTTTTAGAAGTGGTATCAACCAATTGTTTTTTCTATGACAGATTAGCACTGGTTGTGTACTAACTATGACATTCCTACAAATTCATGCAAAACTAGTGCAAAAGTCTTACTTTGTAAGAAGATAATTTTCTCTCAGAACACATGCAGATTACAATTGTGAAGACATGGGTAGGAAATAAGAAGAAAAAACTGTCGTAATTGCTTCGATAAATCTGGCCCATTGTGTGCAAGCTGCTCTGTGCTACTGCGCAGTCATGGGCTATACCTTGCACCTGTGCAGTGTGACTGTACTAGTACATTGAGGGAAGCACAGCCACGACTAATATTCAACATTAATTGTTAAGAGGGTCCCAGCTCAGGAACAGAGGAGCGTAGGAAGATTGGGGAAACCTCTGGACCATCAAGATTTCCCCCTACTGAGGTAAGTGCAGGGTATTTTATAGGAAAAAAATATCTACAAGAAGAGCAGAACTGTCACTCCATTACTTGTTACAACAGGGGGAAGGCTAGAACGTTATTTTGCTTAGACTTTTTGCTCTTAATTATGCTTAGAAAGCAGGGACGGTTCTGGGGGGGGGGAGGGGGGGGGATCAGGCGGGTCTCTTGCCCCAGGCGCAGTTTGTTGAATTCTTAAAAAGGCGGCAAAATGAATGGCAGTTTAGGTGCCAAAACCTGACCTTTAGGTGCCAAAACCTGACCTTGCCCCAGACGCAACTTGGTCTAGAACTGTCCCTGTTAGAAAGCCAGTAAGGCATTATATATGTGCTATTTTTTTCTGTTTTTGTGTTAATATGGGGTTAACAGGCAGAGGAAAAAACACTGTTAAGGCATATTTCCTGGAGCATATCCTATTTCATTATTTGCATACAGATGGCTACATATTACTTCTTTTGCAAATATTTAATATTTTCCATGCTGCTTGTTTAGTAGCTGGCGGTATGCAGAGCAGTGACGTGTGTGAGATTAATACTATAGTAACACCTTATGTTTACTTCGATTTTCCAAGGAAACAGGAAAGTGCTGCAGCTCCTTTGTGAATATCATAGAACATATTTGGCATAACTGAATCATAAGACTGAGCGCAGAGAGATAAAACATAACAATTGGTTCAGTCCATTTTTTGCCCCCAAGGTATACAGTAATCTTCTTGCTCTGTGCCTGAACTGATAGTAAACTAGCTGTAAAGTGTGCTCACCCACGTTTGCATGTAAAATGTTCCCACTTCTTTCCTTGGTTGTAAATTGCTGATCTTCTCTCACTACCATTCTTGTGCAAGTCATTATGAGCACTTCAGCACAAGCTGAAGTCAAAGTACAAGTTAACCGGCATATACATATATCATGTCTACAACATCACTTTTCCCTGTATGACTCCAAAGTCCCATATATTGACATCTCCATTCAGCTGATGCATTGTTTATATTGAAACATCGCTGTCTTTGACTGGTGTACTAAAGATATAATCATTGTTAAGTGTAGCAATTGACCTTGAATAAATGCTATTCCACTGCATCAACGTTTTCTATATTTAGTAAGCCCTTAAATAATTCTTTTATACAAACTAAATAAACAGAAGATGAATTTGTAAAAACATAAATACATATGCGAGATATGGAAGAAGTTGAGAAAATGCATTGGTATTCCTATATTCCCCATATTTATAGAACAGGCTGTTATTTTGCACAGTTATATGATTATCAGTGTGCTGTTCTAGCTACATAACCAAACCAAAGTGGACATTTGAACTTGCATGTCTGGAAACAGAGCTCCATCCACAGAAGTCTAAAGGCTGGTACACACATTCAATCTTGATTGGACAATTTTACCACTTCCATGTAGTATGAGTATATGTAGTATGTAGTATGAGTGCCAACAGGTTTTAAATACTTTGAACAGATTGTGTAGGTACGTTCTCATACTACATGCAAGTGGTAAAATTGGCCAACAATGATTGGACCTGTTTACCAAGCTTGACTATCCTCATTCAATCCTGTCAGCTATAAACATAAATGCCATCATTGCCTGTACATTAGAGGTCTTGGCTTCTGGTGGTGGTAGGTAGGGCTATAACAGCCTACAGCTAGATGGCCAAAGCCCCCTGTCCTGTCTGGTTGAAGGCTCAACCCCTCGCCTGCATCTCAACTCCTTTGGATAGAGCGGTGACATCACCATTGTGTACAACTTAGTCCAGATCTCTAAGGTAAGAAGTCTGATGTCTTTTTTTTTATATACAATTGTGGGAAAGGAGAGGAAGCGGGGAGAGGTATCCTTCAAACCACTCAAATCTCTCCATGAATACTAAACACATTTTCTGCAGTGCTTTATGCCATAATCTACCAGTATGTTCTTGATGTCTTGGAGGAGACCCGAGCATCTGCAAGAAATTGGCCCAATACAAACTTATTCAAAGTCTTAAACTTTATACCTGCAAGGCAAGATTGCTAACTATTTAGTAACCAACATGTGCATAAAGCTGATTGTGGTTATTGTTTTGAAGGTAAAGTTAAATATAATTTCTCAATTTCAAATGTGCTTAATACCTTTCTTCAATCTGTGGTTTCCAGGGGCGTAGCAATAGGGGTTTCTCTGAACAATCCAATACATCTAGACAGGTTTCAGTTAGCTCCGATAAAGTGCCAGAAAATAGCTCGCACTCAATTCCTCGGGTTACTTTGACGGATGAGATTGCCCACCCTTTACCATCAAAAAACGGGCACAGTCGGGCCACTTACTACAAAAAACACAAAAGGGGAGTATTGAAGGGGAAGAGTGAAGGAGAACCCGGAGGGCAGGTGTGAAACATCATAGGAGAGGTAATATTAAATCACGGTCAGATCAGATGACAGTTAATGTTGTAAATTTGTCTAGTTATGTTTTGACCGAGGCTGAGTTGACGGTCTTATCTAAGGGTTTATCTTTTCCCCCCACCTATCATTTTGATGTTTTTAATACCTTGCTTAATGTCAACAAATTCATCAGGTCCATTCTATTAAAAAAGTATTTTAGATCCGACAGAGGGTCTTGTCCAGATGGCGATCACACCAGGGCAGAGGTACCTGATATTGGAAACTTTCAAGACACGCGCCAGATGGACACTTGATTCCTTGGCCTCTGACTGCGTGGGTCTGGTTTCCACAGATGATGTACAGCCGGTGAGGGTCAGGAATCCAGATTTTTATCCACTGACTGCCAGGACATCACCTGTCGAGATCTTCCAAGAGTTGGTTGAAGGGGACTTGGTGGGTTTGGCTGATGCTGGTAAAGGGCGAGGGAAATCTAACCTTACTAAACCTGAAACAATGGCTTTTAAGAGTCTTCAGAATAACACCAATATTATAATAAGGAATGCTGACAAGGGGGGGGGGGGGCTGTTGTTGTCCTCAACAAGTCAGATTATAGGGCTGAGGCTATGAGACAGGTTCAAGATCTGGTGACATACAGGAAGCTACCGGGCAGTCCGGCTCAGGATCTCCAGAGAAAACTCCAGGCTCTTCTCAGTTTTGGAGAGGGCCTTGGAGTTCTGGATAAAAAGATGAAAGATTATTTGGATGTCGAGTGCCCTACCATTCCGGTTTTTCACCATCTTCCTAAGATCCACAAGCCGGGAGCTCCTCCAGAGGGCAGGCCCATTGTTGCGGGCATTAGCTCTCTGGGGGAGCGCCTGAGCGACTGGGTGGACTCGATGCTTCAACCATTGGTTTGGAGACTGCCCGGATACCTGAAGGATTCTAAACACCTGCTGGCCAGTATGAATGGTTTGAGGTGGGAGCCTGAGTACAGTTGGCTTACTATTGATGTTAAAGCCCTGTACTCTTGCATACCACACTCTTTGGCCCTATCTGCTCTACAGCACCATCTGGAGAAGTACTCGGATTACTCCTCTGAACTCCGTATTTTTGTTTCTGCTGCTGTGGAATTTCTTTTGACCCGGAATTACTTCATGTTCGATGGCGTCTTCTACCTCCAGAGATGTGGTGCCTCAATGGGGGCAAAATTCTCCCCGTCATTGGCGAACCTCTATATGGGGTAGTGGGAGGAGTTCCACGTCTTTGGGGGTGGGGGCACCATCTGGATCATGTTGTTTGGTACGGGAGATTTATTGATGATGTACTAATCGTTTGGAGGGGTGATCCGAGTCAGGTTACAACTTTTATGGAAGGCCTGAATAATAATAAGTGTAACCTCCAGTTTACGCATACCTGGCAACCTAGCTCCATTGATTACCTGGATCTTACTTTAATGGGTGACAGTAGCCGCGGTGTCATCTGCACAAAAACATATAGAAAAATATGTGCGGGTAATTCAACCCTGCGGGCCAATAGTTGTCACCCACGGCATACCATCCGGGCGATTCCGGTGAGTGAATTTATTAGGGCACGCCAGAATTGCTCAAATGCACCAGAGTTCAATCTGGAGTGCTCTACAGTGGAGCAACGTTTGGTGGAAAGGGGGTACCCTGGGTGGATTTTACAAAAGAGTACACGTCGGGCTTTATCTACCTCTAGAGATCACCTGGTGCGGGGGGCTCCTGCAAGGCGTCCCCGTGGAGAGAAGCCTGTTTTTGTCACCACATACAGTTCAAAATTTCAAGAAGTGAGACGTATTATTCAGAAGTATCTACCTGTTTTGGAAGGAGACAATGACTTGCGGGCATTCCTTCGTGGGGGTGTGAGTTTCGCCAGCAGGCCGGCCCCCACTCTGGGTAGTATGTTGTCACCGAGTTTGTTCCACTCAGAGCCAGAGCATTCTACATGGCTTTCTGTAAAAGGGTCTTACAAATGTGGAGTACAAACCTGCAATTACTGCATGTTGCATACATGGAGAAATTAAAATGGTAGCGCATCTAACCAAGATGCACCTGACATTGCATAGGGCTAACTAGCCTCTTAAAGGCACAACTGTGCTCATAGCAGTAGAACAGGTGCATTAGAACTAATGCATCTCACAATACAATAATGGAAGCAAATCCATGCGTTACACATTATTAACTTATTAGGGGACCTTACCCTTGTTATTGAGAGAGACATCAGTTCAGTAGCAGGGACGGCTCGTGCAGGCTTCTCTCGGGGTCCCCGCCCTAACCTACGTTTAAAATCACCCGTAGGTTAGGGCGGGGACCCCGAGAGAAGGCTGCACGAGCGGTCCCTGCTACTGAACTGATGTCTCTCTCAATAAGACAAGGGTAAGGTCCCCTAATAAGTTAATAATGTGTAACGCATGGATTTGCTTCCATTATTTGTATTGTGAGATGCATTAGTTCTAATGCACCTGTTCTACTGTTATGAGCACAGTTGTGCCTTTAGGAGGCTAGTTAGCCCTATGCAATGTCAGGTGCATCTTGGTTAGATGCGCTACCATTTTCATTTCTTCATGTATGCAATTACTGCATGTTTCACAATAAGACACAGATGATAGAGTCTCTTGTGAATGGACACAAGTCCCCAATGAGGCATTATGTCAACTGCGGTTCAAATAATGTAATTTATCTGGTGACATGTGTTAAGTGCTCTCTCCAGTATGTGGGTTGTACCACCAGGCCCCTCAGAGCCAGGATCGCTGAGCATTACCTGGGAGCGGGTTGGTCTACCACTAATATATCTAATGTGGCGAGGCATTTCCGCACCATACATGGTGGTGACATGTCTGGTTTTTTGTTTCAGGGCATTGAGAGAGTCCTTTTGCCAAAAAGGGGTGGTGATCTACAGGCCCTTATACGTAAAAGAGAAGCTCTTTGGATTTTTCGTTTGGGTACTAGAACTCCCAATAGATTAAATGCACGGTGGGATTTGGCCCTTGTCACGGACTAATTTAATCCAAACCCCCACCCCCCTTTTCTGAAGTTATGGACTTCCTGGTCATATATACATTTTCTGTACATGGATTGTTCCTTCTTTGTGGTATTTTCTGGTGTTTACAATTAGATATGTTTTATGACTATTTTCCCATCATTGAGTCTGTCTATTTTGCTCCTGTCTTATTTTATTTATTTACTAGATTTATATCTCTTTTAGTGATTATGTGAAATAAGGTTTACTGAGGAGGTGTCGATCGGATGGGGTGGGTAGCTTGTAGGACCTTGTGCACTCCCCCTTTTGGGGTGGAGCTATGCCACATCCTGATTGCCACTCCTTTTTAAACTGTGTGTTGTGTGCTGTAATAATTGACTATGATTAAGGACCAAGGGTCCGAAACATGTCAGTCTTGTGCTTCAATTTGTACTGGAATTTGTCCTAAATAAATGTGAATCTTTGGAGACATTTGTGCGGATCATCCTCCTCTTCTGTACATTTTCAATTGGGCTTGGCCGCCTGTGTTCCAGCATTGTCTCTTTATTGCACAGAGAGCGGTATTTTTCGCTTTTTACTCACAGGGGTTGCAGAGGCCCTTGCAGCCCTCCCTCAACTACAGTATTATCTCTCTATTGGTCCTGTGCACATAATAATCACTTCTATAGATACTTTGAATGGTGGTAATCATTAACGAACTGTTCCCCATCCCCTTCTTGCACCTCTGACACTGTAGTTGCCATTGGCAGGTTTTGGTGCGCCGTATCAATTGTTATGTATAGAGTGCTTGGGGGTCCCCATTGTAAAACTTGTATTGGGGCCCACAGCTCCTTAGCTATGCCACTGGTGGTTGCATATTTATAGAGGACAACATCAGTGAAAATGTTGACACTATGCTCCTCACACTGTCATTCATGTTATACCACCAGAATAAGTTCCTTAACCCATTCAGGTTCCGTGGTTTTCACGAGAGAAATGTTCACCTCCCATTCATTAGCCTATAACTTTATCACTACTTATCACAATAAACTGATCTATATCTTGTTTTTTCCGCCACCAATTAGGCTTTCTTTGGGGGGTACATTTTGCTAAGAGCCACTTTACTGTAAACGCATTTTAACAGGAAGAATAAGAAAAAAATGGAAAAATTCATTATTTCTCAGTTTTCAGCCATTATAGTTTTAAAATAATACATGCCTCCATAATTAAAACTCACGTATTGTATATGCCCATATGTCCCGGTTATTACACCGTTAAAATTATGTCCCTATCACAATGTATGGCGATCACTATTAACAAGTTTAAAATAAAAAAAATATAGAAATATTTCATCTTTACATTGATATTTAAAAAGTTTAGACCCTTAGGTAAATATTTACATGTTTTTTTTTTATTGTAATGGTTTTTTTTATTTATAGTAAACATTTTATTTGGGTAGTTTTGGGAGGGTGGGGGGTAAACAATAGATTTATAATGTAAATGTGTGTTGATTTTAATTTATTTTCATTTTCAGGTGTAGTTTTACTTTTTGGCCACAAGATGGCGGCCATGAGTTTGTTTACATGACGTCACTCTAAGCGTAACACACGCTTAGAGTGGCGCATCAGGAAGGGAACGGCCAGAAAAGTCGCAGCTTCCGAGAGAAGCTGTCGCTTTTTCAGCGGGGGAGAGGAATCAGTAATCGGGCTTCATAGCCCGATATATTGATTCCCTGACTACCGAATTCGCGGCCGGGAGTGCGCGTGCACGCGCGCGATCGGCCGCGGTAGCGCACATGGTTTCTGCACGTAGTTTCTACGTCCAGAAACCAAAATAGGTTAATATACTTTGAATATAATTTTGCCTTCTTGTAACAGAAGGTATTTGCAATAATTCAGTTTTCAGAGCAACTGTGGCTTCCCACAATGCATCACTACTGAATATGCAAATCATCTATTTATGTCCCCCGAAAGCCAGGCACACACCTAGCACAGCTGATGTATAGTGAGCCTATACTGTAGTTAGTACATTTTACAGAGCCACATTAATCCAACATGCATACAGGTGTTTACAACTTTCTGGTGCTCACTCTGTGGGATAGGGCAAAAAGCGTGCATGAAAAAAGGGCGCCGTGAAAAAAGGGCCCAGCTGGATAACGAAATGGCGCCGGTGGATAACAAAATCTGATAACTATAAACATCGTTGTCAAACTTGGTTAATGATAAATACCGTTGTTAAAACAGATGGGAAATAATAACGAAAATATATTAACGTTAAAAATCGTTACGTAATTCAACAATACAGCTTAACCCAACCCTACTCTCACACAGAACCCTCCCCTGGTGGTGCCTAAAACAAACTACTCCCCTGGTGGCACCTAACCCTAACCAACCTCCCTGGTGGTGCCTAACCCTAACTCCCCCTGGTGTTGCCTAAAACTAACCGCCGCCCGGGTCGTGCCTAACCCTAACCACTCCTTCAATGTTGCCTAACCCTAACCACTCCCTCTGCAGAAACACCTTTTTCCACATGGAAACTATAATATCTTTGATAACGTAAAATCTGTACATACAAACAAAATATTATGATAAAAACTATAATGTTGCAAGCTTCTAAAACGATAACATACTTCAAAATCGTTAATGTTCTAATGTTGTTAACGATATTTATCGCAGTGCCCTTTATTCTGCTTTTTCCGCTGTATTAACGATAATTGCATTAAAGTGTATGGTGGTGCCCTTTTCATCCACCCTCATCCGGCGCCCTTTTTTTCCTGCTACTCTGCAAGAAAGTTCAAAATTGGCTGTATGCATGTTGGATCGATGTGGCTCTGTAAAATGTATAAGTTACAGTATATGCTCAATATACACCAGCAGTTCTGGGTGTGTGACTGGCTTTCAGGGGTATAAAGAGATGACTTGCATATTTGGGAGTGATGTATCATGAGAAATCCCAGTTACTCACTTCAAAGCAAATGATTGCAAATACCTGCGCCTGCGCAGTACAGCCCGGAGGACGTCCGATGACGTCAGCGCGCCGGCGTGGGACGCAGAAGTGCCGGGCCTTGGAGCGCATAAGAGCCCGACCTGGCAGCCGGCCTGGCCAGGTCGGGTCGGCCCCCGGAGACCACCGGGAGCCTGCGGAGCGGCGGCGAGGGCACCTCCTGCCTGCCACGGGCTGGAGGAAGCCCCAGGTAAGTGGAAATTGATTTTTATTTTTTAACCACCCTCCCTGAACCTTCCCTTTTAAAGGAGGTAAAATTATATTCAGCGTTGCTTTTTAGTAAGAGAGCTTTTCTGTCTCTTTTATCCCCAACATTCTCCAGGTGGTTCTAGGTCACCATGAACTAGCTGGATATTCTGTTCAAATATACTTTGTGTCAAAAAGTACTCAGAAATGCCGCTATTCAGTATGTCATCTGTCATGGGATGAGATACTGATCTTATCATCATAAGATATCATCTAATCATAAGATGAACTGATGGTGACAGTCCCCCTCCTCACTTAGGGCTTAATTAACAAAGCCACGATAACTTTTATAACGGTCGCGCTAGCGTTTTTGCGTGTGTTTCGAGCGCAAACACGAATTTTCGTGCGAAAACGACAGCGATTTCACGCAAAAATTCGCATTTGCGCGCAGAAAAATGTTACACTCGTTATAGCGTGCACAAAAACGCTAGTGCGACTGTGATAAAAGTTATGACGGCTTTGTGAATCAAGCCCTTAGTCTCTTCCGCCTGATAAAAATTGTACATATTATTTGATCATTTTTTTCTGGAGTGCAGTTTTTGTAATGGACCATATCATGAGAATTTTGCCCTACACATACCTTAAAGGACAACTATCGTGAAAATTGTAAAATTTTAAATACATGTAAACACATGCAAATGAGCAGTACGTTTCTACCAGAGTAAAATGAGCTAGAAATGACTTTTCTCCTATGTTGCTGTCACTTACAGTAGGCGGTACAAATCTGACAGAACCAACAGATTTTGGACTAGCCCATCTCCTCATGGGGCTTCTCAGAGTTTTATTTATTTTCAAAAGCATTTAGTGAATGGCAGTTGTTCCATCCAACTGCCAAAAAGTATGCAACAAGCAGGGAGGCTGGCCAGCATCTTTGTATAAAACCTTTCAGGGAGTCTTTATAAATAAAGGTCATGTTGAGAATCTCCCCTGTTGGTTCTTTCAGATTTCTAGTACTTACTGTAAATGACAGCAGCAAAGGAGAATAGTAATTTTTGGCTCATTTTACTCTGGGAGAAATGTACTTCTTATTTGTGTGTTCACAGGCATGTTAACCACTTAAGCCTATCTGGACGAACATTCTCATTCAGATAGGCTGCGTGCACTCTCGTGGGTCGCGCGCGCTCCCGCCGCTGGCTGTTAGCCCAGCGATCAATGAATGAGATTATAGATCCCATTCATTGATTGAAGCCCCCCGCAGAAAAACCTATAGCCTCTTATCAGAGGCTGCTGTTTTTCTGAGTCACAAAAAGTTTCCTGTCCTCCTAATGCTTCCTGGAAGCGTACAATCACACTTCCAGAACTGTTTGACAGTGGCCATCTTGTGGCCAAATAGTAAAACTACACCCTCATCCATTTTTTATTAAATAAATACATTTTTTACATTTAAAATTAGCTGTTTACCTCCCACATCAAAAAATTACCCAAATAAAACTTTTAATAAAAAAATAATTTAAAAAATTACAATTAAAAAAAACATAAATAGTTACCTAAGGGTTTGAACTTTTTTAAATATGCAGGTCAAAGGAGTATATTAATATAATTTTTTAAATTATGGGCTTGTAAATAGTGATGGATGCAAATTGAAAAAATGCACCTTTATTTCCAAATAAAATATGGGCACCATACATTGTGATAGGGACATCATTTAAATGGTGTAATAAGCGGGACAAATGGGCAAATAAAATACATGGGTTTTAATTACGGTAGCATGTATTACTTTCAAACTATAATGGCCAAAAACTGAGAAATGATGAGTTTTTTCCATTTCTTTCTTAACATTCCTGTTAAAATGGATTTAGTATAAATTAATTCTTAGCAAAATGTATCACCCACAGAAAGCCTAATTGGTGGCAGAAGAAACAAGATATAATTCAATTCATTGTGATGAGTAGTGATAAAATTATTGGCAAATGAATGGGAGTTGAAAGTTGCTTAGATGCAAAAATTAAACAACCCTGTGGACTTAAGTGGTTAAATGTTACAATTTGTTCCAGATAGTGGTCCCTTAATCAGCTATTTACATTGTAAATTAACAAAATACATTGTGAATAATTCTGCTAATATAACTGAAATAACTTTTCTGTTTGTTATGCTCTGTCTGTTTCAGTCAACTGGTCATGTGTTTGCAGACACGTCTGACTAATATCTCTGCTTTTATTTGTATTTTTATGGAGTTGGTGTGTGCTTGAGCTAGGGTATCTTATGTTACTAATTACTTCTTAAAGCGGTATAAAACCCTGACATAATATTCAATAAAAACACTTTTTCCTACTTTTTATATGCCATATGGTTATCATATTTGCATTTGTGCATAAGTATTATTATTCATTTAGAAATTACAAGTTCCCAAAAGTACAGTTTTGGCTTTGTGAGCTGACTTTGCATTTTATTAATAACTGGTTTTATTCATTATGTATTGAAGGCAGAAATGCTTTGAGTGTCTGTCTGTGTCCAGGAGCTTCTGCACAGTCAAAGAATGTGTCACATTCCTCACTTGATACAATTAAGTAAACACAAGATAACATTATCTCCACTTTGGACTTGTCCAGATTTCTCTGCACTGAACTGTCAAATCCTGTGTGTAACCCTTTAAATGCTGTTCTAGTAAAAAAAAATGCTGGTTGTTTATAATATGCTGTAAATAATTTTTTTAGAGCAAAGAAGAAATGCTGGGTTTCATTCCACTTTAAAGTCAACATTCAGGAAAACATGTTATATTAGTTCTGGATCATGTAGAATGGATGAAAAACTTGTCCTGGTTTTATTGCTATCTGTGTTCTTTTCCATTGATCTAAAGTAAAAGAAATATTACATTCTCTGCAAGACTTAACACGTTTAACACCACCGCAAATGTATTTTAGATGATCTTCCTTTGGTCAGAACTTACCACATGTTTAGACTGTCCACTTTTTGTTTCCAAATTTGGCAGTAGATATTAGCAAGGCTTATTTCCTTCCAAGGAGTACTTTGATATGGTGTCAATATCAAAACCCACACACTGTCCTCTGTTACCTCATAGCCTGAAGTGCTGGTCCTCAAGTGTTCTGTTTTGGATTTGAGACATTTTAAGACAGCTGTCCGTTAATGAGAATTTGATGAAAAAAAGCCCTTAAAGTAGACTTACAGAGTAAGGTTCATCCTACTTTAATAGATTCAGAAAAACAATAGCTGAATGAAGGCGAACTTCAAGGTTAAAAAAAGAAAAACAAAAGTTTCTCATCTTTCAGCAGAAGATCCTACAAGGTTCAATCTCTGTGTTCTGCTGTGACAGCCATGAAGGAAACTCAACACAACAAAGCAAATTGATAGAATCCCCTTCTGCCCAATAACCATTTCTTTTCCCTCTTGTCTTTCCTTCCACTTCTTGGCCTTCATGGGTAAACTTGTACATTTCACAACTCTTGTTTGCCCACCATCCTTCTCACGTATAAATATATTCAAGTGGACCTGAGCTCTTGCACAGAAGAGAAGGAAAACATAGAAATGCACCCGGTATGTATTTAGAGAGTTTAGCCTGTCTAATTCCCCACTATCTGTGACTAAGCACAAGTTGTAATTTGATACCTGAGCTGTGTCAGTTGACTGCTATGGCAGAGAGCTAATTGGTAAACACAGGATGTTAACAATATGTCTGCTTCCATAAAAACAGGCAGTAGACAAACAGCAGATTTATTGCAGGATTTGTATCAGCTGTAACAAAGAAATGTTTTTCTTTAAAAATTATTATAATGTTGCTTATCTTTTAGAGCAGAGAGGAAATTTTGAGTTCAGGTCCGCTTTAAACGTGCATAATGCTAGATATTAGGGCCCTTATTCAATTCACTTTTTCTTTTAAATTTTCTCCTAGGAGATATTTTTTCCTCTTGTGATTAAGATAACTTTTCAGTACTCTGCAACTGAAAAAGTGCCAAAAGTAGGTGAAACAGTACTGTCAATATTTTCTTGCTTGCTAAAGTCTTAAAGAGAGTCTGAAGCCTTATAAATGTGCTCGTTTTATTTAACAGTCACCTTCTACAGTATCACACAAGCTAAAACGCTGCATCCCCACGGAATAACGCTGCAGTTAAACACCCCAAATCCCCTGTGCAAAATGTGGGGAGCACTTCCCAATAGAGGCAGAGCTTAGGGCTGCAGCTCCGCCTCCAGGCACGTCAATCCGCGCTGATCGCCGCCTCTCCCCGCCCCTCTCAGTCTTTCTTCACTGAGGGAGTGGGGGGTGGGGGAGAGGTGGAGATACGCGCGGATTGACACGCATGGGGGCAGCACTACAGCCCTAAGCTCTGCCACCCTGGGCAGCAAAATCCATGACAAGGAAAGTCGTGGATGTTTGCCCCAGGATTTGGGGGGTTTAACTGCAGCGTTCTGCCGTGGGGATGCAGCATTTTAGCTTGTGTGATACTGTAGAAGGTGACTGTTAAATAAAAAGAGCAAAATATTAAGGCTTCAGAGTCTCTTTAAAGGGCATTTTATTGATAAGGGCCTACACGCAATTAACTTTTTCTCCTGAGTTTTCTCCTATGTGATATTTTAATTCCATAGCACAACATTTTTTTATTTTAAAGGTTAGAAGAAACATTATCTCCTTGGAGAAAACATAGGTGAAAAAGTTAATTGCAAAAGTTAATTGTATATGGGCCAGGAGACCATATGCAATTCACTTTTTCCCCTAAGTTTTCGCTAGAGATGGCCTGAACCTCCGATTTTCCAATAGACTTCAATAGGGAGGCAAACTTTGAAAACTAGAAACATTTATGCTGGCCACAAAAGTGATGGAAAATATGTTTCAAGGGGTCTAACACCTGGAGGGGGGCAAGGATGAGTGGGATAGACGCCAAAAGTCCCGGGGAAAAATCTGGATTTGACGCAAAGCAGCGTTTTAAGGGCAGAAATCACATTGCATGCTAAATTGCAGGCCTAAAGTGCTTTAAAACATCTTGCATGTGTATAAATCAATCAGGGAGTGTAATTAGAGTACTGCTTCACACTGACACACCAAACTCACTGTGTAATGCACTGCAAACAGCTGTTTGTGTAGTGACGGTCGTGCTGGACTGGTCCGCACCATTGCCAGAGTGCAGGCCGTGGCGGTTTTCAAGCCCAGTGCTTTAAAACATCTAGCATGTGTATACATCAATCAGGGAGTGTAATTAGAGTACTGCTTCACACTGACACACCAAACTCACTGTGTAACGCACCGCAAACAGCTGTTTGTGTTGTGATGGCCGTGCTGGACTGGTGTGCACCATGGCTAGAGTGCAGGCCGTGGCGGTTTTCAAGCCCAGTGCTCTAAAACATCTTGCATGTGTATACATCAATCAGGGAGTGTAATTAGAGTACTGCTTCATACTGACACACCAAACTCACTGTGTAACGCATACATCAAACATGGAGTGTAATTAGAGTACTGCTTCACACTGACACACCAAACTTACTGTGTAACGCACCGCAAACAGTTGTTTGTGTTGTGACGCCCGTGCTGGACTGGTGTGCACCATGGCCAGAGTGCAGGCCGTGGCGGTTTTCAAGCCTAGTGCTTTAAAATATCTTGCATGTGTATACATCAATCAGGGAGTGTAATTAGAGTACTGCTTCACACTGACACACCAAACTCACTGTGTAACACACCGCAAACAGCTGTTTGTGTAGTGACGGCCGTGCTGGACTGGTGCGCACCATGGCTAGAGTGCAGGCCGTGGCGGTTTTCAAGCCCATATGGTCGCTCAATGATAGAACAACAGTGACTGTCAGGTAAGTATATGCAGTGATGGGTATTACAATGTGCACCTGTCACACACAGACAGGTACCGGACAGGCACAGTGACACTGCGTGCGCTCACGTAGGTAGGTGGGTGCACTGAAGTGAACAACAGGTAGTAGGTATATGCAGTGATAGGTATTACAATATGCACCTGTCACACACAGACAGGTACCGGACAGGCACAGTGACACTGCGTGCGCTCATGTAGGTGGGTGGCACAGTGAACAACAGGTAGGTATATGCAGTGATGGGTAATGTGCACCTGTCACACACACAGGTAGTAGTCACTGAATGTGCTGGCCTGGGCCTGGCAGTGGCACACACAGTAGGAATTAGCAAGGCTGTCTATGCAATACAAGTGTCAGTGGGACACACAGAAAAAAAAAATAGATCACAAGAACAAGATTAGCTCTCAACAGAGCTGTTGTGGGGTGCTTTTTTAGCAGTAAAAATCAGCAAGGAGCAAGCTAACAAGCCTACAAGAGCCTAACTAAGCTTTCCCTATGAGAGCCTGAGAGTCTGCAGCAGCTATCCCTTCACTAATTACTGCAGGCTCACGAGTGAGTGAAAGGCCTGACACTGCCTGCCTTTTATAAGGCGGGTGAAGCTCCAGGCGGGAGTGTAGCCTAATTGGCTACAATGTGCCTGCTGACTGTGATGTAGAGGGTCAAAGTTGACCCTCATGATGCACTATGGGGGCGAACCAAAAAGTTTGTGGTTCTCCGTGATCGCGAACCACGGAAGTTTGCCAGGAACGGTTCGCCGGCGAACCGTTCGGGCCATCTCTAGTTTTCGCCTAGGTGATATTTTCACATCTTTTCAATAAAATGCCTTTTAAGCCACCAGCAAGCAAAACAATACTCAGAATCATTTTGACACTGACAGTACCTTTTCACCTCTTTTTAAGTACTTTTTCAGTTGCAGAGTGCGAAAAAGTTAGTTAAAACAGAAGTTGAAAAATTGTCTCCAAGGAGAAAACTCAGGAGAAAAGGTGAATTGCATATGCCCTAGGTGCTTTGTTATTTACTTAATCATCTAAAACTAACTCAAGATATTTTTAGTTTGTACATAAAACAATAAGGCCCATATGCAATTAACTTTTTCAGCTCACTTTTCTCCTAAAACCACTTTTCACAGCGTGCTAACAGTTAGCACCGTTTTGTGAATCAAGCCCTTTCTCCTGAAGTTTCTCCTAACTGACATTTTCTAACTTGGTAATAAAACACATTTTAAATCACCAGCAACCAAGAAAATACGGCATTTTTCCCACCTACTTTTTGGTACTTTTTCAATAGCAAGGTGCTGAAAAGTTATTCTACATAGAAGATGAAAAATTATCTCCTAGGAGAAAACTCAGGGGAAAAAGTGAATTGCATATGGGCCCATGTCTGATGTCCTTGTTGTCCCTCCCCCTTCCTAGAGATGAAAATGTGTTCTTGCCTGAGTTGGGCCACATTTTCATTGTATGCTGACATGATGTGATGATTTGTCATTCCTAATTTACATATATTATCTAAGAGGTGACTTGAGGTGGGATTGGGGTGCAGCAGGGGCAGTATGACTGCCATCTAAAATGGCACAGCATGGGCAGATGAGACATTACCTCCATACTGGGAGCTTTACACACATGTCTGATTATGCCTGGCTTCATGAAAACCCAGTTAGCACTATTGGGGGCACTGTTGAGGGGGTTAGCTGACATATGGTAGGGAGTTACCTCACATGGTAGTTATAAGCTTGACTGAGTGGACTGCCATTACTCCATCAAAAGCAGTGGGGACTCAATCCCTTTGGTGACAGTTGGCTTTAAAGAGGGATTGTCATCATAAAAATCATATTTCAACAGCAACTGGTCTGAGTGTATTAAGTGATAAAGATGCTAATCCTGCATTCAAAACTTTCAAAACTTTTTTCTGCTGTTATGGTTTGGAGTTATCACATACCTAAGGAGCACTGGCCCTTTAATTGCCATTGCCATTGGCTGGCAAAACAGTTACATGCTGGGGGATCTTCTTATCTATAATATATCCTGTCACAGGAGCCCTTGTGGCTGACCGCACTTAGCCTTCTAAACGGTGCCAGCGCACAGATCGTGCGAACTCTGGTCGCAGTCAATGCGCAGGAACCGTTAAGAATTAGCCGCAGACAACTCAGAAGGGAGCCTGTGAGACACGGGTGATTACAACTCACACACTAGTTCATGGGATCTGCCACCACCTCTGTTTCCTGAGACAGAGGAACTCACTAACTGACTAGTCCTGCGAATAAAACGGTTAACACACGATATTCTGTCTAGCCAACAACAACAAACAGTAGCGTATCTTCAGAGACCCGGGATCATTTCTGTGTGTGCTGATAAGCAGGGTAGCGGAAAGTGAATGACTTGGAGAAAGTCGTTTATTCACGCAATATAAATAATTAATATATACAGACAATTATGAAAATCAACAATTATGAAAACAGCAATAGCCAGTATGAAAAATAAAAGACGGGAGAAAATTACTTAGTTCCTGGAAAGATGTCCTTATTGTGGGAAGAATCATAAAGTCCTTGGTTTCAAAGTCCAGAGTTCAGAGTTCAGACCAGGTGGATGCCAGCATATCCTCAAGCTGGCATCTGATGAGTGCAAGATGTTTCAGTGTGGAGGACTCTGAGTTTTGGCTCCTCTCCCATTCTTATGCCCCTGATTCAGTAGGAGGAAGTGAGGGCGGGCCCACACACCCCCTTAGAACATGAGATGAGTCCTGCCCTTGTCCTGGAGACCAGAAATCATGCCTTAACCATATATGGGCTCTATCTCACAGAACCGTACAGGTCAGGGCAGATTTACTAATATTTTCAGATCTGCCTCGATGTACCCAGCAGTCTGATACCAAACATGAGGGGTGGGACCCCTGTGGTACCATTAGGGCACTGTTGGACTGCCTAACGGGCAGTCTTTACCTCAGAAGGTTCTGAAATGTTCTCAGACCCAACGCCAGGCAGGGCCCTACCTGCTCTGTTAGTTTGGAGGGTCTGCCAGCCTGGCAACACAGAAAATATGATACATATAGCCATTTATGGAATATGAGAGACCCCTGGGATTTATACCAGGTCATTCCCAGGCAAAGGTTCTTTGAAGTTGACAGCAGCAAGCCACATGTCGGCTCCCTGCTGGGAAAAGGAGTCGGAGTGTCTGAGTTCCCTCACTCTAAATTTGGTTCTGTCATGGTGTTTGTCACCTTATACTTGATGGATGGGCCATCAGCACAGCTTGAAGCCAGGGACTCTCTGGGCCCAGGCTCATTAGCATATCAAAAGAGCCATCCTGCAGTTAAGGTGATGCTATTCCTCTGCTAAGAAAGGACTGCAGACCTCCTACACAATAAATCCAGATTCTATCGATTTGAAGCGCAATCGACGCAGAGAATCGAGTGCGATCGCTTTTCTTCACGGGCGGTTACAGGACGCGCCTGCGGCCCCGCAACCGTCCGTGACAGCCCTCCCTGGGGAGAAGGCAGATAGACATTCATCAGCAAGATGTGTGTCGTTGCCGCTAACCTGCGATATCTGATCTAGTTCCCCGTTGCAACGGGATAGCCCGTCGGCGTTCTGGTGTCGGCTGCCTGCCTTGTGTTGAATCGTGAAGTCATACTGCTGTAATGACAGGCTCCAACGTAAGAGCTTGCCATTGGTCCCAGCAGTGCGGTTCAGCCAACTCAGGGGATTATGGTCGGTAATGATCGTGAAGGAGCGGCCGTACAGATACGATTGTAGTTTCTGTAGGGCCCACACGATCGCTAGGCACTCCTTTTCAGTTGTGGAGTAGGCTACCTCTCGGGGCAGGAGCTTCCGGCTCAGGTAGAGGATAGGGTGTTCATCTCCTTTTCCATCCACCTGGCTGAGGACTGCGCCGAGACCGTAGTCAGAGGCATCGGTTTGCACAACAAACCGACGACTAAAGTCCGGGGCCTGAAGCACAGGGGCACTCGCGAGTGCCTGCTTCAACGCTTGGAAGGCGTTCTCGCAAGCGGGGGTCCAGCTAACAACCTTGGGGTGTTTCTTGCTAGTGGCATCGGTCAGGGGCTTCGCCAGGGTACTATAGGCTGGAACAAATTTCCTATAGTAGCCGGCGGTCCCCAGGAATGCCTGGACCTGCTTTTTCGTGATAGGCCGAGGGCATGCCAGGATGGCGTCAACCTTTCCCGTGTCAGGTTTCAGGGTGTTACCCCCCACCCGGTGACCTAAGTACTGCACCTCGGTCATACCAATCTGACACTTACTCGGCTTAACTGTCAGATTGGCTGCGGCCAGCCTCTCTAGTACCTGGGACAGGTGTTTGAGGTGTTCCTCCCAGGTGGGGCTGAACACCGCAATGTCATCCAAGTACGCTACAGCGAACCCTTGCAGCCCCTCCAGCAGGTCGTTTACGGCCCGCTGAAACGTGGCAGGAGCGTTCTTCATCCCAAAGGGCATCATCGTGAACTCGAAGAGGCCAAAAGGGGTGATGAAGGCCGACTTCTGCCTCGCGTCAGGTGCAAGTGGTATCTGCCAGTACCCCCGGCTCAGATCCATGATTGATAGGTACCTGGCGGACGCCAGCGTATCCAACAACTCATCGATGCGAGGCATGGGGTAGGCGTCTGTAGTGGTGATGGCGTTCAACTTCCTGTAGTCCACGCAGAACCGAGTTGTCTGGTCCTTCTTGGGGACCAGGACAACAGGGGCTGCCCAGGCACTACAGGACTTTTGAACCACCCCTAGCTCCAGCATCTCCCTCACCTCTTTCTGCATGTCCGCTTGCACCTCTGGGGAGACGCGGTAAGCGGATTGCCTGATGGGGGGATGGGTGCCCGTATCTACCCTATGCACTGCCAGACTGGTCCGCCCCGGGACACCGGAGAAGGTGTGCTGGTACGGACCCAGCACCTCCTGCAACTGCTCTTGCTGGGACGAGGAGAGTTGTGGGTTGACGCTTAGGTCGCTGTCCACATCTCGTATGTCAGCCAGCAGGTCTAATAGGGGGTCTGCCTCTCCCTGCTCTAACCGGCTGCACACTGGCAGCACATACTTGGTCCTGTCATGGTGGGCCTTCAGCATGTTGACATGAAAGCTTTTCTGTTTCCGGCCTCCCATGTTCACCAGGTATGTCAGAGGGTTTAACCGTTGCACTATAGTGTAGGGTCCCTCCCAGGCCGCTTGCAGCTTGTTCTGCCTCACTGGAAGAAGGGCATACACTTTGTCACCTACCTCAAATGACCTCTCTCCAGCAGTGCGGTCATACCAGAGTTTTTGTTTGGCCTGAGCCTGGGCCATGTTTTCCGTTACCATTTCTGTGAGGGACTCCATCTTGTCCCTGAACTTGAGGACATAATCAACTACAGAGACATCTGTGGGGTCCCCCTTGCCCTCCCACGTCTCCCGCATCAATTGTAGGGGTCCTCGGACATTCCTACCATACAGGAGCTCGAACGGGGAGAACCCGGTAGATTCCTGCGGCACCTCCCGGTATGCAAACAACAGATGAGGCAGGTATCGTTCCCAGTCGCCACCTTGCGACTCAACAAACGTGGTCAGCATTTGCTTCAGCGACCCGTTGAACCTTTCACACAGTCCATTGGTCTGCGGGTGGTAGGGACTGGAGACAATGTGCGTCATCTGTATCTTTTTGCACAGGGCCTCCATGAGTCCGGACATAAACTGGGTTCCCTGATCGGAGAGCATCTCCGCAGGGAACCCGACTCGGGAGAAAATGTTAAGTAGCGCGTCGGCTACCTTGTCCGCTCTCAGGGAGGAAAGTGCCATGGCCTCAGGATAGCGGGTGGCGTAATCCACCACCGTCAGGATGTACCTCTTGCCACTGCTGCTGGGAGTGGGCAATGGTCCAATTATGTCGACTGCCACTCTGTGAAAGGGCTCACCTATGATTGGCAGTGGACACAAGGGAGCTTTGCGGGGATTCCCAGCCCTTTTTACCTTTTGGCAAATGGTACATGAGCGGCAGTAGTTCGTCACATCTATCCGCATTTGAGGCCAGTAGAAATGTCCCCGGATACGATCAAGGGTCCTGTGGATCCCCAAGTGCCCGGCCAGGGGAATGTCATGTGCGGACTTCAGCACATGCCCCCGGAAGGCACTAGGTACCACAAGCAACTTGGTACCCATCCCCATTTCACCTTCGGTGGGGTGTACAGGCTCACTGTACAACTTCCCACCTTCCCAGTATACCTTGAACGTAGCCTCGTCTGTGAGGGGCTCAGAAGCCTGTTTTCTGAGGGCCTCGAGGTTAGGGTCAGTCTGGAGTGCTTGCACAAATGCAGCACTCTCACTCTCAGCCAGCTGGCCCGTGACGTATGAGGTTAGTGGCTGAAGGGTACCATCCCTGTGGTCAGAGGAGGGGGAGGAGGCCGGGACCTCCTCTACCTGTTCTGAGCTCAGGGTCTGAGCAGTATGGCTGCGTGTTACCGCTAGCACAGGTATCCCTTCAGAATGGCACATATTGGCATTACCTACATCATTGTCACAAGCATTAATAACAGTAACAGGAACATTTTCATCACAGACAGTTTGTACATCAACTACAGGTACCCGTGAACTGGGCACGTTCAACCCACCTCCCCCCTGTTCTTGCCCCTGGGTGCAAAGTACCTGGGTGTGGGCAGAGAGTCCGTCTCCGTCCTGGCATTCCACAGGGCTTGGTGCAGGTTCATAGTACGACACCAGCGTGCCTAAGTCGGTCCCCAGCAAAACAGGGACCGGCAGTTGGTCCAGGATCCCAACAACCTTCTCGTGGACCCCCACCCCCCAGTCGATGGACACCCGGGCTTGGGGAATGTGCGAAAGAGTGCCCCCCACTCCAGTGAGGGTGAGGTACTGGTCAGGAATGATGGCCTCTGCGGGGACAAGGTGTGCACGCACCAGAGTGACATCTGCTCCGGTGTCACGGAAACCAGTGACAAGCTGGTCATTCACAGTAACCAGCTGGTGATTGCTTGTGATGGGGGAGTTCCCTGTCCCCTTTGCAAACATCAGGTTGGATGCGGCTCCTGGTTGGGGTACGCTGGCAGGTGGTGTCTGCCGCGGGCGAGGTGCAAGTGGTCCAGGTGCTGGGGTGGTCTGCCTCCGCTCCGGACAGGTGAACTTCATGTGTCCCGTCTTGTGGCAGTAGTGACAGGTGACCTCTCCAGAGGCTGCAGCCCTGGGTGCAGAAGCTGTGCTGGCTGGCCTCTGTGGCGGACGGCTCACAGGGGCAGGAGGGTCTGCCGAGGTATTGGGCTGACCTCCTCTCCAGCTGGATGGGACAGTTCTGCAGGTATCAGCCACCCGGGTAGTTGCAAAAGTCTCAGCAAGGTCTGCAGCGACAGTTGCTGAAGTCGGCTTGCGTTCTAACACAAATTGTCGTACATCAGCAGGGCAAATGTTCAGAAATTGCTCGAGGACTATCAAGTCCTCCAGGACGCCATAAGACCCTTTGGTGAGGCCTAGAGTCCACTGACGGAGTGTGGTGAGCAAGCTGCTGACCACATCTCGGTACGAATCAGAAGACTTTTTCTGCCAGGCCCTGAACTTTTTGCGATAGGCTTCTGGCGTCAGCTGGTACTTAGTAATGATAGCGTCTTTTATAGCAGCATAATCATTATCCTTCTCCGCAGGCAATTCTGCGAAGGCATCAAGCGCTTTGTAGTGCAGCAAAGGTGTCAGATGTCTGGCCCACTGGTCTTGGGACAGACGATACTGACGGCATGCTTTTTCAAAAGACCGCAAAAACAAGTCAATGTCTGTGTCTTTTTCAATATTAGCAAATTTAAACTTTGCACTTACGGGTGGTGCAGCTCCTTCAGCAGGGAGACTGGGCGGTGAACTCCGGCTGGCCTGTTGCACTTTTGCCATGTTTAGCTCATGCTGTCGTTGGCGCTCCCGTTCTCGCTCAGCGGCATCCCTCTCCGCGTGGCGTTCTGCAGCAGCAGCAGCAGCGGCTTGCCGCTCCCGTTCCTCTCGTTTTTGCTCCGCCATGTACTGCAGGTACTTGTCCAGGTCAGTCTCCATCAGCTTTTGTAATGCCTGCTGCATTACCGGGTCAGCACCCATGGACAGTCCAGTACTGGCCGGTTCCAGGCGAGTACTTTCAGAAACTCTGGGGTTGGGGTCCACACTGACATTCTCTGGCGTAACTGTTGCAACAGGGCCCGCAGGATGCTCAACCTCTGTACGCCTAAGATCTTCAGCCTCTGGTTCCCCTTGATTGTCAGATGGGCTGGTATCCACCTCAGCGGACACTCCCAGCTCCCGCAGTTGCTGGGCATCCCATCTGGACAAGTCTGCCATCAGGTCCCGTTTTGTCTTGCGGAGGATGCCAATGCCCCTCTCTTCGCAAAGATTTTCCAGGTCTGCTAGGCACATGTTCTGGTAGTTCCCGGACATTTCCATGCCAAATAAAATAAAACTTTTGGGGAGGGGTACTGGGTACACAGTCTCTCTGTATATATAAAAAATATATTGCCTTCCAGCTACACCAACGAATTAGTTCGTTTCTCGATAGCGCTAGCGCTATCGCAGATACTTTCAGCACAACACAGGTCTCACCGCTGCCTACCACTGTCACAGGAGCCCTTGTGGCTGACCGCACTTAGCCTTCTAAACGGTGCCAGCGCACAGATCGTGCGAACTCTGGTCGCAGTCAATGCGCAGGAACCGTTAAGAATTAGCCGCAGACAACTCAGAAGGGAGCCTGTGAGACACGGGTGATTACAACTCACACACTAGTTCATGGGATCTGCCACCACCTCTGTTTCCTGAGACAGAGGAACTCACTAACTGACTAGTCCTGCGAATAAAACGGTTAACACACGATATTCTGTCTAGCCAACAACAACAAACAGTAGCGTATCTTCAGAGACCCGGGATCATTTCTGTGTGTGCTGATAAGCAGGGTAGCGGAAAGTGAATGACTTGGAGAAAGTCGTTTATTCACGCAATATAAATAATTAATATATACAGACAATTATGAAAATCAACAATTATGAAAACAGCAATAGCCAGTATGAAAAATAAAAGACGGGAGAAAATTACTTAGTTCCTGGAAAGATGTCCTTATTGTGGGAAGAATCATAAAGTCCTTGGTTTCAAAGTCCAGAGTTCAGAGTTCAGACCAGGTGGATGCCAGCATATCCTCAAGCTGGCATCTGATGAGTGCAAGATGTTTCAGTGTGGAGGACTCTGAGTTTTGGCTCCTCTCCCATTCTTATGCCCCTGATTCAGTAGGAGGAAGTGAGGGCGGGCCCACACACCCCCTTAGAACATGAGATGAGTCCTGCCCTTGTCCTGGAGACCAGAAATCATGCCTTAACCATATATGGGCTCTATCTCACAGAACCGTACAGGTCAGGGCAGATTTACTAATATTTTCAGATCTGCCTCGATGTACCCAGCAGTCTGATACCAAACATGAGGGGTGGGACCCCTGTGGTACCATTAGGGCACTGTTGGACTGCCTAACGGGCAGTCTTTACCTCAGAAGGTTCTGAAATGTTCTCAGACCCAACGCCAGGCAGGGCCCTACCTGCTCTGTTAGTTTGGAGGGTCTGCCAGCCTGGCAACACAGAAAATATGATACATATAGCCATTTATGGAATATGAGAGACCCCTGGGATTTATACCAGGTCATTCCCAGGCAAAGGTTCTTTGAAGTTGGCAGCAGCAAGCCACATGTCGGCTCCCTGCTGGGAAAAGGAGTCGGAGTGTCTGAGTTCCCTCACTCTAAATTTGGTTCTGTCATGGTGTTTGTCACCTTATACCTGATGGATGGGCCATCAGCACAGCTTGAAGCCAGGGACTCTCTGGGCCCAGGCTCATTAGCATATCAAAAGAGCCATCCTGCAGTTAAGGTGATGCTATTCCTCTGCTAAGAAAGGACTGCAGACCTCCTACACAATAAATCCAGATTCTATCGATTTGAAGCGCAATCGACGCAGAGAATCGAGTGCGATCGCTTTTCTTCACGGGCGGTTACAGGACGCGCCTGCGGCCCCGCAACCGTCCGTGACATATCCCTCCTCTTCCATTTATTTCCCCCTCCTTCTAATGACATAAGACAGTGCACTTCCTAGTACAGACCTCAGTGGGAGTGTCTGAAGACTCTGGGAGGAGGGAGAGTAACAAATACACAATTAGCAAGACAAGAAAATAGAGTGAGGGAGGAAAATATGTCAGGATTAGCTTCATTCAAAGGTAACCAAGATGGAAACTGTCTAGAACAGGATTCTTTGCTTTTCCTTTATAAGATTCACTGAAATCATAATGTGGACAGTGCAATAAATCTGCTATGTAAGTAGAACTAGATTTTTTCTGCTTATATATGTGTTTTTTATTTCTAGGTTAGCATGGGTGTCGCTTGTTCTCAGAACCTCTCCTCAGCTACCCATGCACTTTGAGTCCTTCAGGAGAAATGGCGCTTTACAAATGTCAGCATTTCATTTATTTTCCTTTAACAGCTGATAAGTTTACGTTTGAGCTGTCACCGGTGGAAGATTGATGCACTGCATTTAGACACACAATCTCTACCATTCTTCTGTGCGTTATCAGTTATATCTGATTTGTGAACACTATTCATGAATAGCTGACTTTCTCTACGTATATGTAGATCCCACTAGACTCCAGCTTATAAAATAAGTCCATGAATAAATCATTGTTTTACTTGGGAATATCTCAGCAATAAAAATATGACTTACTTGATAGTATAGATTGCATACAGTATGTTAAATACATCACTGTTTTGGTTACGCATGAAACACCCTATTCCAAGAAATTCCGAGAAACTAGGTGAGCTGTATTACAGGACGTTGGCAGAGGACAGCAGCTTTTTTCAGTAAAAGGTCGCCTGGTAAAGACTGGCTCAGTGTTGTTGGAGCCTTCATAGTGTTACTTCTGTTCTCTGGCCAGCTACAAGATCTCCCACAGCTGAAACATAGTGTCATACAAGACCAGTAATTAACCTGCCATCCATTTACGTCAGCAAATATACTAACTCAAACAAACATTGTTAGGTCACAAAATCAAATACAACCATATGAAATCACTTTACAGTGTAATATATGCTTATTTATATGCGGTACTTACACTTTTTTCAAGAAGGAATAGAACAATTCTGCAACTTAAGAGCCAATGTGGCACACACAGTAATTACTGGAAAAATAAAACTAAAGCAATTTTCCACAAAGCCTTAAAGCGGTATGAAATTCAGCATTTCTTCTTTGCTCTAAAAGAATCTTTATAGCAAAAAAAAGTCCAGCATTCAGTTAAAGGGACTCCGAGCACCTCTCATGGGCCTGCCTTTAAGCCAGACCACTTCCAACAAAGTCGTGCTATGACCCCTCTGGAGGAGCCTCTTGCAATGGCAATGCGTGTCACTTCCTTTTCCTGCTTCATTCAGTGATGCATCTCTCTAACAGAAAAGACAGGGGTGACCCGAAAGTTATAACATAGCCAAGATGGCAGCCTACGATTTCAATATTGAAATCGAACGATTCAGGCATCAAATGAGAGCACAAGCTACAGAAAGGTATGCATCTTTAAAGTGTAACTGTTGGGCATAAAATCAAAAATCAATTCTTTATTTGTATCTGGTAAACAAGGAATATGGATCCTAACCAGGCAATCCAAAGCTTAGAATCTCTATTACTTTTCTTGTTTATAAATGATCATTCCCCAGTTTACCTGCCTCTCATTTGGTACGTTGCCGCACAAAGGAAATTGCAGGGCATGCTGGGTTGTCTTTTTTTGCTTCTTTATTTCCCCTCAGACTTAACTAATGTACATTTATAAACAAGAAAAGTAAAAGAGATTTTAACGTTTGGATTGCCTGATTAGCATCCTTATTACTTGTTTACTAGATAAAAATAAAGAATTGATTTTTGATTTTATGCCTGACAGTTACATTTTAAGTACTTTGCAGTAGTGGTTGGAGTATTAAAGGCATGCCCATGAGAGGTGCTCGGAGTCCCTTTAAACACAGCACTTTCTTCTTCAGTGGGAAGCTTAGCACCCTTGTAGAACGTGGAAGTGATTACAATAGTAGCTGATAAAAAAACAAATAAGATAATTTAAACACTGGTGAAGACACATTCTCTCTGGATACATTGTAATATATAAATACAGCAGGTATGCAATACATTACAATGGCAACTTTCAGTGCAGATAAACAGTACCTTGGGAACTTGTAATTTTTAAACAGACAATAATATTGTGCACAATAGCAGATATGTAAGGGTAATAAAAAAGTAGATTTGGGAAATATGGGAATATGGGAAAATATGCTCAATACAGAATAATTAAATTTCTGCTTCAAGCACAAATGTTTTCATGGTTTTGTCTAGCACTTCCTGCACCACAGACTTCCAGTGCTGTAGCCTGCAATCTCCTCACATTTCTGTCTGTGACCTGCCCCTCTTGCAGGTAGCACAACAGGATGATGCAGAGCAAGCATCACCAGCTCCTCCCACAGAGTAGCTGCATATGTGGATATGGATTTCTATCCCCTGGACCGTGATAGGAATTTACACATGCGATGTTTGGTTCTTGTCTTCTTTGTATTAAATATTATAACATACATGGCTGCACACGTCATGGACTGGGAAAAGTGACAACATGTGCATGATATTGCATTCATACACGCACAGTTTAGTGTGAATGGGCCTTTATATGTGGGTGCAGGAAAGGCTTCTCAGCACATTTAAAGGCACATATTGTACTATTACTTCTTCAGCCAAAATGCAGTTGGGGCTGAAAAGCAAATGCAAAAGAGACATCAAATTCACATATTGCAATACATGTTGGAGGGCCACTATGTGCAGGCTGTCCAACGTTACACTGTAACACAACGTGGGCACTGTGAACAGCCCATTGATTTTTCATTACTGTGAGTTGGGCTGCGTTACAGGCTGCTCTAACGTGCGCCTGTAATGTCCCACTGTAAAAGCAGCCTAAGAAGTGATTTTTCAAGGCGATTCTAGGCATGTGCCTAGCGATTTTCTATTTATACCTAGTGATTTTTATTTAGGCTGCTTTCACAGTGGGATGTTACAGGCGCACGTTAGAGCAGCCTGTAATGCAACCCAACTCACAGTAATGAAAAATCAATAGACTGTTCACAGTGCCCACGCTGCGTTACAGTGTAACACTGGACATTCAAAGAAAGTATAAGAAGGAACAGAGGCGCCAACAGAATAAAAATAGTAACCAATTAAAACCAATTAAAATGTTGGTGGCGAGGGTGGACTCGTCTCCCCAACAAAAACACAACCGCTGTGTATGATACAACAATTTTAATCAAATTTAGTGAGTACTCCAAAAACAACTGCAACGCGTTTCTCGGGTCTCAAGCCCGCTTCCTCAGGCAAAAATGCAACAGGAGTAACAGTGCAGTAGTGTATGCTAGTGTAGCGTCTCTGCCTGGCAGAGAGGCTACACTAGCATACACTACTGCACTGTTACTATTTTTATTCTGTTGGCGCCTCTGTTCCTTCTTATACATTGGAATCCACCTGGTGGATGGGTGATTATACCTTTTTCTTTTTCTACGGAGAGCGACTTCTTTTAGCCTGAGTGGAGACAGGTCTTATTTCCCCATACGCATTGAGAGTGGTTGCCTGGGGCTGGCAACCCACACTTGTGAGTATAATCTCATTTATTACTGAATACGCAACTTGTCCAACAGTAATACACTATTGGGGGCTCTCGATTGTCTTTCATTCTTTTTCTACATTCAAAGAAAGTGCAGCATGCTGTGCGTTATACGTGGTTTTAGCTGCGTTAGACTGTTTGCACATGCTCAGTAAGGGGAGAGTCCGCTATTGTTCCTAGCCACATGGCTAATTAATATTCACTGCACTATAGTGTTGTCCAGATCATGAACAATTCGGATCTTTGGATTTTTTTTGTGAGTCGAATCATCCGGATCATCACAATGAAGGATTCGGTTCACAGTGGATGTCTGGAAGAAACAGGAACTGCAGCTTCTGTGCACAAGCACAATCTTCCTGCTGCATCTCTCCCTTCCCCATTAGCACCCTGAATGTGCCCTCATTCTCCTGCACCTCTCACTCTGCTGCACCCCTGCTTCCTGCTTCCCTAGTAAAATGATTCAAAGATTTGGTTCAAAGATCCGGATCTTTTCAATGACCCGATTCGAATCATCTGAATCATTGAAAAGTTCCAGACTTCCCAGGATAGCACCAAGAGCCTCATAACGCGGCTCAATCTGACGTATATAAGTCAGGTGCTGCTTGTTCTGAGCACTTAGGGCCCTTTCATACCTTATGCAGTCCGTCGTGTCGCACAAAAAACTGCATACAATTTCAATCATATATATATATATGGGTGCATATTGATTCGGCGCTGCTCAGTTCGGCGCGGTGAGAGCCGTATGACAGCTCTCACCACTGCTGCTAAACTCAGAGACGGCGTTAAATACTATTCCCCCTCCGAGTTGTGACAACCTACATACACAGGTGAATCCAATTATAAGAAAGAGTATTTAGGGGGGTCAATTGTAAGTTCCCCTCCTCTTTTAATTTTCTCAGAAGAGTAGCAACATGGGGGACTCAAAACAACTCTCAATAACAATGACCTGAAGGGAAAGATTGTTCACCATCATGGTTTAGGAGAAGGATACAGAAAGCTGTCTCAGAGATTTCCGCTGTCTGTTTCCACAGTTAGAAACATATTGAGGAAATGGAAGACCACAGGTTCAGTTCAAGTTAAGGCTCGAAGTGGCAGACCAAGAAAAATCTCAGATAGACAGAAGCGACGAATGGTGAGAACAGTCAGAGTCAACCCGCAGACCAGCACCAAAGGCCTACAACATCATCTTGCTGCAGATGGAGTCACTGTGCATCGTTTAACCACTTTACACAAGGAAATGCTGTATGCGAGAGTGATGCAGAGGAAGCCTGTTCTCCGCCCACAGCACAAACAGAGCCGCTTGAGGTATGCTAAAGCACATTTGGATAAGCTAGCTTCATTTTGGAATAAGGTGCCGTGGACTGATGAAACAAGTTATTTGGGCATAACAAGCGGTATTATGAATGGAGGCAAAAGGACACAGGATTCCAAGAAAAACACCCGCTACCTACAGTAAAATATGGTGGTGGTTCCATCATGCTGTGGGGCTGTGTGGCCAGTGCAGGGACTGGGAATCTTGTCAAAGTTGAGGGACACATGGATTCCACTCAGTATCAGCAGATTCTGGAGACCAATGCCCAGGAATCAGTAACAGAGCTGAAGTTTTTGATCTTTCAACAAGAGAACGACCCTAAACACTGCTCAAAATCCATTAAGGCATTCATGCAGAGGAACAAGTACAATGTTCTAGAATGGAAATCTCAGTCCCCAGACCTGAATATAATTGAAAATCTATGGTGTGAGTTAAAGAGAGCTGTCCATGCTTGGAAGCTATCAAACCTGAATGAACTAGAGATGTTTTGTAAAGAGAAATGGTCCAAAATACCTTCAACCAGAATCCAGACTCTCATTGGAACCTACAAGAAGCATTTAGAGGCTGTAATTTCTGCAAAAGGAGGATCTACTAAATATTGGTTTCATTTCTTTTTTGTGGTGCCCAAATGTATGCACCTGCCTAATTTTGTTTAAACAATTATTGCACACTTTCCGTAAATCCAATAAACTTCATTTCACTTCTCAAATATCACATGATATATTTAACTGACATGTTTTATCGTAACAACCAACGATTTATACAGGGAAATCATGACGATTAACAAGGTTCGCATCCCACTATATATATATATATATATATATATATATATATATATATATATATATATATATATATATATATATATATATATATATATATAATGCTTGTAAATAGTCACACCATTTCTGCTCATTAATATTGGTAATTTTGATGCACATTTGATGCTTGCCATTCACTGTGTGTGAAATAATAACTATCAATAATTGCTTCTCTTGTGGAAAAAGTGATACATTGTAAAAGAAGACAGGGGGAAGACATTACAGGATAGGAATATATAACACAGACGCCAGCAGTGGGTCAGATCCGCAGCTTTAGGTTCAGATTACACAAAGCTGCTAATTCTATCACTTGGCTCTTTATCACTTTGCTTTGCTGGAATGTATTACAGCCAATGGAAATGAAATAATGCAGACAATAGTACTACTGGCAGGCCCCTACTTACAAACAAAGTCTGAGAGGTTGTTTGTAAATTTAATTTGTTTGTAGGTTGACGGATACCTCCCAACATTTTTAAATTAGAAATTGGGACACTTAGGCCACAACCCTAACCACACCCCCAACACACCCCCTAGTCACGCCTACCATAAAGTTTTTTGAAGATTTTTTTTTAATAAATATCGTATCCCCTCATGGTTTTTAATAAATATTTCCCTCATATACCCTGCCCGCGGGTGGGGAGGAGGGTGAGGGTGCCCGTGGGTGGGGAGGAGGGTGAGGATGGCCGTGAGTGGGAAGGAGGGTGCCACTGTAGAAGGCAAAAAAAAATGATCGAGGCGCCAGCCACGCTGATGTGTGATGCAGGATGTCTGGCATGACATTTCTACCTCCCTCCCTCCTTCGGAATGTGCCCCCTGCTAGCAGAGTAAAGTGCACAGCGGAGCGGGCTGTCATCTTACCAGCATCCATCCATGCGTACCGGCATCTGGCTTCACTCAGCTTCCTGCTTCCTGTGACATCACAAGAAGCAGAGTAAAGTCGGATGCCGGTACGCATGGATGGACGCCGGTAAGATGACAGCCCGCTCCACTCTGCTGCGCACTCTGCTAGCAGAGGGGACGCAGGGGGGCAGATTCCGAGGGAAGGAGGTAGAAATATGATGCCAGCATCCCGTATCCCACATCAGCGTGGCTGGTGCCTCGATCATATTTTTCATCCTCTCTGCCCACTGCCGGCTGGGAATTGGGCGGTCATACCGGGATAGCAGGAGAGTCTCCCCCAAATCGGGACAGTCCAGCAGGATTCGGGACAGTTGGGGTGCATGAGTTGAGTGCTGTGTTACACATGGTGAAATGTGGACAACTCCATTTCTAGGGATGGGTGTCTGTGTCTGCCCAGGGGAAGTGAGGAGGGGCAGCCGCAGGCACACAGGGACTCAGCTGCAGGGATGTGCTTCACTCCTCTCTCTCTCTCCTCGGGCCCCCTCTGTGCTCCCCCTTTCATTGCAGAGATTTATGGGCTGTGGAAGCGGTCATTTATTCACCTTCCAGGCTCCATGCGAAGGTCACGTGCCGCCGAGCTTGTCTGTCTTAAGTGCCGCTTACTACTTACGTTAATCAGTAAGTAATGAGCGGCGCTGGAGACAGAGCAGCCTGACGCCACATGATCTTCCTATAGAGCCTGGAAGGTGAGTAAATAACCGCTTACGCTGCCCATAAATCTCTGGAATGAGGGGGGGGGGGCGCCCATGGAGAGGAAGGTAGGAGTCAGGCCCCCGCCCTCACGGCTAAATCCCTGTGTGCCCGCTGCTCCCCCATACCTATAACCTATATGGGAGCACCCAGCTATACCTGGCTAACCTTTACTGGGGGCATCTATACCTGGCTACCACTACTGGGGGCACCTATACCTAACTACCTATACTGGGGGTCACCTGTACCTGGCTACCTCTACTGGGGCACCTATACTGTGAGCACCTATGCCTGGATACCTATATTGGGGGCACCTATACCTGGCTAAATACCGCAACACAAATAAAATTCTCGAGGCCACGCGGGGTGGAGAGGGGGAGACACATCATTTTTACGCTCTCACCCTGGTAGCAATTAGCCTAGAAACTGCCCTGAATGTAGATAAATTATTTACTTTCAGAAAACTCTGAGTTTGGACAAATATTATAAACAATGTTTTTTGGTCTTTTTGAATGTGTTTTTAAAGCGAACCTGAACTTAGAACATCCACTCTGCTCTATAAGATATGCAACAGCATAATAACCTTTAAAGAAAAAAATTTCTTTGTTACAGCTGATACAAATCCTAAAATAAATCTCCAGTGTTTCTACTTCCTGCTTTCATGGAAGCAGATATATTGTTAACATCCTGTGCTTTTAAATTAGCGTCTCTGCCATGGTGGCCAGCTGACACCGCAGAGAGATTAAATTACAACTTGTGATTAGACACAGATGAGGAGGAATTTGGCTAAACTCTCTAAGTACATCCAGGGTGCATTTCTCTAAGTTTTCTTTCTGTCCTGTGCAAGAGTTCAGGACCACTTTAAAGGGTTTTGCAGTATTTATAACAGTTTATACAATATTGTAACATTTGACAATAAAAATATGTACCGTAATAACAAATACAGTATTGTATATTTTGTACATGAAGAGTTTGCATCTCTGAAACTTGAGTCGTTTGTAAGTAGAGGATTGTCAGTAAATACTTTTTCTTCAATACTAAACATATAATGATCATTTGGGTTGACTAAAAAAAAAGTAGTTTTATAAATGTCTTAATTCCCAATCAAAATCCCCAAAACCTGAGATGGAGCATTACAATAATCTGATGTTATATGGTAAAAATCTGCAGCTCTGAATCATAGCGGGTGTTTCTGGAACATCAGTAAACTTGCAGTTGCATGTTTCCTGCCCTGTGCATTGTCATGCAGTATGGGCTACTTCACAGTGCAGCAGTTGCGTTAACTGTCAACTCACTGCCCATACACTTCTATGGGCCTGTTCACAGTACTGCGTTGTAACAGATTGCGTTATGCGAACTCGCTGCATGCAGGCTCTGAATTAAAGTCTATGTCCAGTCTCCATTGCAGTTCACATTCATTATAAAGCATGCGTTATGCAATGGACCACGGTGAATGCAGCCTAAAAAATAATGAGAAAAAAAATCAGGCTGTCCTGGATGTATTAAAAAAGTGTGCAAAATAAACAAACACCTTACTGTGGGCGCATTCTTGCAATAGCAATCACTCAGCCACTGTTTCAGATGCCTCTTTAGCAACCTTCACTGTGATCTAATATGAACCAGGTAAAAGGTAATTTTAATTTTTGGTTTTGATTTTCTGAATATTCTCTAGGAATTGAATGGGATCACTGGAGATGCCACAGTAGGTCCGATCCATTCAACATGCCAAATCTTATTTATAGACAGGCTCTACAGTCAGGACTAAAATTATGACAAGTAAAGGTTTATTCCAACCCGGATGCACCCCCTGCATTTGACTACATTTTCTAGCCTATGAAAAATGAAGGAACAAAGTACCCTTTATTATTTTTAACATGCTTATTGGCATTAATAAACAGTGTTACAATATGCTGAAGCAAAAGTCTTCAGTGCATTGAGGATACTTCCATTAGGCAGAGTACAGCAGCATGTGTTGCTTGGCAACAACCAGTGCCTTGCATTGCTATTGAGTGTTCTGTCAATAGACAGAATACTAGCAATGCAGCGTGGGCTCAGCAGAGCTAGGTATAATCAATATTTGTGGTATTCAAATGAATACACAAATACAACAGCAAATATAAAAATATCCTGTGGGAAAAAAAGTCCACAAAACAGAAAGTCAGACTGTCAGGAACCGGCCCGCGGCACGCCTGCGTATACGGTTCCCGACTGCGGGTTTGACCAGATTAAGTGGGGAACAGCTTTATTTAAGCTACAAACAAGGCTGGAACCCCTCACACACTTCCCACTGCCACCACTAGCGTTGCTAGACACGTCCCCTCAGCTGTTGAGGGCTGAACACGCAATCTGCGTTTTCGTATTTGGATCAGCTTTGCGCTTAGGCCGAATACGAGAACGCCATGCACCCACACACACAGTACAGTTGTACAGTAACACAGCAGAATCAGACACTGACTTATAATGCAAGTTACACTGTCGTGCAGCAAAACCACTAACAGTCGTTCCGAACGATACTGTTAGCTACTCGCACTGGCGTTTCGTACGTTGGGTCAGCTGCACGCTTTAGGCCAACGTATGACAAACGCCCCCCACACACAATGCAATTACAACTTCATATGGTAGTGTTGCTCAAAGATACAACTAGGCACGGACTTATACACAGCTACACTGCAGTCTCCTCTAGGCTATGAGTGTTAGTTTAATACGGCAGAAGTCAAGTTTATTAAATAATGATTTAATATTCCATAAAAACATAGAACAATGCAGAACTTAATATATACAAAAGATTACAAAAAGACAAAGTAAAAATGTTACAAAATTAAGAGTTACAAAGATACACACACGGATATTTGCGTAAAAATAAAAATGGGGATTAAAACGTTACCAACTTGAAGGTCTCAACGTTGTCGGCAGGAGCATGCCGCTTGTTCGACCAGAAGTCGAGATCATCTCTAGCTATGCGCTATCTCCAAGAGAAGATACCGGTGGCTGTCCTGGGCCAGCTTAAATAGTCCGAAGTGTCCCCTGGGGCATTTAATGTCCAGCCCCCAGGAACTAATGCACTTTCCACGTTTGTGACATCACTGAACGCTTGTCATAATCTTCCTGTGATATGCAAACTTCAAAGGGTTCCTAATTCAGCTTTTTGAAGGTTGCCGATTTCACAGGTAAGATTGTATCCTGAGAACAAGTATCCTGTTTACACTTACAGATTTCAAAGCAATTCCACCTCCGTTTTTAAACTCTGTAGAAATTTCCAACCCCTTCCACGTAAATTTCCAACCTTCAGGTGTCAGCTTCCCATCCCCAAAACTCTGGTAGGCTTGCTTTGTATAATGGGACAATGGCTGATTCCAGTTCAAAAGCCCTGCCGACCAGCCTATTCTTCCTCAATTGGCCGCTAATTAGCAGTACACACAGTTTCCCCGGCTGGACAATGAGAGCAGAGGTAATGTACATTTACATGCAGACTTATATTATCCTTCAGCTTACTCTGGCCAGGTGACCAATTACTACCAAGCACAAAACACATCTGAGGTTTTGCCCAGTAGACAGAAAAAGGACAGAAATACGTTCTGTTATTATCCTTAACATTATCAGCACCCCAATATATCACCACACACACTTATTGCCACAGCTATGGAGCCATCCTCAGAGTACAAGTTTTGCTTTGGGGGCCTTCAACACAGTTGCACAATATGTAACACCAAAATCTGCTTTTCAAATGCAGCCACTGCATGAGAGAGCCTAGTATATTGACTATCATTGTGCAATGCACCTATGGATGTGATAGTTATCACTAAAGCACCATAATAATCACTAGAGTCTGTCTTATAACAGGGTAATCATCAGGGGAGTAAGTCCTCCTTTCAGGGTAACCCTTCTTATTAATTATGTTGGTGTTTAAATTCAGCATTCAGCATAATGCATTCGGAACACCCAAATACAGCCATACACCACACTTCAGTACCATTTCAGTAGCGACCAAGCATACAGGGTCAAGGGAAGTTCACTACTTGTGCTTTATGGTGCGTTTCACAGGACTCTGATGCCTCCTTCTTCCAAAACTGGAAGGATGTACTGGAGTCACGTTAAACACACCATGAAGTGCAACTAGTTATCTCCCCCTGACCCTGTCTGCTTTCTCACTACAGAAATAATACGGAAGCGTGGAGTTTTGCAGTATTCGGGTGTTCGGAATCAGCATTCGAACACCAATAATAATTTTGAGGATGACTTACTCTACTCCCGTTCTTATTGTTTTTGGACCTGTCAATTTTGAGACCTGGAACAGACTCTTCCTTTTCTTTCTCTCTCTTCTTATCATTCTCACTATTCTTCCTCTTCTCAATTCTCTGTTTACCTTTTCTGTCTTCCTTCCTTTACTCTGGTGTACGCTTTTGTTTTTTTTATTGTATTATATGACAGTACTGTAAAACTTTTTGAGATTAATTATAGTTATGCACTATACTGCACTTGGTACAGTCCTAGTGATTGCTTTATAGAAATGAAAATATTGTCAATAGGAAAATATAGTTCTTATTGAACATGCATTACCTCTAGCATGGAGCATTGATCAAAGATGCTATTGACAGGTATCCCAGGATGTTCACTACTGATCAGAGAGGACAGAGCCCTGGGGTAAAGCATCTTTGGCATTCTCATTGATGTGGCCAATGAGAATGATCCTCAGTATAGATTAGTCCAGATCTATAAACCAATGGAGAGCCATGGCAGAAGTGTCTGTGTTTCTTGTTTTAGCTCTGTCTTGGATAGGTAAGGGTATGTAATGAATAGCGGAGATGCCGCCGCATGGGCAAGCGACATGACGGCTATCTCTGCGTTCCAGCCGGCGGCTTCTGCCACGCAGAAACATGCTGCTGGTTCGCCTGGTCCTTCTAGTGCACACAGATTGAGAGCTACGCACACGCGCGCCAGGCGACAGGACCTTTATGCTAGTAGAAGGGGAGTCAGCTGATCAAGCCGATCAGCTGACTCCAACTATGCTCCGGATTGGCTGAGTGACTGGGGCGGCGCTGTGGAACGCTCTGGGTATATATAGGACTTGCCTGTCACAGTTGCAAGTTGTCTGCTGTTGCGAAAGCTTACGTGTGAGCACTCAGACCATAGTCAGATCTTACAGTGTGTTAGATCCAGCCGGAGCTGGGAATTCACACTTAGTCAGATTCCGTTGATAGCCTTATTACACTATTGTATTGTGAGACTTCTGTACCATTCTGTAGACTAGTTCCCAGGTGTTGAAACCAAGGACTTCACACCTAAGACTGGGATATTGCTATATTGCTACTGTTTATGTGTTAGACCAGTTCCCAGGTGTTGATACCAAGGACTTCACACCTAGATTAGGACTGTTAGGCTCTGCTAAATTTGCCTCAGGCGGCAAAAAGTGACGGGCCGGCCCTGCTTCCGCCCACCTGATAAACTGTTGCCGACCTTGCCTGTACCCAGATTCCGAATCAGCCTTCCATCTCTGTACTTTATCTGTCCGTATGTTGCCGACCTGGCTTGTCTGACCTTTCTAGCTGTCACCTAACCTTTAGGTGATCATCCTTACTGTACTATCTGTGACACTTGCTCTTCAGGTGTTCATTAGCTGCAAGCTCAGGCTTATGGTCACCTGCTCCTCAGGAGACCATCTTGCAGCACAGTCAGTGGTCCTTGCCCCTTAGGGGTCCACTGGCAGCAGTACAGTCTGATTCCCTGCCCCTCAGGGAAACCTTGGCTGCAGTAGAATCTGATTCCCTGCTCCTCAGGGAATCCTTGGCTGCAGTCCAATCATTATCTCTCATCCATCAGTTATCTCATTTGCAGTCCAGTCAGTGGTCCCTGCTCCTTAGGCGTCCACTGGCTGCAGTACAATCTGATTCCCTGCTCCTCAGGGAATCCTCGGCTGCAGTTCAATCATAATCACTCATTCATCTCTTATCTCATTTGCAGCCCAGTCAGTGGTCCCGGCCCCTCAGGGGTCCACTGGCTGCAGTGCAGTCTGATTCCCTGCTCCTCAGGGAATCCTTGGCTGCAGTAGTGTCTGTGTCTCCCGCTTCTCCGGAGTTAACTTCTCTGATTACTATTGCACCAAACACAATACCACATTGGGTGTCCTGTGTCTAGCTATACTAGTATTATTGGTGATTCTGCAGATCACCACATAATCAGGTATAGCAACTGTATTATTGGTGATACTGCAGATCACCAATAATCAGAAAAATCGGTGTTGCTGACACCAATCGGTACAGGGTACTAATATACTCTCATTCCAAGCCTCTGGGAGTGAATTATTCCACCATAAATTATCCCTGGGGTCTATAACTGCAAGAGAGGAATAGTTCCCTTTTCCCCCTCTTGGGACACTGCTAAATGACTTCTCCAAACCTCATCCATGCTTGGCTCCACCATACTTGTTTCATAAGTAGTTCACTAGGATTATGCATCATTATTATCAGTATAGGGACTGTATAAAAGATAATTGTAGTGTAAAGGTGGCCATACACTTGTTAGATTAGCAGCAGATAGATCATCAGATAGATTTCTAATCTGATGTGTTTAGGAACATTTTTTACTAGGAACAGATTTCCAATAGATTTCAGTTTGAAATCTATTGAAAATCGATCTGATGGCATTTTTTACCATCAGATTTCCATTAGGGCCAATGCAAAATGATAAGCAATCTCAACAGATCCACCTAGATTTTCCAGCCATTGAAATTCATCGAAATCGGCCGCAAATCGGTCGATTGGTCAATCAATTTGCAATCAACCAATCAATTTTGATCAATCGATCGGCCAAAAATCGGCTGAGTGTATGGGCCCCTTAAGGGTATGGCAATAGAAATAATGCAAAAAGCTGTACTTCTTACTGCCATGCTGCACTATTTTATGATAGTGTAGACATGGACATAATTATAAATAAAATTCATTGTAGACTACATCCCAGCATCCACTACTTTGGACACCATTAGACAAGACAAATAACATTTATATTGCGCTTTTCTCCTGGCGCACTCAAAGCTCTTGAGCTGCAGCCACTAGGGTGCTCTAAGTAGGCAGCAGCAGTGTTAGGGAGTCTCTTACTGAATAGGTGCTGGCTTACTGAACAGGAAGAGATGCACTGGTATGTTCACAATTATTTAATGCCATGCATCAGATTGCTGGACTGCTATAGAATACAGCTGAATGTGCCGAATACTTCTAGCTCTTTAGGTTTGGCTCTTGCTTATCTTTGTTCTGAGCATGCTTCTTCATCGCCAGTATCACAGCGTATTCCAGCGATCCCACCACTCAGATTCAATTTGTGCCACACAGTCAAATACTTAGCAGCACAATGTAGCGTGAATGGGCCCCGGCCCTTTTCCATCTGCATTCAATTTTTTCAAACACACATCACAACTAGAGATGAGCCTGAAATTTAAATTTGCATGCAAATTTCCATTGGTTTGAAACTGGGCCAATCAACCTAGTGGCAATTATTATATCAACCAGCTGCCAGCTGAACCAGAGTTGAAAATCTTTGGATATTTGCATGCCAAGTTGGAATACAAGCTCACCTCTAATCACTAAGCATGACAAGTCAAGGAAGATTCTTTTGGTGGATCACTGTGTAACTATGGCAGCCTGATCAGTGCTTAATGGAAAAAACTCATTTACTGCTGCCTTATGTTTATCAACTGAAATAGGATTACATGCTTTTTTCAGAGAAATTTAATGCAATATCTATTGGCTAGTCACAGAGACTTACTGGGTTGCATTTATTTATTATTTATATAGCACCAACATATTATGCAGCGAGTATATATTGTCTTGTCACTACCTGTCACTCAAAAGAGCTCACAATCTAGTCCCTACCATAGTCATATCTCTATGTATGTATCGTAGTCTAATGCCAATTTAGGGGGAAGCCAATTAAATGATCTGTATGTGTTTTGAGATGTGGGAGGAAACTGAAGTGCCCAGAGGAAACCCACATGGAAACAGGGAGAACATACAAACTCCTTGCAGATGTTGACCTGGCTGGGATTCGAACCGGGGACCCAGCGCTGCAAGGCAAGATCGCTAACCACCACTATGCCACCATGCTGCCCAACCACTACATCACCATGCTGCCCAACCACTACACCACCATGCTTATATATTATGTTTATAAACTAAAGGAGGCTTTATACGTATATATGGACACCAAATCAACCTGCAGGACTTCTCTTCTGACAGGGGCTGTAAACTTTGACAGTATACTTATATGTTTGGTGTTTTTTGTTTTGTTTTCTGCACTGTTTACGTAATTCACTCCTGAGGAAAGCGTTAGCTGAAACATGTCCAGTATATCTAGCTAGTGCAATGTCTGTCCCCTGTACTGTCGATTGATGTGTGTATGGAGCCATTTTTGATATGTGAGGAACTCTCATATATATCTGAGAGCTTATACCCTTTTCCCCAATGGATATTTAACCTAGTGAGGACCCTCTAATATCCTGAACCTCAAATGACTCCTATGTTTATTCTAAACTACACACATTGGGCTGCCCGGTATTAATAGGACAACCCTTGTTTATTTGTTGTAAAATATTACACGTGCTGCTCACCATTTCTATATATTTTAATTGTTTCTACTAAAGATTATGTTTTTAGTGCGCTAGGGGTCTGTCCCAATAGGGAACACGTAATACGTTTATATGGCCAGCAAATCAACCTTCAGGACTACTCCTCTTCTCTTCCTGTCACGTAACAAGCCAAAGTTCACTCTATTAACAATAATGTAAAGAAAACAAGGACACCAATGTATCATTTTATATTTTTTTTTTTATTTTAGATCAATTAAAAGCATACAGTGTTTCATTGAAACTCAAAGACTTTACCAACACCTGCACCTGAGTTGCTGGCTTTAGCAATAGTTATATTTTACATCTTTACAGGATACTGAAATAGTTATTGTGTGAACCCTTACTTTGTACATCACAACAGTAAAATGAGTAAAATCCAGGCACTAATTCTATTCCCCCTTAACCAAATAAAAAAGAAACAAACAAAAATAAGACATAACTGAAGTATTTATCAATACATGGACCCTCGTTAGTTGTTTTCTCAACTACAGGAGTCAAAAGCGTAAAATGCTGCATAGCAAACACAACTTATATTAGTAAATACTACTGGATGTAAAGCAAACTAACCAGTTTATTTATGATCAGAGAAATATGGAGGCTGACATTGGTGATTTCTTTCTAGATAAATAAAAAAACCTATTTCCCGGATGTTATACTGATCCTCTTTCTTAAATAATGTCCGATCCTTGACAAGTACACAGATCAGGCAGTCTGATTTCACAGGCTTCAAGCTCGATCCAGGTCAGTGATCGGATAGTGATCAGAATCACATGAAGAGAACACGTCTAGCAGCAAATCTACTGACAGCCTTCATAATTCTTCCAACATAAGGTTTGTTCCAATAATAACAGTTATTTCTATGCTATTACAGTAATTTATGTAGAGCATAAAATAGATGTTGACTTTTTTGCTACGGTAAATACCTTTTCTAAGTGTTAGCTTGAAACCTTTTTAGTTTATGTCTTAAAAAACAACATAAAATAATGAAAAAAAAGAAGGAATAAAAAGAAAATAGAAGTGTGTCTATCATTGTACAGAGTATCATTGCAACTATCAATATGGCATCATCACTCTGAGATACTTCAATAATCTGTTGAATAATAGTTGGACACAGCCAACTGCCATACTTAAAGTGGGCAATAGTGTTACTTAGTTACATAACAATTTGGACAGCGGATCAGAATCTTACAAGATCACTGACACTGATGTCTATGGAGAAATGCCTGTTTTATGCACAACTGTCTTTTTGTAAAACATGATAGACAAGAAAATGCTATTTTTTCCCATTCCTGTCTTAATCTTTGACTACCCAATGCTTTCTACCTTTACTTAAAGAGGAAATGTAATGCAAACATTGTATTGAATACAATTTCTTTTTATTTTTTTTTACAATATTCATTTATAAATTAGTCAGTGTTTTCCCACTGTAAAATCTTTCCTCTCCCTGATTTACATTCTGAAATTAGTCACCGATAGCAACAGCTCTAGTCCTGTCAGGTGCAGCTTTGCAAAATGTTTGTTTCTGAGTATTTCGAAGCCAGTTAAAATAATATCTGGTCTCCCAGAATGCTTTAGGAGGAAAATTCCTCATAGCTAAACAGCCTAGGCTAAGCATGACCAGAAGGGTGAGGTTACATACCAATATAAGGCAATATATAGATATGGGAAGTGTTTCTAATGCTGAAACCTGAAAAATGACCATACAAGTTGGTATCCTGAATCATTTACAGCATTCTAATTTGACTATATGTCACTACAGTACCTCTTTAACAAGGTTAAAAAACAGTGCTATAACAATGAATCTATCTAAATCTAATCGTTTATATCAATCTTTTTTTATTCACTGGCCCTGACTGAAACAATAAACTTTAGAAATCTGATTGGCTCTTAGAAATCATTGCATTACTAGTTTTTATTAAATAAAGGCATTGCTTTATGCCACCATGTTTTCATAAGGATCACTAATCGCAATGTAAGGTTCTGAGGGATGACAGATGGAGAAATGAAATGATGGATTTCACTGATAAGCATAAATATTCAACATGTTTTGTTCTAACATCAATTTATCAGAGAAAGACCAAACAGCCCACTCTAAGAAGCACAACTGATAGGTTTATTATGCCATAAGACATCAATCCCTTATTTTCAGGTTAGATGTTCCCTTGAGTGCTTTCTGTAAACCACCTGCAAACAATAATCATGATAACTAACAACATAGCAAATAAAGACATATATATATATATATATACTTATATACAATGAAATATTTACAGGCTATTTATATATTTACATACTTCTATAGTACAAATCTCATAAATATTGAAAAATAGGTTGCCTTTCAATGAGTCAATGTTGTATAAATAGCACATTATAGTTTATATTCATTCATGGAAGACTATGAGGTGACAGAAGTGGTGATCTTGTGACCTGCATGATGTGAGGGTCTTTTGCTTAATTTCCCTTGGTTATTTTTAGCATAAATAGGACTACCAGATAATGTACAAGTCTATGATACCTGTACTGGCCTTGGTAACCATACATGTAGTGTTTAATCACACAGGAACAATTTTATGTGCTAAAATATGTAGACTTGATAGATAATTATGACTGTATACCTGTAGTAAGTATTCTAAGGATGGTAGTTATCTGAATAGATATAAGTTGTACAAAATGACCTATGAATTATGTATGAGAAGTAAACATACTGCTGCATCAATTTGTTGCGTACAGGTCATATATACATTAATAGACTGAAGCCAGATTGTGACAAGAAGTAATGCACTGCCTACGCTAAAATTTGTAACATTATTAACACATGCATTATTTGGCTTCCTACACAAAATGGCTTCCACAATGAACTTTACCAGCTGTGACCATGAAATGAGTACCTTTTCAGTCTACTTAGTCTTGCACATAAATCCCTTCCTTTAAAAGCCTAATTGCGTTTTCTCCACATAATGGAATAACAACAACAAAAAAAGGTGTAATAATGGCTACTGGCCTTCTAGGGATTTTTTTCAATTCCACGGCTTGATATGTGGAAGTCACTGTAAATTATAAAACTGTGACGAATACTTTGCAAAATGAGCACAGTAAACATTTTATGAGCAAAAGATGAATACATTATGCCTTATGGTTAAAAGCTGAGAAACATTTTGCTCAAGTAAATCGGTGTTTCATAAATTATTATTTCTTTAAATATTGAAAAAATACTATACATGATGTAAACTTCCACGGGCTGCAATAAATTAACTATATAAATAGCTCACTTATGTACCATGCGTAGAAAATACCCGCAGTAAAGTTATTCAGGTTTGATCAATGGCGACACTTGTAATTTTCATAACAGTTTTGCTTAAATAACAAGGTTAAAGATTTTTATGCCGGTGGTATGGGAGTTTTTTTGTTTTTGTTTTATTTGTTTCAAATTAAAGCCATATCAAAATAGAAGGTAAACTGTGCTTTTCATGCAGCAGTTAATAATCTTATTTTGTTCAAGGCTGGATTTACATCTCATGAAGCCTATAGACAAAGAAAAGATAGTGGCCTAAACCCCAACTATCAATGCTAAATTCTAAGACATGCCTGACACAAAGTTGTCCAACTGGAAAACACAAGTGTGTCAAAGAGGAGACAGATGGGTGGCACAATGAGCCAAAAAGGTCACAAACTGAGATGAGTAGCATAGATAGTGAGGAAGAGACAGCTGTAGTTGGCACAGATAATGAAAGGACAGCAGCAATGCTTGAAGTGATGATGGCATGTGGTTGGAGATGTAAAAGGTGCCTCTGGGACCAGATGTCCCTTCAATAGTGACACCTGTAGGCACAAGCTTACTGTGCCCAATATGAAATCTGGTCCTTGTTCTGTACATTTCACCCACATTTTGCTCTTACTGAAATTATTAAGTAAATCGTTATTAAAATACTGTTTATGTATACATAGTAAACCACCAAGTCATTCATATCAAGTACAGTTTCTGTAGCACTCCCCTCAGAAGTGCGTCCAATTTGGTGTAGAATTTTTGGTACAAAAAAAAGAGAGGGGAGGAGTCTGTCCCTCTGCCAGGTTAACACTTCTGTTGTGTAACATTTACTCACATGAAATGATTCCTGTAGGCACATTCAAGTAATAACATACAAGTATGAGTAACAATAATTGACAATAGCCAGCTATGTGGCTTCAATAAAGTTTAAATTGTATGTCCATTCTCCAGAATGGAATAAAATTACTTCCTTCTGTCAGAACCTTTGGAATAAAGATGGTATTGTCCTTGTTGAAGTGTAGAACTAATCTCTTAAGAGCCCCTTTGTTCTATAAGACTGGGTGTCTTGAAGGAAGTTCAACTGCAAGCAATGGTGAAATTTCTTTCTCAGTAGAAAGCGTAGGAGTGAACAGTTCCACTTCACTGAGAGGGCCATGCCTCTCATCCAGCCCCCTAGTGCTTATCAGGAGAAGAACTGTGGGTCCAGTCGATAATTATCAGGGTCATACTTCCAATCATAACGAAAAAGCCACTGCCAAGGAAAAGCATAGCCTACAAAGAAAAGAAATAAAGGTTGTAATTTCACTGAAAGGTCACACACCCAGCCCCAGCACATTTGCTTTAACTCTCTGAAAGATTGAGGATAGACGCAATTATGTGCAGTCATTATGTTCAAATTGGCAGTGAACAGCACGTCTGGCAATAATTACAACTCATTTGTGTTTTTGGATCAAAGTTAAAGCGGATCCAAACCAAAAATGTTTTTAATTCAAAATATTTAGTTGTATGTATCAAGGAAACGCGCTACACCTCAAAAATAGGGTGCACTTATTGCACTCACTCAGCTGGAGCAGCACCTTCTATATATGTCATATAAAATGTTCGCAGAAGGCAGCGCTACACAACTTAACACAATGTATGCTCCAATAGTTCATATACACTATATGTGGACTACACAAAGTGTATATGAACTATTGGAGCATACATTGTGTTAAGTTGTGTAGCGCTGCCTTCTGCGAACATTTTATACAAAATATTTAGTTGCACCACTCTGACACATACAAAGATAAATAAACACCCCTTCAAACCTATGAGCTTTTCAGTGTATACTTTTCACCCTTCTCTTTTCATAACCAGGGTTATACAGGTGGCAGCCATTAGCAATTCCTCCTTTGCCGGACACCACCTACTCCAGCAGTTTGCCGGATTCTGTCCCGGAAATATGAAAGGAAGGGAGGGGTTCCTCCAATAAATGTTAAATATTTTATATTTGTCATCATGCAGCTGAAAAAAGGCTGCTATTTATTATTATAATGTAGAAAATAAGATTTTATTTCTGAAATCTTGTATTTTTAATTTCCTGGCCGCAATAGCAGCATAGGGGGCGATATACAGGCTGGAAACGCGAACCATCACTCGCGTTCCCATGCCTGTCGGCCGGTGACGGCGAAACCGGAAGTGCCCGCCGGCGGGTCCTGGGACATCGGAGAGGAGCTGCGAGGGCAGCGATCGGCTGCAGGGGGCTGAGGGAGGCCCCAGGTGAGTTAATCTCATTTTTTTTATCGGCTTTAGGTTCACTTTAAGGGCAGGATCAAAATGACAGCTATGACATTTTTGAAAAAATAAATAAATTAAAAAAATTAAACAAGAGGGCTCCTGTGTTTTTTTAGTATTGTCAAAAATGCAGCTTTCAGTGGCAATCAAAATCAACCCAAATTAGATTATTTTTTTCTTTTGCTTTAGCATCAATTGATAAGAAGACATAAATGTGATTTTAATATGACTGGCAAGCTTACCCTAGCAGCCTTGCAGTGGTCTGTTTCTAGTGCAAACCGAAAACATTTGGGTTGATTCACACAGCAGTGTTATGCCATAACTCATACGTTATTTGAGTATACCACCATACATGCATTATAGTTATGCTCAAAACAATGTCCTTCAAATATACAGCACATAAACTAATGAGTGAGCAAGAAGATAGCAGGTGCAATGTTTGCATTTGCTCCTGCGTTTTCTGCTCACCCGCATATTAGTTTATCCATTATATATTTACAGGGCTCGTTTCAACCTTAAAGCATACACAAGGCACTGAAATAACGTGCGTAAATCCTCTCACCCTAATGAAAGCAGGCAAAACATCCCTAATTATAGATGATTCAACTGTTGAGAAAAGGTAGCAGTTTGGCTCCCCCTTACAGTTCTTTTGGTAATCTGTGATGGGAAAAGGGTCAAAGAAAGTGGCAGTAGGGCCCTCTGACAAGCACTAAGCCCCAGGAACCTGCCTAGGTTGCCTCATGGATGATCCTGCTCTGATTTGTGGCAATGTACAAGTTATCTTGAAATATAACAGACCTGAAAATAAATGTCTTAATAGAAATCAGGAAGTAACTTACCCCGATCTTTTGTACTGATCTCATGGATTCCTTTGTGACTAGCTTGAGGTAAAAAGCTGATGGTAAGATAAAAACCAGCATAGCAGCAGCAGAGGCACCTGTATCACAAAACAAAAGAATAGAATAGAGGTAAGTAAAAACTCATCATGTATTTAAAAAAAGGAGTGTTGTTACATGTGTTTAAAATACATCTAAAGGGCACAGGTCTAAAAAAAATATCAACTAATGGCTTGGTAAGAGTGCTCAAACATTATCTTCTTATGAGAAATGAGGCTTCTGCATCTAGAAATCTCATCTTAAAACTGGGACCTAGAAGCTTCTGGGTTGAGACAGTCAGTCAGGTTCTAGGGGTGTGACTGCTGCTGCTAACTTGGACCGCATCATCCTGCTGTTCAGACTGCAAGGGGTAAAGGCACAGACAGAATCTGCAATCTAGAATAATGACAACTTGGGGTGCAGGAGGTGGTGTCTGAGCTTCTCCATTAATCTTTATTTCAGGAGCTTTTATACAGATCTGGAAAATGTTTGTGTTGGAGAGGGACTTATTTTCCATTTTCAAACGGCTGCTTATAGTTTGGAATATATTTTGATAGGATAAATGTATTCCCTTTCTTCCCGTTTCATTGTCACACTAGCATAACTAACTCGATTAACTCCGCTTATACAATGACAAAGGACCATAGGATCTTATCCTAACCATAACTTACCAATAAATCCAAAGATATCTCTGATGGTGGGGACAAAAATGACCAAGACATTGGTGAATGCCAGGATGAGAAGAGTGATCAGAATATGGCGCCACCATGCAAAGTCCTTCCTGGCAAACAGTAGCTGGGTGATGGAGCTGCGGATCTGAAGAAAGACAGTGGATGTTCAGTTATAACTATATATACAGCTCAAGGGTAACACATTATAGCAACTAATGAATGGCAGTTAAAATGTGAAGTTAACCTGTGTTCTTATGAGACACTGAACAATGCAGAAACAAATAAAAAAGCTGTGGATTGTATACAAACACTGTGTTAGTGCAGCTGTACTGCTCTACCCCATTGTTCAATTAGCTGTTCCTGTATGTCTGTGTTGTAGAAGTGTGGGCATGTCTGCTAGCTCCATCCTAACATGTGATAGGAGTGTGCAGGACCAGTAGACTATCACCTAGGCTCTGCATTACTAATGCCAGTCCCACAGACTTAGCCACTTCCACTGCACTATAAAGACAATGGAAGGCAAAAAACAGCCAAAACTGCAGGAATACTGCAATTCTACATAAAATGTTAAGGCACATCTTATCAGAGCCTTAGCAGCATATAAACAGTACTCTTTCATACCCATTATATATATATGCGTCCCGTTTACTAAATGATGCTCCCACAGTGAACTGCTAGAGCAGATCTTGCGCTATACCCCCTTACACCTGTGTGTTGTATATTATTTAATACCACAGTGCAAGAAAATGGACCGCAAATAGTAGCTAAGCATACATTTACAATATTTGTTGATGTAAAATGTTATTTTTTGACCTTTTGTTTTACACAGGATAAAAGCACTGCTGCGTATAGATTTTCATGAGCAGGCAGTTGTACTGCTGTACATGTATTTAGAATGACATCTATTGGATCTTATAACTAATTATACTGGAACACAAAAAGAATTAGTACTTACAGGGAAGATAACAATAGGAACAGTTAAGGTGACGGCCATGAGAACAGCAAGACGGACTACGACAAATATAATCCCGGCATCAGGAATCTTTGAGTATGTGTGGAGTAACTCCGGCTCAACCTTTCCTGTAGATAATAAGGTAGATAAATATCATTGTTGCAAGATATGCCCTAAAATGAAGGTCAGCACATATCTGATTTACATTGAGGCAGCAGGTCCATATTCACAATATTTTGTACTCTTCAGTATTGCCCGACAGCTGTGATTTCAATTACCAAGAGGCTTCTTATGGCAGTGGCAACATTTTCCATAGTAACTTGTGTCCCTACTGCTACATAATTCTCATGAGGCCAGGAAAACAATCTTATCTTAACGATACATTCTCAGTCCCTCATCCTGCAGGATTTTTGGGGAACATAGCACCATCATTTGGCAATACAACTAAACCATGATTAATGGCATGACTATTGTATTGCTGGTAGAGTCTATGAAAGGGGTAAGACACTCAGAAATTATTCAGGTTGTGAGTATGCAGATCTAAATTTGTATTTTTAGACGGCAATGTGCTGTAAATGAAGCCTGCTGTGATTGTGAAAACAGCCTGTGGTATTTATAGAAATCCTAAATATTACTTTCATGGTGGAATCCAATATTCTTGTTTTTGTTAGAAAAACAAAATCTAGGTTTGAACATCAAACTTTCTCACTGGTACCACTGCTGCTGTTTATATTATTCAGCTCACACACAGGCCCATATGCAATTACATTTGTCTCCTGAGTTTTCTCCTAGGTGATCATTTTCAACGTGTCAATAAAATGCCTTTTTAAGCCACCAGAAAGCAAAAAAAAATACTCAAAATAATTTTGATAGTACTTTTTTACCTCCTCTTCAATACTTTTTCAGTTGAAAAGTGCTGGAAAGGTTTTTAAATAGAAGATGACAAATTATCTCCTTAAAGAAAACTCAGGAGATAAAGTGAAATGCATATGGGCCACAGAGTCATAATGACCTATTGTATTTCCTTCTGTTTCCTGCTGTTAGTAGTGTATGTCACTGTCACACACACATTTGATGGCCTCTTATCAGGTATCAGGGAAAACTGAGCTGCAGTCCAACTGTATTGGCCAGAAGAGAGACTTATGGCCCATACTCACGAGGGACTTTTGTCGCCTCAACACGCGGCGCGCGCGTGTTGCGGCGACAGGTCGCCCGTGAGTATGGGCCGTTGCCCGCGCGTGCACCCAGAACTGTCGCCCGTCACTCATGTCGCCATGCGATTGAAAGTTTCAATCGCATGGCAACAGTCGCCGCTGCACCTCCGCCGCAACTGTCGCTAGTCCGCGTGAGTACGCGGACTAGCGACAGCAACATGATAGTAAATAAACGGCGCTTCCGGCGGGGGGGACAACGGCGACAGCTTCCGTCGCATCAGTTGCCAGGTCCCTCCGCCGTGTGTATGCGGAGGGACCTGGCGACTAGCTGTCGCCAGCATGTCGCAAGCACGCTCCCGTGTGCTTGCGACATGCAAAAAAGTTGCCCGTGAGTATGGGCCATTAGGGACTTTTTCCACTAGCAAATCTCTTTGTTTCCCCGCAGACATGGAAATGTAGCTCATTTAAATCAATAGGTAGGCTGCCATCTGATTTGCATGCATGGGGAAAAAATCAGCAAAAAAAAACCAAAAAACAAGAGAATGCATGTGAATCCCAACAAAAAAATGGAGAATGCATGTAAATCCCTATAGCTGTGCATGGCATCAGAGTTGTGCCAACAAGACGCATGCCGTGCACAGTGGAAACTGGCCTTCAGACTTATAGGTTATTAACCTTTACCAAAACAAGAAGGATTGGTACTATGTACAAGCAGTTGTAAGTAGGATTGGTGAATATATGTTAATCTCATTATGCTATACAGCACACCCTTAAAGGGATAACCAAGACTGTAAAAAAACAGTCCCAAACTATCTCCAACATAAAGAGGCAGTTATAAAATACAGAACTGTAACCCCTCCCCCAACAGCTTTGGAGCCCCCATTGGCTACTTATTGAATATGTCAGTAGCTATACAATCTGAATAGCTGGACTGTGCCAATCTGACAGAACATGCCTGAAGCAAAACCTGTGTATGTGTGGTGAGCACATAAAAAGGGCTAGAAAAAGCATGGCATTGACCTATTTTCCAGTAAAAGGCCTCAACTGCACTCAGTGAAATGTGATTTAAGGACAAGCGAACCAAGAGCAGGTACAGAAGATTAGCAGGAATGCAGCAGGTCTCATTCTGTGATTAGCATTTAGTGACACAGCCAGTTATATGCCTTCTCACACAAAACAGAAATAACTGTATAATAATTACCATAGAAAGTCAAATATCCAAAAAGAGCAGCCAAGAGGTACATGACAAACATAGCGAAAAATGACACGTTTGAAACGTTCATCATCCTTTTGCGGCTGCGGCTGAAGGAGAGAATAAAGGACACTTTTAGTACAGGCTCACTGGCTGGCAATCACAGCTATATTCCTGGCTTAAAATAGAACAGAACATACCCCTTAAGTTCCTGGTAAATGGGAAGGACAGCTGGATGGCACACAAAGGAGAACGTCAGGATGGGTACAGCATATACCGTCTGCAAGAGAGAAAATGCAATGAGCCATATGTATTCAGAAGTCAGAACTAAGCAATACGAGTTATCACTGCCTGAAGAGTTGCTCCATCTTCAGTGAAGTTACCTGTGAGTTGAAGACAAAGTATTGTGGCGTGCACACGTCATCACTGGTGTCATTCAGCTCGTAAGAGTGTAGTGGAGCCTGAGTGGCTAGGTGAGTTAATGTGGAGTTCAATGTTATGTTGGTGGCACCCGTTCCTAGCAGAAGGTCGCATGTGATTTGAAATTTCTTGTAGATGACCTGAAAAAGAAACAATACACTTTAAACTAAACTCACATTCAAAGGTAAAAAATAATATATATATCCAAAATCAAACTTTAGCACTGAGCTACTTGTCAGCAATATATTTCTGTGAGAGTTGCTCATTTTCTCCATTAATAAGCACTTCAAGCCTGAGCCTCTGCGAGATCATCTCAGGTTACAGTTTTCCCAAGGTGGGTGTACAAATGTGTTGCGTGGCTCTCTGCTGAGCAGCGCATTCTGATTAATGACAGAGGGGAGGACAAGCAAGACTCATTCAACTGAAAGAACTGCAATAGCAGTCGTTATGGATTTTTCAGTAGGGTGGATTATAAGTATATACGCAAACTGAGAGAAGGTTTGTCAATAATTTACCATTAACAAACGTGAACTAAAGTAACCATATTCCCATTTCCCATTCCTATTGCAGCCTATGTTACCCCACTTTAGATTGCAAGCTTTGCGGGGACAGGTCCTACTCCCTCCTTTAACATAGTTAGTACTTGCTACGCACACAAATTTTGTACTTGCACTCTTAATTAAGTTTTATACATCACTGTTAAATATGGTAGCATTTTATATAAAAGGATGAGGCCCGATTCACAACTGTCAGTTGAGTTGCAGAATAATTCTACATGTCACCTCACTGCCCATACAATTCTAAGGGGCTGTTCACATTACTGAGTTGTAACTGATTACGTTATTCTAACTCGCTGCATGTAGGCTTTGTATTAAGTCTATGACAAGTCTCCATTGCAGTTCACAGTCCCTATAGCGCATGCGTTAAAGAGAACCCAAGATGGGTTTATGCAATCAATATTAGCACAGAGGCACATTCTGCATACTATCACCAGCCTCTGTGTCCTTATAGTGTGCCTCCAGCCACCCCCCGTGCTCTGCTGCCCCCCCTTATAAAAACCGCCAGGCTAGCGACACACAGATTGTCACTAGTCGGCTGTTTACATTCAGGCTGCCACTCAGCGCCGCTCCCCCACCTCCTCTATAGCGTGGCTCCCCACCTGCGTCCCTTCTTCCACGCCTCTGTAAGCTGATTTTAGGAAGCTTACTGAGACGGGGAGGGAAGGGAAGCAGGTGGGGAGCCACGCTATAGAGGAGGCGGGGTAGCGGCGCTGAGTGGCAGCCTGAATGTAAACAGCCGACTAGCGACAATCTGTGTGTTGCTAGCCTGGCGTTTTTTATAAGGGGGACAGCAGGGCATGGGGGGTAGGGGGGGTGGCTGGAGGGCCACTATAAGGACACAGAGGCTGGTGATAGTATGCAGAATGTGCCTCTGTGTCCTAATATTGATTGCAGAAACCCACCTCGGGTTCTCTTTAAGAAACTGCAGTAAGGATATCCCAGTAGAGCCAATGGTGAAGCATCATTCATGATTACGTATCTTAGATGATAAACACACTCTTATTTTGCAAAGATGAGCTATTGGGTGTCAGAATCTAGAAAAATACTTACGACAATGAGAAAGAACACCATACACAACAGGGAAAAGCCACTTGTGTAACCCAAATATCCTGAAATACAAGTAAAAGAGAATTTACAATACAATCACTATAAAAAAAAACATGGCAATATTATAAACATGGATGCTACAAAAATACCAAAACATGGCAGAAAAACAAAACTTACCCAAGTTTCTCAGCAGAGACAAAGGAAGTATGAGGAACACTGAGACCATGATGACCATGTAATCTCCATTTAGGTACCATAATCTAAGGAAAAAAATAAACAGAAAATAAGTTACAGCATAGAGGAATGGTTGCCATCATTAATGCACTCTAAACTTAACAGCATTCTGATAACATTCTCCTTATTTATTTTTCTACCCAATTTGTGCTGAATATAGACAATGTCATTTAAATTAGGTCACAGGAGTTTGTTTTCACACCTTTTTACCTTGAAACAATGATCAATAAATGCTATTTGGCAGACCCTAGACGTTATTATACGTTTTAAGACAGCACTATTGTTCTTGAAGCAAAAATGCAAAAACTCAATATTACTGCAGTGAATATACCATATTTTTTTCAGTATCTTGTACACAAGGTATAAGAATACAGTTTTACAGCATGTCTTTCAGCAACAACTAGAGGGAATCTGTAAACACTGTGAAGACAGAAGAGTACTGTATTCGCCTACAAACATTCATTGCAATGGAATGTGGCATATGAACCCACCAAGCAAATACTCTTTGAAGCACTATAAGGAGTTCTCCGCAGCAGTCTCAGCTACACATTAACTTATGCCATACTCTACAGATAAGTTGTAATTATGGCGCTAAACTGCTGCAAACACTGACCACTGGTATACAGTATTTTATTTAATTATGTATATATATTTATATACTGCACACACACATATAAAAAAGGCTACATAAAAATAGTCAGATTACAGTTTTGATCTTTTTCCTAATACCAAAGAAAATAAACATGTCACTACACTGTTCCTCACAAGGATACACAAATCACCTTAAAGAGGAACTGTAGTGACAAAAATGTAATTAATAAAATTATTATTGTTTTTTACAATATTACTTAATAAATGATTTAGTCAGTGTTTGCCCATTGTAAAATCTTTCCTCAACCTGAATTGTATCACAGGTGGGGGCATATTTAGTGCTGGGAAGGTGCTCCACTGTGGGATGTTTATATGTTCCAAGCTGAATAGAAGAAAATGTCTGTGCTCCCAGAGTGCACTGGGAGAAGAAGGGAGCATATCTACACAGCCTAGGCTTGATATCACTGGGAGTGTGGGGTTACATACTAATATACAGCAATATATTCAAATAGGAAGTGTTTCTGATGTTGAAACCGGGACAATTAACGTAAAAGTGGGTATCCTGAATAATTTACTACATTCTCACCATAGTGCCTCTTTAATATCTGATTTGTCCCACCACCTTGAAGGACCTACCAAGCTCCGCCTAACACTTGGTACCACTCTATATTCCAATATGAAAATGCTTCTTGCCTAACTGCTTCAACTTATGTCTTTAAAGACACTCTGTAATAAAAAAAAGTTCCCCTGGGTGGTACTCACTTTGGTAGGGATAAAGCCTCTGGATCCTATCGAGGCTTTCCCCGTCCCATGGTGGTTTTGCTGTAGCACACTGAATGCACAGCCGACAATTTGTCAGGACGTGCAATATTTTTTCCCTGTTCCAGTGGAGGCGTTGTTGCGGCTCTCGGCTCGGAAATAGGAGATCTCAGTCGGGTCCGCTCTACTACGCAGGTGCAGGAGACTTGCGCCTGCGCAGTAGAGCGGAACGGGCTGGAATCGGCTATTTCCGAGCCGAGAGCCGCTACTGCGCCTGCGCTGGAGCAAGGAAGGTAAATATTTACATACCCGCTGTTCGGAGGGGCACAGCGCGACCACCGTGGGACACAGGAGTATAGGGGAGTCGATAGGATCCAGTGGCTTACCTCTCCTGAGGTGAGTACCCCCAGGGGAATTTTTTAATGTTACAGATCCTCTTTAATACTTTCTTTGATTCCCAATGAAAAAACACAATAACAGATCAGATGTTTTTACTGCGTTGGCTGCATGCTTGTTCCAGGTGTGGGATCAAACACTTCTAAAGCCAAAATATTATCATGGCAGACTGACAGCATTTTATTAAAATAGAAATGGACAGTTTATGAATTCTGTATAGTGGTGAGTGGTTCAAATTCACCAAATCTTAAAAAAAATCCTACAGTAATAGAACAACTGTCCCCAAGTCAACAATTTTTGCAATTATTTTTCCCCACTCTGGTAATGTACTCTGAATTAAATGACCTTGAGAACCACCCTGGCTTGCTCATAAAGTGACTGACTATGCTCTGTTGTGTTTATAAATGTAAAACGTTTTGGAGCATTTTTTGTCCCATCTCCTTACTTGTGTCACCAGAAAATAACCCATTTCTCCCAGTAAGGACTTACCTATTCTAAAGTCTCTATGGTTGAGTGTAGCGCCTTTGAATTCATCAGTTAATGTTATATGGCTAGAAAGCTCGAAAGACAATCGTAACTAATTATTTTTAGCAAATATTAATATTTAAAGGATAGATACTATTCAATGTATGTTCAACTCAATGGAACCTCAGGGAGTACCAAAAAGATAAAAATAACCTGTCTATGCTCATGACCAATATTATAGTTCAGAGAGGATCATTGAATCATTTCTCAATGCAAAAACAGGTTAAGCACTCAAGATACTCACTTTTCACTGAGATCAGTGCCAGACAGTGCCTGGATTACAAGAGGCAGTTCATATTTCACTATGTAGAGGTAGCTTGACATAGCTGCAAAAATAGTAAATTGCCATTAGAAAACATACATTTTGTTCTGTATATATCTGCATACCATGACCCTTCTAGAGGTGTATGTAAGGAAAGTTGTTGATTTGGTGAGTATAACCAGATAGTTTCCTTTAAATTGAATTATCTTTAATCAGAAAAATATGGAATGTTACAAACTGATGTTTTACATTTTTGGAGCGCCACCTGCTGGTTTGATTGGCAAGTTTTGTGGCCACATCAGATCATTATTTTATTCTTTGCAGTGAAGACAAGATGTGTACATAGTGAACATTGAGGCTTAATTAGCAGCCACCAGTTCTGTAGACTTGGCTTCTATAAAGTACATCCTGGAATCCACCAGCAGCCTATTCTAAGCGCTAGTGATGTGAACAGCTCTAGCTAATGCAATATTATGGGGGCTTTTTATAAAATCACATTGCTCAAGTGGGAGCACACCCATAGCATTACCATTAGCAAGAGATTTTCAAATCACAAGCGCTCAGAAAAGGCTAAGAAAACGCTGCTAGTTGGTTCCATGCCTTAGAAACTTGTTAACCATAGCAGTAAAGCAAGACTCTTTCTCATTAGTAGCATTTTTTTATAGTTGGAATCAAAGAAAGAAAAACTAAAATCTTTTACTTCTTAAAACGAAAATAAATAAAAACAGTACACATTCCCTTTCATAGTCATACCTACCTCCAATATTTTGCATGGTAATGGACCCAGAAGCTGCAAGTTTTCCAAATATGCCAAATGCTTTAAATCCCAGCTGTTCATATAATAAAGAACCTAAAAAATAAATTCAATGTTAGCACAAAGAAGGTTTGAATAGTTTTTTTTTCCCTTTCAAAATTAATGTTGCATTACTAATACATACCTCCTTCATTTGCGGTCTTTAACAACAGGTGAATGGAATAGAGAGAAAATATTGCCACAAACGTCAATAATATCCTACAAAACAAAGCAGAATTTATAAATGAAATTTCAAAACAAAGGTGTTTTAAACCAAAATAGAGTATAAATTCATGCAGTGGTGGCTATGGCTTCCTTCCAACTGTTCCACTGACGCACCATAAGACCAGCCCAACCCAGTCATTTTCTCACTGTTCCTAATGTAATTACTGTGATTTATCACACGTGCTGCATCATGTACTAGCATAAAATTATCAAGGATGCAAAATACGCCTGAAGGAAGCATAACATGTGATTTATTATTATCCACTGGGTAATAACTCTGAGAAAAAAAAGCTATTAAAAAATAATCTTTGCTGGAAAAAATTGTAAACAGAATCTGAAGTGAGAGGGATATGGGGACTGACATATATTTGATTTTGAACAATACCAGTTACCTAACTGTCCTGCTAACCCCTGCCTTTAATACTTTTGGACATAGGAGGCATGCAGATCAGGCGTTTCTTACAAAAATCTGACAAGATTAGCAGCATGCTTGTTTCAGGTGTGTGATTCAGACTCTACTGATGCCTGAATGATCATCAGAACTGCCAGGTAACTGGTATTGTTTAAAAGTACAGTAAAGAGATATGGCAGCCTCCATATACCTCTCACTTCAGTCGTCCTTTAAGGAACCCCCAGCATGTGTTAAACAGAATAAGTATAACATTATTTCCATTGGTTTTTGAACCCTATGTCCCACTGGCTATAGCCTACTTTGAAAGATGGCTAAACACAGCCTTTTATGTTCCTCTTAACACTGATTATCAGTGAGTCTAAATGTATTTTCAGAGGAAATGTTTAACCCTACTACTTCATTAACAGTGATAGGTTTATTCCAGGCAGGGGCAAACCATTCTGCTGGCTACAACTTTTGAATCTGACCATTTTTAAAGTACTACTCAATCTTAACGGACTACAGAATCTTCAGGGACAAGTGAATCGTCAAGGAGTTCTCCTTCAAACTTTCTAGGGCAGTGTCTGGGACTCAAGGTGATAACAGCTGGCAGTACTCCTTCTTCAGAAAGGTCAGCAGTACTTAACTGCATTGTGATAAATACACAAAGAGGTCCAACACCAGATCCGGAGATCTTGGCAATATATAAATAGCACTGACTAGTACTTCTGCCAGCTGCAGTAACTGGAGCATTGGAAAACATCACAGGATAGTAATTAAGGGGGTGGGTCTACAGTCTGTTTAGCTCTTAGAAAGCAATGTTTCCTTTATTTAAAAAAAAAGAACCATTGTTTCAGTGTCCTCCATCTTCAGAACTGGAAGACCGTGCCCAAAGGGGTCGGAACACTGCACAATGAAAACAGTATCTATCATTGTTCTTCATTAGGAGATAAATATTCCATTTTATAATGTATGCTGCCCCTAGTGGTGATTAGTGAAAAAACAACACCTTATAAACACACGACATGTGGAATGTCAACCAAAAGCATCTGCACTGCAAAACAACAAAATAAAACATATGACAATAAATGTGATGGTATACTTACATAAATAGTGCAATCCCAGTGTTAGCCATTGCGTACGATAAACCTAGAATTCCACTTCCAACAATGGCGTTACTAAGATTAAATACTGACATGCCAAAGGATGTGGTCCCTGGAAGCTATGAAGAAGAAATAGTCACATTAGTGATACAACAGATACATACACTGTACACAGCTCATTTTCTTCATGCTTATAGAAACCTTTAACTACGCCTTAATATGGGGCATACTTACATATTCAGTCTCACATTTCTTCTTTACCATAGTAGGCTCAAGGAAATTCTGGTTCTCTGGATCCACGTCATAATGCCTACAAAGAAGATGAAACATTAGGAATCGTCTTGTCTCTAGTTTATTGGAAAGAATATATTAGTATGCGTAAGGCCTTCACTGAGCAGAGCATACCGTGCAAGCAATATTCGTGATATAAGAAATCCCCTTCACATAAAACATAACAGCGGTTAGGCATATTTCATATAGTGGCAATAACCAGAACTAACCCTTTAATAGAAAGCTTCTTTGCTGGATATTCCGGGTAATTGAAGTCATCGTTGCTGTTGGTGCTCGCACTGTCTTCATCGGGAGAGATGTTAAACCTCCCCATCTCTTGTTTGTTCATACTGGACATGAAGGCAAAATAAAGGAAGATGCCCACAGACTGAATTCACAAGGGCAGCTGCTTTAGTCTGTATCGCTGCCGATCTTGCTGCTGCGGTTGGCTCTCTGCCTAAAAGGAAAAGAAACGTCAATACTGCAGTGTGCAATGGGAACACGTGATGCTTCATCATCACGAGCTAGCAAAAGAAGAGATGGGAGGGGGGATAATGAAGGAGAGTGGAAAAGTACCAGCTATGTTCATCAGGAATACAGCAAACCCGAACCACCAAGGACTGCCTCATCCCCCCCTCCCTTTGTTCTCTCCACCCTCACTTGTCAATCACATACATTCCAAGGCCATGAGCAGACATTTCATTTCACCTATCAAAGAGATTTTTGTTGGGAGGTTCTTCCAGCTAAAGAATATACATTTTTATGCATTATTATTTCTTAACAATGTAATACTGAGGTAAATAATCACTTAAATGATCATTTTCACACTGGGGACATTGTACGTTTCTTACAATGAGGATATTTTAGAATTAATAAAACATTCTAGTGGTAATGTTACCAAAAATGATAACATTGTTTTAAAATGCTGAAATCAGGTAATGTTCAACACTGTAAGATGTGTGATTGTTTTTTTAATGGCCGTAAAATGTATCTACACCACCCACATAGATGCTGTGTAGGTAAAACTGCAATGATGATGGGTTAAATTCAATTCTAATAAATGTACACAACAAATAATGATGCACAAACAGTGATTAAACGAAATATGTCAAATTAACCTAAGGCAATAAAATGAATAATTCATTGAAAAAAAATGCATAACAGCTATGATTAAAAAAAATGTAGAAATAGCCCATAGATTTAAAAGGGAGAAGCTCAGATGGTTATAAAGTCATCTAGTCTAACGAGCAGTAAAAATCAAAAGGTATTTCGGGGATCGCTTTTGTGTCTAGAAAATTCTCTACAGGGGCTGAGTTTACAAGGAAAAAAAATACTATCACTAGGCAGCCAGTACACTGAATAAGGTATAGAGCCACTCCTTGAGTCCACTCCCTCCCCTAACCTCTGCTCTAGAGGAAGAGAAAAAATCTGATGCAACACCCATGCTCTATTGAAACAGAATGTAAGCATGCTGCTGTGTTTCCTTCCAGCTCAGTAACAGCTCAGCCCGCTCTAATCATTTATCAAACAAGATCAAGCACTCTAAAAATTAGTGGTAAAGCACTAAGGAAAAGATATATACACAAATCACTCAGCATGGCATTCATGGAGCGGACAGCAGTTCAAGGCATATATAAATATATATTGGATCAGGGTATCAGAAAGAGCACAAGATTGCCTTGCAGCAGCTGAAACAAGAATACACATATAGATCTGATGCAATCGCACACATCCGCTTGCATGAAATTCACTAGATGATACATTATAGCCATTTGATCACATGACCTTTGAAAAATAACAAGCAATTATGTGACAGAAGTTGGAGGAAAGGGAATTATTTCTGGGGGGTATCAATAAATTATTTTCATAAAATCTTCATAGCTGAAGAGTTCTAATGTAGAATGAAGCGAGAATGGGACAGTAGGAGATCTGAGCCAGCAGACCCACCCAGTCTGTAGAGCAGTGCAGCCAGACACCTGGGTGCAGACACATCGCACCGGGTGACACTGTCACACACACCCTAGGCAGTCACACCTCACCTGCTTACCTGTATTATGGAGTTTCCGGTCACCGGAGAAGATCTATAGACTGAGAATCCCCGGATAGTGAGCCGGTAGCTTATATAAATAAATAAAGGTATTTATAAAAAAATAAATAAACACTAAAGATCTGACCCTGGGAAACAGCACAGCAGGCAGGACTAGAAGGCGCACTAGTCGCAGCTGTGTTTATACATAGAAAGAAGAAGTGTCTCCCGCGGTAGCAGCTCTGCGACTGGAGGACACCGGGGGGAATACACTCATTAATAGCGGAACACCGGGGAGGCGGGGCACACGCGTCATTACCATGAAATGATGCCGCCGCTCTTTGTGTACCAACAGAAAAGCCCCGCCTCCTCTCCTCCTCTTGTTCGCTTGGAACAACGTGTCTATCTGTATGGGGTCAAGCGAAGTGTGCGCGCTGGAGAAGCCTTCGTGCTGTGTGTTTGGTTTGTGCTGCCACGGCTACTTGTCGCTGCTGGGAGCTCCTGTCCTGTCCTCCTGGCCAACTCACGTGAACTTCAGAGAGAGTTCCACAGCTCACAACAGTCCTGGCTTTGGAGAGACAGTTCCTCTTGTTGAAAGGAATCCTGCTGTCCCTCATCCCTACTCCAATGTCTCACTTTTTGTTCTGCTGTGCAGAATGAACTATATAAAAAAATAAATTCAACTACACACTAGTAGTAAAAGCCTTTACCTACTAAATAGTTACATTGTGATTTTACTTCAGTTTCTAAATGTTTACCTTTTCTCACTTCCTGGTGCTAATATGAAGGAAGATTAGTGTTGGAAGTAAGGAGAGGTGTGCTTAAAAGAATGAAAATATCTAATGTGCTCGTAAGTTCTTTAGGCCCTTTCATGCTGTGTAAGTTGCCTTCCGATCAAATGTCAACGCAATAGAGCCAGAAAGTGGCATGGTAGTGTTGCGACCATACAGTGAGGCACATAATAGTACAATGAAAGTACAGTAGTACAGTATGCTTCACTTTCACTCCAAACAGACACGTTGCACAAGATGCGTTGGAACCCACAGAACTGCACTAGATGTGAAAGTCCCATCAGAATATCATTGCAGCAAGGAAGGATGTTCCGCTACACCATGGGTAGGGTATAAAGCAATCTTCAGTGATTTGCTTTATACCTACCCATGGTGTAGCGGAACATCCTTCCTTGCTGCTTGTATTGAGACCTGTGATTCCTGCTCCCCTGGGTCATGCATCGGTGGTGTCAGCGTTTCCACTTTTTGCTCGTTACCAAGAATATCATTGCGTTGCATGCCGATGATATTGTCCATTGCAACACATATTGTTTGTAGCTATCAGTGGGACAGTTAGCGCCCCCCCCCCCTCTCAATTTGGAATGATAGCACAGCACCGACAATTTGCACCACACCTTATAGCTACAGTGCGCCCCCCCCCAAACAAAATGCCCTCAGACACAGTATAGGTAGGTAGCCAAGGTCCCAGTATAGGATCTAATGTGTAGGTGCACTCAATATAGGTAGCCGAGCATAGGTGCCCCCAGTTTAGGAAGTCAGTTGCAGGTCTCCCTCCATAGGTAGCCAGGTGTAGGTGCCTCCAGTATAGGTAGCCAGGTGTTGGTGCCCTCAGTATAGGTAGCAGGAGTAGGTGCCCTCCCTCAGTATAGGTAGCCAGCTATATGTGCCCCAGTATAGGAAGTCAGGTGTAGGTACCCTCGGTATAGGTAGCCAGCTATAGGTGCCCCTTTGAAAGTGGACGCCCTGAGCGACCACTCCTGTTGCTCAGATCAAAGGTCAGCTATGCGTGTCTATATAACAGAGGAGCGACTTTTGCTCGAATATATTTGCTATACCCTCTCTATTTCCATTTTACAAAGTTGAAATTTATGGATTTCTAATTCCTATTGACCAATAGCATGTTCTTTAGACACTTGCATGCTAGTAGATTTTTGTCTGCTATGTAAATGAGGTGAGATGATGGCTTCTCAAGTGTTTAGATGAGTGCAGTAAATGTGTTTCAGGTCAGGTGCAGACATGGCAGTGAGACAGACAACTGTTCTTATTAGAAAGAGTTCTATTTGCAAGCTAGAAAATATGTCATGATCACTATCCCCCCTACCCTTATCACACCCTTCAAATTATATGCTGCTGCTCCCCCTTTCTTCTTAATATACATCAATGTTTCCTAACCCAGTTCTCATGGCCCACTAACAGCAGAGCAGGATCATCCACCAGGCAACCTAGGCAGGTGCTTACAGCCTATTAAAGAGAGACTGAAGCGAGTATAAAACTCGCTTCAGCTCTTATATTCAGCAGGGGCATGTGTGCCCTGCTAAAACGCTGCTATCCCGCGGCTGAACGGGGGTCCCTTACCCCCCAAATCCCCTCGTCTACTTACGTGGATCTCTTCCTGTTTGAGACAGGGCTAATGCACACAGCCCTGCCTCACATGCGTCTATCAGCGTGTATCTCCGCCTCTCCCCCTCCCCTCTCAGTCTTCCTTCACTGAGAGGGGCGGGGGAGAGGCGGCGATGCGCCGCTGATAGACGGCGCTGAGAGGCAGGGCTGCAGCTGTTAGCCCTGCCTCAAGAGCAGCAAAATCTACGACCAAGTTGGTCGTGGATTTTGCAAGGGGGGATTTGGGGGGTAAGGGACCCCCGTTCAGCCGCGGGATAGCGGCGTTTTAGCAGGGACACACATGCCCCTGCTGAATATAAGCTCTGAAGCGAGATTTATTCTCGCTTCAGTCTCTTTAAGTGTCAAGGAGCCCACCTGCCACCTTCTCTGACCTCTCTCCACTTCAGCTTACCAAAAGAACCACAAGGGGGCCCCAAACCTACTACCTTGCCTAGGGCCCCATTACATCACACTCCATCTCTGACTAAGGGCTGGTGCACACCGAGCGGCTTTTTCAGCGTTTCTGCAGCCGCTTGCGGCTGCGGATCCGCTTGGTCAACGTATCTCAATGGGGTGGTGCACACCAGAGCGGGAGGCGTTTTGCAGAAACGAAAAATGCCGGGGTGAGGCATTTTTTGGATTTCGGATGCGTTTCTGCCTCAATGTTAAGTATAGGAAAAACGCAAACCGCTCTGAAAAACGCCTTTTCAGAGCGGTTTTGCCGGCGTTTTTGTTACAGAAGCTGTTCAGTAACAACTTTACTGTAACAATATATGAAATGTACTATACTGAAATCCGCTGCAGCAATCCGCAAAATGCTAGCAAAACGCCATAGAAAAATAAGAAAAAGCGTTTCAAAATCTGCTAGCATTTTGCGGATCTGCTAGCGGTTTTTGGTGTGCACCAGGCCTAACAGTGTATGTTTTGTGGAAATTCACAGAGGTAGTTAACCTCCCTGGCGTTATGATTTTTCCAGACTTAGGGTCTAAAAGCCGTACAATTTTTTTCACAAGCTTTTAGACCCTAAAAACAAGGAAAAAAAACAACATACTACAGAGAGATCTGCAGCAGCCCCTGCATATAACTCACTCAGGCACGGCATTACCGATCTGAGCTGCGGATTTCCATCCAGAGCTTGACTCGGGATTACCGCTAATGAGGTTAATCAGCGCTGATGAGACTGGGAGCACACTTGTCTGTGTGGAAAAGCATGAGTTTCCTGCCTTGTGCTTTTCTGCATTTTTCTGTGCATTTTGCGATTTTGGTTGTTTGATTTTGTATGTGTTTGTGATTGCATTTTTCATGAGTCTGCATTTTGAGAGTTTTTTTATTATTCTCCCCTTTTTTTAAACTTTTTTTTTATATTCAATGGACCAAAAACACACTACCGTATCACTTTTATTTCCTCATAGAAAAAGTATTGTATGCAACTCACATACAGTATGCATTAAAAAAGCTACATAAATTCAGAGATAACTACGCTTTTCACTGCAGCCCATAGACTTTCATTTCACCCCCGGGAAAACACACTCAATTCAAATAAGTGAGCTCCTAGCCTGAGGCTCTAATTACCCCACCTGTGAATGTTTGTGTATTCCTGGAAAATGTTTACTGTTGGTGGGCTTTGGAGACAGGATTAGTAAACCCTGATATACTGTACATTTCCAGTAATGCTACCATTCAGGCAAATGTTTGTGCTATCACTTTTACTAGAAGTATTCACTAATCCATTCCAGTAATGCTGCAATTAAGGCAAATGTTAGTGCTAGTGCTTGTACTAGAAATATTCACTAATCCATTCCAGTAATGCTACCATTCAAACAAATTTTAGTGCTAGCACTTTTACTAGAAGTATTCACTAATCCATTCCAGTAATGCTGCAATTAAGGCAAATGTTAGTGCTTTTTACTAGAAGTATCCACAAATCCATTCCAGTAATACTGCTATTTAGGAGAATGTTAGTGCTAGTGCTTGTACTACAAGTATTCACTAATCCATTCCAGTAATGCTGCCATTCAGGCAAATGTTAGTGCTATCACTTTTACTAGAAGCATCCACAAATCCATTCCAGTAATACTGCTATTTAGGCAAATGTTAGTGCTAGTGCTTGTGATAGAAATATTCACTAATCCATTCCAGTAATGCTGCCATTCAGGCAAATGTTAGTGCCAGTCCTATGGGAGAAAAGCGCTATAGAAATGTTATTGTATTGTATATTGTATAAATATTCACTAATTGCACCTGGACAATGCTTGCATGCCTGACTGCATATGCTTGTCTACAGTGTAGTGGGGTTTATACCAGGACCAAAAATGTGTTCACCTTCCTCTTGTTAGTCCAGTGTAGGGATGGCAATGCTTAAAGGAATACTGTAGGGGGACGGGGGAAAATGAGTTGAACTTACTCGGGGCTTCAAATGGTCCCCCGCAGACATCCTGTGCCCGCGCAGCCACTCACCGATGCTCCGGCCCCGCCTCCGGTTCACTTCTGGAATTTCAGACTTTAAAGTCTGAAAACCACTGCGCCTGCGTTGCCGTGTCCTCGCTCCCAATGACGTCACCAGGAGTGTATAGCACAAGCCCAGTATGGTCTGTGCCTGCGCAGTACGCTCCTGGTGACATCAGCGGGAGCGAGGACAGGGCAACGCAGGCGAAGTGTTTTTCAGACTTTAAAGTCTGAAATTCCAGAAGTGAACTGGAGGCGGGGCCGGAACATCGGTGAGTGGCTGTGCGGGTACAGGATGTCTGCGGGGGACCATTAGAAGCCCCGGGTAAGTTCAACTCATTTTCCCCTGACCCCCCTACAGTATTCCTTTAAGAGAACTCATGGAGAAGTATGTGATCAGTTTGATCAGCTAATGTATTTGTAAGGTTCGGATTTGCTTGGTCCTGATCATTTGTTAAACCAGGAAGTCATCACAGCAAATCAGAACCTTACAAATCTATCAGCTGATCAAACTGATCACATGCTTCTCCGTGAGTTCTCCTAACCATTGCTATCCTTAGTCCAGTGCATGCCGGTTGCCACCGCAAAGTGTGTTTGTAAGTATACTGGTGCAGGGGATACGTGGTTGGATCATGCTTCACATGACCTACTTTTGCCTTATGTCTACATATCTAGCATTTGGCTGTCTTGTTAGAATACAGTTACTTTTTAATAGCTGAAGTCCAATGTTAGGCAAATATGTTGTTGCAAAAGAAGAGGACTGAGCTAATGATGTAAGAGATGTCAAGTTTCTGTTTGTTAACCTTTTGCTGACATTGTACTTTTTTACTCATAGTTCGTATCTAGAAAAATATTTGGAAAATCAGTGAGTTAAACCATCCTCAAACAAAACATGCAGTTTGCATACAATGTTGGTAGTGCAAATTTACCTCTCAGCATAGGTGACATGCTACTCATAAGAGTTTTTTTTGCAATTACATAGATTACTCATTTATTTCCATTAAACTAATGTTGATATCTCACCATGACAAGTGGGCAAGTTTTGGTTCTGACATATTTACCTATATGTAACGTCACATGGAGAATGGTCAATGAGTTGTTAATTAGGAGGTGTTGTAAAGTTAAAGCTAATTGTATGCAGAAGCCGCATACATTTGCATAAAATAAACATCAGCTTAGAGTTAGTAGCATCTCATTGACCATCTTTACTGTACACCTGTTCTACTAAACGATAGATGTCAAATTCCAGTCCTTGAGGGCCATAACCATGCCAGTGTTCAGGCAATGAGAAATGAAGAAATGTGTTCTCCTAGATGAACCACACCTTTCTTGATTCAGTCCCATCAATTAATTTCAGCTGTGCCAAAAATGTGTGAGAGCCTCGTACCTCGAGGACTGAATTTAACATCGCATTTTTGTATGCAATTTTGCATTGTGGCAAAACACCTGTGATTTCAACAATTATGACCCCTGCCTAATTGTGAAAATATTTATATTGCTGAGGTACATACCAGCCGGGGCAAACCCAGGATTTTCAAGAGGGTGTATTCCTGGAAGATCTCCCTCAGCCAAGCACAATACAATATAATAATATGGAAGGACATCATGCTGGATACACATGCAATTTCCCGTCCGACTGACAGGATCTGACAATTATTTCCGACATGTCCGATCTTCTCCCGATAGACAACGGGATTGATCAGGAGCAGTTTGGATACATATAATAATGAGGACAGCCGACATTGGTAATGAAGGGGAAACTGAAGCATTCACACAGCAGGGCACAGGGCTGTGCTCATATCTGGCTCTGTTAAGTTCCCCAGAGCTGCTCCATGCTCTGTACACACGCTGCTGCTCCATGCTCTGTACACACACTGCTGCTCCATGCTCTGTACACACGCTGCTGCTCCATGCTCTGTACACATGCTGCTGCTCCATGCTCTGTACACACACTGCTGCTCCATCCAAAGTCAACTGTAGCATGGAAATAAAGGGGTAGTGCTGTGAGCTGCAGGATACCTGCAGATATTCTGGTGTCTCAACTTGTGCCTGTCCCCAGACACTGCACCGGCCCTGGTATGAGGGGGGATTCTGGGCAGCTGTAACCCCCCCTGCTTTTGCCTATGTACCAGTGCCAGTTGCACAATACATGTCTCCACTGTCACCCACTGACCATATGTTTATTGATCTATTCAGAGTGTTATCAGTTATCAGAGTTGGAATTTAAATAACTCGTTTGGTAACTTGTCCATTCACAATTTTTTATCTGATAGAAACCATTAGTAGGGGTATTTGGCCATTTCACTTGAAAACATTCCTACACTTGATCTCATTTTTGCCATGTTCATCTTCCCTTAATAGCATAGTTTTACAGAAGCACATTGTCATTTCACCGTGGAGTATATTCACTGAACTGCGGTAATCAGAACAGCATACGTAACATTTTTTCCACGGTAAGCAAAGCGTATTGGTAATAGGGTTTAACATACGCAATGATAAACTTGTGTGTGATACATATGTTTGTTGTGTGAAAATATTTTAAATGACACTCCCCTTAAGGCCCTATTTACACTTGCTGCGTTGCATTGAGCTTCACTGTGCCCATTTGCCAAAATAGTAGTGTGAACCAGCCCCAAGAGGAGGGCAGCACAGGAGCAGGGGGATTGCTGGCCCATAGTGTTGCATTGCATGCAAATCATTTTATCAGAAATTAGGTCAGCCATGTATGGTAGGAATTGATCACTACTCAGTTGAATTCCAGTCAGATGGGGATTGATCGGCTTGGTATATCAAGCCATAGCAAACGTGTGCATTGCTAGCTTAAGAGGCAAATATTTGCGTACATGTAGAAAAGTCGCTTGATAAAAAAGGCCCCTGGATATAGCCCCTAGTAGAATATTGGTAAATTTACTGTTATTTTACTATATAATTATGATAGTAAAATATCAGAAATATTTTACTACGACCTAATCTAACCCTTCTATCACAAAGAACCCACCCTCAAGTGATGCCTAACCCTAAGACCCCCCCTGGTGGTGACCAACATTGACTCCCTCCTCCTAGTGCCTAACCTAAACTCCTAAAGACCCCTCCCCCACTCCAAAAGTAAACCCCCCCTGCCCAGCCTAGCCCTAACCCCAGATATATACAGTACATGCTACCATAGGCGACAATATTAAAAACTGCAATTAGTGGTTATAAACAGTAAATAGGGGCTATAAGGGCAAATAGCGGTTATAAACTCTGGGCGCCAAAATGACTGTAGTAGCCAATCATGGCTTTTAATCGCAGCAATCTTTTTCAAGACACTTCGCTTGTTTATTCTGAATGTACGTGGCCTGCATACATCTTCTGCAAATGTATCTTGTAGGTTCACAGTTTAATTACTTGCAGGATTACGTAACAGAAAGTGATGGCTAAGCTATCGTTAAACATCAGAGAATAATCGTATGTGAAAACACATCTCCCTGACTTTCATAAAGATGTTTTGTGTGAGATGTATGTCCATGATCATTTGTGCTTGCATCTACAAAGTGTGTTTGTGTATGGGCTAAGATGGGCAGAGAATGAGCAGGAGGACAACCTAGCAACAGTATTTCATAGCTTACAAAAAAGTCAGCATGGCCTGCTGGTGCTTTTGCCAAGATCACTGAGATAGTGGGTGTCTGTAGAAGGGGCCTGCAAAAATGACTGTGATCAGGCAGTGATTGTGTTGTGCAAAACCTTTCATTTTATTTTAACACAATGCTGACAAGACAGCACACACCATTACATGGTAAATCAATTAATGGTAAATCAATTTTATCAGGTTTGTATCTGAACAATATAAACAGGACAAGGGATATCTGAAATCTATACATAACAGAAACAGTGCACTGCTTATCTGATGGTCTCATGGTGATTTTTATTGTTTTCTAATCCACTCCATGTTTTTTTACTGCACTAAATGTGTTTATTTCTTATGTTTGTGCTTGGCAGTGGTAACATTTACAGGAAATTAGGACTTTTTTTCCTAGATGAGGCCTTTGATAGAATGCAGTATTTCAGTAAACCAGCTTCTGCCGTTTAGCATTTTAAGATCACTGGTGGGAATTCTCACAGTTTAGTTTCCTGCAAATTCAAAGTAATTCATTCACCTGGATTTGCACAGAAGTCTTTCAAGGTGCATACACACCTAAAAACTGATGCCACCCGTCAGGAATCGGAACCCGATTGGGCGACATCATTGGGCCAGCCTGTACAGATGCGTGTCAGCTGTGTAGCTGACAATGCATAGGATGGCATGTGGAAGCCAAACACTAATATAATAACACAACACATAACTTTGGACGGTAACTGTCTTGGCTTTTGTTAAGGAGTTACCCAAGGTTAACAACAAAACACAGAGCTTTATGCTCACAACCACCCAGTTTGAAATAACGTATAAACCGAAGAACATTTGGTTAATACTAAACCACCATGCTCCCTCTAACAAGAGCCTTGACATAAAGGAGGGAGGGCGGGGGTAACCGCTGAAGTCCATTCCTGGGATCTTCAGCTCCTGCAGCCGACAATCTCCAGCTACAACAGGCGGCCAGGAACCAATCAGGACCAGTTACCGGGCAGTTCCAAATCCTCCTGCCAGTTCATTGGTGCATTTGTGGGGAAATCTTCTGCCGTTGAGATTGCATTTGTGGGGAAATCTTCTGCCGCTGAGATTGCATTTGTGGGGAAATCTTCTGCCAATGAGATTGCATTTGTGGGGAAATCTTCTGCCAATGAGATTGCATTTGTGGGGAAATCTTCTGCCAATGAGATTGCATTTGTGGGGAAATCTTCTGCCGTTGAGATTGCATTTGTGGGGAAATCTTCTGCCGTTGAGATTGCATTTGTGGGGAAATCTTCTGGCGTTGAGATTGCATTTGTGGGGAAATCTTCTGCCGTTGAGATTGCATTTGTGGGGAAATCTTCTGCCGTTGAGATTGCATTTGTGGGGAAATCTTCTGCCGTTGAGATTGTATTTGTGGGGAAATCTTCTGCCAATGAGACTGCATTTGTGGGGAAATCTTCTGCCAATGAGATTGCATTTGTGGGGAAATCTTCTGCCAATGAGATTGCATTTGTGGGGAAATCTTCTGCCAATGAGATTGCATTTGTGGGGAAATCTTCTGCCAATGAGATTGCATTTGTGGGGAAATGTTCTGCCGTTGAGATTGCATTTGTGGGGAAATCTTCTGCCAATGAGATTGCATTTGTGGGGAAATATTCTGCCGTTGAGATTGCATTTGTGGGGAAATCTTCTGCCAATGAGATTGCATTTGTGGGGAAATATTCTGCCGTTGAGATTGCATTTGTGGGGAAATCTTCTACCAATGAGATTGCATTTGTGGGGAAATCTTCTGCTTTTGAGATTGCATTTGTGGGGAAATCTTCTGCCGTTGAGATTGCATTTGTGGGGAAACCTTCTGCCATTGAGATTGCATTTGTGGGGAAATCTTCTGTCGTTAAGATTGCATTTGTGGGGAAATCTTCTGCCAATGAGATTGCATTTGTGGGGAAATCTTCTGCCAATGAGATTGCATTTGTGGGGAAATGTTCTGCCAATGAGATTGCATTTGTGGGGAAATCTTCTGCCTATGAGATTGCATTTGTGGGGAAATCTTCTGCCAATGAGATTGCATTTGTGGGGAAATCTTCTGCCAATGAGATTGCATTTGTGGGGAAATGTTCTGCCGTTGAGATTGCATTTGTGGGGAAATCTTCTGCCAATGAGATTGCATTTGTGGGGAAATATTCTGCCGTTGAGATTGCATTTGTGGGGAAATCTTCTGCCAATAAGATTGCATTTGTGGGGAAATATTCTGCCGTTGAAATTGCATTTGTGGGGAAATCTTCTACCAATGAGATTGCATTTGTGGGGAAATCTTCTGCTTTTGAGATTGCATTTGTGGGGAAATCTTCTGCCGTTGAGATTGCATTTGTGGGGAAACCTTCTGCCGTTGAGATTGCATTTGTGGGGAAATCTTCTGCCGTTGAGATTGCATTTGTGGGGAAATCTTTTGCCAATGAGATTGCATTTGTGGGGAAATCTTCTGCCAATGAGATTGCATTTGTGGGGAAATGTTCTGCCAATGAGATTGCATTTGTGGGGAAATCTTCTGCCTATGAGATTGCATTTGTGGGGAAATCTTCTGCCAATGAGATTGCATTTGTGGGGAAATCTTCTGCCAATGAGATTGCGTTTGTGGGGAAATCTTTTGCCAATGAGATTGCATTTGTGGGGAAATCTTCTACCAATGAGATTGCATTTGTGGGGAAATCTTCTGCCAATGAGATTGCATTTGTGGGGAAATCTTCTGCCGTTGAGATTGCATTTGTGGGGAAATCTTCTGCCGTTGAGATTGCATTTGTGGGGAAATCTTCTGCCATTGAGATTGCATTTGTGGGGAAATCTTCTGCCAATGAGATTGCATTGGTGGGGAAATCTTCTGCCGTTGAGATTGCATTTGTGGGGAAATCTTCTGCCGTTGAGATTGCATTTGTGGGGAAATCTTCTGCCATTGAGATTGCATTTGTGGGGAAATCTTCTGCCAATGAGATTGCATTTGTGGGGAAATCTTCTGCCAATGAGATTGCATTTGTGGGGAAATCTTCTGCCATTGAGATTGCATTTGTGGGGAAATCTTCTGCCAATGAGATTGCATTTGTGGGGAAATCTTCTGCCAATGAGATTGCATTTGTGGGGAAATCTTCTGCCGTTGAGATTGCATTTGTGGGGAAATCTTCTGCCGTTGAGATTGCATTTGTGGGGAAATCTTCTGCTTTTGAGATTGCATTTGTGGGGAAATCTTCTGTCGTTGAGATTGCATTTGTGGGGAAATCTTCTGCTTTTGAGATTGCATTTGTGGGGAAATCTTCTGCTTTTGAGATTGCATTTGTGGGGAAATCTTCTGCCGTTGAGATTGCATTTGTGGGGTAATCTTCTGCCGTTGAGATTGCATTTGTGGGGAAATCTTCTGCCGTTGAGATTGCATTTGTGGGGAAATCTTCTGCCGTTGAGATTGTATTTGTGGGGAAATCTTCTGCCAATGAGACTGCATTTGTGGGGAAATCTTCTGCCAATGAGATTGCATTTGTGGGGAAATCTTCTGCCAATGAGATTGCATTTGTGGGGAAATCTTCTGCCAATGAGATTGCATTTGTGGGGAAATCTTCTGCCAATGAGATTGCATTTGTGGGGAAATCTTCTGCCAATGAGATTGCATTTGTGGGGAAATGTTCTGCCGTTGAGATTGCATTTGTGGGGAAATCTTCTGCCAATGAGATTGCATTTGTGGGGAAATATTCTGCCGTTGAAATTGCATTTGTGGGGAAATCTTCTACCAATGTGATTGCATTTGTGGGGAAATCTTCTGCTTTTGAGATTGCATTTGTGGGGAAATCTTCTGCCGTTGAGATTGCATTTGTGGGGAAACCTTCTGCCGTTGAGATTGCATTTGTGGGGAAATCTTCTGCCGTTGAGATTGCATTTGTGGGGAAATCTTTTGCCAATTAGATAGCATTTGTGGGGAAATCTTCTGCCAATGAGATTGCATTTGTGGGGAAATTTTCTGCCAATGAGATTGCATTTGTGGGGAAATCTTCTGCCTATGAGATTGCATTTGTGGGGAAATCTTCTGCCAATGAGATTGCATTTGTGGGGAAATCTTCTGCCAATGAGATTGCATTTGTGGGGAAATCTTCTGCCGTTGAGATTGCATTTGTGGGGAAATCTTCTGCTTTTGAGATTGCATTTGTGGGGAAATCTTCTGCTGTTGAGATTGCATTTGTGGGGAAATCTTCTGCCGTTGAGATTGCATTTGTGGGGAAATCTTCTGCCAATGAGATTGCATTTGTGGGGAAATCTTCTACCAATGAGATTGCATTTGTGGGGAAATCTTCTGCCGTTGAGATTGCATTTGTGGGGAAATCTTCTGCCATTGAGATTGCATTTGTGGGGAAATCTTCTGCCAATGAGATTGCATTTGTGGGGAAATCTTCTGCCAATGAGATTGCATTTGTGGGGAAATTTTCTGCCAATGAGATTGCATTTGTGGGGAATTCTTCTGCCAATGAGATTGCATTTGTGGGGAAATCTTCTGCCGTTGAGATTGCATTTGTGGGGAAATCTTCTGCCGTTGAGATTGCATTTGTGGGGAAATCTTCTGCCAATGAGATTGCATTTGTGGGGAAATCTTCTGCCAATGAGATTGCATTTGTGGGGAAATCTTCTGCCGTTGAGATTGCATTTGTGGGGAAATCTTCTGCCAATGAGATTGCATTTGTGAGGAAATCTTCTGCCATTGAGATTGCATTTGTGGGGAAATCTTCTGCCAATGAGATTGCATTTGTGGGGAAATCTTCTGCCGTTGAGATTGCATTTGTGGGGAAATCTTCTGCCGTTGAGATTGCATTTGTGGGGAAATCTTCTGCCGTTGAGATTGCATTTGTGGGGAAATCTTCTGCCAATGAGATTGCATTTGTGGGGAAATCTTCTGCCAATGAGATTGCATTTGTGGGGAAATTTTCTGCCTATGAGATTGCATTTGTGGGGAAATCTTCTGCCAATGAGATTGCATTTGTGGGGAAATCTTCTGCCGTTGAGATTGTGTTTGTGGGGAAATCTTCTGCCAATGAGATTGCATTTGTGGGGAAATCTTCTGCCGTTGAGATTGTATTTGTGGGGAAATCTTCTGCCGTTGAGATGGCATTTGTGGGGAAACCTTCTGCCGTTGAGATTGCATTTGTGGGGAAATCTTCTGCCAATGAGATTGCATTTGTGGGGAAATTTTCTGCCAATGAGATTGCATTTGTGGGGAAATCTTCTGCCAATGAGATTGCATTTGTGGGGAAATCTTCTGCCGTTGAGATTGCATTTGTGGGGAAATCTTCTGCCGTTGAGATTGAATTTGTGGGGAAATCTTCTGCCGTTGAGATTGCATTTGTGGGGAAATCTTCTGCCATTGAGATTGCATTTGTGGGGAAATCTTCTGCCAATGAGATTGCATTTGTGGGGAAATCTTCTGCCAATGAGATTGCATTTGTGGGGAAATCTTCTGCCATTGAGATTGCATTTGTGGGGAAATCTTCTGCCAATGAGATTGCATTTGTGGGGAAATCTTCTGCCAATGAGATTGCATTTGTGGGGAAATCTTCTGCCGTTGAGATTGCATTTGTGGGGAAATCTTCTGCCGTTGAGATTGCATTTGTGGGGAAATCTTCTGCTTTTGAGATTGCATTTGTGGGGAAATCTTCTGCCGTTGAGATTGCATTTGTGGGGAAATCTTCTGCTTTTGAGATTGCATTTGTGGGGAAATCTTCTGCTTTTGAGATTGCATTTGTGGGGAAATCTTCTGCCGTTGAGATTGCATTTGTGGGGAAATCTTCTGCCGTTGAGATTGCATTTGTGGGGAAATCTTCTGCCAATGAGATTGCATTTGTGGGGAAATCTTCTGCCAATGAGATTGCATTTGTGGGGAAATCTTCTGCCAATGAGATTGCATTTGTGGGGAAATCTTCTACCAATGAGATTGCATTTGTGGGAAAATCTTCTGCCAATGAGATTGCATTTGTGGGGAAATGTTCTGCCGTTGAGATTGCATTTGTGGGGAAATCTTCTGCCAATGAGATTGCATTTGTGGGGAAATATTCTGCCGTTGAAATTGCATTTGTGGGGAAATCTTCTACCAATGTGATTGCATTTGTGGGGAAATCTTCTGCTTTTGAGATTGCATTTGTGGGGAAATCTTCTGCCGTTGAGATTGCATTTGTGGGGAAACCTTCTGCCGTTGAGATTGCATTTGTGGGGAAATCTTCTGCCGTTGAGATTGCATTTGTGGGGAAATCTTTTGCCAATTAGATAGCATTTGTGGGGAAATCTTCTGCCAATGAGATTGCATTTGTGGGGAAATTTTCTGCCAATGAGATTGCATTTGTGGGGAAATCTTCTGCCTATGAGATTGCATTTGTGGGGAAATCTTCTGCCAATGAGATTGCATTTGTGGGGAAATCTTCTGCCAATGAGATTGCATTTGTGGGGAAATCTTCTGCCGTTGAGATTGCATTTGTGGGGAAATCTTCTGCCAATGAGATTGCATTTGTGGGGAAATCTTCTGCCAATGAGATTGCATTTGTGGGGAAATCTTCTGCCGTTGAGATTGCATTTGTGGGGAAATCTTCTGCCAATGAGATTGCATTTGTGGGGAAATCTTCTACCAATGAGATTGCATTTGTGGGGAAATCTTCTGCCGTTGAGATTGCATTTGTGGGGAAATCTTCTGCCATTGAGATTGCATTTGTGGGGAAATCTTCTGCCAATGAGATTGCATTTGTGGGGAAATCTTCTGCCAATGAGATTGCATTTGTGGGGAAATTTTCTGCCAATGAGATTGCATTTGTGGGGAATTCTTCTGCCAATGAGATTGCATTTGTGGGGAAATCTTCTGCCGTTGAGATTGCATTTGTGGGGAAATCTTCTGCCGTTGAGATTGCATTTGTGGGGAAATCTTCTGCCAATGAGATTGCATTTGTGGGGAAATCTTCTGCCAATGAGATTGCATTTGTGGGGAAATCTTCTGCCGTTGAGATTGCATTTGTGGGGAAATCTTCTGCCAATGAGATTGCATTTGTGAGGAAATCTTCTGCCATTGAGATTGCATTTGTGGGGAAATCTTCTGCCAATGAGATTGCATTTGTGGGGAAATCTTCTGCCGTTGAGATTGCATTTGTGGGGAAATCTTCTGCCGTTGAGATTGCATTTGTGGGGAAATCTTCTGCCGTTGAGATTGCATTTGTGGGGAAATCTTCTGCCAATGAGATTGCATTTGTGGGGAAATCTTCTGCCAATGAGATTGCATTTGTGGGGAAATTTTCTGCCTATGAGATTGCATTTGTGGGGAAATCTTCTGCCAATGAGATTGCATTTGTGGGGAAATCTTCTGCCGTTGAGATTGTGTTTGTGGGGAAATCTTCTGCCAATGAGATTGCATTTGTGGGGAAATCTTCTGCCGTTGAGATTGTATTTGTGGGGAAATCTTCTGCCGTTGAGATGGCATTTGTGGGGAAACCTTCTGCCGTTGAGATTGCATTTGTGGGGAAATCTTCTGCCAATGAGATTGCATTTGTGGGGAAATTTTCTGCCAATGAGATTGCATTTGTGGGGAAATCTTCTGCCAATGAGATTGCATTTGTGGGGAAATCTTCTGCCGTTGAGATTGCATTTGTGGGGAAATCTTCTGCCGTTGAGATTGAATTTGTGGGGAAATCTTCTGCCGTTGAGATTGCATTTGTGGGGAAATCTTCTGCCATTGAGATTGCATTTGTGGGGAAATCTTCTGCCAATGAGATTGCATTTGTGGGGAAATCTTCTGCCAATGAGATTGCATTTGTGGGGAAATCTTCTGCCATTGAGATTGCATTTGTGGGGAAATCTTCTGCCAATGAGATTGCATTTGTGGGGAAATCTTCTGCCAATGAGATTGCATTTGTGGGGAAATCTTCTGCCGTTGAGATTGCATTTGTGGGGAAATCTTCTGCCGTTGAGATTGCATTTGTGGGGAAATCTTCTGCTTTTGAGATTGCATTTGTGGGGAAATCTTCTGCCGTTGAGATTGCATTTGTGGGGAAATCTTCTGCTTTTGAGATTGCATTTGTGGGGAAATCTTCTGCTTTTGAGATTGCATTTGTGGGGAAATCTTCTGCCGTTGAGATTGCATTTGTGGGGAAATCTTCTGCCGTTGAGATTGCATTTGTGGGGAAATCTTCTGCCAATGAGATTGCATTTGTGGGGAAATCTTCTGCCAATGAGATTGCATTTGTGGGGAAATCTTCTGCCGTTGAGATTGCATTTGTGGGGAAATCTTCTGCCGTTGAGATTGCATTTGTGGGGAAATCTTCTGCCAATGAGATTGCATTTGTGGGGAAATCTTCTACCAATGAGATTGCATTTGTGGGGAAATCTTCTGCCGTTGAGATTGCATTTGTGGGGAAATCTTCTGCTTTTGAGATTGCATTTGTGGGGAAATCTTCTGCCGTTGGGATTGCATTTGTGGGGAAATCTTCTGCCATTGAGATTGCATTTGTGGGGAAATCTTCTGCCGTTGAGATTGCATTTGTGGGGAAATCTTCTGCCGTTGAGATTGCATTTGTGGGGAAATCTTCTGCCGTTGAGATTGCATTTGTGGGGAAATCTTCTGCCGTTGAGATTGCATTTGTGGGGAAATCTTCTGCCGTTGAGATTGCATTTGTGGGGAAATCTTCTGCCAATGAGATTACATTTGTGGGGAAATTTTCTGCCAATGAGATTGCATTTGTGGGGAAATCTTCTGCCAATGAGATTGCATTTGTGGGGAAATCTTCTGCCGTTGAGATTGTGTTTGTGGCGAAATCTTCTGCCAATGAGATTGCATTTGTGGGGAAATCTTCTGCCGTTGAGATTGCATTTGTGGGGAAATCTTCTGCCGTTGAGATTGCATTTGTGGGGAAATCTTCTGCCAATGAGATTGCATTTGTGGGGAAATCTTCTGCCAATGAGATTGCATTTGTGGGGAAATTTTCTGCCAATGAGATTGCATTTGTGGGGAAATCTTCTGCCAATGAGATTGCATTTGTAGGGAAATCTTCTGCCGTTGAGATTGCATTTTAGGGGAAATCTTCTGCCGTTGAGATTGCATTTGTGGGGAAATCTTCTGCCAATGAGATTGCATTTGTGGGGAAATCTTCTGCCAATGAGATTGCATTTGTGGGGAAATCTTCTGCCGTTGAGATTGCATTTGTGGGGAAATCTTCTGCCAATGAGATTGCATTTGTGAGGAAATCTTCTGCCATTGAGATTGCATTTGTGGGGAAATCTTCTGCCGTTGAGATTGCATTTGTGGGGAAATCTTCTGCCGTTGAGATTGCATTTGTGGGGAAATCTTCTGCTTTTGAGATTGCATTTGTGGGGAAATCTTCTGTCGTTGAGATTGCATTTGTGGGGAAATCTTCTGCTTTTGAGATTGCATTTGTGGGGAAATCTTCTGCTTTTGAGATTGCATTTGTGGGGAAATCTTCTGCCGTTGAGATTGCATTTGTGGGGTAATCTTCTGCCGTTGAGATTGCATTTGTGGGGAAATCTTCTGCCGTTGAGATTGCATTTGTGGGGAAATCTTCTGCCAATGAGATTGCATTTGTGGGGAAATCTTCTCCAATGAGATTGCATTTGTGGGGAAATCTTCTGCAGTTGAGATTGCATTTGTGGGGAAATCTTCTGCCGTTGAGATTGCATTTGTGGGGAAATCTTCTGCCAATGAGATTGCATTTGTGGGGAAATCTTCTACCAATGAGATTGCATTTGTGGGGAAATCTTCTGCCGTTGAGATTGCATTTGTGGGGAAATCTTCTGCTTTTGAGATTGCATTTGTGGGGAAATCTTCTGCTGTTGAGATTGCATTTGTGGGGAAATCTTCTGCTTTTGAGATTGCATTTGTGGGGAAATCTTCTGCTTTTGAGATTGCATTTGTGGGGAAATCTTCTGCTTTTGAGATTGCATTTGTGGGGAAATCTTCTGCTTTTGAGATTGCATTTGTGGGGAAATCTTCTGCTTTTGAGATTGCATTTGTGGGGAAATCTTCTGCCGTTGAGATTGCATTTGTGGGGAAATCTTCTGCTGTTGAGATTGCATTTGTGGGGAAATCTTCTGCCAATGAGATTGCATTTGTGGGGAAATTTTCTGCCAATGAGATTGCATTTGTGGGGAAATCTTCTGCCAATGAGATTGCATTTGTGGGGAAATCTTCTGCCGTTGAGATTGTGTTTGTGGGGAAATCTTCTGCCAATGAGATTGCATTTGTGGGGAAATCTTCTGCCGTTGAGATTGCATTTGTGGGGAAATCTTCTGCCGTTGAGATTGCATTTGTGGGGAAATCTTCTGCCTATGAGATTGCATTTGTGGGGAAATCTTCTGCCAATGAGATTGCATTTGTGGGGAAATCTTCTGCCAATGAGATTGCATTTGTGGGGAAATCTTCTGCCGTTGAGATTGCATTTGTGGGGAAATCTTCTGCCGTTGAGATTGCATTTGTGGGGAAATCTTCTGCCGTTGAGATTGCATTTGTGGGGAAATCTTCTGCCGTTCAGATTGCATTTGTGGGGAAATCTTCTGCCAACGAGATTGCATTTGTGGGGAAATTTTCTGCCAATGAGATTGCATTTGTGGGGAAATCTTCTGCCAATGAGATTGCATTTGTGGGGAAATCTTCTGCCGTTGAGATTGTGTTTGTGGGGAAATCTTCTGCCGTTGAGATTGCATTTGTGGGGAAATCTTCTGCCGTTGAGATTGCATTTGTGGGGAAATCTTCTGCCGTTGAGATTGCATTTGTGGGGAAATCTTCTGCCATTGAGATAGCATTTGTGGGGAAATCTTCTGCCAATGAGATTGCATTTGTGGGGAAATCTTCTGCCAATGAGATTGCATTTGTGGGGAAATCTTCTGCCGTTGAGATTGCATTTGTGGGGAAATCTTCTGCCGTTGAGATTGCATTTGTGGGGAAATCTTCTGCTTTTGAGATTGCACTTGTGGGGAAATCTTCTGCCGTTGAGATTGCATTTGTGGGGAAATCTTCTGCTTTTGAGATTGCATTTGTGGGGAAATCTTCTGCTTTTGAGATTGCATTTGTGGGGAAATCTTCTGCCGTTGAGATTGCATTTGTGGGGTAATCTTCTGCCGTTGAGATTGCATTTGTGGGGAAATCTTCTGCCAATGAGATTGCATTTGTGGGGAAATTTTCTGCCAATGAGATTGCATTTGTGGGGAAATCTTCTGCCAATGAGATTGCATTTGTGGGGAAATCTTCTGCCGTTGAGATTGCATTTGTGGGGAAATCTTCTGCCGTTGAGATTGCATTTGTGGGGAAATCTTCTGCCGTTGAGATTGCATTTGTGGGGAAATCTTCTGCCATTGAGATTGCATTTGTGGGGAAATCTTCTGCCAATGAGATTGCATTTGTGGGGAAATCTTCTGCCAATGAGATTGCATTTGTAGGGAAATCTTCTGCCATTGAGATTGCATTTGTGGGGAAATCTTCTGCCAATGAGATTGCATTTGTGGGGAAATCTTCTGCCAATGAGATTGCATTTGTGGGGAAATCTTCTGCCGTTGAGATTGCATTTGTGGGGAAATCTTCTGCCGTTGAGATTGCATTTGTGGGGGAATCTTCTGCTTTTGAGATTGCATTTGTGGGGAAATCTTCTGCCGTTGAGATTGCATTTGTGGGGAAATCTTCTGCTTTTGAGATTGCATTTGTGGGGAAATCTTCTGCTTTTGAGATTGCATTTGTGGGGAAATCTTCTGCCGTTGAGATTGCATTTGTGGGGAAATCTTCTGCCGTTGAGATTGCATTTGTGGGGAAATCTTCTGCCAATGAGATTGCATTTGTGGGGAAATCTTATGCCAATGAGATTGCATTTGTGGGGAAATCTTCTGCCGTTGAGATTGCATTTGTGGGGAAATCTTCTGCCGTTGAGATTGCATTTGTGGGGAAATCTTCTGCCAATGAGATTGCATTTGTGGGGAAATCTTCTACCAATGAGATTGCATTTGTGGGGAAATCTTCTGCCGTTGAGATTGCATTTGTGGGGAAATCTTCTGCTTTTGAGATTGCATTTGTGGGGAAATCTTCTGCCGTTGAGATTGCATTTGTGGGGAAATCTTCTGCCAATGAGATTGCATTTGTGGGGAAATCTTCTGCCGTTGAGATTGCATTTGTGGGGAAATCTTCTGCTTTTGAGATTGCATTTGTGGGGAAATCTTCTGCCGTTGAGATTGCATTTGTGGGGAAATCTTCTGCCGTTGAGATTGCATTTGTGGGGAAATCTTCTGCCGTTCAGATTGCATTTGTGGGGAAATCTTCTGCCAACGAGATTGCATTTGTGGGGAAATTTTCTGCCAATGAGATTGCATTTGTGGGGAAATCTTCTGCCAATGAGATTGCATTTGTGGGGAAATCTTCTGCCGTTGAGATTGTGTTTGTGGGGAAATCTTCTGCCAATGAGATTGCATTTGTGGGGAAATCTTCTGCCGTTGAGATTGCATTTGTGGGGAAATCTTCTGCCGTTGAGATTGCATTTGTGGGGAAATCTTCTGCCATTGAGATAGCATTTGTGGGGAAATCTTCTGCCAATGAGATTGCATTTGTGGGGAAATCTTCTGCCAATGAGATTGCATTTGTGGGGAAATCTTCTGCCGTTGAGATTGCATTTGTGGGGAAATCTTCTGCCGTTGAGATTGCATTTGTGGGGAAATCTTCTGCTTTTGAGATTGCACTTGTGGGGAAATCTTCTGCCGTTGAGATTGCATTTGTGGGGAAATCTTCTGCTTTTGAGATTGCATTTGTGGGGAAATCTTCTGCTTTTGAGATTGCATTTGTGGGGAAATCTTCTGCCGTTGAGATTGCATTTGTGGGGTAATCTTCTGCCGTTGAGATTGCATTTGTGGGGAAATCTTCTGCCAATGAGATGGCATTTGTGGGGATATCTTCTGCCAATGAGATTGCATTTGTGGGGAAATCTTCTGCCGTTGAGATTGCATTTGTGGGGAAATCTTCTGCCATTGAGATAGCATTTGTGGGGAAATCTTCTGCCAATGAGATTGCATTTGTGGGGAAATCTTCTGCCAATGAGATTGCATTTGTGGGGAAATCTTCTGCCGTTGAGATTGCATTTGTGGGGAAATCTTCTGCTTTTGTGATTGCATTTGTGGGGAAATCTTCTGCCAATGAGATTGCATTTGTGGGGAAATCTTCTGCCGTTGAGATTGCATTTGTGGGGAAATCTTCTGCTTTTGAGATTGCATTTGTGGGGAAATCTTCTGCCGTTGAGATTGCATTTGTGGGGAAATCTTCTGCTTTTGAGATTGCACTTGTGGGGAAATCTTCTGCCGTTGAGATTGCATTTGTGGGGAAATCTTCTGCTTTTGAGATTGCATTTGTGGGGAAATCTTCTGCTTTTGAGATTGCATTTGTGGGGAAATCTTCTGCCGTTGAGATTGCATTTGTGGGGAAATCTCCTGCCGTTGAGATTGCATTTGTGGGGAAATCTTCTGCCAATGAGATTGCATTTGTGGGAAAATCTTCTGCCAATGAGATTGCATTTGTGGGGAAATCTTCTGCCATTGAGATTGCATTTGTGGGGAAATCTTCTGCCATTGAGATAGCATTTGTGGGGAAATCTTCTGCCAATGAGATTGCATTTGTGGGGAAATCTTCTGCCAATGAGATTGCATTTGTGGGGAAATCTTCTGCCGTTGAGATTGCATTTGTAGGGAAATCTTCTGCTTTTGTGATTGCATTTGTGGGGAAATCTTCTGCCAATGAGATTGCATTTGTGGGGAAATCTTCTGCCGTTGAGATTGCATTTGTGGGGAAATCTTCTGCTTTTGAGATTGCATTTGTGGGGAAATCTTCTGCCGTTGAGATTGCATTTGTGGGGAAATCTTCTGCTTTTGAGATTGCATTTGTGGGGAAATCTTCTGCTTTTGAGATTGCATTTGTGGGGAAATCTTCTGCCGTTGGGATTGCATTTGTGGGGAAATCTTCTGATTTTGAGATTGCATTTGTGGGGAAATCTTCTGCTTTTGAGATTGCATTTGTGGGGAAATCTTCTGCCGTTGAGATTGCATTTGTGGGGAAATCTTCTGCCGTTGAGATTGCATTTGTGGGGAAATCTTCTGCCTATGAGATTGCATTTGTGGGGAAATCTTCTGCCAATGAGATTGCATTTGTGGGGAAATCTTCTGCCAATGAGATTGCATTTGTGGGGAAATCTTCTGCCGTTGAGATTGCATTTGTGGGGAAATCTTCTGCCGTTGAGATTGCATTTGTGGGGAAATCTTCTGCCGTTGAGATTGCATTTGTGGGGAAATCTTCTGCCGTTCAGATTGCATTTGTGGGGAAATCTTCTGCCAACGAGATTGCATTTGTGGGGAAATTTTCTGCCAATGAGATTGCATTTGTGGGGAAATCTTCTGCCAATGAGATTGCATTTGTGGGGAAATCTTCTGCCGTTGAGATTGTGTTTGTGGGGAAATCTTCTGCCAATGAGATTGCATTTGTGGGGAAATCTTCTGCCGTTGAGATTGCATTTGTGGGGAAATCTTCTGCCGTTGAGATTGCATTTGTGGGGAAATCTTCTGCCATTGAGATAGCATTTGTGGGGAAATCTTCTGCCAATGAGATTGCATTTGTGGGGAAATCTTCTGCCAATGAGATTGCATTTGTGGGGAAATCTTCTGCCGTTGAGATTGCATTTGTGGGGAAATCTTCTGCCGTTGAGATTGCATTTGTGGGGAAATCTTCTGCTTTTGAGATTGCACTTGTGGGGAAATCTTCTGCCGTTGAGATTGCATTTGTGGGGAAATCTTCTGCTTTTGAGATTGCATTTGTGGGGAAATCTTCTGCTTTTGAGATTGCATTTGTGGGGAAATCTTCTGCCGTTGAGATTGCATTTGTGGGGTAATCTTCTGCCGTTGAGATTGCATTTGTGGGGAAATCTTCTGCCAATGAGATGGCATTTGTGGGGATATCTTCTGCCAATGAGATTGCATTTGTGGGGAAATCTTCTGCCGTTGAGATTGCATTTGTGGGGAAATCTTCTGCCATTGAGATAGCATTTGTGGGGAAATCTTCTGCCAATGAGATTGCATTTGTGGGGAAATCTTCTGCCAATGAGATTGCATTTGTGGGGAAATCTTCTGCCGTTGAGATTGCATTTGTGGGGAAATCTTCTGCTTTTGTGATTGCATTTGTGGGGAAATCTTCTGCCAATGAGATTGCATTTGTGGGGAAATCTTCTGCCGTTGAGATTGCATTTGTGGGGAAATCTTCTGCTTTTGAGATTGCATTTGTGGGGAAATCTTCTGCCGTTGAGATTGCATTTGTGGGGAAATCTTCTGCTTTTGAGATTGCATTTGTGGGGAAATCTTCTGCTTTTGAGATTGCATTTGTGGGGAAATCTTCTGCCGTTGAGATTGCATTTGTGGGGAAATCTTCTGATTTTGAGATTGCATTTGTGGGGAAATCTTCTGCTTTTGAGATTGCATTTGTGGGGAAATCTTCTGCCGTTGAGATTGCATTTGTGGGGAAATCTTCTGCCGTTGAGATTGCATTTGTGGGGAAATCTTCTGCCTATGAGATTGCATTTGTGGGGAAATCTTCTGCCAATGAGATTGCATTTGTGGGGAAATCTTCTGCCAATGAGATTGCATTTGTGGGGAAATCTTCTGCCGTTGAGATTGCATTTGTGGGGAAATCTTCTGCCGTTGAGATTGCATTTGTGGGGAAATCTTCTGCCGTTGAGATTGCATTTGTGGGGAAATCTTCTGCCGTTGCGATTGCATTTGTGGGGAAATCTTCTGCCGTTGAGATTGCATTTGTGGGGAAATCTTCTGCCAATGAGATTGCATTTGTGGGGAAATTTTCTGCCAATGAGATTGCATTTGTGGGGAAATCTTCTGCCAATGAGATTGCATTTGTGGGGAAATCTTCTGCCGTTGAGATTGTGTTTGTGGCGAAATCTTCTGCCAATGAGATTGCATTTGTGGGGAAATCTTCTGCCGTTGAGATTGCATTTGTGGGGAAATCTTCTGCCGTTGAGATTGCATTTGTGGGGAAATCTTCTGCCAATGAGATTGCATTTGTGGGGAAATCTTCTGCCAATGAGATTGCATTTGTGGGGAAATTTTCTGCCAATGAGATTGCATTTGTGGGGAAATCTTCTGCCAATGAGATTGCATTTGTGGGGAAATCTTCTGCTGTTGAGATTGCATTTGTGGGGAAATCTTCTGCCGTTGAGATTGCATTTGTGGGGAAATCTTCTGCCAATGAGATTGCATTTGTGGGGAAATCTTCTGCCAATGAGATTGCATTTGTGGGGAAATCTTCTGCCGTTGAGATTGCATTTGTGGGGAAATCTTCTGCCAATGAGATTGCATTTGTGAGGAAATCTTCTGCCATTGAGATTGCATTTGTGGGGAAATCTTCTGCCAATGAGATTGCATTTGTGGGGAAATCTTCTGCCGTTGAGATTGCATTTGTGGGGAAATCTTCTGCCGTTGAGATTGCATTTGTGGGGAAATCTTCTGCCGTTGAGATTGCATTTGTGGGGAAATCTTCTGCCAATGAGATTGCATTTGTGGGGAAATCTTCTGCCAATGAGATTGCATTTGTGGGGAAATTTTCTGCCAATGAGATTGCATTTGTGGGGAAATCTTCTGCCAATGAGATTGCATTTGTGGGGAAATCTTCTGCCGTTGAGATTGTGTTTGTGGGGAAATCTTCTGCCAATGAGATTGCATTTGTGGGGAAATCTTCTGCCAATGAGATTGCATTTGTGGGGAAAACTTCTGCCGTTGAGATTGTGTTTGTGGGGAAATCTTCTGCCAATGAGATTGCATTTGTGGGGAAATCTTCTGCCGTTGAGATTGCATTTGTGGGGAAATCTTCTGCCGTTGAGATTGCATTTGTGGGGAAATCTTCTGCCATTGAGATAGCATTTGTGGGGAAATCTTCTGCCAATGAGATTGCATTTGTGGGGAAATCTTCTGCCAATGAGATTGCATTTGTGGGGAAATCTTCTGCCGTTGAGATTGCATTTGTGGGGAAATCTTCTGCTTTTGAGATTGCACTTGTGGGGAAATCTTCTGCCGTTGAGATTGCATTTGTGGGGAAATCTTCTGCTTTTGAGATTGCATTTGTGGGGAAATCTTCTGCTTTTGAGATTGCATTTGTGGGGAAATCTTCTGCCGTTGAGATTGCATTTGTGGGGTAATCTTCTGCCGTTGAGATTGCATTTGTGGGGAAATCTTCTGCCAATGAGATTGCATTTGTGGGGAAATCTTCTGCCGTTGAGATTGCATTTGTGGGGAAATCTTCTGCTTTTGAGATTGCATTTGTGGGGAAATCTTCTGCCGTTGAGATTGCATTTGTAAGGAAATCTTCTGCTTTTGAGATTGCATTTGTGGGGAAATCTTCTGCTTTTGAGATTGCATTTGTGGGGAAATCTTCTGCCGTTGAGATTGCATTTGTGGGGAAATCTTCTGATTTTGAGATTGCATTTGTGGGGAAATCTTCTGCTTTTGAGATTGCATTTGTGGGGAAATCTTCTGCCGTTGAGATTGCATTTGTGGGGAAATCTTCTGCCGTTGAGATTGCATTTGTGGGGAAATCTTCTGCCTATGAGATTGCATTTGTGGGGAAATCTTCTGCCAATGAGATTGCATTTGTGGGGAAATCTTCTGCCAATGAGATTGCATTTGTGGGGAAATCTTCTGCCGTTGAGATTGCATTTGTGGGGAAATCTTCTGCCGTTGAGATTGCATTTGTGGGGAAATCTTCTGCCGTTGAGATTGCATTTGTGGGGAAATCTTCTGCCGTTGAGATTGCATTTGTGGGGAAATCTTCTGCCGTTGAGATTGCATTTGTGGGGAAATCTTCTGCCAATGAGATTGCATTTGTGGGGAAATTTTCTGCCAATGAGATTGCATTTGTGGGGAAATCTTCTGCCAATGAGATTGCATTTGTGGGGAAATCTTCTGCCGTTGAGATTGCGTTTGTGGCGAAATCTTCTGCCAATGAGATTGCATTTGTGGGGAAATCTTCTGCCGTTGAGATTGCATTTGTGGGGAAATCTTCTGCCGTTGAGATTGCATTTGTGGGGAAATCTTCTGACAATGAGATTGCATTTGTGGGGAAATCTTCTGCCAATGAGATTGCATTTGTGGGGAAATTTTCTGCCAATGAGATTGCATTTGTGGGGAAATCTTCTGCCAATGAGATTGCATTTGTGGGGAAATCTTCTGCCGTTGAGATTGCATTTGTGGGGAAATCTTCTGCCGTTGAGATTGCATTTGTGGGGAAATCTTCTGCCGTTGAGATTGCATTTGTGGGGAAATCTTCTGCCGTTGAGATTGCATTTGTGGGGAAATCTTCTGCCATTGAGATTGCATTTGTGGGGAAATCTTCTGCCAATGAGATTGCATTAGTGGGGAAATCTTCTGCCAATGAGATTGCATTTGTGGGGAAATCTTCTGCCATTGAGATTGCATTTGTGGGGAAATCTTCTGCCAATGAGATTGCATTTGTGGGGAAATCTTCTGCCAATGAGATTGCATTTGTGGGGAAATCTTCTGCCGTTGAGATTGCATTTGTGGGGAAATCTTCTGCCGTTGAGATTGCATTTGTGGGGAAATCTTCTGCTTTTGAGATTGCATTTGTGGGGAAATCTTCTGCCGTTGAGATTGCATTTGTGGGGAAATCTTCTGCTTTTGAGATTGCATTTGTGGGGAAATCTTCTGCTTTTGAGATTGCATTTGTGGGGAAATCTTCTGCTTTTGAGATTGCATTTGTGGGGAAATCTTCTGCCGTTGAGATTGCATTTGTGGGGAAATCTTCTGCCGTTGAGATTGCATTTGTGGGGAAATCTTCTGCCAATGAGATTGCATTTGTGGGGAAATCTTCTGCCAATGAGATTGCATTTGTGGGGAAATCTTCTGCCGTTGAGATTGCTTTTGTGGGGAAATCTTCTGCCGTTGAGATTGCATTTGTGGGGAAATCTTCTGCCAATGAGATTGCATTTGTGGGGAAATCTTCTACCAATGAGATTGCATTTGTGGGGAAATCTTCTGCCGTTGAGATTGCATTTGTGGGGAAATCTTCTGCTGTTGAGATTTCATTTGTGGGGAAATCTTCTGCCGTTGAGATTGCATTTGTGGGGAAATCTTCTGCTTTTGAGATTGCATTTGTGGGGAAATCTTCTGCTTTTGAGATTGCATTTGTGGGGAAATCTTCTGCTTTTGAGATTGCATTTTTGGGGAAATCTTCTGCTTTTGAGATTGCATTTGTGGGGAAATCTTCTGCCGTTGAGATTGCATTTGTAGGGAAATCTTCTGCCGTTGGGATTGCATTTGTGGGGAAATCTTCTGCTTTTGAGATTGCATTTGTGCGGAAATCTTCTGCCATTGAGATTGCATTTGTGGGGAAATCTTCTGCTTTTGAGATTGCATTTGTGGGGAAATCTTCTGCTTTTGAGATTGCATTTGTGGGGAAATCTTCTGCCGTTGAGATTGCATTTGTGGGGAAATCTTCTGCCGTTGAGATTGCATTTGTGGGGAAATCTTCTGCCAATGAGATTGCATTTGTGGGGAAATCTTCTGCCAATGAGATTGCATTTGTGGGGAAATCTTCTGCCGTTGAGATTTCATTTGTGGGGAAATCTTCTGCCGTTGAGATTGCATTTGTGGGGAAATCTTCTGCCATTGAGATAGCATTTGTGGGGAAATCTTCTGCCAATAAGATTGCATTTGTGGGGAAATCTTCTGCCAATGAGATTGCATTTGTGGGGAAATCTTCTGCCGTTGAGATTGCATTTGTGGGGAAATCTTCTGCCGTTGAGATTGCATTTGTGGGGAAATCTTCTGCTTTTGAGATTGCACTTGTGGGGAAATCTTCTGCCGTTGAGATTGCATTTGTGGGGAAATCTTCTGCTTTTGAGATTGCATTTGTGGGGAAATCTTCTGCCGTTGAGATTGCATTTGTGGGGAAATCTTCTGCCATTGAGATAGCATTTGTGGGGAAATCTTCTGCCAATGAGATTGCATTGGTGGGGAAATCTTCTGCCAATGAGATTGCATTTGTGGGGAAATCTTCTGCCGTTGAGATTGCATTTGTGGGGAAATCTTCTGCCGTTGAGATTGCATTTGTGGGGAAATCTTCTGCTTTTGAGATTGCACTTGTGGGGAAATCTTCTGCCGCTGAGATTGCATTTGTGGGGAAATCTTCTGCTTTTGAGATTGCATTTGTGGGGAAATCTTCTGCCGTTGAGATTGCATTTGTGGGGAAATCTTCTGCCGTTGAGATTGCATTTGTGGGGAAATCTTCTGCCATTGAGATAGCATTTGTGGGGAAATCTTCTGCCAATGAGATTGCATTTGTGGGGAAATCTTCTGCCAATGAGATTGCATTTGTGGGGAAATCTTCTGCCGTTGAGATTGCATTTGTGGGGAAATCTTCTGCTTTTGTGATTGCATTTGTGGGGAAATCTTCTGCCAATGAGATTGCATTTGTGGGGAAATCTTCTGCCGTTGAGATTGCATTTGTGGGGAAATCTTCTGCTTTTGAGATTGCATTTGTGGGGAAATCTTCTGCCGTTGAGATTGCATTTGTGGGGAAATCTTCTGCTTTTGAGATTGCATTTGTGGGGAAATCTTCTGCTTTTGAGATTGCATTTGTGGGGAAATCTTCTGCCGTTGGGATTGCATTTGTGGGGAAATCTTCTGATTTTGAGATTGCATTTGTGGGGAAATCTTCTGCTTTTGAGATTGCATTTGTGGGGAAATCTTCTGCCGTTGAGATTGCATTTGTGGGGAAATCTTCTGCCGTTGAGATTGCATTTGTGGGGAAATCTTCTGCCTATGAGATTGCATTTGTGGGGAAATCTTCTGCCAATGAGATTGCATTTGTGGGGAAATCTTCTGCCAATGAGATTGCATTTGTGGGGAAATCTTCTGCCGTGTAGATTGCATTTGTGGGGAAATCTTCTGCCAATGAGATTGCATTTGTGGGGAAATCTTCTGCCGTGTAGATTGCATTTGTGGGGAAATCTTCTGCCGTTGAGATTGCATTTGTGGGGAAATCTTCTGCCGTTGAGATTGCATTTGTGGGGAAATCTTTTGCCGTTGAGATTGCATTTGTGGGGAAATCTTCTGCCAATGAGACTGCATTTGTGGGGAAATCTTCTGCCAATGAGATTGCATTTGTGGGGAAATTTTCTGCCAATGAGATTGCATTTGTGGGGAAATCTTCTGCCGTTGAGATTGTGTTTGTGGGGAAATCTTCTGCCAATGAGATTGCATTTGTGGGGAAATCTTCTGCCGTTGAGATTGCATTTGTGGGGAAATCTTCTGCCGTTGAGATTACATTTGTGGGGAAATCTTCTGCCAATGAGATTGCATTTGTGGGGAAATCTTCTGCCAATGAGATTGCATTTGTGGGGAAATTTTCTGCCAATGAGATTGCATTTGTGGGGAAATCTTCTGCCAATGAGATTGCATTTGTGGGGAAATCTTCTGCCGTTGAGATTGCATTTGTGGGGAAATCTTCTGCCGTTGAGATTGCATTTGTGGGGAAATCTTCTGCCAATGAGATTGCATTTGTGGGGAAATCTTCTGCCAATGAGATTGCATTTGTGGGGAAATCTTCTGCCGTTGAGATTGCATTTGTGGGGAAATCTTCTGCCGTTGAGATTGCATTTGTGGGGAAATCTTCTGCCAATGAGATTGCATTTGTGGGGAAATCTTCTGCCATTGAGATTGCATTTGTGGGGAAATCTTCTGCCAATGAGATTGCATTTGTGGGGAAATCTTCTGCCGTTGAGATTGCATTTGTGGGGAAATCTTCTGCCGTTGAGATTGCATTTGTGGGGAAATCTTCTGCCGTTGAGATTGCATTTGTGGGGAAATCTTCTGCCAATGAGATTGCATTTGTGGGGAAATATTCTGCCAATGAGATTGCATTTGTGGGGAAATCTTCTGCCAATGAGATTGCATTTGTGGGGAAATCTTCTGCCGTTGAGATTGTGTTTGTGGGGAAATCTTCTGCCAATGAGATTGCATTTGTGGGGAAATCTTCTGCCGTTGAGATTGTATTTGTGGGGAAATCTTCTGCCGTTGAGATGGCATTTGTGGGGAAACCTTCTGCCGTTGAGATTGCATTTGTGGGGAAATCTTCTGCCGTTGAGATTGCATTTGTGGTGAAATCTTCTGCCGTTGAGATTGCATTTGTGGGGAAATCTTCTGCCCTTGAGATTGCATTTGTGAGGAAATCTTCTACCAATGAGATTGTATTTGTGGGGAAATCTTCTGCCAATGAGATTGCATTTGTGGGAAAATCTTCTGCCGTTGAGATTGCATTTGTGGGGAAATCCTCTGCCGTTGAGATTGCATTTGTGGGTAAATCTTCTGCCATTGAGATTGCATTTGTGGGGAAATCTTCTGCTTTTGAGATTGCATTTGTGGGGAAATCTTCTGCCAATGAGATTGCATTTGTGGGGAAATCTTCTGCCGTTGAGATTGCATTTGTGGGGAAATCTTCTGCCGTTGAGATTGCATTTGTGGGGAAATCTTCTGCCGTTGAGATTGCATTTGTGAGGAAATCTTCTGTCAATGAGATTGTATTTGTGGGGAAATCTTCTGCCAATGAGATTGCATTTGTGGGAAAATCTTCTGCCGTTGAGATTGCATTTGTGGGGAAATCTTCTGCCGTTGAGATTGCATTTGTGGGTAAATCTTCTGCCATTGAGATTGCATTTGTGGGGAATTCTTCTGCCATAGAGATTGCATTTTGGGGAAATCATCTGCCAATGAGATTGCATTTGTGGGGAAATCTTCTGCCGTTGAGATTGCATTCGTGGGGAAATCTTCTGCTTTTCAGATTGCATTTGTGGGGAAATCTTCTGCCGTTGAGATTGCATTTGTGGGGAAATCTTTTGCCATTGAGATTGCATTTGTGGGGAAATCTTCTGCCAGTGAGATTGCATTTGTGGGGAAATCTTCTGCCAATGAGATTGCATTTGTGGGGAAATCTACTGCCGTTGAGATTGCATTTGTGGGGAAATCTTCTGCCGTTGAGATTGCATTTGTGGGGAAATCTTCTGCCGTTGAGATTGCATTTGTGGGGAAATCTTCTGCCGTTGAGATTGCATTTGTGGGGAAATCTTCTGCCAATGAGATTGCATTTGTGGGGAAATCTTCTGCCAATGAGATTGCATTTGTGGGGAAATTTTCTGCCAATGAGATTGCATTTGTGGGGAAATCTTCTGCCAATGAGATTGCATTTGTGGGGAAATCTTCTGCCGTTGAGATTGCATTTGTGGGGAAATCTTCTGCCGTTGAGATTGCATTCGTGGGGAAATCTTCTGCCAATGAGATTGCATTTGTGGGGAAATCTTCTGCCAATGAGATTGCATTTGTGGGGAAATCTTCTGCCGTTGAGATTGCATTTGTGGGGAAATCTTCTGCCGTTGAGATTGCATTTGTGGGGAAATTTTCTGCCAATGAGATTGCATTTGTGGGGAAATCTTCTGCCATTGAGATTGCATTTGTGGGGAAATCTTCTGCCAATGAGATTGCATTTGTGGGGAAATCTTCTGCCGTTGAGATTGCATTTGTGGGGAAATCTTCTGCCGTTGAGATTGCATTTGTGGGGAAATCTTCTGCCGTTGAGATTGCATTTGTGGGGAAATCTTCTGCCAATGAGATTGCATTTGTGGGGAAATCTTCTGCCAATGAGATTGCATTTGTGGGGAAATCTTCTGCCAATGAGATTGCATTTGTGGGGAAATCTTCTGCCGTTGAGATTGTGTTTGTGGGGAAATCTTCTGCCAATGAGATTGCATTTGTGGGGAAATCTTCTGCCGTTGAGATTGTATTTGTGGGGAAATCTTCTGCCGTTGAGATGGCATTTGTGGGGAAACCTTCTGCCGTTGAGATTGCATTTGTGGGGAAATCTTCTGCCGTTGAGATTGCATTTGTGGTGAAATCTTCTGCCGTTGAGATTGCATTTGTGGGGAAATCTTCTGCCCTTGAGATTGCATTTGTGAGGAAATCTTCTACCAATGAGATTGTATTTGTGGGGAAATCTTCTGCCAATGAGATTGCATTTGTGGGAAAATCTTCTGCCGTTGAGATTGCATTTGTGGGGAAATCTTCTGCCGTTGAGATTGCATTTGTGGGGAAATCTTCTGCCATTGAGATTGCATTTGTGGGGAAATCTTCTGCTTTTGAGATTGCATTTGTGGGGAAATCTTCTGCCAATGAGATTGCATTTGTGGGGAAATCTTCTGCCGTTGAGATTGCATTTGTGGGGAAATCTTCTGCCGTTGAGATTGCATTTGTGGGGAAATCTTCTGCCGTTGAGATTGCATTTGTGAGGAAATCTTCTGTCAATGAGATTGTATTTGTGGGGAAATCTTCTGCCAATGAGATTGCATTTGTGGGAAAATCTTCTGCCGTTGAGATTGCATTTGTGGGGAAATCTTCTGCCGTTGAGATTGCATTTGTGGGTAAATCTTCTGCCATTGAGATTGCATTTGTGGGGAAATCTTCTGCCAATGAGATTGCATTTTGGGGAAATCATCTGCCAATGAGATTGCATTTGTGGGGAAATCTTCTGCCGTTGAGATTGCATTAGTGGGGAAATCTTCTGCTTTTCAGATTGCATTTGTGGGGAAATCTTCTGCCGTTGAGATTGCATTTGTGGGGAAATCTTCTGCCATTGAGATTGCATTTGTGGGGAAATCTTCTGCCAGTGAGATTGCATTTGTGGGGAAATCTTCTGCCAATGAGATTGCATTTGTGGGGAAATCTACTGCCGTTGAGATTGCATTTGTGGGGAAATCTTCTGCCGTTGAGATTGCATTTGTGGGGAAATCTTCTGCCGTTGAGATTGCATTTGTGGGGAAATCTTCTGCCGTTGAGATTGCATTTGTGGGGAAATCTTCTGCCGTTGAGGTTGCATTTGTGGGGAAATCTTCTGCCAATGACACTGCATTTGTGGGGAAATCTTCTGCCAATGAGATTGCATTTGTGGGGAAATTTTCTGCCAGTGAGATTGCATTTGTGGGGAAATCTTCTGCCAATGAGATTGCATTTGTGGGGAAATCTTCTGCCAATGAGATTGCATTTGTGGGGAAATTTTCTGCCGTTGAGATTGCATTTGTGGGGAAATCTTCTACCAATGGGATTGCATTTGTGGGGAAATCTTCTGCTTTTGAGATTGCATTTGTGGGGAAATCTTCTGCCAATGAGATTGCATTTGTGGGGAAATCTTCTGCCGTTGAGATTGCATTTGTGGGGAAATCTTCTGCCGTTGAGATTGCATTTGTGGGGAAATCTTCTGCTGTTGAGATTGCATTTGTGGGGAAATCTTCTGCCAATGAGACTGCATTTGTGGGGAAATCTTCTGCCAATGAGATTGCATTTGTGGGGAAATTTTCTGCCAATGAGATTGCATTTGTGGGGAAATCTTCTGCCGTTGAGATTGTATTTGTGGGGAAATCTTCTGCCAATGAGATTGCATTTGTGGGGAAATCTTCTGCCGTTGAGATTGCATTTGTGGGGAAATCTTCTGCTTTTGAGATTGCATTTGTGGGGAAATCTTCTGCCGTTGAGATTGCATTTGTGGGGAAATCTTCTGCCATTGAGATTGCATTTGTGGGGAAATCTTCTGCCAATGAGATTGCATTTGTGGGGAAATCTTCTGCCAATGAGATTGCATTTGTGGGGAAATCTTCTGCCGTTGAGATTGCATTTGTGGGGAAATCTTCTGCCGTTGAGATTGTATTTGTGGGGAAATCTTCTGCTTTTGAGATTGCATTTGTGGGGAAATCTTCTGCCAATGAGACTGCATTTGTGGGGTAATCTTCTGCCAATGAGATTGCATTTGTGGGGAAATTTTCTGCCAATGAGATTGCATTTGTGGGGAAATCTTCTGCCAATGAGATTGCATTTGTGGGGAAATCTTCTGCCGTTGAGATTGTATTTGTGGGGAAATCTTCTGCCAATGAGATTGCATTTGTGGAGAAATCTTCTGCCGTTGAGATTGTATTAGTGGGGAAATCTTCTGCCGTTGAGATTGCATTTGTGGGGAAACCTTCTGCCGTTGAGATTGCATTTGTGGGGAAATCTTCTGCCGTTGAGATTGCATTTGTGGGGAAATCTTCTGCCGTTGAGATTGCATTTGTGGGGAAATCTCCTGCCGTTGAGATTGCATTTGTGGGGAAATCTTCTGCCGTTGAGATTGCATTTGTGGGGAAATCTTCTGCCAATGAGATTGCATTTGTGGGGAAATCTTCTGCCAATGAGATTGCATTTGTGGGGAAATCTTCTGCCGTTGAGATTGCATTTGTGGGGAAATCTTCTGCCGTTGAGATTGCATTTGTGGGGAAATCTTCTGCCGCTGAGATTGCAATGGTGGGGAAATCTTCTGCCAATGAGATTGCATTTGTGGGGAAATCTTCTGCCAATGAGATTGCATTTGTGGGTAAATCTTCTGCCAATGAGATTGCATTTGTGGGGAAATCTTCTGCCAATGAGATTGCATTTGTGGGGAAATCTTCTGCCAATGAGATTGCATTTATGGGGAAATCTTCTGCCAATGAGATTGCATTTGTGGGGAAATCTTCTGCCATTGAGATTGCATTTGTGGGGAAATTTTCTGCCAATGAGATTGCATTTGTGGGGAAATCTTCTGCCAATGAGATTGCATTTGTAGGGAAATCTTCTGCCAATGAGATTGCATTTGTAGGGAAATCTTCTGCCAATGAGATTGCATTTGTGGGGAAATCTTCTGCCAATGAGATTGCATTTGTGGGGAAATCTTCTGCCAATGAGATTGCATTTTGTGGCCGGCCGGCCCTCCACCATGTGGACTATTGTGCACCTCACCTGTTTCCCCCACCCAGCACCTTGACCTACCTCTCCACACCCTGACCTGACGCTCCCATTATTTACTGATGAATGCTGGCCACTGTACGATTATTTTATGGTGAGTTATGGTTAGTTTTAAACATATTGTATGGCTTAGTTTATGGTTAGTTTTAAACATATTGTATGGCTCTCACAAAATTTCATTTTAAAATATGTCGTGTTTATGGCTCTCTCGACCAAAAAGGTTCCCTACCCATGATCTAGAGAGTAGTGGGGAGGAAACAATAGGGAAAGAAGCACAGGGGTTAATGGGTGAGGGAGTGGACCTTTAGGGCTACCTATAGCAAATTATAGGCTTGTCTGAAAAGGTGTGTTTTCAGAGTACATATGAAGGTTTCCAGGCTCGGAGCATGACGAACTGTCTGAGGGAGAGAGTTCCAAAGGAGGGGGACAGCCCGTGAGAAGTCCTGGATGCGAAAGTGAGAGGGTACCAAGCTAGAAGACAAAAGGGTCTCCTGTGAGGAACAGAGGATCCGGGCGGGGTGGTATCTGGAGATAAAATAGGAAATGTATGGAGGTGACAGCTTGTGTAGAGCTTTGTATGCATTTGTATGCAAGCATGAAAAGTTTAACCTGCATCCTTTGGGCAATTGGTAACCAATGGAGAGATTGGCGCTGGAAGTGTCTGAGCCGACGCAAGGGCAACAGCACGTTACTGAAAGCACCGTGCTTAACACATGGTGCTTGGGGTAATACAAGTCTATGGGCAACGCACATAGTATAAACGACGAAGCGCGGTGCGCAGACTGACAGGAAACCAAGTGATGTACTTTCTGCCCAGCAGGATGTACGTTACAGAGTGGGGACGGGTCTATGCCTATGACCCTGTCGGAGCACTCTGCCGCAAGGTCATATGTTTGTCATTTTTTGCATTTCATCCCCAACATAACACAAAAAATAAATGTAAAACCGGCCTAAAGGTGGCCACTAACTGTCCAATTTCTAGCGAAAATTCTGATCGGACGAAAAACCGTTCACTACACCATCAACTAACCAATCTTTGCTTCCTATCTATCACGACCACCAAGAAAATCCAAATTTTCGTTCGACGAAAATTCATTCGGGCGACATTTTTTTTCACTCGTTCATAATCGATTGTGTCCACCAATGGAGATTATTTACAACCAATCCGATCAGAATTTCTGATCGCTCAAACGATTTTTCGCTAGAAATTGGACCATTAGTGGCCAGCTTAAGGCAACCAATACAAAACAAAAACACTGAATATCAACAGCAGTACGGTTTTGTAACGCATTTTTTTAAATGTCTTAAACATACTTTATTTTACTGTATTTTGTGTATAATCTGTAACCAGTTATACAAGTGTTTGTCATAACTAACTTTCTTAGAAAAGTATATATCTTTGCATGTTACTGCTACATAATTAGTAATCTGTTACACATTTACTTTATAGAGCTGATTTTAATGGGGGCAGAGTTTGTTGTAAGAAAACTTGTGACTGTATACACAAGATTAACACGTGATTATTGCCCTGTACATTGTAGTCAATTATTAATGTCTGCTCCAAGAAAAGAAAATAGTTGAAATTAACACTAATAACTATTAACTAAGGCAATGTTCCACTGCAGGTTTGTGTAATTGTTCTCTCGGTTGCATCATGCTATTTCTCATCTGTGAATTTTCTGTGCCTGGTCACTGGTGATAACTTAAGTTCCGGAAATACTAGTCATCGCTGGAGAATTTAAAGCCTTACTGATAAGACCCATAGCTGTGGAACAACTGCAGGAACAAAGCAGATCATTTATTATTAACTAAAGATATACTATTTTGAAATGTCAGAGATAAATTACATCAAGTTTACAATGCATTTTAAGCAGCGGTGCAGCAAAAAATAGATTTCTGTTTCTAAACACAACTACATCTATTCTGACTGCTGTACACGGTACAGGTTATACACTTCTGCTCTTAGGTGCTTACAGCATATGGAATTGATGTGGTTTTCTCTGTCACTTTTTTTTTATTTTTTTGACAATATACTAACAAATAATGTTTCAATGGTTTTTAATTGTTTTGTTTTGTAGAATAAAATCATGTTACTCCATTTGCAATGATTTTTTATTTTTCTTGAATTATACAGTTTTAGAGAAACAGAGATTAGAGACAGCACTTTAAAACTAAACACAATCAATGGTACAGTAAATTTCTAACTTCCTTCTTGGGCTGTGTTTAAAAAGGGGGTTTATGTAAATCTGGTTTTGCATAAATTGATTGAAAATCATGGTAATTGCTATAGTTGTATATTTGCTGTGTCCTCCATGGCAGCATAACCTGGGTTGACTCCATCACCTCAACCATATAGGACCCCTTATCTATAAATATAAGCAGCTATACAACCCACCAGTGATTCTATTCTTATGTCCTTCTTTGGACATTTTTCTATTCTTTTGAGCCTATGATATTCATGGATTTTCCTAAATCTTCATACACAGGCTAGAGAGTTCTCAGCCAAGGCAAGCCAGTCGGGACCGTCATTGCTGAGAATTCAGCAGGTACACACATTTTCTTCTCCTTACCACTTCCGCTGGAGGCAGTTTCAGCATGCGCCACATCATCATTTATCCTTCTTCCTCCATAGCAACAGAATGCGTCACAAGGCTATAGCTTTGCAATCTATCTATACAGTTCTTAACCCTAAACTGTTGCTTGAGGGATTGGGTTCTGATTCCTGCAGGCAACGTTCTTTGGGTTAGGAGGCATACAGCACAAATTGTTCACTGATGCCTTGAGGGGAATAAGGGGGCATTGTATACGCATTGGATTCTCTGCAGTGGTGAATTGTCATTTGCATTTCCAAAACACTAAAACCCATCCTGCACAACATTTTTTGCACAGCAGATCCATGCATTCTCTGAGAAGTGTAGTGAATACATCAGAGCCACCATGGACCACTAGAGTGGTACAGAGATATTCAGTAGTACCAAAATGTTAGACAGGTTTTACCCTTGCAAGTATAATTCTCTACTTGTTATCATCAAACCAATTATTTTTCACCAATGTCATACGGGCGCAGCCGCAGTTGTATTCGTCTAGTTAGATGAATTATTGACTTGTGATGGTGGCAGGGAACGGTGGATCATAGAGCACGGTGCCGGCACATGACAGCTGCAGGGGGCCGGTAGAAGCCCCAGGTAAGTGTCAGTTTTTCTTTTCAAAACACCCCACAGAACCACTTTAATCCATGCCAAGCACTCATGAGGAGCAGTCAATCCGAAACAAACTGTATGCTTGTTAAAGGATACCCGAAGTGACATGTGACATGATGAGATAGACGTGTATGTACAGTTCCTAGCACACAAATAACTATGCTGTGTTCCTTTTTTTCTTTCTGTGCCTGAAAGAGTTAAATATAAGGTATGTAAGTGGCTGACTCAGTCCTGACTCAGACAGGAAGTGACTACAGTGTGACCCTTACTGATAAGAAATTCCCCTTTTTATCTCTTTCTTGCTCTCAGAAGCCACTTTCTGTCAGAAAAGCGTTTAGTGTTGGAATTTCTTATCCGTGAGGGTCACACTGTAGTCACTTCCTGTCTGAGTCAGGACTGAGTCAGCCACTTACATACCTGATATTTACCTCTCATGCACATGTCTATCTCATTATGTCACATGTCACTTCAGGTGTCCTTTAAATTACTTTGGCTCTGTAATATTAACAAGCTGACTCATCATTGCATTCCAGTGGTTCTGAAGGTGTATTTGGCTGTCAGGGACAACAGAGAATAGATGATTTGCATATTCAGCAGTGATGCATTGTGGGACACCTCGGAGCTCACTCCAACTTGAATAATCGCAAATACCTTCTGTTTTAAAAAGGCAAACTGCTATTTTCCATAGCATTTTAGTAAGGAAGCTTTTTTGGTCTCTTTCTGGCCCTCACACACTTCTAGAGGTTCTGGTTCACCATGAGCTTGCTGGGCAATCTGTAACTTTGAAAGTAAAGAAAGCCTCGAGAATCCCCCTTAAGGAGATGGACTAGTCCAAAGCCTGTCAGATCTCTCAGATTTGTACAGCTTACTGTAATGGACAGCAAGATAGGAAAAAAAGTAATTTATGGTGCATTTTACTCTGGAACAAATGTACATTGTATACATATGCAGACACACACATTTTAGATTGTGTAATTTTTCAAGATAGAGGTCCTTTAACTACCCAATCTCTTTACCCTTGCCTTAAATAGAGCCATTGCATGGGTTAAATAGGCTGTTCTCTTTCTTTCTCTCTTCCACTGCAATTCAGTTTAGGAAGAAGGGAATGGCTGCAGTGGAGGATAAGCTACAGGGCAGAGTTCAGCTGACTTTGAGTTGCTGTGCACTGGCCAGAGGATAGATACATGGGCGTAACAATAGCCCCTGCGACCCCTGTGATAGCAGGGGAGCCCAGGGGCTTTGGGGCCCCTCCTCCTCCCATTCACATGCAGAGTAGTGCAGGGAGTGTTATATTTACCTACTTCCAGCACTGCAGATCTCCGCAGGTAAGTATACCTACCTCTCCCTGCGCTACTCCGCATGGTGGGAGGGGGTGCCACGGATGTTTGTTTGCAATTTTTTTTGCAGAGGGGACCAATACATGGTAGTTACGCCCCTGGATACATACAAGCAGTATAAATCAAATCACATACAAAGTCATAAGACAGAGAATAGTGGCAGGCATAACTTCCTCAAATTAAATGTTGGCTGCAAATACATCACATTACTACCTAGTCTACAACAAACCTGATTTTGCTGAGTCCTTCTCTGCATTTCCTCTTCACTTTATGCAGGCAGTCTGTCATAGAAGGAGAGAATGGTCATTGTACAGAACTATCTCTGGATTGTTAAAGGGATCAAAGGGATACTTTGCTGTATATAACTTGATTTAAAAATAGCTTTTTTTACAGTATTCATTGTCAAATGATTTCATTTTAGCCCATTGTAAATGTTGATTTACATTCCTAAATTTAGCACACGTGCTAGCATCTTTACTCCCAGCAAGGTGTATTACTGCTGACTGTTATTTTTTCCCCTTATTTCTGTTGAGCAGAAAAATAAGCTGATCTCTGGGGGAGAAGGGCAAAGGACATAATGGCCCTGGCAAACCATCACTGAAAGGCTACATACTAATATCCAGCTATATAAGAAGCTTTTTGTCACTAAAACCAGGATAAAAATGGATATCCTGAATAATTTATTAGGATCTTCTATGTGCCATCAAAGTCACTCTTTAAGTCCCAGAGAACTAGATCATAAATTACCATAATGCATTGTGCAGGTTAATGGGCTGGGTGAGAACAAAGGAAGCTGGAATTCAGAAATCACTTACTAAAAGCATCCTGACACACAGGTAAGGGCTGGTTCAGACGGACGTCTGCGTAGCGTCGCGTCTGGGGGCGTTGCGGCGGCTGTGCGGTCAGGCTTTCAGTAGCCTTCGGTCGCGTTGTGATGCGGTCGCGTTGTTTTTTTTCCCGTAGGGGAACATTAGCCGTCGCGGTTGGCCGCTCCCTGGAAGCTACATGTTGCTTCCAGGGGCAGCCCGAACGCTCGCGAAAATCGCTCGGTGTAAACGCTCCCATTCACTTGAATCATCACAATGCCGCTAGCTGAAGTCCCCACGCCTCACTGACACTATCGGGAGACCTCACATAACAATGCTGCTAGCTGGAGTCCCCACGCTGCACTGCCACTATCCGGAGTCCTCACATAACAATGCCGCTAGCTGGAGTCCCCACGCTGCACTGCCACTATCCGGAGTCCTCACATAACAATGCCACTATCTGAAGTCTCCCCGCCTCACTGCCACTATCTGGAGTCTCCACATCGCAATGCTGCTAGCTGGAGTCCCCACGCCTCACTGCCGCTATCCGGAGTCCCCACATCACAATGCCGCTAGCTGGAGTCCCCATGCCTCACTGCCACTATCCAGAATCCCCACATCATAATGGCGCTAGCTGGAGTCCCCACGCCTCACTGCCACTATCCAGAATCCCTACATCATAATGCCGCTAGCTGGAGTCCCCACGTCGCACTGCCACTATCCGGAGTCCCCACATCGCAATGCCGCTAGCTGGAGTCCCCACGCCTCACTGCCACTATCCGGAGTCCCCACATCACAATGCCGCTAGCTGAAGTCCCCACGCCTCACTGACACTATCGGGAGACCTCACATAACAATGCCGCTAGCTTGAGTCCCCACGCCTCACTGCCACTATCTGGAGTCTCCCCGCCTCACTGCCACTATCTGGAGTCTCCACATCGCAATGCTGCTAGCTGGAGTCCCCACGCCTCACTGCCGCTATCCGGAGTCCCCACATCACAATGCCGCTAGCTGGAGTCCCCATGCCTCACTGCCACTATCCAGAATCCCCACATCATAATGGCGCTAGCTGCAGTCCCCACGCCTCACTGCCACTATCCAGAATCCCTACATCATAATGCCGCTAGCTAGAGTCCCCACGCCACACTGCCACTATCCGGAGTCCCCACATCGCAATGCTGCTAGCTGGAGTCCCCACGCCTCACTGCCACTATCCGGAGTCCCCACATCACAATGCCGCTAGCTGGAGTTTGCATGGTGCTGGTCAGAGTTTGGCTATACTATAAACACAAATTATACACTCTGTGCCACCATAGCCACAAATTGCATTGTGGCCTATGGCACCACCAAATCACCAGGCGCTCCTTGCCCAATTTTCATTCACAGTGCTTTAATAAATCATCCGCATATGTATTATGTTTTTCCATCAAAAGAGTTCTTTTGCATATAAAATGTTCAATCAGTTGACTAATAAGCATATGTCATACTGGTATTCTCTAGCTGAGCTTGATTCGTAGTTAATTTGTAATCTTTTTATGGTACTTTTCCTCTTATGTAGATAATAATAGCTGTTTGTTTTCACTCTAGCTGTAGACACTATTTCATTTAGACGTCTTCCGAAACATGCTAAGTGACATGCTGAGTCATGCTTACCTTCATTACAGTGAGAATTCTGAACTTAAAATGACTTTGCAGTTTTGTATTTTTGTATAATTTTTACTTCAATTGATTATAGGAAAAATCAGAAAGTAAATATAATTATGGGCATTATGCATGTGTGACCACGAGACTGACAACAGAATACAATAATATAAGAGATACATAGAGTGACGTTTGTACGCATTTCTGTGTGTATAGATTCAGGAAGAAAGGATAAGTTGGGTAGGTGCCAAATTAGACACCTATTAATGCCATTGCTTGGGCTCTAGCTGTAGACACTATTTCATTCAGACATCATTCAAGACATGCTAAGTGACAAGCTGAGTCATGCTTACCTTCATTACAGTGTGAATTCTGAACTTAAGATGACCTTGCAGTTTTGTATTTTTTTTTCTTCAGTTGATTATAGGAAAAATCAGAAAGTAAATATAATTATGGGCATTATGCATGTGTGACCACGAGACTGACAACAGAATACAATAATATAAGAGATGCATAGAGTGACGTTTGTACGCATTTCTGTGTGTATAGATTCAGGAAGAAAGGATAAGTTGGGTAGGTGCCAAATTAGACACCTATTAATGCCATTGCTTGGGCTCTAGCTGTAGACACTATTTCATTCAGACATCATCCAAGACATGCTAAGTGACAAGCTGAGTCATGCTTACCTTCATTACAGTGTGAATTCTGAACTTAAGATGACCTTGCAGTTTTGTATTTTTTTTTCTTCAGTTGATTATAGGAAAAATCAGAAAGTAAATATAATTATGGGCATTATGCATGTGTGACCACGAGACTGACAACAGAATACAATAATATAAGTGATGCAGAGAGTGACATTTGTACGCATTTCTGTGTGTATAGAATCAGGAAGAAAGGATAAGTTGGGTAGGTGCCAAATTAGATACCTATTAATGCCATTGATTGGGTTCTGCTTAGGTACTACCTGCCACTTCTCAAGTGTTTGTGTTTGTGTGTGTCATAGTTGGGAGGTTGTCAGGAGGCTATGCCTCCAAACAAAAGAGAAGACATGCAGAGACAGTCAGAAGCACCAAGAACAATAGCAATATTAATAAATAGATATTATGGAAGATACTCCCAAGGCTGGGTTGTTATGGAACAACCACGTTTAGGGCATGTGTGGAAAATCTGTCCCCACTCGAGTATGGATATCTCCTGCTGGTGTAGGTGGTCACCATACAAGAAAAAAAAGATCCATGGATAAACAGAGTAAAAAGAGATTCTATGCATCATCCTAATGGGAATAGAAAATTTAGGAAGGGAGGGGGCACCTCAAGTAAATAAGACTCATTTTTACAATTATACGTTTCACAGGAATTTCCCACTTATTCTTCTTCTTCAGTGTCTGTATAGTATATGCTTCCATTTCCACATCTGACCAACTATGGGGGAGGGGGGGGGGGCAACATGTAGGAGCACATATGGATAACTGGGGGGGGGGGGGGATAATACAGAGGGGAGAAAAAGATGGCGAAAAATGAAAAAATGCACCTTTTATTTCCAAATAATTTATTGTCGCCATACATTGTACTAGGATCGTACTTTAAATCTTGTAATAACCAGGACAAATGTGCAAATAAAATGTGTTAGTTTAATTTACAGTAGCACCTTTTATTTTTAAACTATAAGGGCTGAGAACTGAGAAATTATGTCTTTTTTTCATTTTTTTCCTGCTTATTCCCTTTAAATTGCATACAAAATAATATAATTCTTGAAAAAAAAGTACCCCCCAAAGAAAGCATAATTGGTGGCAAAAAAACAAGGTATAGATCATTTATGTGTGATATGTAGTGATAAAGTTATTGGCTAATGAATGGGAGGAGTGTGAAATGTAGAAAATTGCTCTGGTTTTTAAGGGGGAAAACGCCAGGGTAAGGAAGTGGTTAAATGCCACAATTCTATTTGTTTTTTCATTTTTTGTTTCATATGCTGGAAAGATGGTGTTTACTATCACTATTCATTTTCTTTTATTTCATGTGCTGGGAAGATGGTTTTAAATGCCACAATTATCTTTAGCTTAGAACTTATGGTGTATGTAGTCAGCCCAATCACGTTTGAACTCAGGATTTACGATGTCTCCCCATCACCATAGTCTGTTTTATGTTATGTTTTGGGAAACTGTTGATCTTATCTATTCAGCCAGGATGCCTGTGAAAGCCTCCTGAAGTGACAATTAAAGTGTACCTGAGCTTAAGCTCGGGTAACCACACCAGATACTTACCTAAAGAGATATAAGCCTCAGGATCCTGTTGAGGCCTCCCCCGTCGGTCTACTCTCCCCCATCGCTGAGCGTGTCCCGCCCGAAGATTAGCGACCACAGCGACAATTCATTGTCGCTAATCCTGTTATGGTTGCATGGCTGCTCTTCTGCAACCATGGCCACGCATTATAGTAGCATGGAGCCCGCGGCTTTGTACTACTGCGCATGCGTGGGTGGGCTCGATCTAACAATGTGTGGTCATGATTGCAGAAGAGGAGCCGCGCAACCAGGACGAGGAGGGGATCCGCGCACAGGATAAGGGGCACTGTGTACCACCGAGGTAAGCCTCAAAAGGATCCCCAATACTTCCCTCTCTGAGGGGTAAATACTAATTTTGAACCCTAGCTTCGGCTCGGGTTCTCTTTAAGACATCTAATTACATTTATTTATGTTTGCTAAATAATGTTTCTCCTCTGTATGTCAGTTTATATACAGTAAGCTGTGTTTTTTACATTTTGTCAGTATATGCAAGGACCAAGTCCGATAAAGGCTTATGATTAGCTGAAAGCTTACTTTTTATTTATCTCTAAGTTAGCCAATAAGGGCTCGTTTCCACTACCACGAATCTGCATGCGTCCAACGCATGCAGATTCGCACATGTAATGCAAGTGGATGGGCCTGTTTCCACTGTAGCGTTGTTGAGGTGCGTTTTTTTCAGCGGTAAAAAAACGCACAACAGAGCCAACGAATTCGCCTGCGAGTGGAATGCATGCGAATCGCCACTAATGTATTTAATAGTAAAAACGCATGCGTTTGTTACATGCGTTTTTACCCGCGATTTCGCGTGCGATTTCGCACCTTTTTCAATTTTATTTTGCCCTGGCAGTGTCATGGTTAATTTCGCATGGCACCCTTTTACACGCGAAATCGCGGGTAAAAACGCATGCGGAAACGCATCCGCATGCGTTTTTACAAGCGTCGGAATGCCGGCGAAATCGCGTCGCAACAGTGGAAACAAGCCCTAAATGGGATCATCCTGATTCAAAACTTCTTGCTTAGCTGTACTACACATACAATCCATTATTTCATAAGTTTATTTTTAATTCAAATGCCCTTTAAAGGTGGAATTATAATAAGAGATTATGGGGTCAATTCATAAAAGGCTGTGCTGTAAAAAAAATCTGGTCGGGAAAATACCGCATTCAGTATTTTAGACTTTTGTGTGCTAATTCATAAACATTTTCACTGCTGCGATATAAATCCGGTGATTTACCGAACTAAAGTGTCTGTAACATGAGAAGAGTAGCTGGCTGAGTTGTTACATTTGCTGTTCTCCGTGCAAAGACAGCATTACAATACAAGAGGCATCCCAACTTCAATTTAGATGTGCATGTTTTGTTATACTGCTCTGCTTGCCCTGAATCTGCTTTTTAGTCTTTCTAAACAATCTATTTAATTGCCACAGCTTAGAAGAACTTCAAGAAACTTTACACATGCCAGGCTTTGTGATGTTCACTTCCAGCAAATACATATCTGAAAAACAGGCACCCAAGAGGTTAAACATACAGCCTAAGGTATTCAGGGGAAGCCTTGTTTGTTCCTTTCACTTTGCTGCTGCTGTCTGGGGGGAGATCTCACTGCTTCTGCTTTTGTGAGTCACACAGTCCCACACTCTTATTGCTCTCTTATCACCTCTTCAAAGCAGGCAGTATTGTTAAATAGGCGCTCACTTCTGCATCTAGACCCGTTGGGTTGTACTCCTGTTTGCCTGGTGAAGCAGGACCACACCTGCGAAACGAGTTGCACTAAGTGGAGTTAAATAAAACGTTTTTTGTATTGATATATTGTGACTCAATTGAGTTCTATATTTTTGAAGGAGGTAAGCCCACCTGAACATCCCCCTCTTTTAGACGGTTTTTAAACATTTTTATTCTACTCTGGCACCTCTGTACACCGAGCCTTGCTGAAATCTTGATTCCACCCTCGGTGGAGGGGTGCTACCCCGTTTCCTATCTACAGAGAGCGACATCTTAATAACCTGAGTGGGGTCAGGTTCTAATACTCCCCACCTGCACTTGAAGTGGTTGCCTATGGGTAACCCATGTTTGTGAGTATTTCTAAATATTTTGCTTTAAACCACAACCAACTTAACAATACTACACCATATTGGGCTCTCTCGATTTTTCTTTGTTCTTCCAAGTATTGTTACATAGTTATTTTGGTTGAAAAAAGACATACGTCCATCGAGTTCAACCAGTACAAAGTACAACTCCAGCCTGCTCCCTCACATATCCCTGTTGATCCAGAGGAAGGCGAAAAAACCCTAACAAGGCATGGTCCAATTAGGCCCAAAAGGGAAAAATTCCTTCCCGACTCCAGATGGCAATCAGATAAAATCCCTGGATCAACATCATTAGGCATTACCTAGTAATTGTAGCCATGGATGTCTTTCAAAGCAAGGAAAGCATCTAAGCATGTTCCGTGCCCTTACCGATTGTTCTAATCTTTATGAATTGACATTTACTGACATGTGTTGAGGTCATTACCGCACAAGTCGGTAATTTACCTCACTGCTCGGGAATTTCAGCTTTTAATGCGGTAACAGCTTTTATGACTTGACATTTTCCTAAGTGCTCGGGAAAGTCAGCTGTTTTCAGCATTACCGCATGCGGTAATGCTTTATGAATCGGGGCCTATATCATAAAGGCCCATAATGAGATTTATCCGAAGGCAAATGGTTAAGTTAAAAGAGGCTTTCATTGATATAGGCATAATTTTTATTCTCCTATCATAGTAAAATACTTTTTTTTTTTTTTTTTTACAGTAAGTTTTATTAAATTGAAACACGAGTCTAACAAAATTAACAGTAACATATGCATATGCTATGCCTCTGCATTGTATGATACAAGTGATATCATTTGAATTCAGCAATCTGAATCTACTTTTTGCTGGTTAACATTGTATAGCTCTTCAAGCACAGTTGTTTGCCAAGCTTATATATCATTAAGTCTATTTTTACACTGAAAAAAAAATGTGAACAAGTGACTGCCTGTAAATACTAACAGCATCACAGTGTCAAAAGTAGCTGTTATTTCAGTTAGCTTGTGTAAATGCAAAGGCTAAATTTATGGCAGAACAAGCAGTACATGAGCCAATTTGAATTATATAAGTATGAAGTAGAAAGGTTATGGTTGGGCAGTTGATAAGAATGGCAGCCCATGGGGCATATCATGAGAGCGTATTTTCTCGGTATTTTAATAATCATTCATAGATTTTTTTTGGTAGTTCAATTATACTGGTTAGTTATTTCACATAATGAACTTGTTTGGATACCATATTTTTCGGAGTATTAGACACTCCGGACTATAAGACGCACCTAGATTTAGAGGACAAAAACCAGGGAAAAAATATTGTACCTCTTGTGTCCCCCTCTGTCCTCCTCTGCCCCCCTGTGTCCTCCTTTGCCCCCTGTGTCCTTCTTTGTTCCATGTGTCCTCCTCTGTCCCCCTGTGTCCTCTTCTCTCCTCTTGTGCCCTCCTCTGCCCCCCTGTGTCCTCATTTGCCCCAGGTGTCCTTCCTTACACCCCTTTGTCTCTCCTCTGCCCTGTGTGTCCTCCCCTATACCCCTGTGTCCTCCTCTGTTCCCCTGTATCCATCCTCTGCCCTGTGTGTCCTTCCTTGCCCTCCGGTGTCCTCTTCTGCCTCCTGTGTCCGTCCTCTGTCTCCCTGTGTCCATCCTCTGCCCCCATGTGTCCTTCCTTGCCACCCCCTTCTCTGTCTCCTTGTTCATTCTCTGCCCATGCGTCCTTCCCCCCATCCTCCTCTCTCACCCCTGTCCGTCCTTTGCCCCATGCATGCTTCCTTGCCCCCCGCATGTCCTCCTGTGTCCCCCTGTTTGTCCTCTGCCCCCGCATGTCCTCCTGTCTTCCCATGCATCCTTCCTTGTCCCCGCATGTCCTCCTGTGTCCCCATGCGTACTTCTTTTCCTCATTGCATGTCCTACTGTGTCCCCGTGTCTGTTGTCTGTCCCCGCATGTCCTCTTGTGTCCCCCATGCCTCCTTCCTTGGCCCCGGCATGTGCTCCTGTTTCCCCATGTGCCTTATGCAATTCACTTTATCTCCAAAGTTTTCTCTTAGGACATAATTTCTTTCTTCTTATTTTTCAGCAATCTGCAATTGAAAAAGTACTAAAATTTAAGAGAAAAAGTACTAATAATATTACTCTTGCTGGCCGGTGGCTTAAAACCCATTTTAATACTAAAATATGAACATTTTACCTAGGAGAAAAACTGAATTGCATATGGGCCCATGTGTCCTTCCTTGCCTTCCCCGCATGTTCAACTGTGTTTCTGTGTCCGTTCTCTGCCCCCACATGTCCTCTGTGTCCATCCTCTGCCCCCCGCATGTCCTCTTGTGTCCCCCATGCATCCTTCCTTGCCCCCCACATTTCCAACTGTGTCCCCCATGCATCCTTCCATGCCCCCCGCATGTACTTCTGTGTCCCCCGTGTCCATCCTCTGCCCCCTGCATGTCCTCCTGTGTCCCCCGGGGTCCATCCTCTGCCCCTGGAGTATAATACTTACACAGCGGAGTACATGCAGCTGATGCAGAAGTGTCCATACACTGGAGGCTACAAAAGGCCTTTCAAAGTGACCTTTCAGAACCGCCAATCACAGCTGCGCACTGCTCTGCTCCGTCTTCTAATTGGAGCCAGTGGTCTTGGGGGCGGGACCATGGCCCTGTCATTGGGGCAAATCACTTGCTCCAATGACAGAGCTGTGGTCCCACCCGCAAGACCATTGGCTCCAATTAGAAGATGGAGCAGAGCAGTTCACAACGGTGATTGGTGGTTCTGGGCCAGCGCCCCCTGCCTGATTCATGGATCACTTAGAAAAGCCTTTTGTAGCCTCCAATGTGCAGATACTTCTGCACTAGCCGAGTGTTCCCACAGTATTATGCTCTAGGGGCAGAGGACGGAACCCCGGGGGACACAGAAGGACATGCAGGGGGCAGAGGATGGACACGGGAGGACATGCAGGGGGCAAAGAAGGATGCACAGGCAGAGGACAGACACGGGGACACAGGAGGACATGTGAGGGGCAAGGAATGATGCACAGGTTGTGGACAGACATGGGGGACAAAGGAAGACATGCGGGGGGCAAGGAAGGATGCATGGGGGACACAGAAAAACATGTGAAGGCCAAGGAAGCACACATGGGGGATACAGGAGGGCATGGGGGGGTTGTTTGCATGCTACAGACAGGGCCGGCCCGCCCATGAGGCGGGGTGAAACTTTTGCCTCAGGCGGCACTTCTGGGGGGAAGGGGCGGCACCTGCCCGTCCGTGGGTGTGAGGGGCCGCCCGAGCTGAAGGGGATAGCGGGCAGGAAGGGGGTATTGGGCCTAGTGGCGGGGAGGGGGGTCAGACCCCCCCTCCCTCGCCTGGGTCCCCCGTCCTCCGCTCCCCTCCAGCTTTAAAAAGTTGCGTGGCTGGCTGCAGCTGTAAGAGGCAACGGGCGGGGATCACTCACCTCTTCCTCGTTCCAGCGTGCGCTCCACTGACGTCACTTCCTGCGGTGTAGCAGGAAGTGACGTCAGTGGAGCGCAGGCTTGGCTGGAACGAGGAAGAGGTGAGTGATCCCCGCCCATTGCCTCTTACAGCTGCAGCCAGCCACGCAACTTTTTAAAGCTGGAGGGGAGCGGAGGACGGGGGACCCAGGCGAGGGAGTCCGACCCCCCTCCCCGCCGCTAGGCCCAATACCCCCTTCCTGCCCGCTATCCCCTCCAGCTCTGGCGGCCCCTCACACCCACGGCTTGGGGGGGGGGTGATTTGCTTAAAGCTTGCCTCAGGCGGCAAAAAGTCTAGGGCCAGGCCTGGCTACAGACTATAAGACGCACTGACTTCCCCCCACACTTTTGGTGTAAAAAAAGTGTGTCTTATAGTCTGAAAAATATGGTACTTCATGGCTGTTTCCCTTCTTGGTTTTACATTGATCTCCTTATGATTCTACTAAGGGCAGTATACACTCACTTAAAGGATTATTAGGAACACTATACTAATACGGTGTTTGACCCCCTTTCACCTTCAGAACTGCCTTAATTCTATGTGGCATTGATTCAACAAGGTGCTGAAAGCATTCTTTAGAAATGTTGCCCATATTGATAGGATAGCATTTTGCAGTTGATGGAGATTTGTGGGATGCACATCCAGGGCAAGAAGCTCCCATTCCACCACATCCCAAAGATGCTCTATTGGGTTGAGATCTGGTGACTGTGGGGGCCATTTTAGTACAGTGAACGCGTTGTCATGTTCAAAAAACCAATTTGAAATGATTTGAGCTTTGTGATATGTTGGATTATCCTGCTGGAAGTAGCCATCAGAGGATGGGTACATGGTGGTCATGAAGGGATGGACATCGTCAGAAACAATGCTTAGGTAGCCCGTGGCATTTAAACGATGCCCAATTGGCACTAAGGGGCCCATCCCCCACACTATTACACCACCACCACCAGCCTGCTCAGTGGTAAAAAGGCATTATGGATCCATGTTCTCATTCTGTTTATGCCAAATTCTGACTCTATCGAGACTCATCAGACCAAGCAACATTTTTCCAGTCTTCAACTGTCTAATTTTGGTGAGCTTGTGCAAATTGTAGCATCTTTTTCCTATTTGTAGTGGAGACGAGTAGTACCCGGTGGGGTCTTCTGCTGTTGTAGCCCATCCACCTCAAGGTTGTACGTGTTGTGGCTTCACAAATGCTTTGCTGCATACCTTGGTTGTAACGAGTGGTTATTTCAGTGAACGTTGCTCTTCTATCAGCTTGAATCAGTCAGCCCATTCTCCTCTAGCCTCTAGCATCAATAAGGCATTTTCGCCCACAGGACTGCCGCATACTGGATGTTTTTCCTTTTTCACACCATTCTTTGTAAACCCTAGAAATGGTTGTGTGTGAAAATCCCAGCAACTGAGCAGGGACGGATCTAGACCAAGTTGCCCCAAGTTGCGCCTTGGGCAAGGTCAGGTTTTGGCGCCTAAACTGCCATTCTCCATCCACATTTTGCCGCCTTTTTAAGAATTCAGCAAACTGCGCCTGGGGCAAGAGACCCGCTTGCTCCCCCCTAGATCCGTCCCTGCAACTGAGCAGATTGTGAAATACTCAGACCGGCTCATCTGGCACCAAAACCATGCCATGCTCAAAATTGCTTAATTCACCTTTCTTTCACATTCTGACATTCAGTTCTGAGTTTAGGAGATTGTCTTGACCAGGACCACACCCCTAAATGCATTGAAGCAACTGCCATGTGATTGGTTGATTAAATAATTGCATTAATGAGAAATGTATATAAGGGCTGTATGCATGTCCTAAACGTGAACTACAACATTTCTTTAAATGTGTTTGAAAAACAATACATTAGATATTGGACATACGTTGTCATGCTTATGCTATGGCTATACAGCTTTCTGTGTTTGATTTATCAAACCAAAGGACTATAAATTGCTATTTTGTGGCTTAGTATTGGGCGATGAATGCAATCACTAGACATACTGCACTTGTATCCCACCTGGCTAACATGTGGCCATGATGTGCAGAGTACAGTTCAAAAAGAGTTGTACGACAAGCACGCCCAATTGTGAGGTACAATCAAGTGGGAAGGTTGGTACTAACCTTTTGTAGTACATAAAGCAATAGTAGGTCTGTAGGTAATTTAAGTCATTTTATTGAAGAAAATGCTATGTGCTGTACAGATGATGTACAGATGTTTTTTTTGTGTGTATAAATTTGAGTAAGTTCTTGACAAAAAGCCTTAGCAGGGCCTCCCCCTTCCCTTAGTGTGTCCTTCTTAATTTTACTACCCCGGCAATTACACCCATCTCATGGACTAACTCGTACTTGTTTTGCCGGGTCTCTGTAAACCGCATTTTATACCATGATTGTATGTATAACCTTGTGCTATGTTGTATAACCGTTTGCTACCTCTCTGTCTGTGACCCCTTGTTACAATGTATGTATCCCTATTTATTGTCCAGCGCTGCGTAATATGTTGGCGCTTTATAAATACAATAAATAATAAATAATAATAATAAATGTTTGAGAGTGTGCAGACCTAAAATTGCTTCATGATGTGAAGATAACTACTACAGCAGCTGTCTGCAGTAGCATATCATAGGAAAATAGTACTTAAAACAAGCACTGCAACTGCGCCCCTGGGTGGAGTGACAGGGCATCAGTTTGTAGCGGGCATGTCCAACTTGAAGTGAAGCATGATCAGTAAGAGGTGTTACAACAGGCCAGTTATACATTGATATATAAAGACAACAGCTCCCCCCTCTCCAAATAATAACAATAATAACTAGGCAACATGTTCTTTAATAACAAAACTAGGCAGGCATGTTTGCCAAATAACATTAGTCAGCATATGTCAGCGAAAGACCAAACTCCCAAAACATACTCCCAGACCAGTAAAATACTGCACCCCACGACAGATGCCCAATGTCAGCCCCCATCAACAGACAGTGCCCCATGACAGACCATCTTTTGGATGAAATTCTATTTTAGTGGAAAGAGGATGGAACTTAATGAGGAACTGTCTAACACTAAATTCAGACTTCACATGAAATAATGAGGCACAAGTCAGAGCTGGCAAGCCAAAGAATCATTTTTAGGAAAAAAAGGATCTTTTTTGAAGTTACTGTAATTAAAACCTTGCATCTAGGGTTCATGTACTTTCTTTTTTCCTGCCCCTCAAAGGCCCCTTCTACCATGGCCACTGCTTCTCATCCTCCTTCCATCTTCAGTAGATAAACACTGCAGTGGTACTGGAATCCTACCTCTTCCCAGGGCCGGATTTGTACTTTTTACCGCCCAAGGCCAAATACAGTATACCATCTGTATGGTTGTTGTCTCTGTGTGCCCCAATGAGAAATCTACTTACTTTCTATCATTGGATGTTACAGACAATAGCTATTTCAGTAATATGTGTATAGATTATAAGTTATGTTTTCCTTAAGAACTCTTATGTTATGTTTGCCATTTCATTAATGATGGACCTATTGTGTCCCCATGTGAGTTAGGCTGATGTGTACCTGCAGGATAGAGCTTACAGGACTTGCAGGGATGACACAAGTACAGGACAGAGAGTTCAAAGGTTAAAGCTTTCCTTGTAGATAGGGATGGCTGCATAAAACAGCTTTACTGCCCCTCACTGAGCCGCCCCTAAATTTCTGGTGCCCTAGGCCATGGCCTATGTGGCCTTGCCAGAAATCCGGCCCTGCCTCTTCCAGCACGGGGTGCTCTTTGGCCACCAACGCTGCAGCCGACATCCTTCTGGACCCAAGTTTTCCTTCATATTTTGTAACATCATGTTTTATGACCTCACATGACATGAAGACCAAAGGAGTAAGAGAAGAGTAGAGGGAATAGCATTTCACCACCACCAATGTGTTTATGCAATGAAATATTAATCTTTGAACCTTCGTAAATCATGTTTTCAGAACAGATTGCAATGGAAAAAAAAAGACTCACATTAGGGGTACTGTACCCTGTACCTTGACTTGCAACAGACTAGAGTACTGACAGTACTGGCTAGAATATATGGTTTTTGAGCCTGAATGTTCTTAAGTTACTGTCCTACAGGTGTCAAAAGTAAACAAATCCATCATATCAGAACTTACTGTACATGTCATTTTCTCAAAAGTTAGAGCCCAAAACACTCACTGTCTAGTCTAGTCCACTGACAGCCATACCCTGTAAGGAATAATCTCTAGGGACTAGGATCATCGATCCAAAGATAATCTATTCGCAAATGAGAGAAAGAGTAGTCCCCATCATATCTATAATAAAGATAATACTCGAAACCACAGTAGTGCCAAATAATAATTCATATTTATTTAAACAACGTCATGATTAAAAACAATTAAAAACAATGAGGATACTTACTGTACACGTCAACTTCATTCATTTGCTAGTGATTCATCAGATTTCCGTGTTGACAGCCTGGATTAGTAGATCTGGCACATTCATAAAGGTCCCATACACCTAACGATTTTCTCGCCGATATACAGCCGCTTCGATCACAGTGATCGAAATGGCTGTGAAATCGCCGCACACACCGCTGACAGAACGATCGATTTCCATCCGAAATTGATCGTTCCCATCGATTCCCGTCGACCCATCCATGCGGAAGATTTTTCTCGGTCGCCGGCAGGTCGGGAGTGCGTCGTTAGCAGCGTTCGAATGCCTGACGACCGACGCAATACAGCGGCAATACATTACCTGCTCCAGCCGGCGCGAGTCCCCTGGTCTTCTTCTCCGCTTCGGGCTTCGGGCTCCAGAGCTACACAGAACTTCCTGTCCCGGCAGTAAGTTTAAACAGTAGAGCGCCCTCTACTGTTTACATCAAAGGACAGCGCAGGTTTAGAAAGTCATTATATGTAGGGGAAATGGTAAATTCTTCACCACAATATATCAAATGCTCAGAGGTAGGTATCCGCCAAACATCAAAACTAGAAAAGGCTTACCAGCTCCCAACAACCCACATTATAAGGTTGTAAAATGGCTCAGGTCACAGATAACGTCCAGGGAACATCAGACGTCGTGAAGATCCAGTGGACATCCGTATGGAGGTAAAGTTTCAGGAATTTATATAGGAAAACAAAAACGGCAATATCTAAGCGTAACCCGTTTATTTAGATAAAATTTATTTAAAAGGCAGTAGATATAAAAATAATAACTCACATACGGGGCCCATAAACAGGGAACCCCGGAAGATTAGCGCGCATGTAATGGTCAATCGTAGATCAATAGACAATGGTGCCGCCTGTTACCTTCCCCCCACTTGATCTTCACGACGTCTGATGTTCCCTGGACGTTATCTGTGACCTGAGCCATTTTACAACCTTATAATGTGGGTTGTTGGGAGCTGGTAAGCCTTTTCTAGTTTTGATGTTTGGCGGATACCTACCTCTGAGCATTTGATATATTGTGGTGAAAAATTTACCATTCCCTACATATAATGACTTTCTAAACCTGCGCTGACCTTTGATGTATGCCTGACTTCTGAACTTTTGGACATTGTTCTTCTCAGCAGCGGTTCCATTGTCCCTTGGTGCCGATATATTTGCTATTATATATTGCCCTCTACTGTTTAAACTTCCCCCCGGACAGGAAGTTCAGTAGCCGGAGCGAAGAAGAAGACAGCGGGGTCTTGCGCCGGCCGGAACAGGTAATGTATGCAAGGGGGGGATGGCAGCAGCGGCAGCTCCACAGATTGTGATCGGTTTCAGGCTGAAATCGATTCACAATTTGTTTGCAGTAAAGGTGGCCATACGATCCCTCTCTGATCAAATTCGTTCAGAGAGGGATCTATCTGTTGGTCGAATCTGATGGCAAATCGACCAGTGTATGGCCACCTTAAGACTGCTTGTACTTTATGTTTAATATAGCTTTCTAGTACTAGTTAATTGCCAATGTTTACATTTCAGGGCACCTAACTAGAATAAAGCTGGTTATACACTTATAAATTTCTATATAATATTCACATTTGATAAAGGACAGGAGCCTGAATTGTTGTGCCATTTATCACTGTGCTTCCTGAGGGTAAACTTATAATGAAATGGAAATATATCCCATTCAGTTGAATCTGGGTGTTAGTGTGTAGAGATGATTTTCAGAGTTGGGTGGGACCTGAAGGTTCACACTGCAATACAGTTATATACAGTTATACTGTTGACATCCTGCAGACTTGTTGCTGTCCCTAGTCTCAATCTGTTGGAGCCATTGCATAACTGTACTTTGGATACTGAGCAGGTAGGAAAATCACAATACTTACCTGGGGTTTTCTCCAGCCCATCATAGACCGTGAGGTCCCCCGGCATCCTCCTGGCTTCTCTCCTGGAGCTCCGTTAATTGGTGACATCTGCCTGAAGCCGCCAGTACGAGTCCCCGCCGCGCATATTATGCATCATCATGCTGCTCGCTACGCGTCATCATGCCAGCCGGTGTGAGAGTCCTGCAGCTGGTGTGATGACGCGTAACGTACGCAGTGGGGACTCATACTGGCGGCTTCAGGTGGAAGTCTCCAATTAACGGAGCCGCCAGCGAGATCAGGAGAGGAGCCAGGAGGACGCCGCTGGACCTCATGGCCTACAGTGGGCTGAAGGAAGCCCCAGGTAAGTGCAAATTGTGATTTTACAAACCTGCTTGGTATCCCTTTCACATTTCTTAACCATTCTACAGGGTGGGCCATTTATATGGATACGCTTTAATAAAATGGGAATGGTTGCTGATATTAACTTCCTGTTTGTAGCACATTAGTATATGTGAGGGGGGGGGGGACTTTTCAAGATGGGTGGTGACCATGGTGGCCATTTTGAAGTCATCCATTTTGAATCCAACTTTTGTTTTTTCAATAGGAAGAGAATCATGTGACACATCAAACTTATTGGGAATTTCACAAGAAAAACAATGGTGGTTTTAACGTAGCTTTATTCTTTCATGATGTAAAAAGAGAGAACCGAGAGCCCTATATAGTGTAGTAGTTATTGGTAAATGGATTATTATAATGAGTACAAATATTATACTCACAAACCAGGGTTACCTCCAGGCAACCACTGTAAAGGCAGGTGAGGAGATTATCCTGTCCTCACTCAGGATTAAGAAGTCGCTCTCTGTAGACAGAAGGAAAGGGGTATCCCCCTCCACCAGGGGTGGATATCAATTATAACGTAAGGGGAACACAGGCGCCAAAAGGATAAAATCATATATTAAAACGTTTAAAAGTGCTTAGGAGGCAGTGGTGGACTTACCTCCTGCAAGCAGACACAAGAAGCTGTGCATTCAAGGCAAAATAAATTTATTGGTACACTCCAGGGGGTTTTTGCAACACGTTTCGCAGGCTTATACCAACTTCATCAGGCAATAGATAATTGGAGTACACAAGAGCATTTGGTCCGGGTAACACTTGAGGCGCCAGGTGTTACCCGGACCAAATGCTGTTGTGTACTCCAAATATCTATTGCCTGATGAAGTTGGTATAAGCCTGCGAAACGTGTTGCAAAAACCCCCTGGAGTGAACCAATAAATTTATTTTGCCTTGAATGCTCAGCTTCTCGTGTCTGCTTGCAGGAGGTAAGTCCACCACTGCCTCCTAAGCACTTTTAAACTTTTTAATATATGATTTTATCCTTTTGGCGCCTCTGTTCTCCTTACGTTATTATTATTCTTTCTTGAGTTGTTTACAAGTTTCTCTTTGTTTACAGCCATTGACATGTCGCCAAGATTAACACGTCAGGAGCGGATAGAAATTGTGTTGATGTCTGGTGAACGCAGTAATCGAGACCACCCATCTCCCATGCTACAGTTAGCAAACTGCTTGCTAAGTTTCCTGAAACTGGTTCAGTGTTGGATTTGCCAAAATTTGCACGCATGATGAAATCTATCACTAATGAAGAAACATCAGTGGCTGTCCTAGCTTCATTCAGCAAGAGACCACAGCGGAGCACTCGCCGCATGTCACTGGAGAGTGGCATTAGTCGAACATCCCTTCAGCGGATACTAGCTACTCACAAATGGCACCCTTACAAACTCCAGCTACTGCAGCATTTCAACAAGGATGACCCAGATCGGCGCACTGAATTTGCAGAATGGGCAAAACAAAAATTGTAATAGGACACTCAGCTTATGCAGAAAATTTTGTTCAATGATGAGGCAAACTTTTATGTGAATGGTGAAGTTAACAAATAAAACCACCGCTATTGGTCTGACACTAACCCACATTGGATAGATCCCTCCAAGACTGTTGGAACAAAAAAATTGATGGTATGGTGTGGTATATGGGGTACAAAGATAGTAGGGTCACTATTCATCAATGGAGACCTCAAGGCCAATGGATATGCAAAATTGCTACATGATGATGTGTTTCCCTCTTTATGCACTGAAGCTGGCACATTCCCTGAGTTTTTCCAGCAAGATGGTGAACCACCACATTATGGGTGTCAGGTCCGAGCATTCCTAGATTAACAGTTTCCTGGAAAGTGGATTGGTCGTCGTGGGCCAGTTGGGTGGGCCAGTTGTATGGCCCCCAAGGTCTCCCGATCTGACTCCCTTAGACTTTTATCTTTGGGGTCATCTGAATGCAGTTGTCTATGCTGGGAAGATACGAGATGTGCAGCACCTGAAACTACGGATACTGGAAGCCTGTGCTAGCATTTCTCCTGCGGTGTTGCTATCAGTGTGTGAAGAGTGGGAGAAGAGGGTTGCATTGACAATCCAACACAATGGGCAGCACATTTTAACACATTTTATAAGTGGTCATAAACTTGTAAATAACTCATGAAAGAATAGCGTTACGTTAAAACCAAGCACACCATTGTTTTTCTTGTGAAATTCCCAATAAGTTTGATGTGTCACATGACCCTCTTCCTATTGAAAAAAACAAAGGTTGGATTCAAAATGGCCGAATTCAAAATGGCCGCCATGGTCACCACCCATCTTGAAAAGTTTCCCCCCTCACATATACTTTGTGCCACAAACAGGAAGTTAATATCACCAACTATTCCCATTTTTTTAAGGTGTATCCGTATAAATGGCCCACCCTGTACTTTGATGCCTGTTATAGCAGCAACATGAAACCGGCACCAATATGACCTGAATAAATAGAATGTCGAAATATTTAGCAAAATTGCTAGGTGTTTTTAGTGCCACTGTAACCTCCATGAATATATCTAGAAAGCTTTGGAAGCAGTGTGTAACCGTGTCGCATAACACGTTATTATCAAGTGTGACACATATTTAAAATAGAAACTGCTCTCCTCTCATAATAAGCAGATGACCTGCCTCAAATAGAAATCTTTATACAAGCCAAATATCAAGAACTAAACATGCACAGGGAGTACTCAGGCATTCATTTCACCTTTATAACTACATGTAATGCAATGTCATTAGCACCTGCTGATTCTTTCATCTCCATCTAAGTCTCCATCTTAAAGAGTACCTGCTCAATACTCATTCCTTCTATTTGCCTTTAGTATGATTTAATACGTAGGGAAAAACACAAATGAGCTAGTGTATTATTGAGTCATAATATACTAGCTTATTTGTGTTCTTCCCTACGTGTTAAATCAGCACCACTTGTTATGTCCAGCAGCCAGTCAAATCATAATTGACTTAATTATACAGTATATATCCTACCCCTTCTCCCACCCACCCACACATACACAAACACACGCACATACATGTTGCTTTATGTACAGTGCACCCTGCACTCTATAAACCCTCAACACACACTTCATTATTCATAGTACTGTATATACCCAACCACACACAAATCATGTTATAATGTATTTCTGGTAATCCTACAAATATACTTGTAAAACTTGCTGCAACAAGAGAGAGTGTGTTGCTATTGGAAGACACATGCTACTTTATTGTATTAAGGCTACACACACTACTTTATAATGTCATTGGAGGATACTCGCTACCTTATAATGGTATTGAGAAAAGCACACTGACTAATGATCTTACTGGGGGATGCGCTGCTTAAAGGGGAACTGAAGAGAGAGGTATATGGAGGCTGTCATGTTTATTTCCTTTTAGACAATACCAGTTGCCTTGCAGCCCTGCTGATCCTCTGCCTCTAATACTATTAGCCATAGCCCCTGAACAAGCATGCAGCAGATCAGGTGTTTCAGTGGTTCAGACTTATAAGTCTGATCTGACAAGACTAGCTGCATGCTTGTTTCTGGTTTTAATCAGATACTACTGCAGAGAAATAGACCAGCAGGGCTGCCAGGCAACTGGTATTGATTAAAAGGAAATAAACAGAACAGCCTCCATATACCTCTCTCTTCAGTTCCCCTTTAAAGTGGGATTGTCACCATAAAAATCAAATTTCAACAGCAACTGGTCTGAGTGTATTAAGTGATAAATATGCTAATCCTGCATTCAAAACTGTTTCTGCTGTTATGGTTTGGAGTTATCACATACTTAAGGAGCACTGGCCCTTTAATAGTCAGTGCCAAACAGTTGCATGCTGGGGGTTCTTTTTATCTATAATATATTCCTCCTCTTCCATTTATTTCCCTGCCTAGCTGCCTATCTGAAACACAATCCCCTGCTCACTTTTGTTTACAAGCAAGGCTGAGGTGACTCAGTGATTGGAGGAGAAAAGAAAAAAAAAATAAAGGGCAGAAATGACATCAGGATTTAGCCTCAAACTGTGGGCAAAAGACATGGTTCCCATCAGGAACAAAATTCTCTTCATTTACTATATAACATTCACTGAAATCAACGTGGACAGTACAATACATTTGTTATGTAAGTAGATCAAGTATTTATCTACTTATATATGTGTGTTTTTTTCCTTGGCATAGTATGGCTGATCCTACTGCTTTAATAGTGCTACAGAGGGATGTTACCTAATAATGTGATTGGGTGATTGATGACACATGGGGCTTGATTCACTAAGACAAATAGCATGCCTTATCAGAGTTAACCCACCTTATCAGAGCCAACACACACCTTATCAGAGTAGCATAGCAAACTATGAACTTATGCCTGCTAATTGTCAATGACAAGAGCTCCACTCGTCCTGCCCTGAGCCCCTGTGGGTCCAATCACTTTAAAGGACATTATCCCCATACTTTGATTGGCCCAATAGGCTGCCTGTCACTTGACAGGAAATTTGACAGGCAGCCTTTTGGGCCAATCAAAGTGCGGGGATAATGTCTTTTAAAGTGATTGGACCCGTAGGGGCTCAAGGCAGGATGAGTGGAGTTCTCGTCATTGCCAATTAGCAGGCATAAGTTCATAGCGCTCGCTGTGCTACTCTGATAAGGCGTGTTAACTCTGATAATATTTGGAAACTCTGATAAGGCACATTAACACTGATAAGGCATGCTATTTGTCTTAGTGAATCAAGCCCCTGCTGCTTAATAGAGATGAGCAATGAAATGCAAATAGTTCTGACCTGTGTAGGATTTTGCCAATTTTGAATGCAAATTACTTGAAAATTGACCAATCAAATCCCAACATGGTGTAATTCGATTGCTCCATTTTCAAGCTGCATGAATTTGCATACAAAATATGCACAATCCTGCATCAACTCAGAATTATTTGCATGGCATTGACCACCCAATTACTTAATAATTGTATTATAATGTAGTGCTAACATTTTCTTCAGCACTTTACACAGTATATAGTAATGTCAATGACTGTCCTCAAAGACGCTCACAATCTAATACTACCATAGTCATGGTGTAATGTCCTACCTTATTATTATGTGACATCTTCTGCAGCACTAATCTAATTCCTGCCATATGTATGGTAAGTAACTAGGTTATTACTCCTTATTAAAGGAGAGGTGGCTTCATACAAAGTTTTTCTTGGCGGGCCCACTCAGGGACGGATCTGGGGGGGGGGGGGCAGGCGGGTCTCTTGCCCCAGGCGCAGTTTGTTGAATTCCTAAAAAGGCGGCAAAATTTGGATGGGGAATGGCAGTTTAGGCGCCAAAACCTTACCTTTAGGTGCCAAAACCTGACCTTTAGGAGCCAAAACCTGACCTTGCCCCAGGCGCAACTTGGTCTAGATCCGTCCCTGGGCCCACTGTCTTTGAATGACAGGTCTGGAGTACCCCCTCTCTTGATAAAGTGGCGTGACAGCTGCAACATCAGTAGAATAGTCTGTCGGGGGCTCCCTCTCCTATTGCACACCTTGTGGCTGCCATATCCTCTTGGGTGAAGTATACTGCTCTCATGCACTATGTGCCCTCAGTAGGGGCGTAACTAGGCCCCACCGGGCCCCCCTGCAGATTTTCAGAGCGGGCCCCCTCCCCCCCTGGGGCCCGCTCGTGGCCGGTTTTTGGGTGCTGGAGGGGTGGCAGCATGAGGGGAAAGCCTTGCCCACAGTCGGCGGGGAGAGGGGAAGTTCCCCCCTCTCCCTCACCTCGGGGCTCTCCCCTCTGCGCTCCCCTCCGGCTAGTGAACGTGTGTGGGCAGCGGGCAGCAGCGGTGGCAGGATACATACCTTCTTCCTTGCGTTCCATCGCCGCCTTCTCGCTCTAGCGGCTGACGTCACTTCCGGAAGCGGAAGTGACGTCAGCCGCTAGAGCGAGAAGGCGGCGATGGAACGCAAGGATGAAGGTATGTATCCTGCCGCCGCTGCTGCCCGCTGCCCACACACGTTCACTAGCCGGAGGGGAGCGCAGAGGGGAGAGCCCCGAGGTGAGGGAGAGGGGGGAACTTCCCCTCTCCCCGCCGACTGTGGGCAAGGCTTTCCCCTCATGCTGCCACCCCTCCAGCCCCCAAAAAACGGCCCCGAGCGGGCCCCAGGGGGGGGGCGGGCCCCCCCGCGGGCGCAGACGCTGCAGGGCCTATTGTTACGCCCCTGGCCCTCAGCATCACAATCACTGCCTTTCACAAACTCTGCATCCCTTAGCACTTGTGTGATTTATTTTCAATGTTTTTTCATGAATGGTTTATATTTTCACATTGTACATGGTTTTCCTTGTCTATTTATGATTGATTCACTGACAATAATGGATGTCTGATTCCTATATATGCACTTATATTGCACCTTATATTATATGAGCAATTCCTGAGCCTGGGTTCAATTACTGTGGAGGCTATTGTGAGCACCTCAGGTGCTCGTTTAGTTCAATGATAATTCCATGGGTGGCTCCATGATGCAATATTATCCTATATATACTGGCTTATACATTGCATGAGGTGTTTTGACATTGCTTTTAAATGAATATATATATATATATATATATATATATATATATATATATGTATATATATATATATATATATGTATATGTACATATAGTGTTATGATGTATTAATAAATATTTATACTTTTCCACATTATATATACCTGGTGCTAGTCTATGGGCCAATTTCCTCCTCTTGTTCACCAGGTTGTATTATGCTCTTCAATATGCACCGTCAGCACATGCACATACACTGCAAAAATGCTTCCACCATAGTCTCCCAACACTTCTCAGATGACAAACGGAACAAGCAGAGAAGAGGTCAGCACTAGATGCAAACTTGGCAGCCCATGGAGGTTTTTTTTTGAGTGACTCACTGTGCCTCCGGAAGATAATACACAGTCCAATCACAAACCACAATAGAGAAGGATCTGGGCACCAGATGAGCAGATATCACCTTTTATTTCATCCCCCACACCCAGGGCCGGCCCGCTCATGAGGCGGGGTGAAACTTTTGCCTCAGGCGGCAAATTTCCAGGGGCGGCACCCGCCCGTCCGTGGGTGCGGGGAGCCGGCTCGCCAAGCTGGAGGGGTAGCTGGCAGGACGGGGGTATTGGGCCAGCGGCGGGGAGGGGGGTCGGACCCCCCCCTCCCTCGCCTGGGTCCCCCGTCCTCCGCTCCCCTCCAGCCTAAATAGACGCAGCCGTATGTGTAAGAGGCACGGGCGGGGAGGACTCACCTCTTCCTCGATCCAGCGTGCGCTCCACTGACATCACTTCCTGCAACGCTGCAGGAAGTGATGTCAGTGGAGCGCATGCTGGGAAGAGGTGAGTGTCCTCCCCGCCCGTTCCTCTTACACATACGGCTGCGTCTATTTAGGCTGGAGGGGAGCGGAGGACGGGGGACCCAGGCGAGGGAGGGGGGGGGTCCGACCCCCCTCCCCGCCGCTGGCCCAATACCCCCGTCCTGCCAGCTACCCCTCCAGCTCGGCGGCCCCCCAGAGCGGCCCCCCCGAGGGGGGGGGGAGGGGCGGCGGTGGCATTTTTTAAAAAATTTGCCTCAGGCGGCAAAAAGTCTAGGGCCGGCCCTGCCCACACCTACAGATACATGCAAAGATTCAGTGGCCTAACAAGTCTTGCTCGCTTCCTCAGAGGATGCCTCTTTATAGTGTACCCGAGGTGACATGTGACATGATAAGTTAAACGTGTGTGTATAGTGCAAAACATATTAGTAACAAGGCCGTTTTACTGAATGAGTTAATTTCTAGGCATGGAAGTGACAGCTTCTGTCTTGTCTGTATCTCGTTACTCTTCCAAAGCCCCCCCCCCCCCCCAAAAAAAAAAAACTTGTAAAAAAAAAAGACATAAATAGTTGCCTTAGGGACTAAGCTTTTTTAATCTATATTTTATGAGGGAAAATTACTTTTACTTTACTACATAGGGACTTGTAACTATGGACTGGAAAAAAACACAGAAAATTAACACCTATATTTCCAAATAGTATATTGTCGTCATACATTGTGATAGGGACATAATTTAAATGGTTTAATAATCGGGACAACTGTGCAAATAAAATTTATCGGTTTTATCCACAGGACAACATTTTATTTTAAAACTATAATGGCCAAAACCTGAGAAATAATGATTTTTTTCCAATTTTTTCTTATTTTTCCCATTAAAATGCATGTAGAATAAAAAAATTCTTAGCAAAATGTACTACCCACAGAAAGCCTAATTGGTGGCGAAAAAAACAATGTATGGATAATATTGTTGTGATATGTAGTAATAAAGTTATTGGCGAATAAAAGGGAGGAGCACTGCTCTTGTCCGTCAGGGTAAAAACCCTTGAAAGTGAACTGGTTAAAATAGTTTACTTCAATATCAAGCAAAAGCTCTCATTGCGCAGTGCTGTTATTTAATGTCACATTTTTAAATATTTAATCATATATAAAATGCACTTCAATTTGCTGACAAATATACAGGCTTGCATAGTATTTGAAGGGGCTTCACCTCCTGCAGTCACCCGGGCTGACCACCACAAAGTTAGGTTTTTTCCCCATCTAGCCACTCCCTCGCTCCATGCTCAGTCATCTTCGTGAGTCTTGGTGCCGGGCTCCTCCCATCACAAGCACAGAGGAGGAGATGCTGATGAGTCACATGTGCTTGTGTAGAATCCCCTAATAAGTCACATATGCTTGTGATGAAACCAGTAGGGTTGAGCCTCGTATGGAGAATCATGAGAGGCCATGCTGGAGTGGCAGAACAAGCAGTTTCACATAAATGTTATCTTGGACCCTCCCCCTTTCATGTGAACCACAACTCGTTCTGTAATCCTGGCGTGGCTTCTGGCTTCCTTTTTTTGCCAGAGATTCGAGTTTCTGCAGCCAATTTTTGTTTTCCCAGCAACTGCAATACAGAAGCTGCTGCTTATACCATTCAGCCATTACACCGAGTGTTTGTTGGAGAGGAGCTGGTGACTTGGGCTCTAGAGAATATTGGTGAGTGATCATTTCCAAGGATTTTGGCATTGACTCATTAATGAAAGGTAAATATTTATGGTTAATTTACAATAATAATGGACTTTTTCTATGGTTATGATTTTATTCCTGTTTTAAATGTTTGGTCATCCAAATGCCACCATGAACCCCCACCCTCCCCCGGACTCCCCAGCCTAAATCCACAGAGTCCCTTTCTCTTCCATGGAGAGAATTCAGCAACCTTAGAAGATGTTGCAGGCACTATGGATAAGGGTAATAACCACTGATTAGTCATTCACTCATTCACTATGCTCTATACCCCTTCAGTCTCCTGATCCAGTTAGTGCTTTATTTTTTTTAAAAAAAATTTTGGGGGGGGAAGGGGGGGGACTGATGCATTACTGGGGACTGCTGTCATGGAAGATTCCACCCTTTTACAGTCTATAATCTCTCCCCTTCATGTGCACGCACGCCGCCCTCCCACCTGCGGTGTTTCACGACGTGACTGATTTGGAACTGAGGAGGAAAACCGGAGGAGTGCAGTGTGCCACACTGAGGCATCACCTGACGTGGTCCTGTGGAACTGAGGGTGGATGCTGGAGGAGTCATTTGTGATGAGTGCTGTTCCAGGAAATATAAAGCATTTCACTGATAGCTCTGCATGTTGTAGGGCACCTGGTACACAGTGCAAGTTATTAGAAGTGCACAGTGCATGTTATTAGGGTAGGGGTGCAGAGTGCAAGTTATTAGGGTAGTGGTATAAAGAGGGACATGTTATTTGTGCTGCATGTGACATGTATTAGGTTGTTAACATTGCACATTTCTAATCACATTTGATGATTAATATGGCGGTTATGCATTTCAGTAGTTAGTAAAATGTTTACGTCATCTAGGGTGCCCTCTGCTCAAAACATTTTAAACCACTGGTGTAGTGTGTGGCTGCATTATTTTTACAAGCTGTCACTGTCAAAAGTCATTAAGTGACCACACTTTCATTTTAAATAAATTTGTGTCACCTGAAATAATAACACAAAGCGTTTCACATTACGGTCTTTGTTGCACAGTTTTAGGCCCACACTGCTCAAACAGCATATTTTGGGATATTTTTAGCAATTTTTGGGCAGGTAAATACAAAAACATTTAGGGCCCATTCACACTTTGAAACGCAAAACGCTGGTGATTTTTGTTGGCGTTTTGCGCGAGTGATTTTTCAGCAGAAAAATCACTGAACACTGCGGCGATTTTTCTGCGATCGCGTTTAGCGTTTCAATAGCACTGAAACGCGACTGCCAGGAAATCGCCTGAAAATGTGCAGGTGATGCGTTTGCGTTTCGCGTTTTTGGGCGATTTGCCGCGATTAGCACGAATCGCCCAAGTAAGAATGGGCCCATAGGGTTTAATTACACTAGCGCTTTCAAAAGCGCTAGTGTTTGAGTGTTTTGCCGAACGCTCAAGTGTGAATGGGCCCGCAAGGCCTCTGCTACAGTGGCTGAAAATAACAGTTTTTAGGCAGGTAAACATAACGGTCATTCTAAAAAACGTAGGGGTTGATTCACAAAGGTTACTTATTTTTCACCTTAACTGTAAGGAGTGCTAATGCAGGAGATAAACAAATAAGGAGAGATAATTCATGAGATAAATAGATAAGGAGAGCTAAACCATGAGTTATGTCAAATAAGGAGAGCTGAAACATGAGTTATGTCAAATAAGGAGAGCTAAACCAAATTTAAATTAGATATGGAGAGCTAAACCATGAGTTAAGTTAGATAAGGGGAGGTAAATCATGAGTTAAAGAGAACCCGAGGTGGGATTTAATTATGTTACTGGGGCACAGAGGCTGGTTGTGCACACTAAGACCAGCCTCCGTTGCCCCATGGTGTGCCTCCATGTCCCCCCTGCGCGCCGCTATACCCCCGCAGTGCTGGCGACACGCAGCGCATCGCCAGCACAATGTTTACCTTTGCGCTGTCAGTCAGCGGCGCTCCCCCGCCTCCTCCGCATCGGCGCTGCCCGCCAGCGTCACTTCCCTCCTATCAGCGGGAGGGAAGGGACACGGGCGGGTAGCGCCGATGCGGAGGAGGCAGGGGAGCGGCACTGACAGACAGCGCTTAGGTAAACATGGTGCTGGCGACACGCTGCGTGTCGCCAGCACTGCGGGGGTATAGCGGCGCGCAGGGGGGACATGGAGGCACACCATGGGGCAACGGAGGCTGGTCTCAGTGTGCACAACCAGCCTCTGTGCCCCAGTAACATAATTAAATCCCACCTCGGGTTCTCTTTAAGTCATTTAAGGAGAGGTAAATTGTGAGTTAATAAATTAGGTGAGATAATTTAAGAGAAAAGCTTTGTGAATCAGGCCCTTAATTTGAAAAATCTAGAAACGAAATGCAATTTTTCACATTTAAATATAAAAAAAGCCTCTGCATAAAATACTTATTTTTTGGGGGGAAATTTTGCCATCTTTCCCCATCTTTCATGCCACTGCCCATGTCTTTAGAGAGTTTTGACACCTTTTTAAAAGATATTGTGGCTGCTAATATGCCCTTAAGGTTTTTGAAGTTTGCCTAACATTAAAGTCAATTGCGTCCACTGCGAACATTCGGTTTGCAAACATTCGCAGAAAAATTTGTGAATCGACTGTGAACGTTCATGGACAATGATTGTCCATCACCACTTCTCAGTTTGGTTCTCAAAACAGAGTTGCAGTGCTTGGAGCAAGGCCTAATCCCACTCCTGTAAGAAAAATGTCCAGTTTACCTGCATCTTCTTGTCAGCAATGGCTCTTTTCAATGACAGGCTGAAAAATACCCGTATAAAAGTCTGAAAATGCGTATGATGTAAAACAAATGTTCATTCTTTAAAAATGTTTATGATTTAACATGCAGAGCAAGCACTGCCTATTCATTTGTAATTTTATTTTTACCTGATTTCTCACATCCCATAATCAGAATAAAAGACCCAAGCTTAGGGTACCAAAAACCATCCTACTGGCTTTTCTTTAAGCCCCCTAAACACTGGGGAATTTCTGTTGCTCGGCAGGAATTGGTGCACACTGCACAATCCCTTGGGTGACGATGCTCTGCCAATGCTGTACGTATTTGACAGACTAGCGAATAGCGATGCATGTGTTGCTATGGAGGGGAGTAGAGGGAGAGCGAGTGGTGAGCGGCGGAGCAGATTCCTGCGGATGGGGGTGCGGTGAGAGCAATCCAATCGGGCTTCAGGGATGCTTCTGCATGCTGGATCTTTAGCAGACATCAGGTGATCGCTGTACACTCATTAGTATCACTCACGATTCTCAGCTGAGGTGGTCTTTATCGTCCGCCACAGCCCAGTTTATTCTAGCCTTAATCCTGACTGCCCTAGGTTTATAAAATAAATAAATAAAAAAATATATATTTTGTTGCCTCTGCCTGCAGAAAGCAAGTCACACCAATGCTAATCACTATCTGTTCAGTAATTCTAGCTATGGATTGATATGGCCCAAGCAGGAGTTGAAAATCTTTGCCACCTACTGTAATTGGATATTTTGTAACAAATCTTGGCCAGGCTTGCAGGATCAGTTATGTTCAGAGGCGTATCTAGAGGGGTGCAGACATGGCTTGTGCCATGGGCGCCACAGCACCATGGGCGCCATGAATGCCCCTGTGCTGCGCTGCCATGTTTGCCCCATGCCTCCCCGTCGTTCAGATCAGATTAATTCTGTTATCTGGGGAATATGCCTACTTAATTCATGTATGTAGGGCACACTTGGGTTAGAGTTAAAAAAAGAGCATAGAGATGGAATAAAGTAACTTCAGCAATATCCCAAGCCCAAAAACACAAGCAACTATAACACATGTACACGAGAAACGATGCTGTTTTTAGAGGGAAAAGGGGGCTCTGAGCAGGGTGGGGAAGGGGGGCGCAATTTCAGGGTTTGCCATAGGCTCTATATTACCCAAATACGCCCCTGGTTATGTTCCCTGATGTACTCTAGCTTAGGGGAACCTTAGTAAAGCAGGCCCATAGTCTTGAGGTAGGAAGAACATGCTGTTAAGGAAGTCTTATGAAAACCTGGCGTACTCTTATAATCCAGAGGTGTTTGAGTCATGTTTTTGCTTTGCACCATGTTTTTCCAAACACAGTATGTTGTGTCCTGCAATGTACGACAAACTATGAATGTGGAACAAACACAGAATAACTGTGGAAAGAGTAACATGTACATGATATCTGGGGTACACGCTCACAGTGGTTTGTGTTCACAAGCCCAAAAGGTAAAACGTTTTTTACAAATGAATTACTGTTATTGATATAATGTGAGGCAAATTTTACTTGACTACATTGTTGAGTCTACTTTTAATACAAAATTCCCACATTTTTTTTACTCATGCTTCTTTATATGTGTATTGGGCTGCAAAATGTGTTTCCATAGGAAGCACAAGATTATGCTATGCTTGTCAACATGGGTTGTAGATGGAATGTAGATGAACAAAATACTATCCCAATTAAAGGAAAAGGACTTGCAAATTGTAAGCTCACTACAGAGGGCTCACTCCGGCATATAGACATGAAATATCTCAGGATGCTTCAAGGATAAATGGTCCTTTAAGCTGCAAGTCAGTTACCCTTTTATCTAGCCTCCCTATAACAAAAGTTGATTTGAATCCCTACCTTGGAGATGGAGGGCTACACAAAAGGATGACTGAACTGCAGTTTATATGTTCAGCCATCCTCTCTTTCATATCATATCATGTCACTGCCCTCAGGGGGTAAGTGATCTATGGTCACTACTCCACATCAAATGTTACATGAGCAAAGCAGCATTAACTGCATAGCTGTCACAAAGCCTAGCCCTACATACCTTTTTTTTTTCTTTGTTAGAAGGGTCACCCTGGTTGCTGAATATATACATGAGAGGCAGTTCAGTAGGCCACTTGATTATGCAGATCTATGTACAGCAGATAACTATACACAGTTGCAAAGAGACTCAATGAAATAAAGTTTAAAGGATTACTTAAGTGTATTAAAAAAAAGTCAGTTTTACTTACTTGGGCTTCTACCGACCCCATGCAGTCGACCTGTGCCCGCGTCGGTACTCTACAATCCTCCGGCCACTGAGCCTGTCGCCGGCCACTGCGTCTGCAGTAAAAATTTTCTTGTACTGTGTCTGTGCAGGACGCTCCTGGCACTTGCAGTGTGAACAAGGACTTGCGCGGCCAGGGCCGCACAGGTGCAGTGGCCGGCAACAGACTCAGTTTCCAAAACTGAGCTGCGACGGAGGATCGTAAAGTACCGGCGTGGGCACAGGTTGACTGCAGGGGGCCGGTAGAGGTAAGTAAAACAGTTTTTTTTAGTACACTTTACTATCCCTTTAAGCAAAACTCCTAATGTCTGCAAAGACACTACATGGAAATATAAATAATACATCCTTTGGTTTATTCCTTTCAATGATTCCTTTAGTTGATAACAAATGTGAATTACAGAGAGCATAATGTTGGTTGAAATCAATTAATAATTAACCCTTAGGCTGCCAACAATTTTTTTTTTTTTACAAAAGCGGCACACCAGTGTCCAAAGTCCAAATTAGTCAGTAGGATTGTATATTGTATGTATACTGTATTTAGCAATTCACTCTGCGTACTGTGTCCTCTTGGATAATATATGCCTCCCCATTCTCCTGCCTATGTGTACCCATGTGTATGTGTTTGCCCATGAAAGGTCTGCTGTGCTGTCTGTGCCAACAACAATTCCTTGTACGATATACTGTACTGGCCGAATAAAAATGTATTCTGATTCTGGTATACTATACCTGCAGAGTCACCTTCAGATACAGCTACATACCTGGCCCTCCTTCCTGGCCTGTGCTTTGGTGCACAGGTCAAGGCTACTTTGGAGACCCACCAGCAGAAGCATAGGGATTACTATAGCAGCCAATAGTGACTGCTGTGGGGCCCATAGGCAAGGAAGCCCAGTGGCAATGGCCAGCTGCAATGATGGGGTCTGCAGTGGACCCCCTGAGGTGTAGAGTAATGTGACTGGAGCTAAGATAAGAAACTATCTATACTGGGGGCTACCTAATACAGGAGACCCCTCTGACTACCCATACTGGGAGTAACTCTGGCTAACTATGGTTAGGATCACTTCTGGCTACCTATACTAAGGAGTTACCTAATACTGGGGTACCTCTGGCTACCACTGCTGGGAGGTTGCCTAATGATGCTAAGCACCTCTGGCTGCATAAAACTGGTGTGTGGGGAGGGGGAGAGAGGCACAAAGGAGCCATATAATTTTATTTTTGTGGGGGAAGGGGGCAACCAAAATGTTGCTGTGGGGCTCCGTGGTTTTGAGTTACACCTCTGTCCACCAGGGTTTAAGAGATTACCATTTGGAAAATATGCCCTACAAGCATGTTATTGAAATTGTATAGTTTGCAGCATCACTACTAGTTTGTAGTGTAGCAACAGATAGGTATGACTAGCCATAGCTACCATAGTGGGAACCATGTGAGCTGGGACAGGATAGCCCAGTTTGTCTCTAACTTGTCCATTGCTATTTTATCTTAATCATCCCAGTCCATTGACCTTTTGAGCACTGGTATTTAGGCTCAATTCACACTTGCTGGAGCAGTATGTATCAACTAAACCTTTGTGAAAAATGCACTGTATATCATTTTGTAATACCACCTTTCCCCTAAAATAAGACATCCCCCGAAAATAAGAACTATCTTATATTTCAAGCATGCTTGAAATATAAGCCCTGCCCGAAAATAAGACCTAGCTGCAGGGCCGGCCCGCCCATGAGGCGGGGTGAAACTTTTGCCTCAGGCGGCACTTCTGGGGGAGTGGCACCCGCCCGTCCGTGTGTGTGGGGGGCCGCCCGAGCTGGAGGGGATAGCGGGCAGGAAGGGGGTATTGGGCCTAGCGGCGGGGAGGGGGGTCGGACCCCCCCCTCCCTCGCCTGGGTCCCCCATCCTCCGCTCCCCTCCAGCTTTAAAAAGTTCCGTGCTGGCTGCAGCTATTTGTAAGAGGCAACGGGCGGGGATTACTCACCTCTTCCTCGTTCCAGGTCAGCGTGCGCTCCACTGACGTCACTTCTTGCTACGCCGCAGGAAGTGACGTCAGTGGAGCGCACGCTGGCCTGGAACGAGGAAGAGGTGAGTAATCCCCGCCCGTTGCCTCTTACACATAGCTGCAGCCACAGCAAGGAACTTTTTAAAGCTGGAGGGGAGCGGAGGCCGGGGGACCCAGGCGAGGGAGGGGGGGGTCCAACCCTCCTCCCCGCCGCTAGGCCCAATACCCCCTTCCTGCCCGCTATCCCCTCCAGCTCGGGCGGCCCCCCACACCCACGGCTTGGGGGGGGGGGGGGCGGGGGGCGGCGGCGATTTCTTTGAAAATTGCCTCAGGCGGCAAAAAGTCTAGGGCCGGGCCTGCCTAGCTGCACACAACCCTCCCACCCCCGATGTGATGCCACAATGCAGCTGCTGCTGATTTACCTCACCTGCTGCTGGCCCCCTCCTCCAGAAAGTCGGATCCCCCTCCGGCTTACACTGTGCATCAATTTAGACCAGCAGGGAAAAGCAGCTAAAGTTGTTCAGTAAAAGCGCCGCTGTATACAGGAAGTAAACAGAGATCACTTCCTGTATACGATGCCGCTGTTACTGTACAACTTTAGCTGTCTTTCCCTGCTGATCTGAGATTTGAATTATGCACAGCGTAAGCCGGAGGGGGATCCGACTTTCTGGAGGAGAGGGCCAGCAGCAGGTGAGGTAAATCGGTAACAGTTACAGCAATGGCCAGGGGTAATCTGACCTATTTACACTGGCTGTATACTGGGGGTTCTGGCTATATACTGGAGGAGATCTGGCTATACACTAAAGCTGGCCATACACTGGCCCGATTTGCCGCCGTTTCGACAGCAGATTCGATCACTGGGATCGAATCTGCTGCCAATCGTTCACGCTACACGCCGAATTTCGATCCATGTCGTCCGATCCCGTCGATCGCTCCGTGCGGAAAATTACCGTCGATCGCCAGCGGGTAGGGAGCGCGTCGCTATCGGCGTTCGAGTGCCCGACGACCGACGCAATAGAGCGGCAATACATTACCTGCTCCGCCGGTGCGACTACCCCCGGTCACCGCTGCTCCGTGTCCGCGCTGGTCTCCGACATGCTTCAGTTCCTCCTGCCCGGCAGGAAGTTTAAACAGTAGAGGGCGCTCTACTGTTTAAACTTCCTGCCGGGCAGGAAGAAGTAAAGCATGCTGGACCTGGAGACCAGAGCGGAGACGGAGCAGCGGTGACCGGGGGCAGTCGCACCAGCGGTGCAGGTAATGTATGCGGGCGGGGGGAGCGGCGGCAGCACCACCACCACCACAACAGATTGTGAACGGTTTCAGGCTGAAATCGGTTAACAATCTGTTTGCAGTAAAGGTAGCCATACGATCCCTCTCTGATCAGATTCGATCAGAGAGGGATCTATCTGTTGGTCGAATCTGATGGCAAATCGACCAGTGTATGGCTACCTTAAATGGGCATCTGGCTACCTCCACAAAATATAAGACCTCCCCGAAAATCAGCCCTAGGACCTATTTTTAAGGAAAAATAATGTAAGACAGTATCTTATTTTCGGGAAACACGGTATCAAAATATGTTGTATTTTGTTGAATGACACATCTAACATTCCTTTTACACGTGGCTTGAGCAGTTCACCTACAGGCACACCTAAATCACTTGCCTCACAGTTGTTCACAGGTCTATCCCCATAAAGCTAAAATTACTGCAATGTATATAATTGTCTTGGAGGAAATTTATAACACAAAAGTTTATATGAGATAGTCAGGTTGGATGTTAAAGGAAATGTACAGTGTGACAAATGGCAAAATGGAAAGCTGCTATGTTTTTAGGGGGGTTGTGCTGGGTATGGCAGCAATTCTCTTGAATACACAGAGGAAAAGGATAGGATTTTCATACCTCACCTACAGGAAGTGATGTCCCTCATTACAGGACCACACAGGAGAGGTAGCCACATTTTTATCTGTGCATTTGGGAAACAGGAGACAAGCTGCTGCGATGCTCACTCTGCATCTGTGAATATCCAGGGAGGGAATGAAAACTGCTAGCTGCTGGTTAATTATACAGTTGTCTCTTGTGATCAGCAGCTGTTTCCTTTGATAGGCTCTGTTTCTTTTCCTTTCTGGGCCAATGGAAACTTGTATGTTAGGAAAATGTTTTGCTCATCATTAGTTAATGTATGCATCCATTCCCCATTTTCATCCACTGGGACTGTGAATAGACCTCGTACAAGTGTGCCTAAGGCCAGGGGCAGCATGTAATTTTGCCATGATACTTGTTTAATTTTTAGTTACACCTACACAAAGACCCACTTCAGGATCTCTTTAATGAGTGGAGCTAGCAAGCCTGACCGTCATGCTTCACTCTATCCACAACCATCACAGAGGCAGCAAAGTAGGACAGCTGATCACAGATAAAATAGTGGGAAGCGGTCCAGGGTTATAGTACACTGTAAATGACGCACAGCGATAGTCTGAAACCTGCCCAAAGAACAGTCCTACAGTGCGTATAATGCTCTTTGCCTTCTCTTGTGTTTGAGTGCACTGAGGGGTGACAGGAGGAATAAAGGCTTGTTTTCCTAAAGCTGGACATTTGTGGGCAGCCAATCTGTGTATATGAAGTAAAAAGAAACAAAGTCTGAAAGTTAATACCCCCGGCGCCGAGCACGTATCTGTGAAAAAAGGAATGGAGAAGCCAGACATTTCCGTGTGCACTACATTAATTCCTAATAGACTCATCCCCTTATATCAAGGGTCACAACTGTTTATGGAATGGGCTTGATAATCTATGAAGCCCTGTTTGCGTCACCATATCTCCAGCAGCCGTGCATCTGACTTGTTTTGATGAAGATAACCTCACTTAGGCACTGGAACCAGATCTGTGTATTCTCAAACTGCACTTTTAAAACAAATTATTGACTTGGAATCAATGAACACTTTAAAAATTCAAAGCACATCTATTCTTCTATCTTTAACTCTAATCGTTAATTCTTATACACAAACAATGGAGGCAATCAATACATGACATTTGCCAAATAAACAAGGATGGATCTAAATGGGCAACACAATGTGTCATTGCAGCAAAGTTGGAAATGTATTGAATTACAACACAAAGGCCATCTGAGAAAACACCATCAAGTATAACGATTGGTAATTAGCATGATTACAAAGATGTGAATGTGCTGCATGATGCTTGTGGCTCTTTCAGTGGAAATTAGGGAAGCTTTGTTAAAAATAAAGCTAGACATACACTTAAGGTGCCCATAGATCAGACCATGTATCGGCAAATCGACCAAGAGACAGATCTCTCTCGGATCGGAGAGAAACCTGTTGTCCGCCCATACACCGCAGGACGATTCCTGATCGATTTGAGCATGGAATCTATCTGGAATCGTCCATGTGACACCCCCCTTGGTGCACTAGGGAGAGAGCGTCAGGGGGTTCCATCGTGTTCATCGATCGTCGACTATTGCTCATATCCTGCCCCTGATCAACCTAGCTTTTCCATCCTGTTCAATCAATGCTTTAGATTGATTTTTGATCAAAAGCAATCAAAATTCAATTGATTGTACATTTTGGGGGAGTCAATTCCCAGCAGATGAATCTGCAGAGAATCGAATGGGAAAATTGATATGTGTGTGGGTACCTCAACACCAACAATTTGTACAGAGCATGTGCGACTTCATAAACTGCAAATACCCAGTAAAGAATCTGCTTGTACACATCTTCTTTTCTTTATGCACAAGTGGTTCATTATACTGGGCATGTGTGGTTCGCGAACTTGCACATGCTTAGAACAAATGCGCAATTCCAAGTATCTGCCTACAGTACTGACTCGCATGCTATGCTCCGCTCCACTGAAAGTGGATGTGATCTTTACGTGATCTGGCCAAAAATTGTGCTTTTGAACAGCTATTGATCATATGTGGGGGTTGGGGGTGGGAGCTAAGACTACTTTACGTAGTCCTAACTACAACATTGACATGTGAGTTGTAAAAAATGAATGAATAAACTCAACAAACCATGTCCAATGGAAAACAGGCACATTAAGACATCCATATTGTAGGAAGATGTCATAGAAGGTCAATGATATGGTTCATAATGTGGTTAGGGTTCTGCTAAACGTGGAGAGATTTGCAATCTGCCCAGTTATGGTTCAGAAAAATAGCTTACGCCAATGCACAGAGGTGCATCTGCATATGGAGGTGCACCTAGGAAAATAATCGATTGGTCAGTAAGGATGAATGGATTGCTTTTCATGTGTTATTATAGTATCTGCATATCAGTAGTTTCTGCATGACTGCTTGAAAGGATAGTGCAAGGAGTGTCTACTCAACTTAGTTGATACAGAAATAAACCAAAACAATTGTCAACTTTAGAGGTCATTCACATTATGTGTATTGCAGAGTAATGGAATGCGTCAGTGCATGTGAACACATTGCCCATACAACCGTATGGGCATGTTTATACCTCTGCATTGTAACAGATCACGTTATCCTAAAGCACTATTTACACTGTTTACAGTGTGTTTACAGTGTGTTTCTGAATAACATGTTGAAAAATATGTGCATTCTATAACGACTGAACAGGCTATAAAATTAAGTTTGCGTTTTAATGCGCCATGTGCAGTGGTGTAGAGTTTACCACAGCAGTCATGGTGGATGCTATGCACCCTGTATCCAGTGGGGGCCTGGCTTCGGAGGCCAGCAATAAGGAGGTCCACTTCAGGACCTCATGGAGACCCATGTGCAGGCCCACTGAATTGCAGAGTGGCAAACGGACTGGCACAGGTTTAGTGATGAGAGATGCAACTGGAGCAATTTAAAATGGTGTTTATTGAGAAAGGTCAATTGTTGTTAAAGTGTGGAGAGGTGATTTAGTTCTCCGCTCTGCTCTGCTCCCCATTCTGCATGTGGGCCTATCTGGCTACCTATACTAGGCGGACTACTTATACTGAGGGGCCTACCTCAATTCACCTAATACTGGGGGCCCCTCAGGCTACCAAATACTGGAGGGGAAGGGTGCTTCTTGGTAGATGAAGCTATCTATGGCGACCAACTACTGGGGGTACCTCTGGCTATCTATACTGGAGGTTATTAAATACTGGGACCCCTCAGGCAACCTATACTTAGTTGAGGGCTAACAACAATGAGGAGTACTCCTGGCTACCCATACTGGAGGCTATATCTGGCTATCAACTACTGTGAGGATACCCCTGGCTACCTACTGGGGGCTACCTCTGGCTACATACAGTATACTGGGGGCTACTTCCGACTATCAACTACTAGAAGGGTACTTCTGGCTTCCTATACTTGGGGGGCACTCCTGGCTTCCTGTATTCAGGGCAGGAAAGGAGATCGACTGAGTCTCTACCTGGGTTTTAGCAGTTTAAGTGTAATTTATGAATAATATCATAGCCAGTTAGCCACAACAACAGCAGCTCAACGTTTCAGCAAACAGGCCTTTGTCAAGTGTTAGGCCCACTTAACAAAAGGCCAGCAAGCTGAAACTTTGTGCTGCTGTTGTTGTTGTTGTTGTGGCTAACTGGCTACGATATTATTCATAAATTACACTTAAACTACTAAAACCCAGGTAGAGACTCAGTCGATCTCCTTTCCTGCCCTGAATACAGGAAGCCAGGAGTGCCCCCCAAGGTTAGGAAGCCAGAAGTACCCTTTAAATTAAGCTGTAACTGCTAAAACGCAGGTAGAGACCTAGTCAATTTTCTTTTCCGTTGGGTATCCTTGCAATTGCATATGGGTGCAGGTTGGTTGATTCTCTGCACCCAAATTGGTGCAGGGAATCTGCTCGTATTGATGAAACTGAAAACAGTACAAGCATTTGGACAGCCCTTTCTTTGGTAGATACTCGAGGGGCTACATTTAGCTACCTATTCTGGAGATTTCCTATACTGGGGGGCAGCTATCTATACTTAGGGGCTACCTCTAGCTACAAACTACTGGAGGGCTACCTCTGGCTACCTATATGTGGGGGTGCGGCACCTCTGCCTACTGGGGACACCTTTAGCTACCTAACACTAGGGAGGAACCTTTGGATACCAATACTGGGGGGCATATATGGCTACCTATGCTGAGTGGCTACTTCTGGCCACATAACACTGGGGGTATCTCTGACTACCAAATGCTGGTGGGGCTATCTCTTGCCACCTATGTTGTGGAGGCTACTTATGGCTAACTAATCTTTGGGGGGGGGGGGGGGGGGGCGCACCTCTCTGACTACTAATACTGGGGGACAACTCTGGCTGGAAATTTTTAAATGGGACCCAGTAATTTCTACCTATACCCCAGCCCATAGGTGTTGTTTTACCCACACATTATAATACATATGTTATAAATGCATTGCATAATGTCCATAGTGTAAATATTAATGTCTGTACACTTGCACTATTTATGTCACCCTTAATAATTCTTACTCAATCTTTACAGGGACATTGTGGGAATGAATACTGTACAGACATGCTGCTTGACTATAGCTAGGCAGCATGTACTGTTAATTGAGTGGGGAGTAGAGATCACAGGGTCATATACGAGTGAGCAGTGGGTGGTGAGTATGAGCAGAGTAGGCTCATTTCTTGCTCGTTGCTTCTCATTCCATTGTATCAGATCACTAAACAACATTGTGGAACAGCTGTGCACACCCTAGATCAGGGGAGTCAAACCCAATCACATAAGGGTCCAAAATTTTAATTACAGTCCAAGTCACGGGCCACAAATTTTATTAAGATTTAACATTTATTGAAGAGTCTTAAACTAAGTAGTGTAACCATAGTGACCATGGAGGGCAAGCTCCTTCCTCTTCTCCTGCACAGTAGCACAGTGGAGGAGTTTAAAGAGGAACTCCAGTGAAAATAATGTAATAAAAAAGTGCTTCATTTTTACAATAATTATGTATAAATGATTTAGTCAGTGTTTGCCCCTTGTAAAATCTTTCCTCTTCCTGATTTACGTTTTGACACTAATCACATGGTGACATTTTTACTGCTGGAAGGTGATGTCAGTGAAAGGAGATGCTGCTCGCTTTTTTTGGCAGTTGGAAACAGCTGTAAACACCTGTTATTTCCCACAGTTCAACAAGGCTCCCACAGTGTGATGTCAGAACCATGGTCCTGACTCCTGATATCACACTATGGGAGGGGTTTCACCACAATATCAGCCATACAAAGCCCCCTGATGATCTGTTTGAGAAAAGGAAAAGATTTCTCATTGGAAAGGGGGCATCAGCTACTGATTGGGATGAAGTTCAATTCTTGTTTACGGTTTCTGTTTAACATTTACTTGCTCCAGTGCTGCTTGGGGTCACCTGTGATCTTCTTGACAGCCACATGCTCTATGCTGTATACCTCTGGCTCCAAATGCATGTCACAAGCTTGGGAGAAGGAGGTATGAAAGCACAGAGCGTGCAACTTCCAGAGAGAATACAACGCATCACTGGAGCAAGTAAATATTACACTGATCTGCTGCGCTACTCTGCAATGTGGGGAGATGGTTCAGGGGAGAGGTAAAGATGTGTGTGGTTTACCACCTACTGGGAGGGTTGGGGGTTTGGATCCCATGAGAAGGCCCCATGCAGGGGTGGATTACCGACCAGGCAACAGAAGCAGTCGCTTGGGGCCCATTCAGAGTCAAAGGGGCCCCATCAGCACATAATCCAGCCCTCGCCATCCTGTCAAAGGACGCCGCCCACTGCTGATTGTCTTCAGAGCCGGGCTCTCCTCCTGGGTCCCCCTCCTGCTACTGTGCACTCTGCCACTGCCCGCTCCTCCCTCGCTTCCCACAGAGAACTACAGCTGCAGTGGGCAAGAATAATAGCAGCAGATGACAAATGCCCACTCACCTATCTGTGATCCAAGCGATAGCGATCCTGTCATCTGAAACCCATCTGTCTCCTCTACAGTACTGCCGCTCACTCTGAACTTCCTGATTCTCAGATCAGACAGGAAGTAGTAATAGTAATAGTAGTAACAGAGCAGTGGCACTCTAGAGGAGACAGACGGTCTCCGAATGATGGGACCTCTATTGCTTGGATCGCAATAGGTGAATTTGAGTAATCTAGTGTTGTCATTCTCCCCCGTTGCGGCTGCCCTTCTCTGCAGGACTAGCCTATTCACGGGGGTGGAGGCTGCATGATGGATGTGGCTGTCTAGTTTGGGAGGAAATTGGTTGTTCGGTGGTGGGGGCAGTGGTTATGTAATTCTGTCTGGGGAGCAGCTTCCGGGTTTGTGGTGTGTGTCCAGAGCTTTCTGTTATTGCCAGGCTGGAGATGCAGGGGGAAAGTGCTGCCACTGTGATATGGGGCGCCCTCTTCACAGCGGTGCCCCGGGTGACAACATCCGGGCCATATATCTCTCACTTTGCATGTTGCCGCTGCTATTCCGTGCATTGTGGACTTGCAGAGGAAAGCGGGCTGTTGCCCATAGCAACCAGTAGCGCGGCTGCCCCGGTGTGTGCGGCATGTTGCTGTGCACACAGCAGCTGCATTTGTTCATTCTATTATGGGGGGGCCAAATCAGTTACTTTGCTTAGGGCCCCATTTAGCCTTAATCCGGCTCTGGCCCCATGCTTTTTTTTTGAGGGGACGAGGGCTCCCATGGGTTATTGTTGCAACTTAGCTCAAAATGACATTGGCCTCAATTCACTAAGCTTAACTCCTGTCTTTAATAACTCTTCTGAGCAGTGGCGTAGCTACAAACCTCTGGGCCCCGATGCGGAATCTGGATGTGGGCCCCCCCCACGGCAACAACCGACGCACACACATATCCGAATCCCTATAGCCAGCTATAGGTCCCCCCAGTATAGGTAGCCAGGCATAGGTAAGCCAGTATAGTTGCCCCCGGTATAGGTTAGCCAGGTAGGTGCCTCCAGCATAGGTAGCCAGTATAGTTGCCCCCAGTATAGGTTAGAAAGGCAGGCGCCGCCGGTATAAGTTAGATAAGTTAGATAGATAGGTGCCCCCAGTACAGATTAGCTAGGTGGGTGCCTCTAATATAGGTAGCCAGAATAGTTGCCCCCAGCATAGGTTAGATAGGTAGGTGCCCCCAGTATAGGTTAGTTAGGTAGGTGCCTCCAATATAGGTAGCCAGTATAGTTGCCACCTGTATAGGCTAGCTAGGTGCCCCGAATACAGGTTAGACAAGTAAGTGCCCCCAGGTTAGATAGGTAGGTGCCCACCAGTATAGGTTAGATGAGGTAGCTGCCCCCCAGTATAGGTTAGATGAGGTAGGTGCCCCCCAGTATAGGTTAGGTAGCTGCCCCCCAGGATAGATTAGGTAGCTTTCCCCCAGGATAGGTTAGAGTAGGTAGCTGCCCCCCAGGATAGGTTAGAGTAGGTAGCTGCCCCCCAGGATAGGTTAGAGTAGGTAGCTGCCCCCCAGGATAGGTTAGAGTAGGTAGCTGCCCCCCAGGATAGGTTAGAGTAGGTAGCTGCCCCCCAGGATAGGTTAGAGTAGTTAGCTGCCCCCCAGGATAGGTTAGAGTAGGTAGCTGCCCCCCAGGATAGATTAGGTAGCTGCCCCCCAGGATAGGTTAGGTAGGTAGCTGCCCCCCCCAGGATAGGTTAGGTAGGTAGCTGCCCCCCCCCCCCCAGGATAGGTTAGGTAGGTAGCTGCCCCCCAGGATAGGTTAGGTAGGTAGCTGCCCCCCAGGATAGGTTAGGTAGGTAGCTGCCCCCCCAGGATAGGTTAGGTAGGTAGCTGCCCCCCCAGGATAGGTTAGGTAGCTGCCCCCCCCCCCAGGATAGGTTAGGTAGGTAGCTGCCCCCCCAGGATAGATTAGGTAGCTGCCCCCCCCAGGATAGGTTAGATTAGGTAGCTGCCCACCCAAGATAGGTTAGATTAGGTAGCTGCCCCCCAGGATAGATTAGGTAGGTAGCTGCCCCCCAGGATAGGTTAGGTAGGTAGCTGCCCCCCCCCAGGATAGGTTAGGTAGGTAGCTGCCCCCCCAGGATAGGTTAGGTAGGTAGCTGCCCCCCAGGATAGGTTAGGTAGGTAGCTGCCCCCACAGGATAGGTTAGGTAGGTAGCTGCCCCTCCAGGATAGGTTAGGTAGGTAGCTGCCCCCCCAGGATAGGTTAGGTTGGTAGCTGACCCCCCATGATAGATTAGGTAGCTGCCCCCCCCAGGATAGGTTAGATTAGGTAGCTGCCCCCCAGGATAGATTAGATTAGGTAGCTGCCCCCCCAGGATAGGTTAGGTAGGTAGCTGCCCTCCCAGGATAGGTTAGGTAGGTAGCTGCCCCCCCAGGATAGATTAGGTAGCTCCCCCCCCCCCAGGATAGGTTAGATTAGGTAGCTGCCCCCCCAGGATAGGTTAGATTAGGTAGCTGCCCCCCAGGATAGGTTAGATTAGGTAGCTGCCCCCCCCAGGATAGGTTAGGTAGGTAGCTGCCCCCCAGGATAGGGTAGGTAGGAAGGGGGGAGCCGCAGCCGCGGGGAGGGCAGCCCGACCTCTCCCTCCCTTCCTCTCCCCGGGGCCCCCCTTCAGATGCAGAGTGCGCGGCGCACGGAAGCGCTGTAGGCAGAACTCACCTCCGTCCCTGCGCCGCTGATCTCCTCCTGCTGTATAGATGTTGTTACACACTGCTTCCTGTTTAGCCGGAAGCAGTGTGTATCACCATCTATACAGCGGGAGGAGATCAGCGGCGCTTGGAACGCAGGGACGGAGGTGAGTTCTGCCTACAGCGCTTCCGTGCGCCGCTCACTCTGCATCTGAGGGGGGGGGGGCCCGGGGAGAGGAAGGGAGGGAGAGGTTGTGCTGCCCTTCCCGCTGCTGCGGCTCCCCCCTCCCAATAGCGCGCACGGGCCGCACGGTCGGCACTACAAAAAGACATGCCCCCCCCCCCCCCGGGCCCCTCCCCCGCCTCTTCAGGTGCCGGGCCCGGTCGCCGTGGCGACCGTTGCGACCACAGGCCCTACGCCCCTGCTTCTGAGCTGTTTTACAGTTATCACCATGGTGATATAATTGTGATAACTGTAAAACAGCTCTGAAGAGTTATTAAAGACAGGAGTTAAGCTTAGTGAATTGAGGCCATTGTTTCAATTAGAAAGACTGTCACCAGTGCTCCTCTGGATGGAAAGGAGGTGTGTTGTTGTTCTTTTACTTCTTACGATGGACATTTGAAGCTCTTAACGGCCACATAAAATGGCTGCATTCGGCCGCAGGCCTTGTGTTTGACACCTGTGCTCTTTATCCCCAGCTAAGACTGGACTGAATGATCACCTTGACTCAAGTTTTCTCTAACCTGGTACAAGGCTTTTTCTTTTTTAGAGAAATCACACGCTAAACCAATACACTAACATTCTGTTCTATGCTTGCAGGCTTCAGAGTTAAGGACACCTGGTGGTGGAAATAGTTAATGCAAAAAAGATGGACCTGCTCAGCCAGTCTCTCTTCATATGAGGAACTTAAAGAGAACCCGAGGTGGGTTTGAAGAATATTATCTGCATACAGAGGCTGGATCTGCCTATACAGCCCAGCCTCTGTTGCTATCCCAAACGCCCCTAAGGTCCCCCTGCACTCTGCAATCCCTCATAAATCACAGCCACGCTGCTGACAAACAGCTTGTCAGAGCTGGCTGTGTTTATCTCTATAGTGTCAGTCTGCTGCTCTCCCCGCCTCCTGCAGAACTCCAGTCCCTGCCTGCATCCCTTCCCTCCCTGCTCATTGGAGGGAAGGGACGGGGGCAGGGACCGGAGCTATGCAGGAGGCGGGGGAGCAGCTGAGACTGACACTACAGATGTAAACACAGCCTCACAGCACGGCTGTGATTTATGAGGGATTGCAGAGTGCAGGGGGACCTTAGTGGGGTTTGGGATAGCAACAGAGGCTGGGCTGTATAGGCAGATCCAGCCTCTGTATGCAGATAACATTCTTTAAACACACCTCGGGTTCTCTTTAACTGCCAGATTTCTTCTAGCAGCTGGTCAGTTCTGATTACAGATGCAATTGTTATGATAAATGTGTAATGTGTGAAAAGCTATACCATATACTGTATATGAAGTGGATATTGTGATCCAGTAACATGCAGTTTATAGTCTATCAGAGTTCTATAGATCTGTGGTTGAAAAAAAACCTATGACTCATGCTTCTGAGTTATCTCTGTAGTGTAATTAACAGTAGTGAAAAATGTAAGTAGTTACAACATCTACTTCCACCATATCAGACTTCTGCCCAAACTACAGTGTAGTATTCACACAGCAAGCATTGTCATTACGATAGAAACAGCTCTATTTTACCAACACAGCTGCAGATAGAAGAGTTTCTATTCTCTTCAAGGAAGACAATGAGACCAACCTAGCAGTGAGGGGAGCAGCAGTAGAGTTGGGCCGAACGGTTCGCCTGCGAACGGTTCCATGCGAACTTCAGTGGTTCGCGTTCGCGTCCCGCAGGCGAACTTTTGCGGAAGTTCGGTTCGCCCCATAATGCACCATGAGGGTCAACTTTGACCCTCTACATCACAGTCAGCAGGCCCAGTGTAGCCAATTAGGCTACACTAGCCCCTGGAGCCACTCCCCCCCTAATAAAAGGCAGGCAGCGGTGGCCATTACGCTCACTCGTGTGCCTGCATTAGTGAGAGTAGGGCGAGCTGCTGCAGACTGTCTCTCATAGGGAAAGATTAGTTAGGCTTAGCTTGTTACTGGCTGCATACCTGTTCTGTTCAGTGAGCCCACTGGATACCTGCATACCTGTTCAGTGAACCTGCCACTGCATACCTGTTCTGTGAACCCACCACTGCATACCTGTACTGTGAACCCACCACTGCATACCTGTTCAGTGAACCCACCACTGCATACCTGTTCAGTGAACCTGCCACTGCATACTTGTTCTGTGAACCCACCACTGCATACCTGTACTGTGAACCCGCCACTGCATACCTGTTGTGTTCAGTGAACCCGCCACTGTATACCTGTTCTGTTCAGTGAACCTGCCACTGCATACCTGTTCTGTGAACCCACCACTGCATACCTGTTCTGTTCAGTGAACCCGCCACTGCATACCTGTTCTGTTCAGTGAGCCTGCCACTGTATACCTGCTCTGTTCAGTGAACCCACCACTGCATACCTGTTCAGTGAACCTGCCACTGCATACCTGTACTGTTCAGTGAACCCGCCACTGCATGCCTGTTCTGTTCAGTGAACCCGCCACTGTATTGCTGTTCAGTGAACCCGCCACTGCACTCTCGCCATGGTGCGCACCAGTCCAGCACGGCCGTCACTACACAAACAGCTGTTTGCGGTGCGTTACACGGTGAGTTTGGTGTGTCAGTGTTAAGCAGTACCTTAATTACACTACCTGATTGATGTATACACATGCAAGATGTTTTAAAGCACTTTAGGCCTGTCATTTAGCATTCAATGTGATTTCTGCCCTTAAAACGCTGCTTTGCGTCAAATCCAGATTTTTCCCGGGGACTTTTGGCATGTATCACACTCCTCCACCTGGGGGTCCAGGTGTTAGACCCCTTGAAACATCTTTTCCATCACTTTTGTGGCCAGCATTAATTTTTTTTTTCAAAGTTCGCATCCCCATTGAAGTCTATTGCGGTTCGCGAACTTTTACGCGAACCGAACCTTAGGCGGAAGTTCGCGAACCCGGTTCGCGAACCTAAAATCGGAGGTTCGGCCCCACTCTAAGCAGCAGGAGATGTAGTGACCAGGGGTTACAAGAGTACCACTGACAAAAACCAATCAACCGCAAAGGACACTACCAGGACTATAGCCACCAGGCCAGCAAACAGCTAATCTGGAGGGTCCACAGCTACTAAATACTAAGTACTTTAACAGGGACAGCACGTACAAAAACGCCACAGACATTACCAGGGACGACAGCCACTAAACACTAGGGACATTGTTAAGAGAGCAGTCAGCACCAGTACTACTTACAATAGGGCAAAATTAACCCAGGGCCCAACCTGACAGATCCCCCCCCCCCCAAGAGGCATCACAACAACATTTTTACTCCCAGGGCCCCCAAGCTGGCTGCTAGGTCACTCCACCAACTTATCTATGATCCTCGGCCCTTGTTGAGTCTTCAGTAAAGTAGAGTCTCACCTGTCCTTGTGGGCGCACGCCTCTGTCAGTCCAAAGCTCTATGCACTCCGTTTCTTCATCCACCACTGGTTGCATCTTCTTTGTGATCTGCAGCATGTTATTACATACGTGAGAAGAAGTGTGCCTGCAAGAATGAAGTAGGGGTGCACAGAGCCACGGACTGACAGAGGAGTGTGCCTGCTGGGGCAGGGACCATAGTTAAGTTGGGGGGGGGGGAGGCAATTGCCCAGATTCACATTATTGTAGCACCAGCCCTGAGAGCAATAGAACTACAATAACCATGGATAATACAACACTAGGAACATTAACTGGAGCGATAATCATATAATTGTCAGACTTTTCAAAGAACATTAATCACAACAGCATCAGAGACAGTAGACCAGGAACAATAAAAGTATGTCATTAGGACAATACCAGGGACAAAACCACTACATGATCACTCTTCCCACTGTCTTCTCTCCCAAACTCCATTAGCTTGTCTCTCTCAATTACAAACAGGCCCAACATGCACCAATGTGCTACTTTAAATCTGAGATAAACTTTGGATCTGAGATAAACTTTTACACATTTCATAATTGTGCCCCTTACATATAGTTTATAGGGCATTCCTCAAGCCAAATACTTTTATTTTTTGTTTTAATGCCCTAATTCCCTATAAACTAAACAAGCTGCGGTGTCCACAGCTCCTCCTGGGCATTTTGAGTCCCATATAGCAAATGATCATGGGAGCTCAGTCTGGGGAGGAGGAGGCTTTTCCTGAAGAAGGAGGAGGGGGCGTTACCATCCAGGAGCTACTGAGATTTCTGAGACAAGGGGGCGGAGAGGGGAGCAGAGAGGAGGACAGGAGAGTGGAGTTTTCACAGGCTGAGGAGTGGAGAAAAAGAGCAACTTGACTGTGTAATGATGACAAGCAGAGTATGACTGCTCTCATTGTATAACAGGAAAAAATAATCATATACTGTTAAAGCTGTTTGCAGCTAGATTTACTGTGAAAGCCATCTAAACTTTAGATAAGATATATAGACAAGTTAATAGTCTATAGTTAGTTTTTTAAATCGGATCTGCTTTAATTAGAAGTTACAAGCAAACACAGAGTTGAAAGAAAACCTGATGACTTGGCATCATAAATTGAATAGATGCTTTAAAGGAAACCAGAGACGGCCAGAGACGGGAAAATGAAAAAGATTTTATACATACCTGGGGCTTGCTCCAGCCCCATCTGCCTGGATCACTCCCACGCCGCTGTCCTCCGCTGGCTGCAGCTACGAGAACTGGGTCTTGTCACTGACATCATCGGAGCCAGCCTACGCAGGAGAAGTGAGCCTACATATCTCTCCAGTGGCTGCTGGAGAGATACACAAACAGCACACTTCTCTTATGCTAGACTGGCTCCGACTGACGGAAGTGCAGGGACCCGGTTCTTGTGGGAGTGATCCAGGCAGATGGGGCTGGAGCAAGCCCCAGCTATGTATACAATCTTTTTAATGTTCATCTCCGGTTCACTTTAAAGGCTATTCATAGTTTGTTTTTGTTTTTTATTTATTCATTTTATCCTATCTAGAGAATTGTTTTATGTGAAAGTATAACATTAAAGTGGACCTGAACTCTTGCCCAGGAAAGAAAACATAAAGAAATGCACCCTGTATGTATTTAGAGAGTTTAACCTGTTTAATTCCCCCTCATCTGTGTCTAATCACGACTTGTAATTTAATCCCTCCCCTGTGTCACATGACTGCTATGGCAGAGATGACGTATAAGCTCATTTGTAAGCACAGGATTTTAACAATATGTCTTCTTCCATGAAAGCAGGAAGTAGAAACACTCAACAAAACTAACAAAAAATGTTTTTCTTTAAAGGTTATTATGCCGTTGCGTATCTTTTAGAGCAGAGTGGAAGTTCTGAGTTCAGGTCCGATTTGCTAGACTTGAACTCAAGATTGCTAGAACTAAAGCTGCACTGAATGAAGCCTCTTATTATTTTACTGTACTGATGCGTTTTACATAGAAAGAAATGGAGGAGAAATCGTCCAATATGCTACCCGAATGCTAATTTTTTCATTAAAATTTGCATACAATTTGCATATTTTTCCTCTGTGTAAAAATTCACATGCTAATTGTCACATGAAAAATGCAAGTGTGTATTGGAAACTCAGCCTAAGAAGTAGACCAATCAAAATCATCATCTACTCATTAACCTGCCAGTTTAGTTTAAGATTTTTCCAATTTTAGCCCCAAAATCGATATAGAATATGTCTTCACTACGGTAGCTCAATGCCATTAAATGTTATCCTTCAAGATCATAACTTTTAGAAAAGTATGGCAGCAGTAAAACATACCCAAATGCAATAGTAAATGATATCCAGAAATCTCCTCTTTTTGTCTCATAGGTGCAGAAACCTACAAAGAAGGAAGTAACGTCTCTTGATACATTTGCAAACTTTAAAGAGAAACTCCGACCAAAAATTGAACTTTATCCCAATCAGTAGCTGATACCCCCTTTTACATGAGAAATCTATTCCTTTTCACAAACAGACCATCAGGGGGCGCTGTATGACTGATATTGTGGTGAAACCCCTCCCACAAGAAACCTCTCCCACAAGAAAAGTTCGAAATTTTTTGGGCAGTTTCCTGTCTGTGAACCTTGTTGCATTGTGGAAAATAGCTGTTACAGCTGCCTCCAACTGCCAAAAAACATGCAGCAGCTACATCACCTGCCAGCAGTAAAATGTTCACTGGAGTTCCTTTTTAACTTGTGCTGGTTTATTGGAATGACCCATTCATTCCACAGTGTGGATAATGTGGATTCTGGAATGCATATTTGTCAGTTGGAAAGTAACCACTCCCATCTCAGTGCATATCAGCTTTCCCAGTCACTTCCAATGAAATGCAAAGAAAGGTGCAAATAAAGGATAAATGTAAAAAAAAAAAAAAATCACCAGAACACTCATAGGTATGTCCATATAAGTAGTTTTCAGAGACTACTCTACAGAGACTATCTAATAATTGTTTTTTCCCTTATGGACAGTGGAGATATGAAAATTATTATTGCACTGCTGTTACTGTGATATATATATATATATATATATATATATATATATATATATATATATATATATATATATACCATCTCCACTGCAGAATATGGTGGTGGCAGAATCATGCTCTGGGGGTGCTTCTCTTCAGCAGGGACAGGGAAGCTGGTCAGAGTTGATAGGAAGATGGATCGAGCCAAATACAGGGCAATCTTGGAAGAAAACCTCTTGGAGTCTGCAAAAGACTTGAGACTGGGGCAGAGGTTCACCTTCCAGCAGGACAATGACCCTAAACATAAAGCCAGGGCAACAATGGAATGGTTTAAAACAAAACATATTCATGTGTTAGAATGGCCCAGTCAAAGTCCAGATCTAAATCCAATCAAGAATCTGTGACAAGATCTGAAAACTGCTGTTCGCAAACTCTGTCCATCTAATCTGACAGAGCTGGAGCTCTTTTGCAAAGAAGAATTGGCAAAGATTTCAGTCTCTAGATGTGCAAAGCTGGTAGAGACATACCCTTAAAGACTGGCAGCTGCAATTGCAGCAAAAGGTGGTTCTACAAAGTGTTGACTCAGGGGGCTGAATAATTACGCACACCCCACTTTGCAGTTATTGATTTGTAAAAAATGTTTGAAATCATGTATGATTTTCGTTCCACTTCTCACGTGTACACCACTTTGTATTGGTCTTTCACGTGGAATTCCAATAAAATTGATTCATGTTTGTGGCAGTAATATGACAAAATGTGGAAAACTTCAAGGGGGCCGAATACTTTTGCAAGCCACTGTCTGTATATATATATATATATATATATATATATATATATATATATATATATATATATATATATATATATATATATATATATATATATATATATATATATAAAAATATATATATATATATATATAAATACATATATATATATATATATATATATGTATATATGTATATATATATATATATATATATATTTACCTTTTTTATTTTTGTATTGAATGATTATCAGTGATTTAGGCTCTAATCTTGATATACTGTACAGTAGAGGCCCGAAACGAATTGCTGAGCTACAGCCACGAGAAAGAAGAAAGTATACCCTCTTTCATTTCTAAGGAGTTTCTTATTAGGACAGAATAAAAATAATCTTCTTTTTTTTTTGCAGGTTCTAAATTTACAGTAGATCTAATTCATGAAGTACAGCAGATAAGGAAAGATCACTGATTGAGTAAAGGATTGATAATTCATTATGAGATGAAACAGATTAAGAAAACTAATTTATGAGAAGAGATTCCAATAACAATAACATTTCTATAGTACTTTTCTCCTGTAGGCAGTGGTGCTCATCTGAGCTAGGATATCCGAGGTACTCGGATATCCTAGCTCTTTTTTCACTATTCGAGCTCGAATACCGAACTCTAATAGTATTAGCTATCCGGGCTGTGCTATCCGAGTGCACTCGGATAGCAAGCAGCTATCCGGAGATATCCTAGCTATCCGAGCTCGGATAGCGTCACGAGCTCGGATAGCGTCACGTCTGACGTCACCTCGAGTCCTCACAAGCGAATCAGAGGGCTCCCAGCCCTCTGACTGCAGCCAATCACGGAGGGGGATCCTGGCCAAGCTCCCCTCTATAAATAGCGGACGCCATCTTGCCTCACTCGTCCTGCTTGCGACTTACTGACTAACTGTACTGAGAGACTGCTCCAGTGCGTTTTGTCTGTGTGCAAGTGCATTTACATTGTTCTAAACCTAGCGTTTTTACACTCCAACACTTGATCTTCAACTGTATTGCTTTGTATTGTAGATAGATTGTATTTTAGGCAGTTTAGTTTGTGTGATTACTAGGGACTAGGGAGGGAGACAGTCTGTCACTGGTGCTGCTGCAGCCAGCAGCTAGGCCCTGTGCCTAGGCAAGGCAGCCTGCCCTGCTCTGTGCTCTAGTCTCTAGTTACCTTACCTGTGCTCTCACCTGTCCTACTCTACTCCTGTACTACTACTTCTGTGTTAGATAGATTATTGTACTATTTTGTAGTTAGCAAGGCCCAGTTTACTGCTATACCTGTCCTGTATCTGCTCTCTGTAATCTAGTCACACCTGTTCTATTATTTAGCTAGATTCTTCTATTGTTTAGTTAGTAGTACTGTAGTGTACTGTACTCTAGTCTGTGTATAGGGACCGTCCGTCACCGCGTTACCTAGGGTCTTTGTGTGCGCAGTGCACGTCTGCGCTGTCCGCACCCTTTCGTTAGTGCTACACCTGTCCTATTTTTTTTCTATTACTTCTATTGTGTATTTGCTGACTTGTACTGTAGTCTGTGTATAGGGACACCGTCAGTCAGCATCAGCTAGGGTCTTTGTGTGCGCACTCTCTCGTTAGCGCTACACCGATCTCTGCTGTAGAGTACACCTGTCCGTCACCTCACACACCCACCACCACCAGTCCCACCCCATTAAAGTACCCCACTTGTCCCACCCGCCTTTACATACATAAGTTTTTTTTTTTTCATTTGTATAATATTAAAAATATACGATGTCTGGCACTGGCAGCCGCGGTTTGGGCAGGGGCAGCAAGGGCAGCAAGGGCATCACCAAGAGAGGTGGTTGTGGGCGTGGCAGCCGCGCCACCACCACCATGCGCAGTTCTGCGTCTGCACAAGTGGCTATTCCGTCATTAGCCACTGGCCGTGGACGCCTTGGCCGCCCAACAGCTGGGAGTCACGCTGCAGAGACAAAGCAGCAGCAGCAACGTGTGGTGCAGATGTTCCTCCCACCGCCAGGTCGTAGCCGTCCTATTGAGGAGAAGGACGCAGACTCTGTGGTGGAACTGATGGTGGATAAGCAGGCCACCATTAGCTCTGGAACCGAGTCCTCCACCCCCACCACCACTCCTGTTCGCAAGAGCAGCAGCAGCCGACCGGAACTGCCTGGGGAGGAGGAGGAGGAGTGCAGTTCTCCAGCCCCAGCGGGCGACACCAGCACCCTGTCACTCAGCACCTTCTTATCCCCAAGCGCAGTGGGGTTATGGAATGCTGTTGCGGCAGAATTGGAGGAGGAAGGAATGCTCATGGGCACTTTGGGGGATGATGCTTTGGACAGTCAGACAGTGGTGACTGTCCATCCGCTCATGCATGCAGAAGGGGAGTTTGTGGGATCCCAGCAGGACATGTTTGCGGAGGGGGAGGATGATGATGACAGGGTGAAGGACAGAGACTGGGTGCCAGGTCCTGGGAGTGGGGATGTCATCAGCTCTGAGGAGGAGGAGGAGGATGCGTCTGTGGGCCTTGCTAGAAGGATCAGCATCGCAGGCATGGGCAGGATCACAAGTGGGCGTGGTATGCAGGCTACACAGCGTGCTGATCCGGAGACGAGTTCTGCCAGTGCCACCACCAGCCGCACCAAGAACCCCCCCAACCACCACAGGCAGACCAGCAGATGCAGCACCTTCCAACCGAAGGGACAACTTCACCTCCCCAATATGGAATTTTTTTACCCTGCCATATGTGGAGTGCAAGTATGCCACCTGCAACCAGTGCCGCAAGCAGCTCAGCAGAGGGAAGGAGCCCTCTGCGTTTGGCACCACCTCTCTGGTCAACCATCTTGCAGGGAAACACTTTCATGAGCATGAGGAGTTCGTGAAGTTGAAGGAAGCTGGCAGTGGCAGTGGCAGACGCGCCACCACTGCGAAGCCGTCGGCAGCAGCCACCCGCCCTCCTCCACCTCCTCCAGCAGCACCAGCAGGAGTGCGTCAGCAACGCACTGCTCCTCCTCCCTCTACAACTCCTGCCGCCGACACTGAGGCCTGTTCTGTCAGCCAGTCCTCAGTGGCCTCTGCTCCCTCCAGTGATTCCCGTGCCAGCAAAAGGCGTCGCCAGACCCTGCTCAGCGACACCTTCCAGGGGGTGGTCAGGGTTCTGCCTCCCAGCAGCCGTCGCGTGCGTCAGCTGAACGGCTTGCTGGCACGGGCCATGTGCTCCCAACTCCTGCCTTATTCCCCTGTGCAGGAGGGGAGCGACATGCGTGCGCTCCTGATGTGTGCAGCCCCCGATTGGCCAATCCCCAGCCGACATTTTTTCGCACGCACGGCCATCCCTGCACTTCACCGCTCTGTGATGGCCAATGTCGGGAGAGGGCTGGAGCACGCGGTGGGTCAACGGGTCCACGTCACCATGGACTCGTGGAGCAGCCGGTTTGGGACAGGCCGCTATCTGTCCTTCACCGCACATTGGGTCAGCTTGGTGGAAGGGGGTGAGGATGGGGGAGCAGCAACGGGCACTGTCAGAGCAGCAGCAGCAGCAACAACGCAGTGGGTGGTGCCACCATGCAGGGTCAGCGGAATTGCAGCAGGTTCCTCCGATCTGCTTCCATCCTCCGGCACACCAGCCCAAACCCCCCGCCTCAGCAGCAGCGTGAAGTCCCGCCACTGCCAAGCGCTGCTGGAATTGGTCAGCCTGGGGAAGACCAAACTGACGGCGAACCATGTCCTGGCCAAACTCCGAGAGCAAGAGAGGAATTGGCTGACCCCCAGAGGCCTCAGAGTCAGAGAGGTGGTGTCCGACAATGGGGCAAACCTGGTTGCTGCAATCGCCCCTGCCTGGCGCACGTCCTGAACCTGGTAGTCCAAAAGTTCCTGCGGACCTACCAGGTTAATGGACCGACTCCTTTAGGCGGCAAGAAAGGTTGTGCGTCATTTCCGGCTCTTGCCTGCAGCCGTAGCGAGCCTGGAAGAGGTGCAGAAGGAGCTGCACCTGCCACAGCACCGGCTCATGATCGATGTTCCAACTCGCTGGAACTCCACCCTGGCGATATTAGAGCATCTGGTTGAACAGAGGCAGGCTGTCAGCCAGTACCTTGCACGAGCAACAGTTGCCTCCATCACTGCAACTGGGCGTGCCGCCACCAACCTCCCGTCCATCATCTCCACGGAGGACTGGGGGCACATGCAGCAGGTGTTCTCAGTCCTGGCACCCTTCCTGCAGGCCACCAACATGGTAAGCAGGGACCATGCAATGTTGTGCGAGTGGGTACCCTTGGTGTGTGTGCTGGACAGGGCCCTGTATGCACTGCTGGAAGAGGGAGCGGCAGCCTTGGACCAGCAGGAGCTGCAGAAAGCTTCACAGGCCACCTCTGAGGAGGAGGGCTTGGAGTTGGTGGAGGTCCCTGACCTTGCTGCTGATGAGGGGGAGCAGCAGAGCGCAGCTGGAGTGGTGCGGGGGTGGAGAGAGGATGAGGTAGAAGAGGCAGAGGAAGAGGACAGCACTGTCGGCTCTGGGGCTGCCGATGATCTGCCAACAGACGTGGCCAGACTCTTCCCAATGGCAGCGCACATGCTGAGGTGCCTGCGCAAGGACCCAAGGGTGATCCAGATGAAGCAGAGGGAGGACATCTGGATCTGCATGATGCTGGACCCACGTCTGAAGGGGAAGCTCAGCCAGTTCCTGCCTGCAGGAGGAGACCGTGCGCAACAAATGAGGGATTTGCAGCTGTCCCTTGTTGAGCGCTTGGAGGAAGCCTTCCCTCAGACATCTACCCCCACTGTCCAGCCAGCACAGAGGCAGCAGCAGGTGCCTGCATCCACCAGCAGCAAGCGCACGCGCACCACAGACCTGCTGTCTCTGACCCAAGAGCTCTACATGAGTTTAGAGCTGCCAAGGACTAGAGAGGAGGTGCCTGCAGCAGCATCCTTCTCCAGTCACAGGCAGCGCTTGACCCGCATGGTGGCTGACTACATGGGGTCCTTCAGCGGGCTTGACAGCGTGGCCCCTGTTGATACCATGGAGTATTGGGTCAAGCACCTGCCGATCTGGAGCGAGCTTGCGCAGTACGCCCTGGAAGTGCTCTCCTGCCCCCCTTCCAGCGTACTTTCAGAGCGTTGCTTCAGTGCAGCCGGTGGAGTCGTCACTGAGAAGCGATCTCGTCTGTCTCACAAGTCTGTGGGCAGACTGACGTTTCTCAAAATGAACCAGGCTTGGGTGGAAGGCGAATTCCTGGCCCCTGTTGTCGGCGAGAGGGGGACATGAAGTGGCGCACAAACATTACACCTGCTGCTGCTGCTGCTGTATTTCTTCCTGCTGTCTGTGTCTCCAATGCCAGGGAACACATTACAACGTGCTGCTGCCCACCAGCTATTACGCTCAAAAATAGCTGCCTGCCCTGCATTATTTATTTTGGAAAAAAAAAATTACATTATTTTAGAGGTGTACGGGTTGAAAACTGTGCTGTCCCAATTGTGTATTGGACACAATGTGGACTTCACGACCGCTGTTTGGAACCTCATGCTGTTTATTTACGGCCCTGGAACCACCGCTAGGAACCAGGGCCTATTATGTCTCGCTGCCTGCCCTCCTGCCTGCTGCCAGTCTGCCACACACTCAACCTCCTCACGCTGCCTGCTGCTGTATTTCCTCCTGCTGTCTGTGTCTCCACTGCCAGGGAACACATTACAAGGTGCTGCTGCCCATGCGCCAACAGCTATTACGCTCAAAAATAGCTGCATCCATTTGAAAAAAATAAAAATAAAATTGTAATTAATTTAGAAGTGTCCGGGTTAAAAACTGTGCTGTCCCAATTGTGCATTGGACACAATGTGGGCTTCACGACCGCTGTCTGGAACCTCATGCTGTTTATTTACGGCCCTGGTACCACCGCTAGAACCAGGGCCTATTATGTCTCGCTGCCTGCCCTCCTGCTGTCTGCTGCCAAATGCCAGTCTGCCACACACACTCATCCTCCTCACGCTGCCTGCTGCTGTATTTCTTCCTGCTGTCTGTGTCTCCAATGCCAGGGAACACATTACAACGTGCTGCTGCCCATGCGCCACCAGCTATTACGCTCAAAAATAGCTGCCTGCCCTGCATTATTTATTTTGGGAAAAAACATTTTAAATTATTTTAGAGGTGTCCGGGTTGAAAACTGTGCTGTCCCAATTGTGTATTGGACACAATGTGGACTTCACGACCGCTGTCTGGAACCTCATGCTGTTTATTTACGGCCCTGGAACCACCGCTAGGAACCAGGGCCTATTATGTCTCGCTGCCTGCCCTCCTGCCTGCTGCCAGTCTGCCACACACTCAACCTCCTCACGCTGCCTGCTGCTGTATTTCCTCCTGCTGTCTGTGTCTCCACTGCCAGGGAACACATTACAAGGTGCTGCTGCCCATGCGCCAACAGCTATTACGCTCAAAAATAGCTGCATCCATTTGAAAAAAAAAAAAAATTGTAATTAATTTAGGGGTGTCCGGGTTGAAAACGGTGCTGTCCCAATTGTGTATTGGACACAATGTGGGCTTCATGACCGCTGTCTGGAACCTCATGCTGTGTATTTACAGTCCTGGAACCACCGCTAGGAACCAGGGCCTATTATGTCTCGCTGCCTGCCCTCCTGCCTGCTGCCAGTCTGCCACACACTCAACCTCCTCACACTGCCTGCTGCTGTATTTCCTCCTGCTGTCTGTGTCTCCACTGCCAGGGAACACATTACAAGGTGCTGCTGCCAATGCGCCAACAGCTATTACGCTCAAAAATAGCTGCATCCATTTAAAAAATTTTTTTTTAATTAATTTAGAGGTGTCCGGGCTGAAAACTGTGCTGTCCCAATTGTGTATTGGACACAATGTGGGCTTCACGGCCGCTGTCTGGAACCTCATGCTGTGTATTTACGGCCCTGGAACCACCACTAGGAACCAGGGCTATTATGTCAGTCACATCACAGATCACACTGTCTGACACACACTACTCCTCCCCCTGTAGCTGCATTGAGCTTTTGCTGTCTGTGTGCTGCTACCACTGCCAGGGAGAACAGAAGAAGAACTATTTTCTGCTGCCACCTGCCCACCCACTCTCCTACCGGCAGCTATTACCACACTACAATAGCTGCAAGCCTGCAACTACTTCCTCCTCCTGCTGATGTCTGTGCTTTACCACCGCCAGGGTACACAGAAAAAGGGGCTGTGGCTTGCAATGTGCCACTACCTACCTATTATGCCATCAACACAAATATATAACTATGGTGTTATTAAAATAACATATTTCCACAAATGAAGTAAAAAAAAAATATTACAAAAGAAAGGAAAACCAAGACACTGACACATAATATAATGATAGAGAAGAAGAGGAAGAAGAAGATATAGAAGAAGAAGATGAAGAAGATATAGAAGAAGAAGATATAGAAAAAGAAGATATAGAAGAAGACGATGAAGAAGATATAGAAATAGAAGACGAAGATGAAGAAGATATAGAAGAAGAAGAAGAAGAAGATATAGAAGAAGAAGAAGAAGAAGATATAGAAAAAGAAGAAGAAGAAGATATATAAGAAGAACAAGAAGATATATAACAAGAAGAAAAAGATTTAGAAGAAGAACAAGATATAGAAGAAGGAGAAGGAGAAGAAGAAGAAGAAGATATAGAAGAAGATGATATAGAAGAAGAAGAAGAAGATATAGAAGAAGAAGAAGAGGAAGAAGAAGAAGAAGATATAGAAGAAGAAAAAGATAATTGAAGAAGATACAAGAAGTAGAAGATGAAGAAGATTCGAGTAGAAGAAGAAGAAAAAGAAGAAGATATAGAAGAAGAAGAGGATATAGAAGAAGAAGATGAAGACGACATAAATGAAGACTTCCAACAACCATTTTGGACACACCTTCTCATGCAAACACTTTTCATGAAGTTAATTTACTATTTTGATACCTTTTTTATAACTACTACATCATGTGATGATTTGCTCAGCTGCCTGTGCAGGCAGGCAGCTTTTTGACCATTGTGTAGGTTTGCATGCTGCAGGACTCTGGAAAGAAGAGCTTCTGTCAGTTTTGCAGCTTGTGCTTGCTGAGGAATTTGCATACGTTGTCATGCAAATTGCCTGGCCACATTCATTGGAGGCGTGTACTATAAGTACTATGTGTTTCCCACAATGCTTCGCTGTTCATATGGATTCCTTCCTGTGAAACACTCTGGAGAGTGTCAGCCATGCTCTTTGTTTGAAGATCAGCTTAGAGTAACTCCTGGAAACTGTGCTAGGCAGATTCCCTAGTGCAGTTAGGATTGTTTATCTGTTTTGTTTGTCTGTTGCGATTGTCCTGTCCCAACGGTGGTCGACAGGAAGTCGTTCTGATCTCTGTTCTTGGAGCATAGCTGGTGCAGCGGTTGCTACCAGCTATCTCTTCTGTTCTGCCTCTCTGGATCGCACTAGCATCCTGCGCTAGTGCTGTGGATCCTTCTGTTCTGTTACTCTGTCCCTGGATCGCACTCGCTCCTGCGCTAGTGCTGTGGATCCTTCTGTTCTGCCTCTCTGGATCGCACTAGCATCCTGCGCTAGTGCTGTGGATCCTTCTGTTCTGCCTCTCTGGATCGCGCTAGTCACTTTCGCTAGTGCTGTGGATCCTATCTCCCGCCTGTTCCTGTTTTCGTGTGTCTGTCTTGTCTGCTACGAGCGCTTGCTGGAGGCTCGGTGAGGTAACCGTTGAGCAAGCGCTCGCGTCCTCTGTTTCATGTTTGTCAGTCGATGGTTAGTTAGGCGTGCTTGTCTCTATTGTGCTTATCACGTGGAGACCGCGCATAACCGCGTGCACTATTGCGAATGAGTGCGGTGTTCGCGGTTAGCTAGCGTTTGTTATTTTCCGTATCTCCTCATTGTATGATTTGCTGTGCCTTTGCTATCCTCGTATTCTGTTCTGATCTGCCTTGTGTCACTCCTGGCAATCGCCGTTCTTGCGGTTGCGTTTCTGTTTCGTATCTGCTGTTGTGTGTGCGTGGTCGCGGGGTGGCGACTAGATTGGCGCACACACATACAACCTGTCCCTTTGCTCGTTCTCATTCGCAATAGCTTCTCTTGCGATTGCGTTCTGCGCTTCGTACAATTCCTGTCTGGCATTTGTGGAGGTACAGAGGATTGGTTCCTCTGCACTCCCCAGCGCCATCTGCCGACAGGAATTTCCCTCTACAGGTGCGTAGCACCTTTTGCTGGGTGCCTGCAATTACACGCTTGTGGAGGATTTCCGCCGTATCAACGCACGCATTGTGTGCTGATTACGGAGAAAGTTCCACAATCGTTACACATCACCACATAATCACTTCATGTTTTTCTTCATAAAAAAGGTGGTTTCATGCATCATTGACCTCCAATACAAGTTTTAAAACCTATTTAAGGCCAGCTCAAATATTTTACTCGAATACAGACTCGGATAGTGACGTCGGATATCCGAGGTCGAATCGGATATTCAATTAACTCGAATATTGAACTTCAAGTGAATTCGGATAGTTTACTATCCGAATTCGACCAAACTCGAATAGGATAATGAGGTATCCAAGCAACACTACCTGTAGGACTCAAAGCGCTTAGGCTTTCTCAGATGCAGTAATTGGTAGTAGCTAGTAAGATGAAGTATTAACACAGAGGATAAAATTATATTTCTGCTAATGCCAAACTGAACAGGTGGGTTTTCAGTCTGGATTTAAACACATCCAGAGATGGAGCTGTCCTGATCTGCTGAGGTAAGGAGTTCCATAATGTAGGAGCGGCATGACAGAGGGCTTTGTGTCCAAAAGTTTCCAGGTGGACTCTGGGTAGGACTAGATTATTAGAACCTGCGGATCTGAGATTGCAGGGATTGCTACGCATGCAGCTGCAACATTTCTTTCATGTATCCAGAGCCCAGATTATGTAGTGATTTAAAAGTCAGTAGATTGATGGTCTAATGCAAAAATTGTATGCAGCTTAAAAATTTGCCAGTGAAAAGCACATAGTGCTGATATTCATTGGCCCAATTTCAGTTATATACAGTTTTGCATGCAAGCCAGAATTATTAAGTATCTCATGGACCTGTTCTTATCATGAGATAAAACAGATAAGAAGACATATTTCATGAGAAAAGTTTCCTAAATCAACCTCAGGCCTGGGACCAACTGGAGCGCTTTTGTTTAGCGTTTTTTGGCGCTCCAACACTTGCCGGCCCTTTCAAAAATGTTTTGCCAATGTAAGAATATAGTGCTTTGTGATTTGTAGTGGGTCCCTGGCTTTACAGTGAGCAAGCTGAGCTCAGTGATGCACTAGAACTTTCAGCACCATTTCAGCACACCTAGCTGCCTTGCAGGGGCATAGCAATAGCCATAGCAGCCATAACAGTTGCTATTGGGCGCTTGCGCAGAGGGGCCTAGGTAGTACTTGATGTATTTACCATTAACTTTTTGTATTCCCCCACCCTATGACTTTGATTCACTGTCCATGGACTGTGTGCAATGTAGATTGTATGAGATTGTAAATTGCTCAATAGGGTTGAGGAAAATGGCATAACTCAATACTGCCTACATCTGATGGCCCCATGAAAGTTTTGCTATGGGGCCCCATAATATCTAGCTGGGGGACTACTAATACTTGGGGTACCTCTGGCTACCAATACTGGTGGGGTTGCCTAATTTTGGGCGGAACCACAGGCTACCTAAAACTGGTGTGTGTGTGAAAGAGTGAAAAAATGTACCTTTATAAAAATAAATAAATGTGTGTGTGTGTGTGTGTGGGGGGGGGGGGACCTAACCAAAATGTTGCTGTAGGGCCCCATGGTTTCTAGTTACGCCCCTGCTGCCTTACCTTTGGAAATAACATTTAATCCTCCCTTTGAGCAGCAGAGTGTTCTGGCACGCTTGAAATAATCTATACAGAAGGTAGGCATGGTGGATAAGTGGTAAGCATTTTTGCCTTACAGTGCTAGACTTCTAGGTTCCAACAAAGGATACCAACTAGTGATGGCCAAACATGTTCGCCAGCAGACAGCTTGTGGTAAACAACCATGGTTTGCCGTTCACATTTAACATGAACTTTATGCAAAGAAACTGCCTGGAGTCAGTGTAGGAAGAGCTGTGCTGCTGGTTGAGGGACAGGTAGTTCAGTTATGCAGTGCTATGTAGCTGCTTCTATAGGTGTTCTTCTCCTTGTAGTTCACCTACTAGGGACCCCAAAAGTCTTTGAGGACTGATCCTTTTGTAATTTTGTTGTTGTGGCTTGTGGTGTGGTATGGTGTGTAGCTAGTTTATAGTACACCACCAGTGTAGTACTGTGTAGTGTGTGTTACAGCCCGTTACTGTGTTACAATAAAGTGCTTGAGAGACCACACTGTACTACTTTAAAAATGTACTGTCACCTGACATTGTGACCGCATTGTACTTTAAAAATGTTGTGTCAACTCCCCAGACCTTGTCACACAAAATGCTTCACATTTGTAGTGCAGTGTTGGGCTCATACTGCATAAGCAGTAATTATTAGTGTTTACACATTAAGAAAAGCCTCTGTGTAAAATATATATTTTGGGTAAAAAATGTTGCCAATCATCCCATTCTACCATACCACTGCTTGTGTTTTGGGACAGTTTTGGCATCTTTTGAAAAGAAATTGTCGTGGCAAATATGCCCTCAATGTTTTTAAAGTTCGCCTGCCACTGTCCACCGCGAACGATCGGTTTGCAAACGTTCGCAGAAATTTATCACTAATACCAACCTCATGGAGTCTATAGTCTCTCCATATTTGTGTATTTTTTTCTCTGTGTATGTTTCCCTAGATTGTGGTAAAGACATTAGATTGCAAGATCTACTGAGGGATAGTTAATGACATGCTGTAAGGGATCGCTCCTCTTGGCCGCAGTATGATCTGAGGCAGTGACAGAGGTAGCGTCAGCTGACAGGATAGTCAGCTGACACTTAGGCACGGGTATTATTTAAATAATCTAAAATAATGGTTGCTGACCCTGCCTGGGATTGAACCCTGGTCTCCCACGTCAGAGGCAATGGCCTTGACCACTATGCTATGACACACAGTCAGGATGTTTTGCTGGTCAGCTGATCTCTCTTAGCTGACACTTAAACAGGATTATTGTCTGTGTGTGATTGGCTGCTATGTGCATGTGGCCGGCCACTGATTGGTTGCATGAAGTATTTAAACCTGCTGAGTGCTTTCTGTCATTGCCTGTGATAGTTTTGGCTGTGTGCTTCTGCTGGGTGTGATATTGCTGTTATTAGATTACCTGTGTACTGACCTTGCCTGGAAACTGACCTCTCTCTGATCCCTGCTTGTACTGACCTTGCCTGGAATTTGACTACCGTTTGCCTGCCGCCTGTACTGACCCCGGATTGCCTGACCTTGGTTTTGCCTTCTTTTTACTTCTGATATTACGTGTATGACCTTGGATTGTTACTAGGCTTTGCTTCTCCTGTTAGGTTCTGGTGAGTTACATAGTTCACTCTACATTCAGTTCCTATACCTTGCACCTACCAGGCCTGGGTGTAACCGAAGTCGGGCAGGTGTTATTTCCTCACCTCCCATTCAAGCGGGGACGCGCAACACAGGGTGAAGAAGGTGGTGTTAGATTGGGGCATAGGAACTTATCTGTGAACTGATAACTTGCCAAGCCTGACACATGCATTGCTCAGTTCACTCTGTAAAATGCTGTGGAAAATGTAGAAATATTACATTGTCAGTCCCGAGGGACATAAGTTCTTCAATGTACTCTGTGAAGATGCATAAAAACTGTGAAAATCTGTTTCCTGAAAATGTGTGAGATTACTTCAGGGATCACCATAGAGTCATACTCTCTGCTGACCAGTATGTTGCTGGAAAAATGTGTTATTACCATTCAAAAGCATAATCTATAATAATGATTTCCAAGCTGTCTGCTGTATGTATGTTTGTCCTTCCCGGACACATCCCCTCCTGCCCCGCTGTTATTGGCTGCTGCAATTTGCCACAGCTCTAAATTGAATGTTGTGCATGCAGTGGGTTGTGCCATGCACATGTGGCAGGATGGCACACACAACATCCAGAAGTATGGCGTGCTCACCTCCCCACGCAGCTTAGTGCGCACCACCAGTTAATAATAATCAATTATAGTAATTAATTAAAATAGTAATAGTAATTATAGTAGTAGTAATAATAATAAAAAAACTAATTATTTTTTGATTTGCTGTGCTTGAGGACAAGAAATCCACTGCCTCTAATACTTGTATCCATAGACCCTGAACAAACATGCAGATCAGATGTGTCTGACTCAAGTCTGACTGCATTAGCTGCATGCTTGTTTCAGGTGTGTGATTCAGACACTACTGACCAGAAAGATGAGCAGGGCTGCCAGGCCCTTGTGTTGTTTAAAGGGGAATAGATATGGCAGCTTCATAATTGCAACCGCCAATTGCACCCATATGCGCAGCAAAACACGCACGTGAAAACAAATAAAAATTATGGTCTCAGTTGGGATTGTTAGAGTGGAAGGGCTCAGCAGGATAGCGTACTAGTTAAGGCTGTTGCCATTGATGTTGGATTTGAGCCTTTAACCTGGGTTTGAACCCTGGCTCAAGATAGTATGTAAGGAGTCTTGGGTAAGGCTCCCTAATGATCCTTGTCACCAGTGGAGCGCACCCTAAGTGGCTGCAGCTCTGGCACTTTGAGTCCACCAGTAGAAAATCATGATATAAATGTTCTCTGTCTTGTCTACATTGCATGCGTTTTCTGCTATGTGGCAAAACACATGTGATTCAAATGAGTGTGCTCCCTGCCTATTTGTTCTGTTTTAATAACCTCATGCTTCACTTGCCCACAGGCGTGTCGGGTTGGAAAAGATTCAGCAGACAAAATAATCTGGTCAAAACTAGTTATGTACAGCACTTTCACACTAAATTCCTTGTGCTAAAACACACCTATGCCATAACATGTGAGTAGCAAACCTCTTGGCACCCACATGTGATATGTCAGGAGATCAGCACCACCAAAGTTTATGAATAATGAATATAAATATTATTTTTTCTTACAGGTAACAAAAATACTCGCTTAAAGGAAAACGCATCAACACACAATGTAGAAAATGGACCGGAGGAGTTGCGTAAGTGATAAGCATGGAATGAAAGTTCACTGTACAAATTACACTCAGACTCCGACTATCTATTGCTTATTGTGTTCACATGGCTGAATCAGGGACACTTCACATAGCACTGTCAGTGGCAGCTCAGATGCGCTAACATGATGGAAAATTCCACAGGTGCACTCTGTCTCTGATGTGGCATTCCTGGATATCTGAGATGCTTTAAACATCTGACTTGAATATTGGAATGCCAATTTGTTAGGGATGTTTTGTTTGCAGAAGTGTTTAGTTAGTGATTAAATAGTCACATAACATGTCAGTTCAACATCTCATGGTGACAAATGAATTTCTATATCTTTGTACTACTACTCATATAATGGTCAAGCTGGATGCTGACATCAGAAATATAATGCATAACCTGGCAACCACCATGCTAAATCAACAATTGAACATGTGTATGTTATGTATATCGAGGTAGGGCTGGTTTCAGGTGAAAATAGGGCCCCTGGTGGAAATGAACATGGCCCCCCATCCCCCTAGATATCGGCATCAGACATCCTTTGTACCCCGATCACCCATACAGCTGTATTAAGTGGCCATTGTCCCCCCCCCCCCCCACTTCCCTAGATGGCAGTATTACGGTAGTTGGCCTTTGCATCCCTCAAAACAATGCAGAGTAAACACCATGGGCTCGATTCACAAAGCGGTGCTAACCCAGTTAGCATGCCTAAAAGACTTTAGGCATGATAACCATTGCACCATGCTGGTGAAAAGCCAGTTTAGGTGTGATAAGTTTAGGCATGATAAGTTTAGGTGTGATAAGTTTAGGCATGCTAAGTTTAGATAAGTTTAAATCGCTTGCAAAGTCCCGCACGCAAAGCAGCGCCATTAAACTTTATACGAAGTGCACCAGACTTTGCTAGCGTAAAACTTTTGATCAGCTGTGCACTGCGGTGCTAACGCAGTTGGCGCTTAAACTTATCACACCTAAACTTATCACACCTAAACTTATCATGCCTAAACTTATCACACCTAAACTTATCACACCTAAACTTATCATGCCTAAACTGAGTTTAGGCATGATAAAGGGCTTTTCACCAGGGTGCTAACTGTTAGCACCGCTTTGTAAATCAGGCCCCATGGGCTTGATTCACAAAGCGGTGCTAACAGTTAGCACCCTGGTGAAAAGCCCTTTATCATGCCTAAACTCAGTTTAGGCATGATAAGTTTAGGTGTGATAAGTTTAGGTGTGATAAGTTTAGGCATGATAAGTTTAGGTGTGATAAGTTTAGGCATGATAAGTTTAAGCGCCAACTGCGTTAGCACCGCAGTGCACAGCTGATCAAAAGTTTTACGCTAGCAAAGTCTGGTGCACTTCGTATAAAGTTTAATGGCGCTGCTTTGCGTGCGGGACTTTGCAAGCGATCTACACTTATCTAAACTTAGCATGCCTAAACTTATCACACCTAAACTTATCATGCCTAAACTTATCACACCTAAACTGGCTTTTCACCAGAGTGGTGCAATGGTTATCATGCCTAAAGTCTCTAACTGGGTTAGCACCGCTTTGTGAATCGAGCCCCTTGAGTGTTGTATCCCTTCTTTCCTGCACCCTGCTCCAGAATTATGTGTCTTCCCACTGGCTTTTTATGTCTTCTCTGTGCAGGCATGGACACACTTACAGTGCATCTATTTAGGCACACACTGACTTACAGTGCATCTATTTAGGGGTAGCCATATTGTACACTAAGCATCTTTGACTTTATTCATGTGCACATTGACATAACATGCCAGTAAGAAACAAGGGCTGGAATACCGCAGCAGGGAGTCATGGAGACTGGAGAACTTAGTGAGGCAGGAAGAAAGATGAGCTGACCGGATAAGTGAGATATTGCGCTCTTCTGTGCTTGCTCTGCATTAACCCCCTCGGTAATCACCCCTCTGATGTGTCACACCTCCTGCAACCACATAGTGATACCACTGAAAGGGTCTCTTAATGGACTCTGGGCAAATTTTGCCCTAATAGAAGTGCTGGCCCTGTATGAGAGGGAAGATGGAAGATTTTAAGGATCTTCAACGAAGTATGAAATGAATAGTGTTCTGTTACGATTGGTGTCAGCACACAGAGAGAATCTGATTATTGATGATCTGCAGAACCACCAACAATACAGATGTATACCTGACTATGGATGATCTGCAGAATCACCATCACCAATAATACAAGTATGACTAACCTCTGGACACCTAATAAAGTGTAAGTGTTTGGTTCAACTGTAGGCTATCTCCCGTGGGGCGGGAGACACAGATAACGTCGGCCAGAGACCATCTGAGGAGCAGGTGGCCCTCGGCTGTGCAGGAACTATCTCCTAAGAGAGGGGATAGAGATAATCTGGCAGCCAGTGATTCCCTGGTAAACTGGGAATCAGACTGTACTGCAGCCAGAGGACTCCTATGGGATAGAGGCCCCTGGCTGTACTGCAGTAAGGACTCTGTGAGGAGCAGGAGGTCCTTGCCGCTCACTGACACTTGGTGGAATAGTGTCACGGGTAGTACAGACAGACTGAACACTCAAGGGATGAGTGACAGCCAGAAGGGTCGGGCAGGCCAGGTCGGCAACACACGAGCAGATAAGGTACAAAGACAGAAGGCTGATTCGGTAGCCGGGTACAGGAAAGGTTGGCAACTGGTAGGCAGATAGGCAGAGGTACCGAATCAGATAGCAAGAGAGAGGTCGACAGAGCAAATGGTCATAACAAATATAAAGCACAATCCTAGTCTGAGGTGTGAGGTCCTTGGTCTCGACACCCAGGAACTAGTCTAAAGAATAACACAGTATCCTAAGCTTGGGTGTGAGGTCCTTGGTCTCAACACCCTGGAACTGGTCTAAGGTATAACACAGCAATGACACAGTAATCCTAAGGTTGGGTGTGAGGACCTTGGTCTCAACACCCTGGAACTGGTCTAAGGTATAACACAGCAATGACACAGTAATCCTAAATTTGGGTGTGAGGTCCTTGGTCTCAACACCCTGGAACTGGTCTAAAGTATAACACGAGCGTAATCTGGCTAAGTGTGAAATCCCAGGTCCACCTGGTTCTAACACACTGTAGGATCTGACTAAGGTCTGAGCGCTCACACGTAAGTATTTGCAATGGCAGACAACCAGCAACTGACAAGCAAGATCTATATATACAACAGCGCTCCTTAGCGCCGCCGCCAGCCACTAAGCCAATCAGGAGTTCCGCTGGTATCAGCTGATCGTCCTGATCAGCTGATACCTCTCCTGCTGGCATAAAGGTCCTGTCTTCTAGCGCGCGCGTGCATAGCTCTCCATCTGTGTGCACTAGAAGGCCCAGGCAAACCAGACACATGCTGCTGTGCGGAAACCGCCGGTCTGAACGCAGACAGCCGCCCCGCCGCCAGACCGCGTGGCGGCATCTCCGCTATTCATCACATGTTCACATGCAGCGTTTCCCATTGTTCCTGAAAGGAGTTATCAGGCCAAATGTACAAAATGAACTTTACTCACCTGGGGCTTTCTCCAGCCCCTTGCAGCCGGCTGTCCCACACCGACTGCTCCGTTCTGTGTTGACAACCTGGTCTCTGTGCACGGTGTGGAGGCCAACCCTGAGGTTGTCCTCGCTGCGCATGCACGAACCGCCGCTGTCAATCAAGTCCACATTGTACATGGCTTACTGCGCAGCTGCAGAACTACCCTGCCTGCGCAGTAAGCCACGTACAACGTGGGCTTGATTGACAGCTGCAGCAGGGAGTCGCAGGTGCAGAACTACCGCGGACCACATGGCCATGATTGACAACGACGCTTCACGCAGCCGAAGTAAGGACGACCTCAAGGTTGGCCTGAACAGTGTGCAAGGAACCCGGGACGGCAGCGGAGAGCGGAGAGCGGAGCGGTCGACGTGGGACAGTCGGCTGCAAAGGGCTGGAGAAAGCTCCAGGTGAGTAAAGCTCCTTTTGTACATTTGGCCTGATAACTCCCAGGAAATGCTGGAAGCATTGTGAGCAGCATTCATTTCATACTCGTTTAAACAACCATTTTCAATGACATGTACAGTATATCGAATTATCGCTCTCCTTTCTATCCTTGAATTTGTCTGTCTGGGATTAGAGGTCTAGCATGCTGTTAGGCTTCATATCCTGTAATCCGCTGGTTTTCGCTAGTTTGTGGATTAAAAAAAAAATCCTTCTAGATTATTTTAGGCAAATCATCCCTAGCCTGGATGAACAGAGAGTATTCAAAAAAATGTGCCAGGCTACATGGTGAAGGCTTTCTGGATTTTTGGGACAATTACCAATTGATGGGGTAACATAGTCAATGCTACAAAGATATTCTCTTGTGTGCCCTGTACTGAACACAGATTGGCAAGCATATCCAAGGCTACTACTATTTTTGCCAACAATTGAATTGTGTCTTTATAATAAATACTATTTCTATGGTTTATATCATGTTTTTAAACAAATATTGAGTAAAGATATATAGGGGTTTTTTTTTGTCTAACGCATGTTTTTACTATATTATGTACTGACACACTATTTACTTTCACTTTCTATTTAAAGAAACCCTATTTCTTCTTTATTGTTCATCTATTTGGAGTATCAGTAGTGGCACCGGGTGATGCTGCTACCGCTAGTAAAAGATATTCTCCTTTATCAGCTAATGTGCAGTGCTGCTTGTTAGACATTTACAGCGGTGTGTACAGAGGCATATCTAGGGTTTTCAGCGCCCGGGGACAAAGACAGTTTTTGCACCCCCTGCTGGACAAAATGAGCATGGCCACACATAAAAATGTGGTCATGGTCATGGGTGGTGTCAAAAGTTATTTAGATAGCTATTTGTGCCCCCTCACCCCTTTTAGATAGCCAGATGTGCCCCCCTTTAAATAGCCAAATGTGTGCCCCTTTAGTTAGCCAGATGCGTCCCCCTTCACCCTGTTTAGATAGCCAGATGTGCCCCCTTTAGATAGCCTTATTCTGCTGCTCTTAACGCTTCTTCAGAGGTAGGAAGATAAGCAGGGGCACTTTGGGCAGCCAGCGAGCCGCCTCTCATGCACGTGGGGGTGCAATGGCCATGCTGAGCGCCCTCACAGTGCTGCGCCCGGGGACATGTGTCCCCCCGTGCCCACCCATAGCTACTCCTCTGGGTGTGTATAGAGATTAGATAGCAAGCTTGATATAGTCATCTGGATATCATTTTTTTTACAAGCTGCAACATTGCTTTTTCCAATAACATAACTTATCTGGGACAAACCACTGACTACACAATACAATAATACAGTAACATTTGTAAAGCACTTTTCTCCCATAGGAGTCAAAACTCATAGATATGTCTCAGATCAAAACTGGGTTGTGATAGTTTATATTCTATGTGTTTTCCAGGAGATTTCTAACTAGAGAAATCATTTTGTGTCATCTGTCATGGTGGCAGGTAGACGTTTTCCCCATCCACACATGATACAAAGTCATTATATAAATTCCCACGTGCATAGTGCACTATTGCGTCGAGTCTGTTGAATACTTGATGCTTATAGGCTGCTGATACTCAGGGAACACAGCCTCTCCTTTGTAATTCAGTGCCATGACATGTATATAGATACATGTGGAATGTAACAGTTTATATATAAATGACAGTTAAGAGATACCACTACCTTAGTTCAAAAGTTATCCATAGTGTATAATGTTTCAAGTTAATTCTTCTATGCAAGTTCTGGATGTGTTTATATCCAGATTGAAAACCACATATTCAGTTTGGCATTTTCAGAAATACAATTTTATCCTTTGTGTGAATACTTCATCCTACTACCAATTACTAAATCTGAGAGAGCCTAAGCGTTTTAAGTACTAGGGGAGAAAAGCACTATAGAAATGTTGTTGTTATAAACTTTGGATGTATGATGCTGAAATGATTAGGGATTAGATTTCCGAAGAAAACTTTAAAACCAATAACAATGTAAAGGTGGGTTGCAACTATGCACAATTGGTGGCTGCGGACACTGAAATTGCATTAACCAGTACAAAGCTAGCTGTGGCAGCAATAATTCCACTAAGGCGGTTGATGAAGACCACCTCTGCCCAGACTATGGTGTGTACAGCAGCCTTCAGCCAGGAATCAGCCCGACAGATTGATTTGGATGATCACTGGCCAAGAATATTGTTTTTCCCACTCACCCCAGCCGCTTTGTGATGTCACTCGCACGCTATTCTGTCGGCCCTCCTCCTGCCTGGCAACAGAACATGTTGGTAGCCTGCATGTTAGCGATTTGTCTGTACAATGTTGGCCCTGAAATATTGCCCAAGGTATTGGGTCCCGATCCCTACCCTTGGACATGGGTATGAGGGTTCTGTGTTATAATGTGATTTCATTACAATTTATGGAAATCCTAAAAAACCTGAAGTTTAGAACTTGGTTTTACTTTGCAGTTAACACTGAAGGGGTTAAGCCTTAGGGCTCGATTCACAAAGCGGTGCTAACCCAGTTAGAGACTTTAGGCGTGATAACCATTGCACTACGCTGGTGAAAAGCCAGTTTAGGCGTGATAAGTTTAGGCGTGATAAGTTTAGGTGTGATAAGTTTAGATAAGTTTAGATCGCTTGCAAAGTCCCGCACGCACAGCAGCGCCATTAAACTTTATACGAAGTGCACCAGACTTTACTAGCGCAAACTTTTGATCAGCTGTGCACTGCGGTGCTAACCCAGTTGGCGCTTAAACTTATCGGGCTTGATTCACAAAGCGGTGCTAACAGTTAGCACGCTGGTGAAAAGCCCTTTATCATGCCTAAACTCAGTTTAGGCATGATAAGTTTAGGTGTGATAAGTTTAGGTGTGATAAGTTTAGGCATGATAAGTTTAGGTGTGATAAGTTTAGGCATGCTAAGTTTAAGCGCCAACTGCGTTAGCACCGCAGTGCACAGCTGATCAAAAGTTTTACGCTAGCAAAGACTGGTGCACTTTGTATAAAGTTTAATGGCGCTGCTTTGCGTGCGGGACTTTGCAAGCGATCTAAACTTATCTAAACTTAGCATGCCTAAACTTATCACACCTAAACTTATCATGCCTAAACTTATCACACCTAAACTTATCACACCTAAACTTATCATGCCTAAACTAAGTTTAGGCATGATAAAGGGCTTTTCACCAGCGTGCTAACTGTTAGCACCGCTTTGTGAATCAGGCCTATAGGGCTCGATTCACAAAGCGGTGCTAACCCAGTTAGCATGCCTAAAAGACTTTAGGCATGAAAACCATTGCACCATGCTGGTGAAAAGCCAGTTTAGGCGTGATAAGTTTAGGTGTGATAAGTTTAGGTGTGATAAGTTTAGGCATGCTAAGTTTAGATAAGTTTAGATCGCTTGCAAAGTCCCGCACGCAAAGCAGCGCCATTAAACTTTATACAAAGTGCACCAGTCTTTGCTAGCGTAAAACTTTTGATCAGCTGTGCACTGCGGTGCTAACGCAGTTGGCGCTTAAACTTAGCATGCCTAAACTTATCACACCTAAACTTATCATGCCTAAACTTATCACACCTAAACTTATCACACCTAAACTTATCATGCCTAAACTGAGTTTAGGCATGATAAAGGGCTTTTCACCAGCGTGCTAACTGTTAGCACCGCTTTGTGAATCAAGCCCATAGGGCTCGATTCACAAAGCGGTGCTAACCCAGTTAGAGACTTTAGGCATGATAACCATTGCACCACTCCGGTGAAAAGCCAGTTTAGGCGTGATAAGTTTAGGCATGATAAGTTTAGGCATGCTAAGTTTAGGCATGCTAAGTTTAGATAAGTTTAGATCGCACGCAAAGTCCCGCACGCAAAGCAGCGCCATTAAACTCTATGCGAAGTGCACCAAACTTTGCATGCGCAAAACTTTTGATCAGCTGTGCACTGCGGTGCTAACCCAGTTGGTGCTTAAACTTATCATGCCTAAACTTATCACACCTAAACTTATCATGCCTAAACTTATCACACCTAAACTTATCACACCTAAACTTATCATGCCTAAACTGAGTTTAGGCATGATAAAGGGCTTTTCACCAGCGTGCTAACTGTTAGCACCGCTTTGTGAATCAAGCCCATAGTGTTTACTGTGCAGGGAGAGACAACGCATTGCAGTGTTCCTGAATTCTATTCAGAGCTTCTGATCAAAAATCAATAAATACTTTGATCTGCCTAAACGAGCACAGAAGACAGAGCAGTAGATTACTTCAGCAACTATATGTGGAATAAAGACTTTTCATTGTGTGCTGTGCAAGAGTCTGGTTTCGCGTCAAGTGCAAGATTGCTGTAATTGTCTTACTGTATATCTATCATAGCACTTAGGGCTCTGTAAACTTGTGTGATAACAATCTGTACAGTACATTGTGAGAGCTTGTCTCCACTCTTTTTTTCTGTGCATTTTCTGCACTGGAAAACTGCAACCATTGTTTGTTAATCAATGGGTTAGTTCACACTAGACTGCATTTTTCACAAGCAATTTATAGCAATGCAAAACTGTCAGACAACTAATGGAGAAAAACTGGCACACAGAAAAACTGACAAGTGGAGACAGGCCCTCACAGAGCTGGGACAAGGTCCTCCTGCACCCAAGGCTGAGACACCAAAGTGCGCCCCTCCATCCCTGCCACCTCAGCCATCACACACTGATTGCTATTAGACTAAGAAGCGCCACAGGGCCCACAACCTCCCTAACACCTTAATCTCTAGTTATCTGGCTTGCAGTCACTGCCATGTATCCCCTTTTCTTATTTCTTTCTGCTTCATACACAATTAGGAATGACAGCTGAATGAATTGTGCGCCCCCTTCTACACTGCGCCCTGAGGCTAGAGCCTCTCCAGCCTATGCCTTGGCCCGGCCCTGCGCCCTAAGAGCTACCTGCAATGATGGGATCTCTGGACCAAAGTCCTGAATCTAGAGATCCATTTTTTTCTCCTTTCTTTTTTTTTTTTTTTTTTGCTCTTCGCTGTTTGTTTTAACTTCCTCTGTTTTGTATCCTGGGAAATGGTTTTTGTGGGCTTTCCCATTGAAGCATCAAACACTTGAGATTATTTATACCAGGAACTGATGACATTATATTCATGGAATGTATGGCTCAGGAAGATGTTTTGTTGTGGAAAATTACAGACAAAAGATACAAATCCAGTTTAAACATTTTATTTTTTTATTATTTCATTAAAGAAAAGTATGAAATTACTGGCTTCAAAATGTCACAGATTATGATGTATTTATTGGAGCCTCACCTTAAATCATTGACTATCTTGGTAGAGAAGTGATATTGCATAAAATGAGCGTTTACTGTTTAATATAATGAATCTTGCATCTTATACTGTGGATAACTTATGATTGTACATTTTAAAGTGGACCTGAATCAGAACTTCCTCCCTGCTCTAAAAGATAAGCAACAGCATAATAAGATTATTAACAATAATTAAAGAAAAAAAATCTTTATTACAGCTGATACAAATCATGTAATCTGCAGTGTCTACTTCCTACTTTCATGGAAGCAGACATAGGGTTAACATCCTGTGTTTACATATTAGCTGCTCTGCAGAGGCAGTCAGCTGACACAGCTGAAATCAAATTACAACTTGTGGTTTGTCACAGATCAGGAGGAATTAGACAGGCTAAACTTTCTAAATACATACAGGGTGCATTGTTTTCCTTCTGTCCTGTGCAAGAGTTCAGGTGTACGTTAGCCAGCATTTGGCATTGCTGTTTTAAATTGCATGTAATAAATGAAAGGTGGATAGGACTGTACATACAGACAGTAGGGCGCTGTGTAAGGGCATAGTACTCACAGAAGAGTAATGACTGAGAATGCTGTAATGATCGCTGCTGCAGCAGGTGTTGCTGGAAGCAGTAGTGCTGCAGCTCAGGCAGTTCTGATGTCTTTCCATGCAAGCTGCATAGCTTTGTCTGTCTTTCCCTGCTGTCAGCTTGTGACTGATTATCATTCACCTGTGTGGGAATCTGCATGTCTGCTCCCATTGGATGACCTCAGTATAAAGATCTGCTTCCTGCAGGGTTTCCTTGGGTTTTCATAGCTTCAGCTTAAGCCTGCCTTGCTGTCGCTTTAGCCCCCGATCGTGTTTCTTGTTAAAGATACTTTGCTGGTCTTTGCATCATATATTGGTTCATTGCCAATATATATGCATACCAGCACGTTTATTATTTTCCTTGTATTTGTGTTACGTTGATATATCAGTGTCGCTGATGTATACGAACACGAACTGTTTATATCCTGTGTGCAGTTAGTCAGCTTTCCAGCACGTTTTGGTAGGTTGCGCGTACCGTGACCACCCGTGCTGAGGTAGTTACCCTGCTCCTGGTTCTGTTTGTGGATTGCGTTCATCTCTGCGAAGAGATAACGAATCCTTCTGAATCCTGTTCTGTTACCGTTTGTGGATTGCGTTCATCTCTGCGAAGAGATAACTAATCCTTCTGAATCCTGTTCGGTTACTGTTTGTGGATTGCGTTCATCTCTGCGAAGAGATAACGAATCCTTCTGAATCCTGTTCTGTTACCGTTTGTGGATTGCGTTCATCTCTGCGAAGAGATAGCGAATCCTTCTGAGTCCTGTTCCCTGTGTTACTCCATTCCTAGTCAGCGTTCCTGCTTATGTCATATATCGGTTCATTGCCGATATATACATATGTTAGTCAGACGTTACAAATAGTTTCATTGATAGCTGTAATTGTAATACGCTAGGAAAACATACTTATTGTATATTTATCTGTGTTACGTTCATCTATCTTAATCCTGCTGTTTTCTGACTGTCCTGTCCTGTCTTTGTGAGGCACGCCATCGCCGCATCGCATTGGCTGCCTCATTCCAGTCTGTCTGGTTTTGGACGCTTGCTGTCGCTAAGTAGCCGCTAGCTAGCAAGCGTTCATTCTGTCTACCTGTCCTGATCTCCTCAGTTCTGGTTTGTGCGCTCAGCGCTACTTTGCGCTGAGACGTTATAACGAAAGCATTGTTTGTGGCTGTCAGATCTGCACCGGCTCTGTGCGCCACAATCTCCTATTGCAGTCAGTCCTCCCCTCCACTATACTAGGGATAGCCTGTTTCCTTGTGCTAGTGTGTGTACCTCCTCCACGTCAGCTCATGCGTTGCATGCTGACTGTGGAGAATACACCACCAAGCCTTACATTATGAAAACCCCATTACCAATCCCCATTGTGGGGGGGATTCCCAGAAAGTATGACACTGTTAATTATGGTTCCTGTTCCTTTAAGAAATTTGAAGAACTTAGCTCTGAAACAGAAAATGAGTTTTTCTCTGAATGTGCCAGGTTCCTGACCAATCCTGATCTCCAAGCGACTCCTGTTTCAACCTGGGCACTCCAACTAAGTTATATTTTGTTTAAAGGGGAATTATTCCAGTGGGCATTTGATGTTCTCAATCATTCCGATTTGAAAGATAGACCGCTGGAATTTCTAGCGTTTGTGATCCATAACTGGTTGCGCATAGATCCATTGCCTTTTCCTCTTAATGAACTCCTGGCAGCAGGCCAATCAGCTGCTCCTTCAATTGCTTGCAAGAATGAGCAGCAAGCAGAAAGTGTTACTGATAATTTTCCTGCAGCTTTGAATAAATCACCAGCAAGGTCAAAGGCAAAACGCAAACGTTCTAAGAAACATGTCCAATCTGCAGAATCGTTATCCTTAGCGACTGAGACCTATAATGAGATTCTGCCATTAACAGATAATGAAATGCAATTGTCTTTCAGGGGAGTTAAATGGACTTATGAAACTACTAATGAACTTTCCTCCCTGGCTAGGGAAAATAAAGATTTTTGTTTAAAAGAATTATCTGAGTATGATTATGATGAGATATTACAGAGTATTGAACAAATCAACTTATTTGTGAACCAAGGGAAGTTTGCATACACTACAGTTCAACACTTGCTACAGGTATTGGAGATTCTTAAGAATAAGGAATCTGCCAATCACCTGCTAATTAACCCTATACATGTGCCTGCCACAATCATATCTGCAGACTGTGATCAGCCTAAATGTTTCGCTGTTAAGTATGCATGGGATCCTCCATTCGAGAGGGGAATGGAAGAATGATTCAAGTTCATTTTGTCAATTTTACAGTGCAAAAAGTGAAATGGTATTGAACGCATGCATTAAGTCAGCCTATAACCTAATAGAGGCTGGTGTGTGTAGGTATGACTGTGTGGCTCCTTTGATTGATGTGTGGGAACTGATTTTGGATGATTTTTATGTGACTCCGAATTCGCAAATTTGGCGTTCTGACCCGCCTGCTTCAGCACCTTTGGCTGATTCAGCAGGTGATTCGGAGCTCTTTTTGTGTGAAATTGAAGTTCCTGCAATTCCACCCTGTACCATGGATAACTCAGTGTTACTTCCCAGTAAAACAGAAGCCACTGATACATTCTTAACCTTGCCCTGCGCAAATTTCTCAGCAGAGAATCCAGAGGTCCTGCTGACTTCCGAGTCCAGCCTAGCCAGTACTCATGACTCTTTGTTTAGTGAAACAGACACCAGAAAAATCTTGCCTGTCTCTGCAAACACTTCTGCAGAAATTACCTGTGTTAATAAAGTTCAACTCCTGTCTGATCCAGCAGATGCCAATAGATGCACTACATCAGTTTCCGAGTCCCAGCAAATGAATGGTGATTCAGATGCGCAAACATTGTGTCTTGATCTTCCTGTTTCTACACCTCGCTCTAGTTTCGTGAATAGCTCAGAGCATCTGCTATGTGAACCTGAAATCGCAGAATTATTACCTTGTTCAGAAAATTTTCCAATAAATTTGCCCTGTACCATGAATTGTGCAGTAGATCTCTCCAATGAAACTCAGGTCACAGAATCATTATGCTGTCCAGCAGGTGCTTCCATGGTTTTGCCCTGCAATATGGACTGTTCAGTGATCCTGTCCAGTGAAGCTGTGGTCGCAGAGTCTTATGCTTCACCCAGTACTTTGGATACTTTAAACCCTCTAGCAGAGGAGGCTGAAGCACTGCTTACCTCAGTTGGTGTTGCAGTAATATTCACTTGTCTAGCAGCTGTTTTGGAATTACAGTCTGCTCTAATAAAACTTGATGAATTTCTGCCCAGCAAAGCAGAAGCCATTGAAATATTGTCCTCGTCAGCAAGTGTGTCAGATACCTTGCCCTGTACACAGTCTGATTTAACCAATGTTGTTGAGTCCCTCTCCAGTGTTGTAACAGCCGAGGAACTCCAGCCCTGTCCTCTGAATGTTTCAGAAGTCTTGCCCTGTAACATGGATAATTCTGATTCTCTGGTCAAAATAATATAAATCTCAGAATTTCAGTCCGGTCTGATGAGTGTTCCTGAAACCCAGCCCTGTATCCTGAAAGATTCTGGTTCTCTGGCCGCTGTGGCAGAGGTTCCAGAGTCCCCTTCCTGTCCAGGGAATTCCTCAGTTTTGCCTAGTCCAGTGGGGGCTGCTGCAATACTGACTTGTTCTGCAGCGCCTCATGAGCTCCAATCCAGTGTATTAAATGAGTCTCTGTCCAGTCCAGAGGTAGTTGTGGAGTCCCTATCTGGTTCAGTGCATACATCAGAAGATTTGTCCTGTCTTGTTAGTGCCCCTGAATCTGATTTGTTACTGACTTTGCTGGAATCAGCGACATCTAAGTCTGATCCAGCATTCTCGTGTAAAAGTCCAGTAGTTGCGAAGTTTAGTCATGATGATTTTTTTTTGGCCAGTCCTGGTTTTGGTCCTGTCTTGGCTGACCCTGAGGCTCACAGTTCCTTGACATGCCCAGAGGTTTCTCTTGTGCCGGTGTGCCCAGATGTTCTTTGTGTGCCAGAATGCCCAAGTGTGTCTAAGGTGTTAGCGTGCTCTGATGCTTCCTTAGTGGGAACACGTTCTGATATTGCCAGTCTGCCTGCATGCCCAGAGATGGTTCTGGTCCCTGAAAGCCCTGATATTGATGTTTGTCCTTGTGGCCCTGACTCGGGAATTGCCCTAGGTTCCATAGGGGTTCTTGATGGTTCTCCATGTGAGCCTAAGGGGCATTCTGACCTATGGGGATCTCTTTGGAGCTTCAAGGTGTTCTGGGAGGTCTCTGAGAAAACTTGTCCTGGTGCCTTGGACTGGTTCAACAGTGGGTTTTGCGTTGGTAAAGACAGTACCGGTGGGCATTGCAAATGCTTTGGCATTTCTGAACGGTTCCTGGAAGGCGGTGGGTATCGCTCAGGGAGTTTCGGAGGGCTTTCTTCTGGAAATCATGGTTCTGATGGGTGTCACACTGGGGCTTGTAGTACTGATGGGCATGGTTCTGTAGGTTCTGGTTCTGATGGGTCCAGTCTTGTGGGGACTGATTCTGGAATTCGGTCTTGCCGGGCTGTCCCGGTCATCATGAATTATCAGTCAGACTGTTTTGTTGGGAATTTCAGTTTTGAAAAGCGTCTGGAATCCGCTTTTAAGGGCGGGGGTACTGTAATGATCGCTGCTGCAGCAGGTGTTGCTGGAAGCAGTAGTGCTGCAGCTCAGGCAGTTCTGATGTCTTTCCATGCAAGCTGCATAGCTTTGTCTGTCTTTCCCTGCTGTCAGCTTGTGACTGATTATCATTCACCTGTGTGGGAATCTGCATGTCTGCTCCCATTGGATGACCTCAGTATAAAGATCTGCTTCCTGCAGGGTTTCCTTGGGTTTTCATAGCTTCAGCTTAAGCCTGCCTTGCTGTCGCTTTAGCCCCCGATCGTGTTTCTTGTTAAAGATACTTTGCTGGTCTTTGCATCATATATTGGTTCATTGCCAATATATATGCATACCAGCACGTTTATTATTTTCCTTGTATTTGTGTTACGTTGATATATCAGTGTCGCTGATGTATACGTACACGAACTGTTTATATCCTGTGTGCAGTTAGTCAGCTTTCCAGCACGTTTTGGTAGGTTGCGCGTACCGTGACCACCCGTGCTGAGGTAGTTACCCTGCTCCTGGTTCTGTTTGTGGATTGCGTTCATCTCTGCGAAGAGATAACGAATCCTTCTGAATCCTGTTCTGTTACCGTTTGTGGATTGCGTTCATCTCTGCGAAGAGATAACTAATCCTTCTGAATCCTGTTCGGTTACTGTTTGTGGATTGCGTTCATCTCTGCGAAGAGATAACGAATCCTTCTGAATCCTGTTCTGTTACCGTTTGTGGATTGCGTTCATCTCTGCGAAGAGATAGCGAATCCTTCTGAGTCCTGTTCCCTGTGTTACTCCATTCCTAGTCAGCGTTCCTGCTTATGTCATATATCGGTTCATTGCCGATATATACATATGTTAGTCAGACGTTACAAATAGTTTCATTGATAGCTGTAATTGTAATACGCTAGGAAAACATACTTATTGTATATTTATCTGTGTTACGTTCATCTATCTTAATCCTGCTGTTTTCTGACTGTCCTGTCCTGTCTTTGTGAGGCACGCCATCGCCGCATCGCATTGGCTGCCTCATTCCAGTCTGTCTGGTTTTGGACGCTTGCTGTCGCTAAGTAGCCGCTAGCTAGCAAGCGTTCATTCTGTCTACCTGTCCTGATCTCCTCAGTTCTGGTTTGTGCGCTCAGCGCTACTTTGCGCTGAGACGTTATAACGAAAGCATTGTTTGTGGCTGTCAGATCTGCACCGGCTCTGTGCGCCACAATCTCCTATTGCAGTCAGTCCTCCCCTCCACTATACTAGGGATAGCCTGTTTCCTTGTGCTAGTGTGTGTACCTCCTCCACGTCAGCTCATGCGTTGCATGCTGACTGTGGAGAATACACCACCAAGCCTTACAAATGCTTGTCCTGCTGTTAGTATTTCATGTGAGTGTTTCACAAACACTTAAAGGTTTGGCTGCTTCGTACTAGGCAGTGGTGTAGCTACAAAGCCATGGGCCTCAATGTAAATTTATCACTGGGCTCCCCAGTACTGTTTATGTAATACATTCTGGGTCCCAAAACCTGCATGCCAAGGGCAACCACAGTTTAACAGCGGCTTAAGAAGGGGGGGTGAAAGGGTTGGGTAATGAGTAACGCTATTCAAAGCCCGTAGAGAGCAGATGATTACCATTATGGCATCAATGAAACGCTAATTGATCAGCTAAAGAAGAGCCCTAGATAGTGGTCCTGATAACAAGTAGTGGTTGCAACACTTGCATTCCCTGTTGCTGCACTATTCCTTTTCCTACCCAGTAGCTCATTAGGCATGCATGTACAGAAGTTGTGCCATCTGGACTTTGACAGCTGAACAAGAGCATTATGAGTTGATTTGTGGGTAGTGTATGCAACCCAGGGTGTGATTGTAAACAAGAGTTCATGGAGGAGAGGAGAGATAATTTAAGATGCATTATATCAGGCCTCCATGTGCTCTCCATACTCTTGTCTTGTCTTGCCAGTGTGTATAATGCATAGTGGACATTGTGGGCTGCAATGGATAACATTATTCTTACACGTCAACACCTATTTTGTGCAGTTGCCTGCAGTCAGAAGGGCTTATCCAGGGCGTGAAATACAAGGACACTCTGACATCCACCAGAGCTAGTTGCAGCGTTATTGGGTGAGTACCTCCATAGAGGGTTCATATTGGAATGTGAATAAGATTCACAGGTCATGATCCCTGGGCTCACCCACTGACAAGCTATGGAAAATACTGAAATAGGAGACCAGAGAAACATGTAGACTGGTATGTCATGTTCATCATCAGGTAAAAAGTAAGATCATAAAAGGTTGAGGTTACTTCCAGGTAATCACAGTGAAACAATTTCAGACAAGCCAAGTTCATTAATAGGTACTCAGCCAGGAACATGGTCAGGATGACTAAGCTCTTCAACAGATAATCAGAAAGAAGGATGCTCAGACAGGCCAAGATGATCAATAATGGAGCCAAGGATATAGGTATTAAGTGAGATAACAGGCAAAAAAGGTATTGGAATGCTCACTACTGGCTTGAAGTTGAGACCTTTTTGATAGAGAATGCATGGAATGTCTTGACACGATTTTCATGCCTACATAGACTAATTGTGTCCTGTTAGACGCATATGTATGTGCTTATTCCACTCAAATAGTCACAGGTCTGCTGATATCTATGGTCACAAGACTTCTATGGTCATGCAAAAATCAGGGAAGAGAAAGAGGTCTTGGAAAAACAAACCGCACCATTATTCCAAATGTAAACAATCTTTATTAGACACCATTCAAAATACATAAAATCATTTAAAAAGAGATACAGCTGACAAGCAGCAACTCACCACAATACATGAATTGTGGACTAATGGTCAATAAGTGCCTCACCACCTCTGTGCACAATCAACCCTATCACTGCATAAATTGTCAAAGATCAGGTTCAATAACTGAGTCCAATATAAGGCTGAGCGTCTTACGTGCCTCCCACCGCCCTCATCTGAATACTGCTGGCAATTCCAGGACCCCTCTGTACCGGTATATGTATGTTTATACACCCCATATATGTGTTTTTACTTGCATTACTGATCCCTATATGCACTGTCCACAAACCCTTACCCTGAACACTCATGTTTTTTGAACATATTGCTCATCCCTTATTCTCAGCACTTTAGTCACTATAGGGATTCTATATTGTCGCACTTTATTTTGAGGTTTAGACCCGGGTCTGGTATTGCCTTATATTGGGCTCAGTTATTGAACCCAATCTTTGACAATGCATGCAGTGATAGGGTTGATTGTGCACAGAGGTGGTGAGGCACTTATTGACCATTAGTCCACAATTCATGTATTGTGGTGAGTTGCTGCTTGTCAGCTGTATCTCTTTTTAAACAATTTTATGTATTTTTGTTTACATTTAAAATGGTGGTGCGGTTTTTCAAGACCTCTTTCTCTTCCCTGATTTTTGCATGATGGTTTTTGTCTTGGAAGCTGCACACCAACACTATTGAGGAGTGCAGATTATTTCAATTGTATACTAAGACTTCTATGGTCACCTACTTCTATGGGCTACTATAGCCTATACCAATGGTCCTCAAACTAAGGCCCACGGGCTGAATGCGGCCCCCTGAGGCTTTTTCACTGGCCCTCCACTTACAACATGTATTACTTATAGATGCGGTCCACTGCATCTTTTAAATATCGGTGGCTCACATATAGAATAGCAGTGCTGGCACCACCAATCCACAGGGAAGCCAGCGAGCAGTGGTTTGCTGGCTTCCAATCCAATTCTGCATCAGGTGACACTGCTGTCCAATTGGATGACAGGTTGTCCCCTGGGTATGTGTCACTGTCTGGCGCAAAGTTTTTTTTTACTATCTGCACATGCTGTGTTGGGGGCATAATATCTGCTTTGGTTAAAGGAGTCATTAAGCAAGTAATGCTACCCAGAGTACTACTTACCTGGAGCTTCCTCCAGCTCCTGGCAGCCGCTATGTCCCTCACTGCAGCTCTACTCTCTGCCACTGGCTCCTGGTCCCCAGCAGTGCCTCGCCAAGTGTCTACTGCTCCTGTGCAAGTGTGTTAGTCACTTCCGGAACGTACTAAGCAGGTGCAGTACACTTTGGACCACGTGGAGGTGATTGACATCGGCGCTCGCACAGTAGAGGACGACCTGGCGAGGTCGGCCTCTGCACCGTATTACTTGCTTGATGACTCTTTTAAATGGGAGACAAAAGGGCTGCACGTGTTAACAGGTAATAGTTTACACTACCTAGGTTCAATGTAATGTTTTCTACATCATATTATGTAAACTCCAGCACCCCATTAGTTTGAAGTATGTTGATCCAGCCCTTGATCGAAAAAGTTTGGGACCCCGGTCTATAATATAGTCTATACTATATGTCATACAGTATATGTTATATGGGCTACTATAACTTAAAAAAGGAGGATGCGAGGATTCGAGGAACCTGCTGTTGGCTATGCCAAAGCCATATTTATCTCATAGATATACTTGACAACTCTGAGGTCTCCTTCATATTGATGGCATACACTATTATTATAATTTATTTATTTAATGCTGACATTTTTGTACAGTGCTTTAGAGTCCATTGGACAATTCCTGTTACTAACTTGCTCAGGATGGAAAGGGTTCTGAAGAAAATGATGTAATAAGTAAGATTGCTAACCACATATCTACCATGATAAGCATACTTTGACTCACCCCTTTATTGAATCCGCCCTCTTCCACTTCAATTCCTTGCACTGATCGTAGCCATTAAAGAGTAACTGTCAGGCTGCAGAAGCTAATTTAAACCTCTATTCTCCTGTGTTAAACAGTTTAGAAGGAAGCCCAAAAGCCATTAGTGAAGATAAAAATCTCAGTTACCTTTGATGTGTGCTTATCAGCAAGTCTGTTATAGACCCATAAGGACTCAAGCCGCATACTAAACTGCAAAGCATTCTGGGGCCCTCCCCTCGGCTGCTAATGAGACGTTACAGAAGCTTGTAATCAGTCCAGCGTGTAGCACTGATAAATCTCGGGGCAGAGTACTCTGCAGGAGTCAGCTATTGTTCCTAGCCACATGGCTCATTAATATTCACTGCACACTGTGTTGTTCAAGTAGGAGCTTATCTGTGATCAGGAAGCAGGCAGGACATGACGACACATTTGACAGAAAAACATGGAGCCTGCCATGAGCTGTCAGGAGCATCTATCTCTGCATATACTATATACAAATTCTGTGAAATCCAAACGTGGACAGTGAAATGCATATGTAATGTAAGTACAGCCAATCTTTAGCTACTGATATATGTGTTTATTTTCTCTGAGACCTTATACCTAACAGCTCCTCTTTAACCTTCTTGGGACTCGTGGCATCTGTCTGTGATTTTCCAATGTGAAGTCAGTATACTCCTTAGGTCGCCCCCACATAGCTTACTATTGTACAAGAAAAGGGAACACTTTTGCTGCATATTATAATGAACAGAGTAATTCAAGTACATGTCAAAATATCTTGCTTTGTTCTTAATGAAACCCACATTGCATTTTGATTATTATTCATAAATCTGTCTTAATTACTTTTAGAAGATTGGGCTAAGATATTGGCACATATTGTACTTGTTTGAAATGAACAATTTGTACCTGTTCTGGACAAATATAAATCTCCTGCCAGTCACCAGAACGAACGCAGCATTAACACTTTGCAAGGAATTCTAAACAAAACAATAAGTGTTTAATGTGCAAAAAACATTTAACCCTTATATATCCATAAAATGAATTAAATAAAATTACCTGTGTCTGTTTGTCTATTTGTCAAGTGGCTGACAGATTTGTTGACTGGCCTGATAATGGGGAAAACACTTGAGATAATGGTACACATGCCTAGCTGTGCTTTTTCGTGCTACTATGGAATATCATCCACATGGCTTATCAATACTAGAAATAAACAAAAATACCCATTTCGTTTTCTTGTTAGTGTTGGTGTTCGAATTCGGGATCCTGCATTCAGAAACCCGAATTATGCAGAACACTACACTTCAACACCCAAGCTAGAGAACAGGGTCACGGGAAGGTCATTCACGTACAGCTCACTCCGTGTTTCATGTAAATCTGATCCTCCTCTTTCCAACTTAGAAGAGGGATGCATTGGAGTGAAGCACGATGTGGACTGCAACCCCGTGACCCTGTCCACCAGCTTGGGTACTGAAGTGTTTGGCATATTTTGGGTTTTTGAATGCAGGATTGCATTCGAAAACCAACACTGTCTCTTGGGATTTGGCAAAAAAGGCACTTTTTCTTATTTGCTTTGGACATTTTGAAATTAACATTAGTCAAAGACTTACCTAATTCTTGATCCTACTGAAGTATAAGACAGTTGAAAATATATTCTGTCTTTGGCTATTATCGTCACATCTGCACAGGTTTTCCCAGTACGACTAGTTCCTCCTTCTTCAGTTCTTTTCCAGTACTTCTTTAGCCAGCCTCATTTCTGAGAACCTTTGGCATTCTAATCCAAAGCCATGTTTATTATGGTTCCATTCTGCCTGCATAAAGTATGTCCTGCCTGGTTCCACATTCTCTTTTCAAACTTTGCCCATGTTTTGTTGGTTTTTCATTTGCAACAAATCATGGATTTTCATGCTCAATCATTTCTACATTTTCTTTAGCAAATGATTATTCACTTGCATGAATCAATGTGGTAAGGATCTTGTGTCCTTGATAAGCCACCTTCTCTTGAGTCTTTATTGGTTTCACTTTGCACTCTGGAGACTGTCATGCCTACCTAGGGTTACTGCACATATACTCTTCACCATCTGACCTGATCTGCCTCACTCAGCTGTTCAGAGGCTCTCCTGGTCTGATTTACTGTTATTGTAATACGTGACAATTACCTGCAATTGGTAAATGTCTTGTTTATGCATTTAATATACAAAGGGCTGCTAGCTTGTCCACACATGGGTTCATGCACTAGCTGCTGGAGTGGTTTGGGAATTCACTTATTCTCGGCCTTCACCTTGCAATGATTATCAGGATATCCCTGGTGATGCTATTTTTTTAAACGTTTTTTTTTTTTTTTTCTCAATGCAATGTATAGAAAATATTACTGCAAGCTCAAGTGGATATTATTTTAATCTTTGAATTTTTTTTATTTAGCTGCCACATTCTTATTTATCATCACATTTTATATCTGTCCTGGACTACATTTTGTGGATGAGTGCAGCGGAGCCAGTTATTTCCTGAAGCCAAGATTTTCAGATTGGGGCATAACTGTGACCTGCCAGGACTCCAGCAAAGATTTCCCAGCCAGGCTAACCCCTTCAGCAAAGCCCTGCCCCCCGCCTCCATAAGTCACAGTATGTAGATGTCCTCCAGCCCCCCCTCATACCCCCCCCCCATTTGACAGAGCGGCACTGCTAACTTTTGTTGCTTTTCAGCATACTGCATGCATGGCATGTGTGTGTGATCTCACACATGCGCAATGCGCCGGCAACCACATGAGGTGCGAATCCGGAAGAGGAGTGCAGACACAGTGGTGGACACTGTGCAGGTAAAGTATTAATGCAACGGCACTGGGGAGGATACATGTATGCTGGGTTGACAGCAGCCAATGGTTTTCATTGTGTTTGTCATATGCTATTATCGCATGCCGTTTCCGCCATGCACCCGATCAAGCACATCAGGCCAAAATTTTACAGCATGTCTGATTGATAAAATTGGTTGCATTGTCGATGGGGCATGCATCAAATCTAATGCTGCCAAATCTAAAGATGTATGGCCACCTTAATAGTTAAAGGGACACTATGGCGAAAATTTGTAAAATTTAAAATATGTGCAAACATACAAATAAGTACGTTTTTTTTTCCCAGAGTAAAATGAGCCATAAATTACTTTTCTCCTGTGTCGCTGTCACTTACAGTAGGTAGTAGAAATCTGACAGAGGCGACAGGTTTTGGACTAGTCCATCTCTTTATAGGGGATTCTCAGGGATTTATTTTCAAAAGCACTTAGTGAATGGCAATTGCTCTGTCCAACTGCCAAAAAACTGTGTAGCGAGCAGGGAAGCTAGCCAGCATCATTATTTAACCTCCCTGGCGTTCTATTAAAATCGCCAGGGAGGCTGCGGGAGGGTTTTTTTTAAATTAAAAAAAAACTATTTCATGCAGCCAACTGAAAGTTGGCTGCATGAAAGCCCACTAGAGGGCGCTCCGGAAGCGTACTTTCGATCGCCTCCGGCAATCGAAAGTAACAAGATAGGCCGCAATGAGCGGCCTATCTTGTTTCGCTTTCCTCGTCGCCATGGCGACGAGCGGAGTGACGTCATGGACGTCAGTCGACGTCCTGACGTCAGAGCCGCCCGATCCAGCCCCTAGCGCCGGCCGGAACTGTTTGTTCCGGCTGCACTGGGCTCGGGCGGCTGGGGGGACCCTCTTTCGCCGCTGCACGCGGCGGATCGCCGCGGAGCGGCGGCGATCGGGCAGCACACGCGGCTGGCAAAGTGCCGGCTGCGTGTGCTGCTTTTTTCAGATTGAAAATCGGCCCAGCAGGGCCTGAGCGGCGACCTCCGGCGGCATACCCCGAGCTCAGCTCGGGATTACCGCCAAGGGGGTTAAATCCTTTTTAGGGAATATCTTTATAAAGAATAAAAGCCTTGCCGAGAATCCCCTATGAAGAGATGGACTAGTCCAAAACCTGTCGCTTTTGTCAGATTTCTACTACCTACTGTAAGTGACAGCAACATAGGAGAAAAGTAATTTATGGTTTATTTTACTCTGAAAAAAAGTGCTTCTTATTTGTCTATGTTTGCACATATTTTACAATTTTTCGCCATAGTGGCCCCTAAGATGAAAAGACAGATAAGTGCTCCTATTCAGTTAGCTTTTCTCCTGCGTATTCTCCCAGTAGATACATTTTCATTTTATCTACAAAATGATTTTTCGGCACCTGCCAATTGAAAAAGTACTAAAAAGTCAGTAAAGAAGTCATATCAAACTTGTTTTAGGTATTTTCTATCTTGTTAGGGGCTTAAAAGATGTTTTATTGATAAAGTGTCAAAAGACATAATGTTGTTTGGGTTATACCTTTAATGACTAACTGTACACAATTTTTCTACAAGCTTTCGAAACTTTAAGTTTCTTCTTCAGGCATGTTTCAGTACTGGTTCAGAACTTAAAGATTCAAAAGCTTGCAGAAAAATCTTGTACAGTTAGTTATTAAAGGTATCACCCAAACAACTTTTGTTGTATGGTCTTCGGATTCTTTCGATGACTAATACTGGACCTCACGCAACTGATAAAGTGTGAAATTATTTCCTATGAGAAAACCCAAAAGAAAAGTTTAATTGAATAGGATCCAAGGTAATTAATGAGATGAGGAAAGATAATTCCTGAAATGTGACAGATGAGGAAGGTTCATTCATGAGGTAAGCCAAATAAGGATAATCTAGAGATAAAACGTATAAAGAGACATCATTCATGATATAATGCAATATAATTTATGGGATAAGACAGATAAGGGCCTTGATTAATGTACAGTAGCTACTGCCAGCAGAAAACCCTGCATTGTGCAATAAGCATGACCCTAAGTACAAGAGTAACACAACCATTGCAATGGTAATGCGCATTATGAAAGTAGTGTAATGATCTCATAATCCACAAGTACCACAAGTCACACTAATTGTGCACTCTGGTACTCTGCTGGCATTAGTACTGGTAATATTACCAAAGGTACAGGAATCATGGCCAAGGATAGATGATCCATGCGATAAGGCAGGTACAGGTGATTCACAAAATGTATCTTAAGTATTATCTATACTATTGGGCTTAAAGTGTACCTGAGTTGACTTAAAAGTAAAAATTCATACATCCTGGCTTCCTCCATCCTCCTTTGAACTGATCGCTCCCTCGGTGCTGTCCTCCATCTCCCAAATCCTCCACAATCCTCCTGGTAACTTTGGCCAGTCAGCACATGTGTAGCGGTGCACCCCCATCACGCCCCTGCAGCTGGGAACGTTCTGCACCTGCGCAGTAGTACTGCACAGGTGCAGAATGCTCCTGTCCATGGGAGTGTGCACATGTGCAGTAAGCCCAGACTCCGGAAGTTACCGGGAGCTATAGCGGAGAATCCATAAAGAGGAGGGTGGCACTGAGGAAGCGATCAGGCCGAAGGGGGCTAGAGGAAGTCCCAGGTATGAAGGAATTTTTACTTTTAAGTCATCTAACATTCTCTTTAACTCACAATCTCTCCTTATCAGTTTTATCTTATAAATTATCTATCCTTATTTGTTTATCTTATAAATTATTTCTCCTTATAGTTGAGGTTAAAAATAGGTTAAGAGAAGTAATTCATGAGATATACTTTATTATTTAAGGCTGTAAGGACAGGCAATTCATGAGCTAAGACATATACAGGGCCGGTTTAAGTGGCCCTGGGGCAAACTATAGCTTTGGTGCCACCAAGCACAAAGCTTCTTCCCCCCCCCCCCCCCCCCCCCCGCTATTACCCCTCTGCTCCTCAGGGCCCTGCAAGCAGTCATAAATACCTATTAGTCCCGGTGGGTGCGCAGACGGGCAGCGGCTGTACTCTGAGACACGCTGTCTCCCTCCCACTCTATGACCCAGCATGTCATTTGTAAACACGTATTTCCTTTTACAGATTGTTAAGATCAGAGGCACATATTTTCCAAAATTGCTTGCCACATATATTTAAAGGAACCCTAAGCTCAGACTAAAATCGCAATTTAGACTTACATGGGGCTTTCTCCAGGGCCTCCACAGCCTGCAAGGTCCCCTGGCGTTCTCCTGGCTCCACTCCTGGTCCTGCGGGAGGCTCTGAAGTTAGTCTGAGCTCAGGGTCCCTTTAAATTCAAGTGCTCATCTACTCCACAGTGATCGTACCGGATTATGAAGACTGGTAGTGTCAGAACTTTCTGCTACTACCCCATCAGGTTGTGCAGCTGTGGATAATAAGCAACAATTGTTCTTTCTGTTACAAAGTTTCAATTCCAGACTGGAAAAGTAATTCAACCAGGGCTTAAAGTCAGTCTTCGTATTCCATATATGCCTGCAAATAGAAATGATACATTTAATAACATTAAATTGCAAAAACATTTGTGTAGCCCTTTACATGTTTGTAGCACATCTGTAGCAAGTGTGGAACTTTAGTTTGAGTCTGAGTCTTGGTTCTGACTTATGTTCTCATTTCCAGGTGCAGAAAAAAAAATCTGTTTAGGGAATTATGTTAGAGCTTTAAACATGCTGATAATGCACCTTTGTTATATTACAGCAAAGTAATCTGGTTCCAAAGTAATCCTCCTTATTTTGTTAACATTTGTTGATTATGTAACATTAGCAATGAACAATTGATTGCAGAATGCTCAACAATTTGTCTTCCCTCCACTGACTTTGATCTACCTTCCGGGATTAATGAATTGCAACATGCCAAATACACAGTTCACTTCACTTCACTAATAAAATGTATATAAAACATCTTCATTAATTTATACATGTAATAAGTATAATTTATCCCATTGGCTTTCTGACCTTGGTTAATGTTTTTCTGGAAACCTGCGTAACATCTCAAAATGTATTGAACGGTAATCTTTTCCTTTTGGTTGATAGTTATCCAACTTAAACAATTGTTCCCTTTCTTTCTTATTAAAGGTCATGGTGCTCCTGCTCTTGTCACTTGTTCTCCTGTGGCATTAAGCATAGGGATGTTATGTTTGATGGATCTCTTTCAACTTTTTTCCACACCGTACTAAATACAATGTTTCTGTGAGTTGTGCCTGCTATATTATATGCTGAGTGGATACAAATGCTGGGGTGCTGAATTAACTGTTTACAACCTCCAACTCCAAGTATTGCTGTTTTTTGTTTACCAGGGATTGGCTTCCAAAAAAGTTTAAACTGAATAGAAACATTTCCATACTGTTCTTGTTTTTTATTAAAACATCATAACAGAGGCTGTGATGTAATATAATAACTCATTGTAGCATTACACCGGTCCTAGCTCTCCTGCATATAGGGCCAAATCTGTTACCCAGTGTAGGGGGGTAGTATGCCACATTTAATTGACAGCCACCACCGCCAACTCATAATGCAAAACCTGTGGGGGTCTAGGGCAACTAAAACATTCGGGTGGAGACACCCAGTGTAAGTTTCAGACTGAGATATATTTATACTAAATCAATATATAAAGATAAGAGAAACAAGGCCTTATCTCTCAAATAGCAACACACCAGTGTAACTGGAAAATATTTTTTATTGAACACACCAAATTGGACAATGCATTTCAGGGTACTCTCCTGCTTCTTTAGGTCAGTATAAAATGAGCCTTAAAAAGAGTCTGTCTATACTTGCATGAGCTCCTCCAAGTTTTTTAGATAGGGTGGAGGGGGGTAAGATTCTGTTTGGGGTCTTTATATTTCTCTAGCAGAGCAAATGTAATATTTTCTTACAGAAATGATGAATGAGATCCCCCTGTGCTACAAGCCTGAACAGAGGAACAGGGGTTGAGCACAGTTTGCAGCAACACAGATACTGAGACATGGAAATGATGTGCAATAGTATTTATCGCAAAAAAAAAAAGTGCATACAACAATACTGAAATATAATGCAAATTGAATGCAACCCACATGCATAACACTCTATATACAGGGAATTCACCATACAACAAAAAGCAATGTGCAGTGCACACGCTTAAAGAGGACACAGAGGCATGTTCTCTGCCTCATGACATGCCTCTGTATCCCCACACCGCCGCACTATAGGCCCCTGAGATTTGCAACATTATTTATCGCTTTCTCAGAGGTAAACATAGGGAGAAGGATTCCCTGTTCAAAATGCCCCCCAGGGACATTTTTCAGGGTTTCCAGAGCTGCCATTGGGCAGCTCTCTCTCCCTGACTGCACCCCCTGCCGCTCCCCCGCCTCCCTGCACGCTGCGAGAGACACAAAGTCTTGGTCACAAAAATGAAAATGGTTTTTGCGGCTACCTGATCCGCTCTGCCCCATGGATTAGGTAGCCTACTTTTTTTTTTACTTTCTCTTTAAAGCCCTAAACTAATCTAGCTAAATACATACACCAAATATATATATATATATATATATATATATATATATATATATATAGACAGAATATATACACCGATCACAGTACAAGGGAGCAGGCAGGAAGCAAGATCGCGGCAGAATTAAAGGTTTGGCAACAGAGTGGCATACACAAGAAATCAGGAATACAATGGAACCAGGATTGTCCAGGTACTCAAGCCTGTGAGCACAAAGTTCTGGCACAGATTAGTTTTTGCAGGGCTCTTATATAGGGAGGCCACACCTGCTGCATGATTAGGCCACAGAGCCATCACAGAGCAACATTTTCAAATACCGACCTGCCTCCAGACAGCATAGAGCCACCTGCTGGTGGAACAATGGAAGTCCAGGACACACAAAGTCAATCGAGCCTTCTACTGTTGGAATAATGGAAGTTCAGGACAGCCCAAGTTAATGCTGCCACCAGCAGGCAGAAAGTGGAAGAATGTGGTTTCTAACATCCTGACTGACTTCAAAACCAATGGAGTACCGGGAGCTGAAAATGTTGAAAGATCTTCTTAGTGGAGAAAAAAAACGCACCTTACAACCACTAGAGGTGATAGCAGGGGAGAAGGATATCCACGGCACTCCGCCAAAGGAAGAAGCTCACAACAAACTCGCCATATAAGGACTGACACTCACTGGTTCTTGGATGTGCTCATGGTCAAACTAATAATAACTAAATAATGTATGAGCCAAAGGAGTAGAAGTCCGGTGACTGTTCATAAAATGGATCCATTTGTGTGGCAAGACTGCATACAAATAATTCTCACTCAGACCTTACGCATGAACAATGGGAAACATTGTGCCAGTCTGTACCAAGGTTTCCACCCCATGAGCCCCTTGCGAATGCAGCACCGTATGTATGCACTCTGTGATATGATCACCATGTGATAATTATTTGTATGCTATCTTGCCATGCAAATAAATCCATTTTGTGGATGTGGACGGTGCCCGGACTTCTCTTCCTTTGGCCCATAACCACTAGAGGTTCTGGTCACTTTCCTCAACACTAATATCAACACTATCCAAAATTAAAAATGTAGTATTTCTGAAGTCTAGCTTTCAGGTTACATTAAAGATGGAAATTTAAAAAAGATATTGAGCAAAAATGCGAAGTTAAACTCCTCCATTAGATTCTCTGGGCAAGTCTTCCAATGTGTCTATATCTGATAGCACTCACTTCCTAGTGACAGTTGCACTATTATCCTCTTCTGCCACTTTTAACTGGCTCCTCAACTGCTCATTAGCATGTATTGACCAGTCACCTGACATAGAATTTAATGATGTTGTTAATACAAAAACAGTAATCTTGTTAGTCACTGAATCTATTCGTGTAATGGCATTTTTCTCTAACAAAGGTAAGAAAGAGTCCCATCCAAAGTGGGGTTAATGTATTTTTTTTATCCCACTCTGATCTACCTTAATGGGACCTGCAGACACTATAATAGCATAAGGTGGCCATATATCTAGTGATCTGGTGTCCAATCTACCATTCAATTCAATAATCATTATCGAATTGGATGAAAATTCGATACACACATGAGACCTACGTGTTATAATGCTGGTAGCCACATGGGCCACCAATGTAGAAGTACATAAAAACAGGGAACACCAAGAGCCCCAATAGTGTAATTCGTACTGGACAGGGTGGCAATAAGTTTGTATTGCTAAATACTCACAAGTCAGGGTCACCAGCAGGCAACCACTGTAAAGGCAGGTGGGGAGATTGTCCTGACCCCACTCAGGATTAAGAATTCGCTCTCTGTAGACAGGAAGAAAGGGTAGCAACCCTCCACCAAGGGTGGACTCAAAATTGTATACAATGAACAGAGGCGCCAAAAGTATAAGATTAGATTAAATGAGCTTAAAAACCAACTTAAATGGCAAAATTGAAGGAGGAAGTGGTGGTCCTTAAGACCACCACTTCCTCCTTCAATTTTGCCATTTAAGTTGGTTTTTAAGCTCATTTAATCTAATCTTATACTTTTGGCGCCTCTGTTCATTGTATATAATGTAGAAGTACGGTGGACAGCGGACAGGTAAAGTATTTTAACGGACGGGCACCGGGGAACACATTAAACATTTTGGTGGATATGGGGCGGGATTAAAAGGCCTATTCCTGAAATATTTCATTCTGAAATCCATTAGAAATTGGCCTGAGAGATCATCTCTTGGTAGAATCTGCATATATATATATATATATATATATAGGTGCAGAAAAAGAGCAACCAAAATTGCCTCTGACCCCTCTCACCCAGCTCACTCCATCTTCCAGCGCATGCCTTCAGGAGTAAGATTCCAGTCAATCGCTACCAAAACCTCCAGACACAGGAACAGCTTTTTTCCTCAAGCGGTAGCCATACTTAATGCTGAACCACGTTAGAGCTGCTAGGACTTGATAGTAATCAGCACAGAACTGTAAATGAACAATTCTAACATTGCTTACTGCAACTATACTTATAATGTCCTTGACTTGTAATATACACATGGTCTGCCCTTGTATTGTTTTTGTTTGTGTTTGTGTTTGTTAAGCAACTGCCAAGACAAATTCCTTGTAGGTGCAAACTTACTTGGCGAAATGGCGAAATAAAATTGATTCTGATATATATATATATATATATATATATATATATATATATATATATATATATATATAGGCACCTTTACTCCTACCCTATCCACTAGTCACAACTACAGCAGCAGTGACAGCCATAAAAACAGAATAAAACAAGGCTGGTTTAGTTTGTAACTTTTTTCTGTGGGAAAAAACAAAAATCTATTGACGTATAATGCAAAACAAGACCGTCAGAAACACAACCTTGTTGTTAGTGAGCTTAGGACAAATGTGTTTTCTGGAGATACTGTTTTGCAAAGCATCTGTGTTTTCCCAGCCTACACTAGAGTGACAGTATGTGACACATGAAGGCTCAATGGTATTGGAGGAGAGGGAACACTCCTTTCTACAGGTTAGTAACCTGAAATCAGAATGAGGTCAGAGGACGTGTATTTTGAAAGCTAAATACACAAAAAAACACTGTTCCTGGAATTGATTGCAACATTTATTTATTTTTTTACTTTAGTGCCAGTCATCCCGCAGTACAGTGAAAAAAGAACATGTTTTAATGCACTTTTCAGACATCATAGGCAAGTTTACTCCAGGTTAATACATTATTTTATGTATGTTCTGCTGAAAGGAACATGCAGTGTGCCTGAGGTACACCAACCTCTGCTCAAATGTTATCTTTGGGGGTGGTACTGATGAATAATAACCACCTGTGAATTACATGTATGCACAAGAACGCCTTCTGTTTCCTGTAGAGAGCTGTCTAAGCCGGCTGGAATATTCTCTGCTTTATCGGGAAACATGCAATGTCCATGCTTGGAGTTTCCTGAACCCCCTCACACACACACCACAATTGAAATCTATATTCTATTTGTGTCCTTTTAATCATGGCCATAAACAGTGCACATTTTATTTAAAGATCTTTTAAATTCAATCAAGAACATGGAGAAGTTTGTCTGAAACATGTACCCATCTTTTGCCACATAAACACAAAAAGTTTGGACAGAAGTGTTTGGGATACAGAATGGTGGCTCTGTGAGGTTTTGGCAATGGCTAAATTAAATAATTAGCTCATCAGACTGCAGAACAGCATTTATATATGCTATACTTGTCATGATACTTATAATGGCCAAATAGGCTGATGTTCAGTTACATAGGTAGCTTTCAAACAATGGTTTTAAATATTCTTGTCACTTTTTGTGGCATTGCAGTATAAAATAGTTAATATGGGCACCATATTGACCGCTGGTGGGTCATCTTCTCGGCCTGGTGCAAGCACAGAGAGATCACCCTGCACAAGGGAAGAAAAATTAAGTGCTTTGGGGATGTGGGTGATCTCCAAATAGGTTTGGAAAAGGTTATTGCAGCGACTGGAGGAGAGCCTTGTGTGAGCCCCTCAGGTCCAGGGGCCCTGGTGTGTGGCAACTTCTCCATCCCCTATTGCTATGACACTGATCAGTACATATTTTCACTTCAGGTTTAATGTACGTAAGCGGTAAAATGTCTTTTTTTGTTTTGCTGTGACTACGCTAATAATATTTACAAATAAATGACTTTTTTTGCATCACTGGAATTTTTTCACTCTTGGTTGTAGTTAACAAATTGGCTTTAGGGTAAATTTTTCTCTATTAGTTCAGGACATGCTGAGTAACTATAATATTTCACCTTTGTTCCCTACTCACTCAAGTAGCAAAATACAATAGTTCTCTGCTGCAATGGTATTCACTGTATGCGTTTCATGTGTACGTACTGTATCTGTGTTTCCATGTGCTTGTATTTCACCCTGTTTTGGTTATGATTAGTAAAAGTATTTAGAATAAAAACATATGATATGGACATGTGATGTCTGATAAAGGTTTCTATAAATGTGGAATGGAATGATGAACTTCCGGGAGGAAGGAGAGAGTTTGGTGTTTTATCTGACTTTTGTATTAACGTGGATCTGAGCTTAGTCCACAAAAATCTTTGTAAACATAAGCATTACTCTACTTGCCATTGCCAAGCTGCTTCTGGAACTAAGATGGCTCTCTACTCTGAACTGGGGTTAAGGAATAACATTCCATATGATCCTATTGCAGTCTATGCATTGGTGCAGAGACTGTTATCAGTAGAGTTGCTTGAGGTTGCCTACTTTGAGGACTGCATGGCTAAACACGTAAAACATTCAGCATTGATCAAATGTCCCAAATATGAACATCACTGGAATCAAGAGAAAAAATATACTGGTGGTTTGTTTTGGTCTCTGGAAATCAAAATGACACAGGAAGACTACCAAATGGTCGAGGAACATAGTGATATTTAAAGGACACCTGCGATAACAAGGATGTGGAGGCTGTCATTATTATTTCCTGTTAAACAATACCAGTTGCTTGGCATCCTGCTGATCGTTCAGGTCAGTAGTGTCTGAATCACACACCTGAAACAAGTATGCGGCAAATCTAGTCAAACATCTGATCTCAATGCCTGTTGAGGGTGTACGGCTAAAAAGTATAAGAGGCAGAGGATCAGCAGGACAGCCAGGCAAATTGCTTTGTTTGAAAGAAATAAACTCCATATTCCTCTCACTTCAGGTGTCCATTAAATAAAAATGGGGTAAAATATGTACAGCAGTAGGAAGGGGTCATTTCATGCTGTTTGGAAAGCAATATGGAAAAGAAAGAAATTCTTCTTTTTACTGTTTTGTGGATTCTCTTGTTCCTTTTCATGTTGTTATGGAATCACGCCAGCCTCATATACATACAAGACAGTGTTCAGCTAAGGTGGGCCATCAAATTCATCTCGGCCAAGAATCTAGCATGCGTTCAGGTGTCCCTCAAGGTCTGCCGAGGTAACATAAAGATCTGGCATGCTGGAGCATTAACCAACCATTGGCGGCTGAGTGCATTGTTCCCTCCCTTATCTGAAGCTGCTCCATTGTTCCCAGCGCTGTAGCCCCTCCTCCTTACTTCATAGACAGAGAACACATAGCTCAGTTGTTGCCTAGGTATGTGTCTGTACAGCTTACAGGTAGTGTCATCAGCAGGATGGTGTTCAATCCTGGCAGGCAACATACATTGAGGGGAAACTGTGTGTGCGTATGTACCTTAAAATTTTCTATGATTTTAAGTAGCAGTATATTTTTCTTTATATGTCAGTGTCACCAATGTTTGTACACAGCATCAGCAGCACCGTGGCAAAAAAAAAAAATAATAATAATTTTTAAACACGTCAGTCAGGTTATCTTCTAGAATAAGCCTTTTCTGTCTGGTGTCAGTTGAGCAAACAGTTTTATGTATTGCTGTAGTCCCCAAAATTCCTTATGTCAACATATACAGCATTGTTATTTAACAATTTAAATTTTTCATAAAAACAGTAACACATAACAGTGACTGTGGCAATTCACATATGCTTGTAAAACTGGATTGGCTGTGCAACCAACCACAAATATATGAACACTAACCTGAGCCATTCATTTTTTTTTTAACAAGAACAACAGAGATTGACATGACAATTACCTTTTAGCGTATCAAAAAAAAAATAAAAATAAAAAAATAAAAAAATTATATATATATATATATATATATATATATATATATATATATATATATATACAGTGCCGGATTTACAGCTCAGGAGCCTATAGGCACAGAAGTTCTTGCGCCCTTAACTCCACCCCTCAGCACAAGCCACACCCCTTTTCTTGAAATAAAACAATGCAAGGTAATCCTGGCCCTGTACAAATCCTAAGGAAATTTTTTTATTATTGGTATCAATCCTACCATATTATTATGCATTTATATAGCACTGACCACTGGTGTTCCTTAGTTAACTTATTGTTGTATTCATTTTTTTATTAATTTATAAAGCTATGAACTGAATTACACTTACTGGTACCTTCCTATCAATAGAATCTACCTGTCGCTGAATTCTACTTCTTATCTGCCCGTGATATGACTTTGTACTCTCAAAAGTGCTGCAGAAGATGTCAGTGCTATATAAATACATAATAATAATATGGTAGGACATTAGACTATGACTATGGTAGGATTAGAGTGTGAGCTCCTCTGAGGACAGTCAGTGTCATGACTATGTACTCTGTACAGTGCTGCAGAAGATTTCAGTGCTATATAAATGCATAATAATAATATGGTAGGACATTACACTATGACTATAGTAGGATTAGATTGTGAGCTCCTCTGAGGACAGTCAGTGACATGACTATGTACCCTGTACAGTGCTGCAGTAGATGTCAGTGCTATATAAATACATAATAATAATATGGTAGGACATTAGACTATGACTGTGGTAGGATTAGAGTGTGAGCTCCTCTGAGGACAGTCAGTGACATGACTATGTACTCTGTACAGTGCTGCAGAAGATGTCAGTGCTATATAAATACATAATAATAATATGGTAGGACATTAGACTATGACTATGGTAGGATTAGAGTGTGAGCTCCTCTGAGGACAGTCAGTGACATGACTATGTACTCTGTAATGTGCTGCAGAAGATGTCAGTGCTATATAAATACATAATAATAATAATATGGTAGGGCATTAGACTATGACTATGGTAGGATTAGATTGTGAGCTCCTCTGAGGACAGTCAGTGACATGACTATGTACTCTGTACAGTGCTGCATAAGATGTCAGTGCTATATAAATACATAATAATAATATGGTAGGACATTAGACTATGACTATGGTAGGATTAGAGTGTGAGCTCCTCTGAGGACAGTCAGTGACATGACTATGTACTCTGTAATGTGCTGCAGAAGATGTCAGTGCTATATAAATACATAATAATAATAATATGGTAGGGCATTAGACTATGACTATGGTAGGATTAGATTGTGAGCTCCTCTGAGGACAGTCAGTGACATGACTATGTACTCTGTAATGTGCTGCAGAGGATGTCAGTGCTGTATAAATACATAATAATAATATGGTAGGACATTAGACTATGACTATGGTAGGATTAGAGTGTGAGCTCCTCTGAGGACAGTCAGTGACATGACTATGTACTCTGTACAGTGCTGCAGAAGATGTCAGTGCTATATAAATACACAATAATTACAGTAATAATAATAGTACCCCTGTAGCTAGCTCCGCTGTAAAATCCTCAGTTATAGTTCTACCTTTATAGTTCCCCCAGATATAGCTGTCTTCTTATATTGCAAAATATAATAATGCTTCCCCTTGTAGTGCTCCCCTGAAGTATGATCCTATGCAACTGAGCTGACCCTCTGAGAGGTAGGGGATACACAATAGGCAAGAGGGCATTGAGAGGAGGGAGGTCGTAATTATGGACAGAGAGAGAAGGTTGGCACAAAAAGAGTGAGGCTAGGCAGAAGTAGACAAAGCGAGAGAGTAGCCAGAGAGAGAATATGCAGACAGAGTATAAGAGTGGACAGAAGGTCAAAGATGAGGGTGTACAAAAAAAAAGAGGGGGGGGGGCAGGAGAGGAGAGAGGGAGGGAGACATGAGAGAGAGGAGTGAGAGAGAGAGACATGAAAGAGGGAGACAGGAGAGTGAGGGAGACAGGAGGGAGACAGGAGAGAGAAAGAGACAGGAGAGAGAGAGAGGGAGACAGGAGAGAGAGAGAGAGAGAGAGAGAGACATGAGAGAGAGAGAGAGAGAGGAGTGAGAGAGACATGAGAGAGTGAGAGAGAGAGAGAGAGAGACATGAGAGAGGGAGACAGGAGAGTGAAGGTGACTGGAGATTGAGGGAGACAGGAGAGTGAGGGAGACAGGAGGGAGAGGGAGACAGGAGGGAGAGGGAGACAGGAGAGAGAGGAGTGAGTGAGAGAGAGAGACATGAGAGAGAGAGGCAGGAGGGAGAGGGAGACAGGAGAGAGAGAGGGAGACAGGAGGGAGAGGGAGACAGGAGGGAGAGGGAGACAGGAGAGAGAGGGAGACAGGAGAGAGAAAGAGACAGGAGAGGGGGAGAGACAGGAGAGAGAGGAGTGAGAGAGACATGAGAGGGAGTCATGTGAGAAAGGGAGACGTGAGAGAGGGAGACAGAGGAGAGAGATACAGGAGAGAGAGAGAGAGGGGGGAGACAGGACAGACAGAGAGAGACGAGAGAGGGAGACTTGAGAGAGAGAGAGAGAGAGAGGAGAGTAACAGGAGAGACAGAGAGAGGAGAGTAACAGGAGAGACAGAGAGAGACAGGAGAGAGATGAGGTGGAGAGAGAGACAGGGAGACATGAGAGAGGGAGACATGAGAGGGGGGGGAGAGAGACACACACTGAGGCATGAGAGAGAGGAGATAGGGAGAAAAGAGAGAGAGGGAGACAAGAGAGACAAGGAGAAAAGAGAGAGAGGGAAAGAGAGGGAGAGAGAGAGAAACAAGGATACATGAGAGGGAGACAGGAGAGAGGGAGGGAGACGGGGAGAGAGAGAAAGAGAGGAGGGGGGGTATGGAGAGGAGCAGGGCATGGAGATGAGCAGAAGATACAGTACACTGGCCAGTTGAGCTACCTGACATATTCCAAAATGTCCATATGCATATTATGACTTTGCTACATTGCCCTCCCACTGACTCACACAGTGCTAAGGGACTCCTACACTGTGTCTCCCTTCTCACCCGTGAATCCTGTGATGATGATGATCACATCTCAGCTCAGCCTGCACACGGAGGGGAGAGGGGGAGGATCGTTCAGCTATGCAGCCTGTCACCACATTCCAGCAGTGCAGACGCTGTCTGCTACGTCCATCTTTGGAATCGAAGTTCACTGTGACTGTCCCAGCTGGATGGCTCCCTCCTCAAGCAGCACGTGCTTGGCTGCTCATGCCGCTCTCAGCAAATGTGACAAGAGGGGCGGGTCACAAAGAGCAGCTAAGGAAGAGCCTGGCCGGGAACAATCAGTGAAGGGCTGGAGCGGTCAGTGGAAACATCAACAAAGTCATGTGCTGTGCCACGCCCCCCGCATGCCCCATGAAGCTATGCAAGTGCCCTGCACGAAAATACAGGGGACACAGGCTGTGCAGCTAACACTGGGCAGAACGGCACTGTTGCAGGAGGGAAGGGGGAGCCGGAAACCTGATCGGCAGAACACTGACATTGGGAGAGAGAGATGCATGCAGCACTCCACCTCCGATACCAGGCAGAGACGCTTTGCTTTTGCTGACTGCACACAGAGAGGGGAAATGCGGAGAGGGGAGCCGCCTCTGTAATATAAGGCGCCTGTAGGCACGTGCCTACAGTGCCTTATGGTAAATCCAGCCCTGTATATATATATATATATATATATATATATATATATATATATATATATATATATATATATATATATACACATATATATATTATGTGTTTATACAAGTTGTGTTTAAAATTATTCAATCCCCAATGCTGTAATGGGTTTTAGGGAATTTAGTGTACATTTGTAATTGTGTTCAGAATGAAATCTTAAAGAACCAAATGCAACTAAAATGACATCAATTGTTTTTTGTAATACAGTATTAAATGTTTTTTTTTGTGATTTCTTTATTTACGCAATTATTCAACCCCTTACTTCTACCACTCTTAAGAACAACAGAGGTTCATTCAAGTGTTTTCGATCAGGTATTGAAAACACCTGTGGATGTTAATGAACAGCAATCAAGCATAATAAGCACCAAATAGGCAGATTTAAAATTACTGTGATACTCAGCTCCTTCTAGACATTTACTGGTGTGTTTACAAACATGGTGAAGTCAAGAGGATGGTCCAGGAAGACAAGAGAAGAGGGCAATGGCTATAAGAAGATTGCAAAGATGTTAAACTAACAAGAGACATAATAGGAAGCATTATTTGCAAAGTCAAGGCAAAGGGCACTGTTGAAACGCTACCTGGTCGTGGCAGAAAGACGATGCTGACTTCGACTGCTGTGCGCTACCTGAAGCGCAAAGTGGAAAAAAGTCCCCGTGTGACTGCTGAGGAACTGAAAAAAGATTTGTAAGATGCAGGTACTGAAGTTTCAGCACCGACAATAAGGCACACACTGTGCAATGAAGGCCTCCATGCCGGAACTGCCAGGCGCACCCCCTTGCTGTCTCCAAAGAATAAGAAGAGTCGACTGCAGTATGCCAAAAGTCATGTGGACAAACCACAAAAGTTTCGGGATAGTGTTCTGTGGACTAATGAAACAAAATTAGAACTGTTTGGGCCCATGGATCAAAGCTATGTTTGGAGGAGGAAGAACAAGGCCTATGAAGAAAAGAACACCTTGCCTACTGTGAAGCATGGCGGGGAGGGGGGGGGGGGTCAATCATGCTTTGGGGATGTTTTGCTTCTGCAGGTACAGGGAAGCTTCAGCGTGTGCAAGGTACCATGAATTCTCTTCAGTACCAGGAGATATTGGATGAAAATGTGATGCAGTCCATCACAGACCTGAGGCTTGGGAGATGTTGGACCTTTCAACAGGACAATGATCCCAAGCATACCTCCAAGTCCACTAGAGCATGGATGCAGATTAAAGGCTGGGACATTTTGGAGTGGCCATCGCAGTCACCAGACATAAATCCGATTGAGAACCTCTGGTGGGACTTAAAGAAAGCAGTTGCAGCGCGCAAGCCTAGGAATGTGACTGAACTGGAGGCTTTTGCCCATGAAGAATGGGCTAAGATACCCGTAGATCGCTGCAAGACTATGTCAAGCTATGTTTCACATTTAAAAGCTGTTAAAACTGGAAAAGGATGTTGTACTAAGTACTCAATTTCAGTGGGGGTTGAATAATTTTGAACACAACTGTATATTGTATATGTATATATATATATGTATGTGTGTGTGTGTGTGTGTATATATATATATATATATATATATATATATATATATATATATATATATATATATATATATATATATATATATACGTATATGTAGCATTTATCATATATATTATGTAACTACAAATCTATGCACATGAAGTTGAGTAAAATCACAGAGTAGATGTGACACATCACACAATAAAAAAAAATTGAGTATTAGTTCTTAGTTCAAGCTAGATAGACTGTGTAACTACTGTAATAGTACATGCACTAAGCTGTGTCCTGTAATTTATTTTAGCAAAAAACAACTGTGCCAACAAGTGATGCAGTAAAGAAATTATTATTGTGTATTTATATAGAACTAACATCTTCTGCAAAGCTTTACAGAGTCTATAGTCATCATAACACTAACTGTTCCTCATCATCCCCATGATAGTTATAGTATTATGTCCTTATTAGTCTAAAGGTGTCCACTAACGATCCATTTGTACTTTTCCATTTGATAGTATCAGATTCAATATAGTTGATGGTGCAAATCAACAACACATGAACTGGTCATCTATATGATTAATGATTGCAATTACCAGTAGGTCAAACTTTTGGTAAAATTGGATCCCTAATGGGAACTTTAAGGCCAGTTTTAGGTGCCGTCAATTAACCTAATAATATGTTTTCAGATGTAGAAGGAAAGCACAGTGCATACCTCCCAACTTTTTGGGATAAGAAAGATGGACACTTAAAGCGGAATATAACCCTGCATTTCAACTTTGCTCTAAAACATTATTTACAGCATATTATATGCAAAAAGCATTTTTTTTTACTAGACCAGCATTGGAAGGGTTAAACACAGAGGTTTTAAGTTCTGTGCAGACGTTCAGATAGTTACATTCTATTTAGTTATATGTATATATTTAGAAATGTTACACACTCTTTGGCTGTCCTCCAACTCCTTCTCAGTGAGAGAGATGAGTCACAATAAACACTTAGATACATTTATGTAAACAAAAAGTATCTAACTCAAGTTCGGATGCGTCTGCAGAAATCTCCAGGGACTTTAAAGCCTTGTGTAACCCTTCCAATGCTGGTCTAGTAAAAAAAAAATGCTGGTTGCATATAATATACTGTAAATAATGTTTTAGAGCAAAGTTGAAATGCAGGGTTATATTCCGCTTTAAGCCACACCCATGCCACACCCCTAATCACGTCCCAGACACAATCCTAATCACGCATACAATAAAGATTTCATAAGAAAAATATGTTGTTTTATAATTCAAACCACATTGGTCATTTCTACCCTGGTTTCCCTTCATATTAACATTGGTAAATAAGAAATAAATCAATTTAAAGGATGGGAATAAAGTTTTTAGAGTCAATTAACACATTTTTTCAGTAGATAAAATACATATTTTTACATAGATCTGTACGTTAGTTGTCAAAGAGGAACAAATGGGGAAGAAAGAGGGACAGAGGGACTTGGTTCCCAAAGAGGATTGAGAGCTATGAGAGTTCCCGAAGAAAACGCCTGTAAACAAGGAAAACATAAAAAAGTGGGTGCCCCGACAGAGCTTGGAAAGAAAGATATTTTAATATGTAGCCAGGCAGCTTGGTACAGTGAGGCTGCATAGAAGGCAACCTAATACCGTATGTCTTGTTAATTGCTGTGAAATGAGCTGAGAATTATGAGATTTTTAAATCAGTAATTATAACCAAACATTTTATAACTGCCTGCCGAATATATAGGAGTGGAAATGTTATGCTTATGGTCTCGTTTTCACAGGTAGTACAGAGTAGACTGGTCCAAATGTTTCCTACTCTGCCATGCAGGCACATTTCATAGCCCCAACTTTATTGCAAGGTGTGTTATGTTTATATTATTTATTTTTTGAGTTGCGGCTGTGTAATTGTTTAGGCTCATAAAAGGATAACAGTAAAATTAACAAGCAAGCATAGAAATAACATAAGCAATATATAGATTCATAATTTTATAGTGATGTAAATCTATGCACACACATAACAGAGATAGCATAAAAGTTTACTCACATAACTGGGTAACACATGAAATAACAAACATTGTAGCTTATGCTAAAAAAAGTGATTGTGCTTTTGTGCATAATGTAGATAACTTTTTGCAAATTTCTCCAGCGATAACAGTAATACTGCAACTGCTGGAATATAAGGCAATACATGACAGAGCTGTTCATCTGGAAAATGAATACTTCATGTACTGTTATCCATTATTTTAATTCCTATACTCTCTGTTTTATCTATACTGCCCATCATAATGGCCTCAATTCACTAAGATCATGCTGGAGATAAGGCAAGAGAAAACTTACCTCCAGACAGTAAGAGAGTTATCTTATCTCTTCATTCCTTAAAGTGGACCCAAATTAAAAATACAAGATTTCAGAAATAAAATCTATTTTCTAAATTATAATAATAAATAGCAGCCTTTTTTCAGCTGCATGATGACAAATATAAAATATTTTACATTTATTGGAGGAACCCCTCCCTTCCTTTCAAATTGCCGGGATTTTTCCGGCAAACTGGTGGAGTAGATGGTGTCCGGCAATGGAGGAATTGCTAATGGCTGCCCCCAGTATAACCCTAGCTATGAAAAGAGAAGGGTGAAAAGCATGCACTGAAATGATCATAGGTTTGAAGGAGTGTTTATTTATCTTTGTATGTGTCAGAGTGGTGCAACTAAATATTTTTTATTAAAAAAATGTTTGGTTTGGGTCCGCTTTAAGTTACCTCCTCTGTAGTTAATTTACCTCCTCTGTAGTTATTTTCACACGCAGGTAATAAACAGCCTGTCTTTAACTGTGGAGTTATTTTAAGGATTGAAGAGTTAACTTAAAGCGGAATATAACCCTGCATTTCAACTTTGCTCTAAAACATTATTTACAGTATATTATATGCAACCAGCATTTTTTTTTTTACTAGACCAGCATTGGAAGGGTTACACAGGGCTTTAAAGTTCCTGGAGATTTCTGCAGACGCATCCGAACCTGAAATAGATACATTTTATTTACATAATGTATCTAAGTGTTGAATGTGACTCATCTCTCTGACTGAGCTGGAGGACAGCCAAAGTGTGTAACATTCAACACTTAGATACATTTATGTAAACAAAATGTAACTATCTGAGCTTCGGATGCGTCTGCAGAAATCTCTAGGAACTTTAAAGCCCTGTGTAACCCTTCCAATGCTGGTCTAGTAAAAAAAAAAATGCTGGTTGCATATAATATACTGTAAATAATGTTTTAGAGCAAAGTTGAAATGCAGGGTTATATTCCGCTTTAAAGACAGAAGAGTTAACTTTAGGTTTGCCTGAGGTAAAATGGTGCCTGAATACTACATGCCTTATCACCATGGTGACCACTCTAGAAACGTTATTAAAGACAGGAGATAAGCTTAGTGAATTGAGGCCATTGTTAGTGTCTGTTAAACAACTGCCAATTCAAATTCCTCACAAGTGGGCAAATAAGAAGAACTTGCGGGGAGGGGTGCTATGCCCCTGGATTAAGTCCCGACACCTGAATGAATGAAGCTCCACTCCTGGACTAAGCACTGCCCCATGGGTGTTCTGTTACCTGCTTCTGCTGCGTGTGTGCAGCAGCAGGAAGTTTGGTGTCCTGGGAAGCAGCAGCTTTGCAGGTCCCTGGAGAGCAGACATTGCAAGGTCCAGATAGTGTTTTCTTGCTCATCCTTGTCCCCTTGCCCCCTCTGTCCCTCTGTACTTCCTTCTGTCTCCATGTGCCTTCTTTAGCCCCCCTGCGCCACCTCTGCACCTTTGTGCCCCTATGCCTCCTTCTGCGCCCCTTTTTGCCTCTTTGGTCCCTGTGTGCATTCTTCTGTCCACCTGTGCATCCTTCTGTCCCCCTCTGCCTTCTTCTGTCCTCCTGTGCCTCCTTCTGTCCCCTTTTCGGCTTCCTTCTGTCTCCCTTTGTGTTTCCTTCTGTCTCCCTTTGTGTTTCCGTCTGTCTACCTTTGTGCTTCCTTCTGTCCTTCTGTGCCTCCCTCTGTCCCCCTGTGTGCCTCCTTCTGTCCCCCTTTGTGCCTCCTTCTGTCTCCCTGTGAGGGAATGCAGGAAGGGGTTGTGCAACAAAATGCGACAAGGATCAGTGGGTTGTTTGCATCTCAGGAACTCCATGTTTTAAACATCCACCTTATATGCCACATGGTTCATATATTCTTTAGTGTGTGTGTGTGTGTGTTTTTTTTGGAGGGGGGGGGGGGGGGGGTGACATAGAATTTCTTGCCTGGAGTGACAAAAAGGCTAGAAACAGCCCTGTGTAAGGGGCTAAAAGGACCAAAAAGCCCTCTTACTAAATATGCTATGTAAAACTAAACTGCTTCTTTCCCATATTGCTTTTAATGCTGAATTAATTGGCATCTTCCTCCCTTTTGAAATAGCACTGTGGGGTATATCGGATGCTAAATTTCCAATGCTAATAATCTGGTTATGCCAAAATATCTACTTATGAATCACAAGAGTGAAAGTTACATTTCTCAGACCTCTTACTTGAAATAAAAATAAATTTCTGATTTTCATTTTTAAAACTACCTTCCATATCTACACATTATTTTTTTTCTTGGAATGGTTGGTGGATTGTATAAAGAAAAGAATTGTTGAATCATGATTAAAGATGTAATCCAAAGGGTTATTGTCCTGGTACCATTCTGCCCCTTTTGCTATCCTGTTGGTAAGCCTGTGTGTCCCATTCAGACAGAAATCACAGTATATAATCTTAGCAATGCTAGTGGGCAGGGATGTTTTTAGGCATAGACAAACCAGACAGATGCCTGGCTATTTTTAGCAGACTGAGCTTTAAGCAATTTGTATGCACAACTGCTAGTTCCATTAAAGAGAACCTGTGGTGGATCTTCGGGGGGCAGATGGGACAGAGAGCCATGTTCTCTGCCTAATGACATGGCTTTGTGTACCCCAACCGCCAGTCTCTGCCCCCCCCCCCCCACCGCCGCTATAGCCCCTCGAGTTTACCGACAACATTTGTCGCTAACTTGGAGGTAAACAGAGGGGAGAGGAATTCCCTGTTTAAAACGCCCGCCAGGGATGTTCCTACAGGATTTGGGCTGCCATTGGGCAGCTCTCTCCCGTGGCCACGCCTCCTGCTCCTCCTCCGCCTCCCTGCATGCTATGAGAGACAACACAGTCTCTCAGTGCAGCATCATGGCCCAGGAGTCACACAAGTGAAAGTGGAGCAGCGGTAAGCGGTGGTTTTTGCTCCTACCTTATCTGCTCAACCCTGAGGCTCTCTTTATGATATGTATTAATGGTAATTTTAACATCTAAATGGGCACTTCTGATTAAAGGTGGCCTTTATACCATAACAATGAATGACAGGTACTTTTCATGAGCTAAATAAGCTGTTTGTTGTTTTGATTTGGTCTGCACTGTCTATTGCAACTCTTCTGGACTTCCAGGACAAAATTCCAACCTGTGAAGACCCAGCCTTCACTTAAACAGTTGCTACACACCTCTCTTAAAATTCATATGAAGGATTTGTTATATGGATTGAGTGAGTTTGAGCCAGTGAGGTGTATCTAGCCTGGTAATAATACATATGGTATATCCTTCATATACTTGTTTTGAGAAACAATATTTTGATATATAGAATAGCAATTAATGAATTGCTATTCTATATAGCCAATTGATGTGGACTACAGACTTCCTATTCATGGGGGGGGGGGGGGGGGGGGCGCAACACCGGCTTTGCCTTTGGCACCAGATGGCCAGAAGCAACCCAACACGTGGGTCATCATTGTCCCGAGATGTGATATGTTTGGGTGGCATCTTTTCTTTGCAACATCAAATTAGCATCATGTGTCTGTGGAATTGCAGGCTAAAACTTCATTGACTTTACCCATTCACCGCTGACTATATAGTTTCCTAGGATCTGTCTACTGAAATAGTGCTACTGGAAATTGTTTCTGTAGACAAACATCTACAATGTTAGTGGTAATGTGAAGGCAGTGGCTGGAGGCCATTGGCAGAAAGTGGCATCATGTTTTTGGCCACCTTCACAGGTTGATGCAGAAAATCATCAGTTTACTTGGTTAGTTTATTTACATTTTCACAGTTTTTTTCCTCCTAAGAAGACTGTTAATGAAACTGTGGTTTATTTATGTATTTGTTGCCTGGAACATTCTAGTATTTTTCCTGTAATACTGAGTAATTCGGAAGAGGAAAGGCTGAGCAATGTACAGAATGTTACTGGTTGGAAAACTTAACAAGGAAGTTATTTTTAACTATTGTGACAACAAAATAAAATGTACGTTTTTTATCTTTTGATGATATTCACATTTTACTAATATAATTGTCCGTTTCTTTGTCCTTTTCCTTACTTGGTCATGACCTGCACTGCAAACTGCTAGCCATTTAGCAATCTGGCCAACATCTACCGGTATGTAGTGTGGTGGCCTACCTAAACAATGTATTCAAATTAAACTCACTACAAATAAACTTCACACTACACTGCTGTTGATAAAATGTCTCTGGGATGAGACTGCATCCCATGTGGTGAGATGTACCATATTACACAGTAGCGATAACTGAAAATGCCTATAGACATCAGGTATTAGTCATTCAATATTCTCTTCTTCAAGCCTTTTCATTCCAGTCACAGGGACGGATCTGGGGGGGGGGTAGGGGGGGTGGGGGGGGGGGACAAGCGGGTATCTTGCCCCAGGTGCAGTTTGTTGAATTCTTATAAAGGCGGCAAAATTTGGATGGGGAATGGCAGTTTAGGCGTCAAAACCTGACCTTGCCCCAGGCGCAACTTGGTCTAGATCCGTTCCTGTCCAGTCACCACCCACATGATAATGTGGGGGTGATACCACCCAGCAATTTGGAATATTTACCTACTGCTACTGGGGTCTGCTTTACATTCCGCTTCCCCTGTTAACTGTATAAACAGAAAACAATGAGCATAGATGAGATGAGACTTTCCGTTTGTGGAGATAAAAGTGTTCAGAATATAATGCACTGACCTCCTTTATAACATTTTTAGCGCTAAAATATCCCTTGATATTTGCATTTTTAATATTTGAATTCCTGCTGGCTCTAAAGGCCCATACACATGGTAGATTAAAGTTGGCAATAAGACCAACTCTGCTGATAAACCGGCGTGTGTATAGCAGATCCTGACCACAGGACACCAACCAGCCAGTGATACACCAGAAGGATCAATTCAGCCACGTAGCGGGTGATAGCATTGTTCTCCCTGTTCACCCCGTCCACCTCATGATGTCACATCTGCACCAGTCTGTTGGGTCTCCGCCCCTCCCCCCTACATAGCAACAGAAAGCAATGTTAACCTGCAGGCCAACCCAGCGATGTCATCTGGGGGATCGGGTCCTGATCCCCATCAGGGTAAATCCATCTAGCTGTGTGTACAGACTTTTACACTGTTCCGGTTCTAGCTGTGTGTACGGGCTTTTACACTGTTCCGGTTCTAGCTGTGTGTATGGGCTTTTACACTGTTCCAGTTCTAGCTCTGTGTACGGGCTTTTACACTGTTCCAGTTCTAGCTGTGTGTACGGGCTTTTACACTGTTCAGGTTCTAGCTGTGTGTACGGGCTTTTACACTGTTCAGGTTCTAGCTGTGTGTACGGGCTTTTACACTGTTCCGGTTCTAGCTGTGTGTATGGGCTTTTACACTGTTCCAGTTCTAGCTGTGTGTACGGGCTTTTACACTGTTCCAGTTCTAGCTGTGTGTACGGGCTTTTACACTGTTCAGGTTCTAGCTGTGTGTACGGGCTTTTACACTGTTCAGGTTCTAGCTGTGTGTACGGGCTTTTACACTGTTCCGGTTCTAGCTGTGTGTATGGGCTTTTACACTGTTCCGGTTCTAGCTGTGTGTACGGGCTTTTACACTGTTCAGGTTCTAGCTATGTGTACGGGCTTTTACACTGTTCAGGTTCTAGCTGTGTGTATGGGCTTTTACACTGTTCCAGTTCTAGCTGTGTGTATGGGCTTTTACACTGTTCAGGTTCTAGCTGTGTGTACGGGCTTTTACACTGTTCAGGTTCTAGCTGTGTGTACGGGCTTTTACACTGTTCCGGTTCTAGCTGTGTGTATGGGCTTTTACACTGTTCCGGTTCTAGCTGTGTGTATGGGCTTTTACACTGTTCAGGTTCTAGCTGTGTGTACGGGCTTTTACACTGTTCAGGTTCTTGCTGTGTGTACGGGCTTTTACACTGTTCCGGTTCTAGCTGTGTTTACGGGCTTTTACACTGTTCCGGGTCCAGCTGTGTGTACGGGCTTTTACACTGTTCCGGTTCACAGATAATTGCTGCAACCTCAACTTATGACAACCAGCTTATCCACTTTTTATGTGATCAGTTGTTATGTGAACAGCAACTGAAACCAGAGACTGCATGGTCACACAGTACTAGAGTCTGCAGCATGTCAGTCAGTACATCAGTTTCCTACCACCTACAAATCAGTGATCTGTCTCATGATGGGAAATATTTCCTGAATATATTTGACTTTCAGGGGTTGCAAAAGAGACATTTACTTCTTCTCTGAAGTAGAACATAAATAGATTTGTCATGTTTGCTTTACCAGCATGAAGTTTAATGGGAACTACTCTTTGTTTTCAGTATTTTGCAATTTACAGGAACATGCGTTCAGAATGTGATTAGCCAGTTATCCACTTGGAAAAAAAAAACAAATTTAAGGTTACTAAAAGTTCTATGTCTTATCTAAAGACATACATAAATATTTCATTTGATAAGGCTTCTAATTTTTTATTTTTTAAAGCCTAGCATTCATACTATTGAAAAGCCCAGATTTATACTTTTTGGTACCCCAAGCAAATTTTCCTGTGCTACCCCCAGTTTATGCACAGTTCCCTACCCCATGTACAACACCCCCCCTCTCTTCTGTGTGCAGTAGCCTCCCCATGTGCAGCCTACTCTTCTGTGGTGTAAAGTCCCTGACAGTTTTTTTCACTTTCATTCTGAAGACAGGGCTGGGTTCATGCCTTTTTTCAAAGTTGATAAGTATGGAACTATGACAGGCAAATCAAAACCACAGGCCAATGTGGAAAGCAAAGACAGGTTTCAGGATGAGGGTGGCAACAGCTTGTCTGCCTCAACTCTAGACTAATTACTGACCACACCTCATCTGCTACCTACCTCAACCTTAAAGGGATGCTAAAGGCAAGAAAGAAAAATGAGTTTCACTTACCCAGGGCTTCTACCAGCCCCCTGCAGCTGTCCTGTGCCCTCGCCGGTCCTCAACGATCCTCTGTTCCCCTGCCACATGTTAGTTTCTTTTTGCCAACTCGGAGTCAGTGGGCCACTGCGCCTGCGCAGCTCTGTCCAGGCGTATACTTCTTTTCATTCCCATCCGCAATAGCGTCCTGCACCTGTATATCAGAGGAATCTTCTCCAACGCCTCCAGCAATGTACCAGACTTGGTGCACTGGACATTACTTGTTTTGCCCATTCCCTGAAAGGAACTTAATTTAAGTATTTATGGAGTTGTAGTAAGAAAAGTGGTGCATGAAAGACAGAGAAAAGGAGACATATCAACAGTTACAATTTTAGGTTCACCGTCGTGTTCCTTATGTGCCTTAGCAGATTCCAACCATGCCAAAAGGGCACCATGGAAATGGATTCGCACATACGTAGAACAAACTATTATATATTGAGATCCATATATAATGTTCTTCAGCACAGAAATTCTGTGAAATCTTTTTCTGAGCTTTCACTTCTGTGTTCACTTATTGCTATATTGAGGCTTACTAAAAATGCCAGTAATTATTTTCTCAGTAACATGATCCTATCTCTTATGACGATTTTGGGCCTATTTCCACCAGCATGTTGCATTCTGCATAAGTTTTCCTGTATGTGGATTTCCTTGTTTTTATATACGTTTTCTGCATCGCATCGCAATTGAGAATTTGCATTCAATGCAAATGACTCCATTGACCTGCATTGGTTTCGGTTTTAATGCGAATAATTGTATTGAGAATTTGCAGTTAGTGGAAATGGGCCCTCAATCATCATTTCTAAATGCTGCAAACAGAAAAATGACAAAGAATTCCCTTTCTTTGCAAATATTTGAGAAATCTCACTGAAGGACGCTGCAGCAGAAAAGGCTGATAACAGAAAACAATATGACATTCTCAGCTGTTTATCAGCTGATAAATACATTCTTACAATATTATTGATACGTTTTGTCAGCCTGCATGAAACTGGGGAGAATATGAATAGAGTTGCTGTTTGGAATCTGGGATAAGGTCTGAGCAATCCAGAATATTGGTCATTTAATTCAGTACAAACCAAACAATGAGAAATTTGGTGGCTTTGACAGACTATCCATTAACCTATTTACGACCGCAGTGTTAAACACCCCCCCCCCCCCCCTCCCTAAAGACCAGGCTATTTTTTACTAAATTGGCCACTGCAGCTTTAAGGCCTCGCTGCAGGGCCGCACAACTCAGCACTCAAATTATCCCCCCCCCTTTTTGTCCCAGCCAACAGAGCTCTCTGTTGGTGTGGTCTGGTCCCACCCAGCTGTTTTTATGTTTGTTTTTGTTTTAATATTTAGGTCTTTTATTTTGTATTATTTTTCCTTATTTTTTTATTTTTCTAATAACCCCCTCCCTTTCTCCCCCCGCCAGCCAATCAGCGTGTTCGGCTGTCATAGGCTTTAGCCTATGAGAGTCGATCACTTCCCTGCCTGTGAAGGGGACAGCCGTATCACACAGCTGTCCCCAGTACAGCGATGCCTTAGATCGCAGCACTGTACAGGGCAATTAGACGGCGGTTTCACTGTCTAACAGTCTCCTAGCATCGATCACTGCTGGGAGACTGAAGGCAGAGTGGAGCTCCCCCATTCAAGCAGGGATATGCGTGCATTGGCGCACTTTGGCTCTAGGTGCTATGACATGAGGAGGTAAAGGGTGAGTGGGCGGGGACAGTAACAGTGTGATTTAATGTGATAAGTCAACATGCCCTGATCTACACGCACAGAATACGGCTAATGCACCACACCGTATCCACTTCCCCGCCCACTCACCCTTCACCTCCTCATGTCATAGCACCTAGAGCCAACGGCGCGCCTGAAAGGCGGGACTTGCGAGTATTATCCCGGGAGCCCGAACGTGCGCCGCTGACCCTGGACATAACACATGAGCAAGCAATGGAATAGCGCGAAACAGCTGTCGTGCCGTCCATCCAGCCCCTGGTCACCCGATCCACACCCATCCGAGCACCGCAACTGATACAAGGTTTGCTGTTTTTGTATATACGCTGTAATTGTGTTTATACTATCTCTGGCATAATGGAAATACAAGCAATTTAAAGAGACAGTGCCCTGGCTAACCTCAATGCAGTGCAGTTTCTAGGTTAAAATGCACCCAGGGCGAGGGTGCACCCTCCCCCCGAGCAAGGTATGGGTGCCCGCAGTATAGGTTAGCCAGGTCTAGTTGCACTTAGTATAGGTCCCCCCAGTATAGGTAGCCAAGAATAGGTACCCCAGTATAGGTAGCCAGGCATAGGTGAGCCAGTATAGTTGCCCCCGCTATAGGTTAGCCTGGTAGGTGCCTCCAGTATAGGTAGCCAGTATAGTTGCCCCCAGTATAAGTTAGATAGGCAGGCGCCCCCGGTATAAGTTAGATAGGTAGGTGCCCCAGTACAGGTTAGCTAGGTGGGTGCCTCTAATATAGGTAGCCAGAATAGTTGCCCCCAGCATAGGTTAGATAGGTAGGTGCCCCCAGTATAGGTTATTTAGGTAGGTGCCTGCAATATAGGTAGCCAGTATAGTTGCCACCTGTATAGGCTAGGTAGGTGCCCCCAATACAGGTTAGATAAGTGCCACCAGTATAGGTTAGATAGGTAGCTGCCCCCCAGTGTAGGTTAGATTAGGTAGCTGCCCCCCAGTGTAGGTTAGATTAGGTAGCTGCCCCCCAGTGTAGGTTAGATAGGTAGCTGCCCCCCAGTGTAGGTTAGATAGGTAGCTGCCCCCCAGTGTAGGTTAGATTAGGTAGGTGCCCCCCAGTGTAGGTTAAATAGGTAGCTGCCCCCCAGCGTAGGTTAGATTAGGTAGCTGCCCTCCAGTATAGATTAGATAGGTAGCTGCCCCCCCAGTGTAGGTTAGATTAGGTAGGTGCCCCCCAGTGTAGGTTAGACAGGTATCTGCCCCCCAGTGTAGGTTAGATAGGTAGCTGCACCCCAGTGTATGTTAGATTAGGTAGATGCCCCCCAGTATAGGTTAGATTAGGTAGTTGCCCCCCAGTGTAGGTTAGATTAGGTAGGTGCCCCCAATATAGGTTAAATTAGGTAGGTGCCCCACAGTATAGGTTAGATAGGTAGCTGCCCCCCAGTGTAGGTTAGATAGGTAGCTGCCCCCCAGTGTAGGTTAGATAGGTAGCTGCCCCCCAGTGTAGGTTAGATAGGTAGCTGCCCCCCAGTGTAGGTTAGAGTAGGTAGCTGCCCCCAAGTGTAGGTTAGATAGGTAGCTGCCCCCCAGTGTAGGTTAGATAGGTAGCTGCCCCCCAGTGTAGGTTAGATTAGGTAGGTGCCCCCCAGTGTAGGTAAGATTAGGTAGGTGCCCATCAGTATAGGTTAGATAGGTAGCTGCCCCCCAGCGTAAATTAGATTAGGTAGGTGCCCCCCAGCGTAGGTTAGATTAGGTAGGTGCCCCCCAGTATGGGTTAGATAGGTAGCTGCCCCCCTATAATGGAGGGGGGGAGCCGGGGTCGCGGGGAGGGCAGCCCGACCTCTCTCTCCTCTCCCGGGCCGCCCTCCGTGCTTCCCCCTCCAGACTGCAGAGTAATGCGCAGGGAGCGCTGTATACAACTTACCTCCCTGCGTTCCAAGTGCTGCTCTCTCGCCGCCGGTCTCTTCCTCTCTGCCTATACGATGATACACACGTTGCTTCCGGCTAACAGGAAGCAGCGTGTGTATCATCGTATAGGCGGCAGAGAGGAAGAGACCGGCGGCGAGAGAGCAGTGCTTGGAACGCAGGGAGGTAGGTTGTATACAACAGCGCTCCCTGCGCATTACTCTGCAGTCTGGAGGGGGGAGCACGGAGAGCGGCCCGGGAGAGGAGAGAGAGGGAGAGGTCAGGCTGCCCTCCCCGCGGCTCAGGCTCCCCCCTCCATTATAGCACCCCCTCCCAACAACGCCCTGGGCGGCGGCACGCCCCAAGAAACGGGCGTGCCTCAATGTACTTACTATTTACAAGTGTGATTCAAGCAGTACACAGGAAGCACGTCTACTTTGCAGCAGGCACGTGCAGAGGGGGGTGCTCTGGGTGCCCAGGCACCCCCTTTTTAAAATCCTCAAAAAAGGCCACGCAAAATAAGCCCCACCCCTGATCACGATAAGCCCTGCCCATCAGCGGGAACACTTTCAAGTGAAGAGGCCCAGACAGGAATACTAGTGTGGCATACTGACCTCTCCCTCCACCTAGGACCCATACTGACCTCTCCCTCCCCCAGCACCCACAGTGACCTCTCCCTCCACCTAGTACCCACAATGAGCACTCCCTCTCCTAGCTCCCACAGTGACCTCTCCATCCACCTTGCACCCACAGTGACCTCTCCCTCCCCAGCTCTAGCAGTGATCCTGCCTACCCCAGTACCCATACTATCCTATCCCTCTCCCAGCACCCACAGTGATCTTTCCCTCCCCCAGTGGCTACCCTCCTGTCCCCAGCAGCACCCACAGGGTCCCTCATGGTGTCCTCCCATCCCAAAAGCAGCCCCTAGCACCTACAGTGACCTCTCCCATTGCCAGCGCCCACAGTGGCCTCTCCAAAACACCCAGCATCCACTCCCTCCTCCAGTAACCACACTGCCCTCTCCCAGCACCCACAGTGACCTCCCCTTCCTCCAGCACCTATACTGATCTCTTCCTTCCACAGCACCCACACCTCTACCTCCTCCAGCACCCACACTGACCTCTACCTCCCTTAGCAGCAACTATGCCATTCATAGCAGCACCAACAGTGACCCCCCCCCTTCCTCCAGCACCCACAATGACCTCTACCTCGCCCAAGACCCACAGTGACCTCCCCCAAAGGACCGACAGTGACTTCCCTTTCCTCCAGCCCCCATACTGACCTCTACCTTCCACAGCACCCACAGCTACTCCCCTCAGCACCCACAGTGACCTACCTTTCCCCCAGCACCAACACTGACCTCTACCTCCCCCAGCAACCACACTGACCTCTACCTCCCCTAGCAGCAACTATGCCATTCATAGCAGTACCCACAGTGATCTCCTACCCCCTGCACCCACAGGAATCCCACCAATATCCAGCACCCACATCACACTCAACCAGTAACTACCACTATAACAAGCACCCTGTGCTTGCACCAAGCACCCTGCACCCATCCAGCCTCCATATGGCACTTAGTACTTGCATCAAACAGCCACATGACACTCACTACCCACTCCCCTTCACCCTATAGCAGGCACCAAGTATTCACACCCACATGGCACATTACTTGCACCCAGCCCCAACATGGCACCCACTACTCACACCTGCACACAGCCTTCACATGGCACCCACTATCTGCACTCACATAACTAGTACTAGCACCCAAAGTATCTACAACCAGAACCCACATGACACACAATGCCCACCCATAGCTAGCACCCAGTGCAGGCTTGGCACCAAATATTCGCACATCTGTGATACCCAATACCTGCACCCAACACCCACATGCTTCATCTGCAGTAGTTCCAGTTGCACTAAGCCTCCACTTGGTGCCCAGCACAAACACCAAGTACTCACATATAACATCCAGTACTTTCACCCATAACTCACAAGGGACTGATTACCTGCAATCAACACCTACATGATGCTTGATAAACACCCATAAAGTCAGAATCCACATGACACCCTGTGCCAGCACCCAGAACCCACATGGCACCCAGCATCTGCCTTTAGCACCCGCATGACAACAAATACCCCACTAGCCAGCACCTATCACCCATATGTCACCATGTACTCCCGGTACCCACTTGGCACTCAGTATTTGCACCTAAGACCCACATACCCCCATAATCAACACCCACATGGCACAGTACTCACACGGCACCAAGTTCCAAAGCCATTATATGCACCTAGTACCTTTCCATGGCACCCACTATTGTTTATCACCATCTGCTACTCATTCAGCACCCAATACTGCATAGCACCCATTGCAAATAAACACCCAATACAAACTGGACCTTGGTACCCACAGCAGCTTGACACAGACTGTACTTTGGCATCTCGGCACCCACTGCAAATTAGCACAAAGAGGACCTTTGCATCTTACCATCTACTGCATCTGGGCACCCACTGCACCTTGGCACTTACTGCAGTTTTGCATCTACTTATGCTTAGCAACCACTGCATATCAGCAACCACTTCTTCTTTGCCTGAAAAGAAGCTTGAGTGTCGATCAAGAGAGACAGTGGTTCCAATAATGAAAGGTGAGTCTGTGCCTCCACTGTGGGCTCCACTGTGCCCACTCTAACAGTGGGCACCTATCACAGCTGATTTGAGGGTGGTGGCACCAAAAGAGTTGGTTGGAAGGAGACCTGATACTGCTATAAAGGTATGTGTGTGTGTGTGTGCGTGTGTGTGTTTAAGACTGCTTAATGCTTTCTGGAGAGGTTACATACACAATTTAGCACGATTGATCGATTTCAAATGTAAGCACCACCCCTTTGAGGATCCTCTGCAGGGCCCTGCCCCTTCCTTCAGCACCCACACTGACCTCTACTTTTCCCGGTATCCACCCCTTCCCCTCATAGCTGGCACCCAGTGCACTCACATGACACCAAGTACCTGCTAGAGATGGCCCGAACGGTTCGCCGGCGAACGGTTCCAGGCGAACTTTGGGTGGTTCGCCTTCGCCGGCGAAGGCAAACTTTCCCGGAAGTTCGATTCGCCCCATAATGCTCCATTGACCCTCTACATCACAGTCAGCAGGCATATTGTAGCCAATCAGGCTACACTCAGCCCTGGTGCCACCCCCGCCTTATATAAGGCAGGCTCCACCAGCCATTACACTCACTCGTGTGCCTGCAATAGTCAGAGTAGGGCGAGCTGCTGCAGATTGTTTCTCCTAGGGAAAAATTAGTTAGGCTCTTGGCTTGTTAGCTTGCTCCTGGCTGAATCTTATTGCTGTAATAGAACCCCACAACAGCTCTTTTGATATATTTGCAATAATTGCACCTCCGCCTCGGACTGCGTCAAGGTCATCAAATTTGCTGACGACACAACAATCATCGGTCTCATCGGCGGAAACGGAGAGCGGGAATACCGCAGGGAGATAGAGAGAATCTGCAAGTGGTGCGAGAACAACAACCTGGTCCTCAATGCAACAAAGACTGTTGAGCTGATTGTTGATTTCAGGAGGTACCCTCCCACCCACCTACCAGTCTACATAGGCGAGACCAAAGTCTCCAGAGTATCATCGGGCCGGTTCCTTGGCACAACCTTATCCACTGATCTAAGGTGGGAACAGAACACCATCAAAATTCAGAAAAAGGCACAGCAGAGGCTATTTTTCCTGCGCCAACTGAAAAAATTCGGCATGCCTCGGGAGCTGCTGACCAGCTTCTACACCGCCACCACGGAGTCCATACTTTGCTCCTCAGTTATCGTCTGGTACGCCCGCGCAACGGCCAGCGACAGACATAAACTGCAAAGAATCATTAATGAGGCAGAAAGGATCATCGGATCGCCCCTGCCACCTCTTGATCTCCTCCACGCGGCTAGGATGAGAAAGAGGGCCACCAGGATTTCCTGCGACCCCGCCCACCCTGGCAGCCGCTTCTTTGAGCCCCTCCCATCCGGCCGCCGCTTCAGAACTATCCCATCCAAGACAACCAGGCGCAGGAACTCTTTCTTCCCTCAGGCAGTTCTGCTGCTCAACAACACCGACCCCTGACTCTTCCGTCCTAGCCTGAAACCCAGCATACCTGTCTTAATGTTGCTCTTCTGCCTTCTCTTCTCTGTAGCCGCTAATGTATTGTAAATGCTCTTAGTATGTGTAACCTGTCGCCGTATATGTAAAATGTACAACTGTCATTATCTACTTGCCCAAGCCATGTGTACCACAAGCAATTCTGAGTACGGCAACAACCGTACTTGGCGAATAAAACTATCTTGTATCTTGTAATTTTTTTCTTATGTGTGTCCCACTGACACTTGTGTTGCATAGCCAGCCTTGATAATTCATACTGTGTTTGTGCCACTGCCAGCGGACCAGCACATTCAGTGACTACCTGTGTGACACAGGTGCACATTTAATACCCAGTACTGCATATACCTAATACCTGTTGTGTTTAGTTAACCCACCTCATCACTGCATATACCTACCTTTGTGTTGAGTGAATCCACCCCACTGCATCTACCTACCTTTTGTGTTGAGTGAACCCACCTCACTGCATATAACTACCTTTTGTGTTGAGTGAACCCACCTCACTGCATCTACCTACCTTTGTGTTCAGTGAACCCACCTCACTACATATACCTACCTTTGTGTTCAGTGAACCCACCTCACTGCATCTACCTGGCTTTGTGTTCAGTGAACCCACCTCACTGCATTAACCTACCTTTTGTGTTGAGTGAACCCACCTCACTGCATCTACCTACCTTTTGTGTTGAGTGAACCCACCTCACTGCATCTACCTAGCTATTGTGTTGAGTAAACCCACCTCACTGCATCTACCTACCTTTCGTGTTCAGTGAACCCACCTCACTGCATCTACCTACATTTTGTGTTGAGTGAACCCACCTCACTGCATATACCTACCTTTGTGTTCAGTGAACCCACTTCACTGCATCTACCTAGCTGTTTTGATGAGTGAACCCACCTCACTGCATCCACCTACCTTTTGTGTTGAGTGAACCTACCTCACCGCATCTACCTACCTTTTGTGTTCAGTGAACCCACCTCAATGCATATAACTACCTTTTGTGTTCAGTGAACCCACCTCACTGCATATAACTACCTTTTGTGTCCAGTAAACCCACTATACTGCATATAAGTACCTTTTGTGTTCAGTGAACCCACCTCACTGCATCTACCTAGGTGTTGTGTTCAGTGAACCCACCTCGCTGCATCTACCTACCTTTTGTGTTGAATGAACCCACCTCACTGCATATAACTACCTTTTGTGTTGAGTGAACCCACCTCACTGCATCTACCTATGTTTTGTGTTGAGTGAACCCACCTCACTGCATATACCTACCTTTGTGTTCAGTGAACCCACCTCACTGCATCCACCTACCTTTTGTGTTGAGTGAACCCACCTCACTGCATATACCTAGCATCCCCCCGAGATGGACAAAATGGACAAACCAGGTAGAGGAAGAGGTAGAGGCAGACGCAGAGGAAGGCCACCTGGCACTGGCAGGTCTGTGTGAGGTCGTGATGATGTGATTTCGTGTGGCCCTGTCCCAAAGTACACTGCTCAGAAGAAGGCACATGCCATCACTTCCCAAGATTGTCAGGACGTGCTTGACTATTTAACACAGAACACCTCATCTCCCGCAGCCACCAGCGCTACTACAAGCACCACATCCTCTGCATTTGACACTTGCAGGAATTATTGGTGGGGAAATCACTGATTCTTAGCCAACACTGCTACAACAAGGTGAAGGCGCTAAGCAAGTTACATCACCTCATACGTCTGAGTTAGGTGGCGATAGTATGGACGTAACGTGTGAGGAGGGGAATGATGAAGTACCTGGTGTTGGTGCAGTTTTGGAGGTGTCTGAGAAAAGCGAAGCTGGGCAGGAGGATTATGATGACAATTATACGGATGCCACGTATGTTCCCAATAAAGGAGATGACCAGGGGGACAGTTCAGAGGGGGAGTCAGAAAGGAGTAGGAGGAGACGAATCCATGAAAGAAGCAGAGGGAGCTCGTCCTCAGAAACAGCTGGCGGCAGTGTCCGGCGCCATGTATCGCCAGCTATGGACAGCTAGCCAACATGCCCTTCAAGGTCAGCTGCTGATGCCACCATAGTGCCATCACCCCAGGGAGGCTCAGTTTTGGAAATTTTTTAATGTATGTGCCTCAGATCGGAGCAAAGCCATCTGTGGTCTCTGCCTCCAAAAACTGAGCCGTGGAAAGGCCAACTCTCACGTAGGGATAAGTGCCTTATGAAGGCACCTGGAGAAAAGGCACAAAAAGCAATGGCAAGAACACCTGAGGAAAAGCAGCACCCAAAAGACAAGCCACCCTCCGCCTCCTCTTCCTCTTTCAGGAGCAGCATCTTTAGCCGCTTTCTCCCTTGCACCTTCACAGCCACCCTCCTCCACTCTGCCTCTGTCCTCGAGCGGTTCCTGCTCCTCTGCCCACAGAAGCCAGGTGTCCGTGAAGGAAGTCTTTGAGCGGAAGAAGCCAGTTTCTGCCAGTCACCCACCCCCTTGCCCGGCGTCTAACAGCTGGCGTGGCGGAACTATTAGCTCGCCAGCTATTACCATACAAGCTGGTGGTGTCTGAGGCTTTCTGTACATTTGTGGCCATTGGGACACCGCAGTGAAAGATACCAGGCCGCAATTATTTTTCTAAAAAGGCCATACCCAAACTGTACCGTGCAGTTGAGAGGCAAGTGGTGTCATCTCTGGAGAAGAGAGTTGGGTCAAGGGTCCACCTGACCACGGATGCCTGGTCTGCCAAGCACGGGCAGGGCCGCTACATTACGTACACAGCCCATTGGGTCAACCTGGTGAACGATGGCAAGCAGGGAGTACGTGGCTGCGTGGCGGACCAACTTGTGACAACTCCACGGCTTGCAGGCAGGCCTCCTGCCACCTCCTCTCCTTCTCCTCCTGCTACATCCTCTTCGCTGTCATCCTCCTCCTCCTCCTTGCCTGAGTGGCAGTTTAACTCTAATGGTGCTGCCATCTCTTCCTCTCCAGCTACACAGCCCCATCTTCCCAGAGCCTACGCTGCATTCCAGGTACGATGGTGTCACGCCATCTTAGACATGTCTTGCCTCAAAGCGGAGAGTCACACTGGAGTCACACTGGACCAGCTCTCCTGGCTGCTCTTAACAAACAGGTGGAGCAATGGCTGACCCCGCACCAGCTGGAGATCGGCAACGTGGTGTGTGACAACGGCAGCAATCTCCTTTCCGCTTTGAATTTGGGAAAGCTGACACATGTACCCTGCATGGCACATGTGCTGAATCTGGTCATTCAAAGATTTGTATCCAAGTACCCAGGCTTAGAGGACGTCCTGAAGCAGGCCAGGAAGGTACGTGGGCATTTCAGGCGGTCTTACATGGCCATGGCACGCTTTGCGGACATTCAGCGGAGAAACAACTTGCGGGTGAGACGCTTGATATGCGATAGCCCGACTCGCTGGAGTTCGACCCTGCTCATGTTCTCTCGCCTGCTAGACCAGGAGAAAGCCATCACCCAGTACCTGTACAATTACAGTAGAAGGACAAAATCTGGGAAGATGGGGATGTTGTGGCCCAACAACTGGACACTGATGCGAAATGCATGCAGGATCATGCGGCCGTTTGAGGAGGTGACCAACCTGGTGAGTCGCGCTGAAGGCACCATCAGCGACTTGATCCACCTACGCTCACTTCCTGGAGTGTGCCGTGCGTAGAGTGGTGGATCAAGCTGTGGAGGAGCATGAAGAAGAACAGTTATGGCAGGAGAAGTCGTGGGAGCAATTTTCATCCGAACCAGATGTTTCCTCAACACCTGCGGCAGCACAGAGGGGGGAGGAGAAGGAAGAGGAGGAGTCGTGTGGGGAAGAAGAGGAGTCAGACTCGAATGATGAGGAAGGTGTTTCTGTGGAGGAGGAAGAGGCAGCGGCAGAAGAACAACCGCAGCAGCTGTCACAGGGGGCTTGTGCAGCTCCATGTTCCCGTGGTATTGTTCGTGGCTAGGGGGAGGAAGAGGACTTACGTAACGTCACTCAGGAAGAGCAAGAGGAAATGGATAGTACGTCTGGATCCGACTTTGTGCAGATGGCCTCTTTCATGTTGTCCAGCCTGTTGAGGGACCCCCGTATAATAAAACTCAAGGGGAATGACCTGTACTGGGAGGCCACGCTACTAGACACAAAGTGGTGGACCTGTTACTAACTCAACAGAAGGCGGAAAGGATGCAGCACTTGCAGAACAAGCTGGCAATGATGCTTTACAATGCGTTTAAGGGTGATGTGACAGCACAACGCAATAAAGGTACCACTGCCAGTAATCCTCCTCCACCCATGTCCACGCAGGCAAGGACAGGACGCTCCAGCGATCTCATGGTGATGTCGGATATGCGGACATTTTTTAGTCCTACGCCTCGCCGTAGCCCTTCCGGATCCACCCTCCACCAACGCCTGGATCAGCAGGTAGCTGAATACCTGGCTTTAACTCTAGATGTAGACACTGCGAGAAGCGACGATGAACCCTTGGACTACTGGGTGCGCAGGCTTGACCTTTGGCCAGAGCTGTCCCAATTTGCCATCCAACTTCTCTCTTGCCCTGCTGCAAGCGTCCTGTCAGAAAGGACCTTCAGTGCAGCTGTAGGCATTGTCACTGAGAAGAGAAGTCGCCTAAGTCACAAAAGTGTTCAGTACCTCACCTTTATCAAAATGAATGAGGCATGGATCCCGGATGGCTACTGCCTGCCCCAAGACTAAGTCAGTCCCCACATACAGCATCTCTGCCTGCAGACTGCTTGACTGCCTTCTCCGCCCCCACCACCAACAGGGTCCAGGACTCCAGGCGGATTCCTGAATTTTTAAGGCCGCTGCTAGCAGCTGCCGCTATACTAATTTTTCTGGTGCGTATACATGCCTGCCTAATTTTTCTGGCTGCACTGTGGGCGGCTGCAACAACAGAACAAAAGGCATGTACATGTGCCCATTCCCCTTCGTGATCATTATCTTGCCGCGGTGAAGGGGCTTGTTTATCACAATGAAGCGATGACCGCCGGCTATATGAGTGTCTCGGGTGGGGGTGGCACACCAAAGATAATAAGGTTGTTGCTTCATTGTGGTCAGACCAAATTTGATCAGCTGGACAGTCACTGTTATTCTATCATTGAGCTACCACAGCCCAGCAACCATATGGGCTGGAAAACCGCCACGGCTTGCACTCTGGCCATGTTGCTCACCAGTCCAGCACGGCCGTCACTATGCAAACAGCTGTTTGTGGTGCGTTACACAGTGAGTGGGGTGTCAGTGTGAAGCAGTACACTAATTACACTCCCTGATTGATGATAACACATGCAAGGTGTTTGAAAGCACTTTAGGCCTGCAATTTAGCATTCAATGTGATTTCTGCCCTTAAAACGCTGCTTTGCGTCAAATCCAGATTTTTCCCCGGGACTTTTGGCATTTATCTTACTCCGCCATGCCCCCCTCCAGGTGTTAGACCCCTTGAAACATCCTTTCCATCACTTTTGTGGCCAGCATAAGTGTTTCTAATTTTCAAAGTTCGCATCCCCATTAAAGTCTATAGCGGTTCGTGAAAGTTCGCGCGAACCGAACCTTCCGCGAAAGTTCGCGAACCGAAAATTGGAGGTTCGCAACATCTCTACTTGCCAGGCCCCTTTTTTAAATTTGAGCACCTCCGACTTAAGGACCCTCTGCATGGCCCTGCTTGCAGTATCCTCCACCATTGATGTTTTCGGATTAGCCTTCATTTCCAGTTAAACGAAGTACCAAGAAGTTTTTCCTCTTTCTTTTCTTGTTCTATTATTTAACATTACATTTGCCTTTCAGCCTGCAGCCAGCTATGATCTTCTTGAAATGACATATATTTCAAAATATGTTTTCTTGCAACCAGGACACACCTATACTCTCTGGTGAACAACACTACTAAAATTTTCTTTGCATACACTCCAAGACAACAGGCAAACCTTCTCAGCTTTAGAAAGGTGTTAAAACCTTCTCAGCTGTCAGTTAATTGACCCCATTAGTTGGATATTTGAATTCATGGTTACCCACGATGCTTTGCTGTTGCATTAGACCTATGCCTGGTTCTGACTTCAGCCTATTGCTCAGCTTCTGATTTCTATATTCCCGATCATGATGTTGTCCTGACCTGTTAACTGATCCGGATAGACACTCAAGTCTTGTTGTCTGTGTCCTGATTCTTGTTTAAGGCCAGAAACCCACTAGGAGTGATTTCTAATCGCTACTGATTTGAAAAACCTCTTGCTATGGGGGATTTTTATAAAATCACATCGCTCAAAGTGGGATCACACCCATAGAATTACATTAGCAAGAGTTTTCAAATTGCAAATCGCTCAGAAAATTGCTCCTAGTGGGTTTTGCCTGCATAGTTGATCTTGATGCTCTATATAAGTTCCTGTAGCCTGTTCCTGATCTTGATATATTCTGTTGTTCCTGAACCTGAAATCCTGTTGCTGAACTTGATATTGATCCTCACATTGGAGGTCACCCGCTCTCTTACTTCAAGCACAGATCAAGGTGTCATTTATTTTTTTTAGTGAACTTACTGTATAAACTGCACTATGAATAATTCCTGGGAGTCAGCATTTTTGTGTTACCACTGATTAGAAATCGGCAAATCATAACATTACCACTTTCTATTCTGGTGCAATTTCAGCTCAGCTACTTCACACTCTGCACCAAAACTACGGTGAGTGATTACATGGCAGGATGGGAGTGGAATAGCATAGGTCACATTGGGAGTGGAGAGCACCAGAGGAAAGAGAAATGGTGATGAACCAAACACCTGTGGCAGTGACCGAGAAGATGAAGGGGTGGTGACTGGGAGAAAATCAGATTATGGCAGGTTACTATGCATTGTGAAAAAATATAAATTGTTACTCTACAGCACCAGTACCAGTTCTGTAAGTGCAAATGGGACAAGGCTGCATATAATATCATAGCATAGCACAGTATTGGCACATGAAATAGGGAGAATCTATGAAGCTGGGGCATGGACAGCTGGGATATGGACACCCATAAACACCTCTTAAATGTTTCCAACCTTTCCCATGTTGCTCATAAAAAAAAGTGTTTATTGGTGTCTGTGTCATCTGAAATATTGCACCTCATTTCCTGTTCTTGGTAAACGTGATATTAGGATGGAATGTACAGGAATCACTAACCAAGTATGGAAGAAAAAAATCCTGGCGATAGTTCTAACTCTTGATCATCCCGAAAAAAAAATCTTGGCTGAAGTTCCAGTTTATTAATTTCAAGCATAGATGGCACAAGACTGGAAGAACAAGCTTCTGATTCTCCCATGCCCTTTTACCTACATTGCTAGCAGCGCTATTGTCTTGTGAGTTTGTACATTTGCAAGAGATATAGCTGGCTGAGTGCTTCCAAAGTCAATAGTGTTACTTGTATTACAAACTTTTACCTCCTCTTCCTGCACTGGTTACATGAAGATATCATTCTGTATTTCTTCTGATTTTTTTTTTAAATATCTTTATTTATAATATTTTTCAAATTTACAGACCAATCCACAATACACAAAACAGTAATTCCCCCCCCCCCAACCCCTTACACTTAAAATTGCATAAACTGTGGCATTAAAGAGGAACTCCAGTGAAAATAATGTAGTAAAAAAAGTGCTTCATTTTTTACCATAATTATGTATAAATGATTTAGTCAGTGTTTGCTCATTGTAAAATCTTTCCTCTCCCAGATTCACATTCTGACATTTATTACATGGAGACATTGTTACTGTGGGCAGGTTATTTAGCTGTTTCTAGCTGCTCTGGCTGTTAGACAGCTAATAACAGCTGTTTCCTGTCTCTGAACATTGTTACATTGTGGCTGTTTGCCAGGAGTACCGCGGTCTTCAGAGGTTCTTGTGGGAGGGATTTCAGCACAAAATCAGTCACACAGCGCCCCCTGATGGTCTGTTTGTGAAAATCATTGTCTTTCTCATGTAAAATGGGGTATCAGCTACTGATTGGGAAAAAGTTCAATTCTTGGTTGGAGTTTCTCTTTAAGCTTCACAATACCATTCAGTAAAGAACAAATCATTACAATAACATACCTCTCAACTTTTTGAGATGAGAAAGAGGGACACTTAAGTCACGCCCCTGCCACACCCCTGATCATGCCCCTGTCACACCCCTAGTCACGCATACGATAAAGATTTCATAAGAAAAATATGTTGTTAATTATTAATATATTAATAATATATAAATTTAAAGGATGAGAATAAACTTTAGAGTCAATCAAACACATTTTAAGTAGAGAAATCTATATATATAATAGAGTAAGTGCCTCAACCTTCGAGCAAGAAGAAGAAGTACTTTGCATGAGAAAATGTATGCGTGCTCAATCACCAAGTTTTAGGCTTCTTTTCCACGGACTGTTGAGCTGTGTGCTCAGCAAGCAGTTACCAGGCAGCAGCAAGCAGTTACCAGGCAGCAGCAAGCAGTTACCAGGCAGCAGCAAGCAGTTACCAGGCAGCAGCAAGCAGTTACCAGGCAGCAGCAAGCAGTTACCAGGCAGCAGCAAGCAGTTACCAAGCAGCAGTGAGCAAATACCAGGCAGCAACAAGCAGTTTCCAAACAGCAGCAAGCTGTTACCAGGCAGTAGTGAGCAGTTGTAAGAGTTTGAGAGGCATGTTACTGCCTATCAACTATCCGTGGAAAAGAGGCCTACCCTAGCAAGTCTGGCTTTGCAAATCTGGCCTAATTGGCTATTCATGAGGCAATGCTCATGCAAATATGCATTTGCTTTTGCATGCCAAACTATGCAGGGTCAAAAAACCAATACTGCAAAGCAGTCGCCCTTCTACATGCCAGTGATGAGCGAAAATGCAAAAATTTGTTTCGATACATTTTTACCGAATTTTCGCCTAATTTTGTTTTGACAGGCAAATTTTCCATCTAATTTTTTCACGTTAATTTTCGCCTAAGGCCAGTCATTTTCGCATTACTTGCGTATGATTGCGGACATTTTCCACATAAGGGCATTAGCGCCCGCATTCAGAGAAGTTTCTTGCGCATTATTGCGGGCATTTTTCCGTATAAACGTCCGCATAGATTGAATTTCCATGCGGATTATTGTGGACATTTTTCCGCATAAGGGCATAAGCATCCGCATACAATGAATTTTCGATGCTGGTCGAAAACGCAAATATTTCTGAAGATTTTCGTGAAAATTCGACAAAAAACGAAAACGGGATTTTCGAGGCGAAAATTTGCAAGCAGCACTGCTACATGCTACATTAGCACTATCCAGGAGCGCCACGGGGAGGATTCCCAATGCCCCCCTTTTATACAACCGGGGGGACCACAGGGTCCCAGGCTCTCTCACTGCCTGGGAACCACAGCGACACCCCGGAGGGGGAGGCGCAGGCGACCCCCCCCCCAAGCGTGGCCAGCGTCAGGGAGAGCCGTCCACACCCACCTCCCAATATTAAAAACAGGCACTTACCTTAACGTCCATTGCGTTCTGCTACATGCGCATTAACTTGGGGGCACCACATGAGAAAGGAGTGAAGCATGGGTCACCCCGAGCTTTAGAGCTCAGGGCTGGCTCACATACAGCACTCCAGAGGGGGGGGGGGGGGACAGGTGCAGACAACTCACTCCAGGGCTCACACCACCGGAGCAAGCCATCCACCACCTGCCTCCAAAGGATACAAACTGCACAAAATGGTTTCCATGAGAAAATTAATGCGCATGTAGCAGAACGCAATGGACGTTAAGGTAAGTGCCTGTTTTTAATATTGGGAGGTGGGTGCAGACGGCTCTCCCTGGCGCTGGCCACGCTTGGGGGGGGGGGGGGCGCCTGCGGCACCTAGCCTCCCCCTCCGGGGTGCCGCTGTGGTTCCCGCGGTCCCTCCGGTTGTATAAAAAGGGGGCATTGGGAATAGGGATGCTAAAATTCGGCTTCGGGAGATATCCGGATTTTTGCTATCCGGATATCTCCCAGTAATGCTGTGCGGGCTGGGCGGGGGGGTCAAGCTTACCTCTCTGACGTCTTCTTCGGTCGTCCCTCGGCGCCTCCCACGATGCGCTCCATGTGATTACAAACACTTCCTCCTTCAACCCGGAAGGAGGAAGTGTTTGTAATCAGGTGACGGCCGCTTGGACCGCATCGTGGGAGGCGCTGAGGGACGACCGAAGAAGACGTCAGAGAGGTAAGCTTGACCCCCCCGCCCAGCCCGCACAGCATTACTGGGAGATATCCGGATAGCAAAAATCCGGATATCTCCCGAAGCCGAATTTGAGCATCCCTGATTGGGAATCCTCCCTGTGGCACTCCTGGATAGTGCTAATGTAGCATGTAGCAGTGTTGCTTGCGAATTTTCGCCTGAGTCATTTTCGCATCGAAAATCCTGTTTTCGTTTTTTGGCGAATTTTCACAAAAATCTTCAGAAATATTTGTGTTTTCGACCAGCATCAAAAATTCATTGTATGCGGATGCTTATGCCCTTATGCGGAAAAATGTCCACAATAATCCGCATGGAAATATAGACTATGAATGTATTTTGTAGGTACTGATCTTTTGCAGGAAAGGATCTTTTGCAGATAATGATCTTTTGAATGTGTACAGCAACTTTGTGTGCAGCATCTTGCAAATATTTCTATCTAATGGGGAGTGCAGCTCAATAGAATAGACTGTGTAGGTGTGGCTCTGATACTACATGGAAGGGGGTAAAATTGGTCTGTGATCTTTCATTTTTCCAAAGACTTTTATCTGATGTGTGTACCCACCTTTATTCTTCTTGCTTCAAGGTTGAGGCACGTACTCTATTAGATAGATAGAAGATGCGGCGTATGCTACGACGCGGGACGGCTAGTATATATATATTTACATAGAAAAAGGGACAAAGTCCTGAAAGAGGGACAAATGAGGAGGAAAGAGGGACAGAGGGTCAGGGTTCCCAAAGAGGGACTGTCCCTCCAAAAGAGCAAAAGAGGGACAGTTGGGCGCTATGCAATAATATCTTATATTGTTCCCCTAAATGATCTCTTATACAGACCTATTTAAATTTTTTATTCATCTACCTCCCACACCCACACCACTCCTACACATACCCCTCCCCCCCTACACCCATCCAGCATTTGTACAACTCATCCATTCATATACTGGGTCTCCTCTACTTTATTATCTATTTTCTATCTTCTGTCACTGAACCTCATGGGTGCGTCTCTAGAGGTTCATGATCCCCTCCTAAGCCTATCATAATCCCCTGAGTTCTTAAACAGCTCCCAATGGAGCCATCTACTCCCATGTGGATGCCCTTCTCCCTTGACATAGCTGGTTAACGCTTCCATTCTCTGTATTTCTGCCACCTCTTTAAGCCATTCCTGTATTGTTGTAGATTTCCAGTGTCTTGCCACTAATATTCTTGAGGCGTTGATCAAAGATTTCAGCAAGGAATTTTTATATTTTTTAATTGACCAATTATTACTATGTAAAAGGAAAAAAACAGGGTCTTCCTGTGTCTCTATCCTGGTAATCTGCTTTATTAGGCCTCTAACCTTTAACCAATACTCCCCAAGCTCTTTGCACCCCCAAAAGATGTGAATGATATCTCCTTTACCTTCCCCACACCTCCAACACAATGACAAGGTACCTGGGAACATCCTACTCAACCTGTCCGGTGTATAGTACCACCTTGCAAAAATCTTGTACCGTGCTTCTTGCCCTCTTGTAGGCATTGCTGCCCTACTAGCTAGGGATGTCACTTTTTTTCCACTGCTCCTCTGTAAATACCCTCCCCAGATCTTTTTCCCATTTTCCCCTCAGTATTCGTGTACGGTCCTCGATCTTATTGAGGACCTTATATACCCTAGACAGTGTCCCCCTAGTTTGTCCCTTGACTCTACACATCTATTCAAATGGGGTTAGGTCCCTACTTAGGGCTTGCTTGGATCCGTGGCTTCTAAAAAGATTTTATCTGGCCGTATCTCCATTCGTCCAAATATCCCCCTTACCTCGTATCCATTAATTCATGGATCGGGCCCATTCTGCATCGACTATTATATTTTTAACCCTTAACCCCTGTTCCCATTTCCAATGTGGATAATTAAGGGGGTCCATTCCCATAGGTAATGTTATATTCCCAAAAATGGGGATCATAGGGGTGGGCCAGGGCGATATCCCTGCATTTTTTCTCCACTTGTCAAAAGTTTTTAATGTGTGTCTCACCAGTTCAGTCCACTTTTTCTTTATATCTGTCCCGCTTTTATCCTGGATCCAGGGAAGATTACCTAATGGGCTCCCTACAATTTCCTCCTCTGCCAATACCCACCTCTTCTCGCCGCAATTCCTGTTCCAGTCTATAATTCAAACTAGGAGAGAATCCTCTGAGTATTTTTTTAAACCAGGGACCGCCCCTCTTCTATCTCTCCATCGTCTGCAACCTATAACTTACCCGAGTTTTCTGCCCCCTCCCTATAAATCTACCAATAATGCTTTTCAGCTGCTTAATAAAAGGGTAGAGAATCGGGGCCAGCAGGGCCTAAAACAGATAGAGGAAATGAGGGAGAACATTCATCTTTACGATGGATATTCTGCCGAACCAGGGGAAGCATGGGCGATCCCAGGCCTCCAGGTCTTGTTTTATTCTTCCCAGCAGGGGGATATGGTTATTGTTTACTATATCCTTTAAATCAAAAACAGATTTTTACTCCCAGGTACTTCATCATTCTGTTCTGCAATTTAAATGGAAAGCTCTGAACCAATTTTTCCCTTTGTTCCCCCCTCACCCCCATGCAATTGCTGTACTTTTATCAAAATTAATCTTCATATTGGAGAGTCTCCCCACCTTTTCAAATTCCCTCATTAAACTAGGTAAAGAGTCATGGGGGTCCCTGAAAGAGAACAGCATATCATCTGCATATGCAGATACTTTGTGCTTCTGTCCCCCAATTTCCAAGCCCCTGTATGCTGGAGTCTCCCCTTACCCTTCACAAGAATGGCTCCAATGACAAAGCAAACACCAACGGGGAAAGTGGGCAGCCCTGTTGCGTTCCGTTTTTAATTTCAAAGGGTTCTGAGGTCACCCTATTAGCTCTTATCCTTGCATTGGGGAAGGTATAGAGGCCCATTATTCTTGCACACATCTTTCCTTGTAACCCCACATGCTTTAATACGCCTTCTATAAAGGACCACTCCACCCTGTCAAAAGCCTTTTCAACATCTGTAGATAGAAATGCTACAGGGTTGGAGTGGGCCCTAGTCCAGCATGCCAAGTCCAGGGTACGGGTAGTGCCATCTCTGGCTTCCCGCCCCGATAAATCCCACCTGGTCTGGGTGTACCAGCTGATTCATAAGCGGTGCCAACCTATTGGCCAGGATTTTCGCGAAGATTTTAATATCGAAGTTCAATAACGCAAACGGTCTATAGCTATGGCACTGCATTGGATCCTTTCCCTCCTTGTGCAGCAGGGAGACATAGGACTCCAGCATACGGGACGTAAACCCATGGCCCTCCCCTTCCCCCGAAGTCATTCCATTGAATGCTTCTGCTAAATAGAGATGTCGCGAACCTCCGATTTTCGGTTCGCGAACCGGGTTCGCGAACTTCCGTGGAAGGTTCGGTTTGCGGAAAAGTTCGCGAACCGCAATAGACTTCAATGGGGAGGCGAACTTTGAAAAATAGAAAAAATTATGCACGCCCGCCCGCCCTGAGGTAGTGACCAAAAATAACAATACAGGAGGAGGACTTTCGAGGCCCTGCTGTGTATTTGAAATGAATGTACTTTAAATCCTTTAACGAGAACCAGTTATGGCGGGCAAAGATGACACCACATTCCTTTCACGAGAATCATATGGAGGCGGGCAAGTCTGCCATTTGTGACCCCGGGTAATGGCCGGGGAATGAGGGATGGAATCTGGTGTGGAGCCTGAGAAACGGCTACCACTACACATCCTAGGAGGGTAGCAGGCAGGCAGGCATGCACGCCCGCCCCGAGGTATTGACCAAAAATAACAATACAGGAGGCTGACTTTCGAGGCCCTGCTGTGTATTTGAAATGAACTAACTTTAAATCCTTTAACGGGAATCAGTTATGGAGGGCAAGTCTGCCATTGTCACCGCGGGGAATGAAGGTTGGATTCCGGCCCGAAGTGGGAGCCTGCTGAGACCCATGCTGTAGCTGCCCTGACCGTGCTTTGCAGACCAGGCATCTGTGGTCAGATGGACCCTTGAGCCAGCGGAAGACAAACCAAGTCGAAAGCATTTGCCAAGAATGTTTTACGGAGGGCAAGTTTTTTTGCCCTTTTTTTAAATTTTTTGAAAATGATAGATGGTTGTATTTTTAAATTGTTTGAAAGTTTAGATGGTTGTATTTTTAAATTGTTTGAAAGTTTAGATGATTGTATTTTTAAATTGTTTGAAAGTTTAGATGGTTGTATTTTTAAATTGTTTAAAAGTGTATCCATTCTTCCTCCTCCCAGCCACGAACAATACCATGGGAACGTGGAGCAGCAGAAGCCCCCTGTGACGGCTGCCGCGGTTGTTCTCCGCGGCTTGTCTTTTGAGGGGTGCTGCTTTTCCTCAGGTGTTCTTGCCATAGCTGTTTGTGCCTTCTCTCCAGGTGCCTTCGTATAACACTTGTCCCTACGTGACAGTTGGCCTTTCCACGGCTCAATTTTTGCTGGCAGAGACAACAGATGGCTTTGCTCCGATCTGAAACACACGTTAAAAAATTTCCAAACTGCTAAGCCCCCTGGGCTGATGGCGCTACGGTGGCATCAGCAGCTGAGGTTGAAGGGCATGTTGGCTGTCTGGCCATAGCGGGCGATACATGGCGCCGGACACTGCCCCCAGGTGTTTCTGAGGACGAGCTCCCTCTTGTATTGCGTTCCGGAGTTGGAGCCTGATCAATGTCTACCACCACACATCCAGGCAAGGAGGGAGGCAGGCAGGCAAGCACGCCCGCCCCGAGGTAGTGACCAAAAATAACAATACAGGACTCAGGAGGACCTTTTTGCGGCCCTAATTGAAATGAATTAACTTTAAATCCTTTAACGGGAATCCGTTATGGAGGGCAAGTCTGCCATTGTCACCGCAGGGAATGAAGATTGGATTCCGGCCCGAAGTGGGAGCCTGCTGAGACCCATGCTGTAGCTGCCCTGACCGTGCTTTGCAGACCAGGCATCTGTGGTCAGATGGACCCTTGAGCCAGCGGAAGACAAACCAAGTCGAAAGCATTTGCCAAGAATGTTTTACGGAGGGCAAGTTTTTTTGCCCTTTTTTAAAAAATTTTGAAAATGATAGATGGTTGTATTTTTAAATTGTTTGAAAGTTTAGATGGTTGTATTTTTAAATTGTTTGAAAGTTTAGATGGTTGTATTTTTAAATTGTTTAAAAGTGTATCCATTCAAGTGCAAGTTATGCACTGACTGCCAGGTATAATGTGCAGTCACAGATGCAGTGAAAGGTATGCAGTGACTGCAAACAGCCGTTTGTGTAGTGACGGCCGTGCTGGACTGGTGCGCACCATGACGAGAGTGCAGGTGATGGTGGCTTTTCAGTCCATATGCTCGCCCGGCTGATGTAGCTGAATGACAGAACAGCTGATCAAATTTGGTCTGACCACAATGAAGCAACTACCTTATTATCTTTTGTGTGCCACCCCCACCCGAGACACTCAAATAGCCGGTGGTCATTGCTTCATTGTGATGCGCAAGCCAATTCACCGCGGCAAGGTAATGATCACGAAGGGGGATGGGCACATGTACACGCACCAGAAAAATGAGTGTAGCGGCGGCCTTAAAAATTCAGGAATCTGCCTAGAGTCCTGGACCCTGTTGGTAGTGGCGGAGAAGGCAGTCAAGCGGCCTGCAGGCAGAGATGCTGTGTGTGGGGACTGACTTAGTCTTCGGTCGTGCAGTAGCCCTCCGTGATCCATGCCTCATTCATTTTGATAAAGGTCAGGTACTGAACACTGTCGTGACTTAGGCGACTTCTCTTCTCAGTAACTATGCCTCCAGCTGCACTGAAGGTCCTTTCTGACAGGCCGCTTGCGGCAGGGCAAGAGAGAAGTTGTATGGCAAATTGGGACAGCTCTGGCCACAGGTCAAGCCTGCGCAACCAGTAGTCCAAGGGTTCATCGTCGCTTTTCGCAGAGTCTACATCCACACTCAAGGCCAGGTAGTCGGCTACCTGCCGGTCCAGGCATTGGTGGAGGGTGGATCCGGAAGGACTATGGTGAGGAGTTGGACTAAAGAACGTCCGCATGTCTGACATCACCCTGAGATCGCTGGAGCATCCTGTTCTTGCCTGCGTGGACTTGGGAGGAGGAGGGTTACTGCCAGTGGTACCTTGATTGTGTTGTGCAGCCACATCACCCTTAAATGCATTGTAAAGCATCATCGACAGCTTGTTCTGCAAGTGCTGCATCCTTTCCGCCTTTTGTTGAGTTGCTAAGAGGCCCGCCACTTTGTGCCTGTACCGAGGGTCTAGTAGCGTGGCCACCCAGTACAGGTCATTCGTCTTGAGTTTTTTGATACGGGGGTCCCTCAACAGGCTGGACAACATGAAAGAGGACATCTGCACAAAGCTGGATGCAGACCTACTCTCCATCTCCTCTTGCTCTTCCTCAGTGACGGGACGCAACTCCTCTTCCTCCCCCCAGCCACGAACAATACCACGGGAACATGGAGCAGCAGAAGCCCCCTGTGATGACGGTTGTTCTCCTTCCGCCGCCTCTTCCTCCTCCACAGAAACACCTTCCTCATCATCACCATCATCAGAGTCTGACTCCTCTCCTTCCCCACACGACTCCTCTTCTTCCTCCTCCTCCCCCCTCTGTGCTGCCGCCGGTGTTGTGGAAACATCGGGTTCGTGTGTAAATGGCTCCCACGACTCCTGCTGCCCTAACTCTTCTTGTTCACGCTCCTCCACAGCTGTATCCACCACTCTACGCACGGCACGCTCCAGGAAGTAGGCGTAGGGGATCAAGTCGCTGATGGTGCCCTCATCACGACTCACCAGTTTGGTCACCTCCTCAAAGGGCTCCATGACCCTGCATGCATTTCGCATCAGTGTCCAGTTGTTGGGCCACAACATCCCCATCCTCCCAGATTGTGTCCTTGTACAGTAATGATACAGGTACTGGGTGACGGCTTTCTCCTGGTCTAGCAGGCGAGAGAACATCAGCAGGGTGGAATTCCAGCGAGTCGGGCTATCGCAAATCAGGCGTCTCACCGGCAAGTTGATTCTACGCTGAATCTCCGCAAAGCGTGCCATGGCCTTGTAAGAGCGCCTGAAATACCCACACAACTTCCTGGCCTGCTTCAGGACGTCCTCTAAGCCTGGGTACTTGGACACAAATCTTTGCACGACCAGATTAAGCACATGTGCCATGCAGGGTATGTGTGTCAGCTTTCCCAAATTCAACGCAGCAATGAGATTGCTGCCATTGTCACACACCACGTTGCCGATCTCAAGCTTGTGCGGGGTCAGCCATTGCTCCACCTGTTTGTTAAGAGCAGCCAGGAGAGCTGCTCCAGTGTGACTCTCCGCTTTCAGGCAAGATATGTCTAATACTGCATGACACCGTTGCACCTGGCATGCAGCATAGGCCATGGGGTGCTGGGGCTGTGTAGCTGGAGAGGAGATGGCGGCACCAGCCAAGGAGGAGGAGGATGACGACAGCGAAGCGGTGATAGCAGGTGGAGAGGAGGTGGCTGGAGGCCTGCCTGCAAGCCGTGGAGGTGTGACAAGTCGGTCCTCTGCGCAGCCACGTACTCCGATCTGAGACACACACGTTAAAAAATTTCCAAACCGCTGAGCCCCCCTGGGCTGATGGCGCTACGGTGGCCTCAGCAGCTGAGGTTGAAGGGCATGTTGGCTGTCTGGCCATAGCTGCCGATACATGGCGCCGGACACTGCCCCTAGCTGTTTCTGAGGACGAGCTCCCTCTGCTTCTATCATGGAGTCGTCTCCTCCTAGTCCTCTCTGAATCCTCCTCTGAACTGTCCCCCTGGTCATCTCCTCTACCGGGAACATATGTGGTATCCGTACAATCGTCATCATAATCCTTCTGGCCAGCTGCGCTTTCCTCAGAAACCTCCTCAACTGCACCAACTTCAGGTGGTCCATCATCCACATCCACACACGTTACGTCCATACTATCGCCACCTAACTCAGACGTAGGAGGTGGTGTACCTGCGCCTTCTTCTTGTTGTTGCAGTAGTGGCTGTGAATCGGTGATTTCACCACCACCACGACCAAATAACTCCTGCGAAGTGTGAAATGCAGCGGATGTGGTGCTTGTTGTAGCGCTGGTGGCTGCAGGAGATGAGGTGTTCTGTGTTAAATACTCAATCACCTCCTCACAATTTTGGGAAGTGATGGCACATGCCTTCTTCTGAGCACTGTATTTTGGGGCAGGTCCGCACGAAATCACAGCAACACCACCTCGCACAGACCTGCCGGTGCCTGGTGGCCTTCCTCTAGGTCTGCCTCTACCTCTTCCTCTACCTGGTTTGTCCATTTTGTCCATCTCGGGGGAATGCTAGGTATATGCAGTGAGCTGGGTTTACTCAACACAACAGGTAGTTATGTGCACTGATGAGGTGGGTTAAGTAAACGCAACAGGTAGTATGTATATGCAGTGAGCTGGGTTCACTCAACACAACAGGTAGTAGGTATATGCAGTGAGCTGGGTTCACTCAAAACGAAGCTAGGTATATGCAGTGATGAGGAGGGTTAAGTAAACACAACAGGTAGTAGGTATATGCAGTGAGCTGGGTTCACTCAACACAACAGGTAGTAGGTATATGCAGTGAGCTGGGTTCACTCAACACTACAGGTAGTTATGTGCAGTGATGAGGTGGGTTAAGTAAACACAACAGGTAGTAGGTATATGCAGTGAGCTGGGTTCACTCAACACAACAGGTAGTAGGTATATGCAGTGAGCTGGGTTCACTCAACACTACAGGTAGTAGGTATATGCAGTGAGCTGGGTTCACTCAACACAACAGGTAGTAGGTATATGCAGTGAGCTGGGTTCACTCAACACAACAGGTAGTAGGTATATGCAGTGAGCTGGGTTCACTCAACACTACAGGTAGTTATGTGCAGTGATGAGGTGGGTTAAGTAAACACAACAGGTAGTAGTAGGATGCAGTGAGCTGGGTTCACTCAACACAAAGCTAGGTATATGCAGTGATGAGGTGGGTTAAGTAAACACAACAGGTAGTAGGTATATGCAGTGAGCTGGGTTCACTCAACACTACAGGTAGTTATGTGCAGTGAGGAGGTGGGTTAAGTAAACACAACAGGTAGTAGTAGGATGCAGTGAGCTGGGTTCACTCAACACAAAGCTAGGTATATGCAGTGATGAGGTGGGTTAAGTAAACACAACAGGTAGTAGGTATATGCAGTGAGCTGGGTTCACTCAACACAACAGGTAGTTATGTGCAGTGATGAGGTGGGTTAAGTAAACACAACAGGTAGTAGTAGGATGCAGTGAGCTGGGTTCACTCAACACAACAGGTAGTTATGTGCAGTGATGAGGTGGGTTAAGTAAACACAACAGGTAGTAGTAGGATGCAGTGAGCTGGGTTCACTCAACACAAAGCTAGGTATATGCAGTGATGAGGTGGGTTAAGTAAACACAACAGGTAGTAGGTATATGCAGTGAGCTGGGTTCACTCAACACAACAGGTAGTAGGTATATGCAGTGAGCTGGGTTCACTCAACACTACAGGTAGTAGGTATATGCAGTGAGCTGGGTTCACTCAACACAAAAGGTAGTAGGTATATGCAGTGAGCTGGGTTCACTCAACACAACAGGTAGTAGGTATATGCTGTGAGCTGGGTTCACTCAACACTACAGGTAGTTATGTGCAGTGATGAGGTGGGTTAAGTAAACACAACAGGTAGTAGTAGGATGCCGTGAGCTGGGTTCACTCAACACAAAGCTAGCTATATGCAGTGATGAGGTGGGTTAAGTAAACACAACAGGTAGTAGGTATATGCAGTGAGCTGGGTTCACTCAACGCAACAGGTAGTTATGTGCAGTGATGAGGTGGGTTAAGTAAACACAACAGGTAGTAGGTATATGCAGTGAGCTGGGTTCACTCAACACAACAGGTAGTAGGTATATGCAGTGAGCTGGGTTCACTTAACACAACAGGTAGTAGGTATATGCAGTGAGCTGGGTTCACTCAACACAACAGGTAGTTATGTGCAGTGATGAGGTGGGTTAAGTAAACACAACAGGTAGTAGTAGGATGCAGTGAGCTGGGTTCACTCAACACAAAGCTAGGTATATGCAGTGATGAGGTGGGTTAAGTAAACACAACAGGTAGTAGGTATATGCAGTGAGCTGGGTTCACTCAACACAACAGGTAGTAGATATATGCAGTGAGCTGGGTTCACTCAACACTACAGGTAGTAGGTATATGCAGTGAGCTGGGTTCACTCAACACAACAGGTAGTAGGTATATGCAGTGAGCTGGGTTCACTCAACACGACAGGTAGTAGGTATATGCAGTGAGCTGGGTTCACTCAACACTACAGGTAGTTATGTGCAGTGATGAGGTGGGTTAAGTAAACACAACAGGTAGTAGGTATATGCAGTGAGCTGGGTTCACTCAACACAACAGGTAGTAGATATTTGCAGTGAGCTGGGTTCACTCAACACTACAGGTAGTAGGTAAATGCAGTGAGCTGGGTTCACTCAACACAACAGGTAGTAGGTATATGCAGTGAGCTGGGTTCACTCAACACAACAGGTAGTAGGTATATGCAGTGAGCTGGGTTCACTCAACACTACAGGTAGTTATGTGCAGTGATGAGGTGGGTTAAGTAAACACAACAGGTAGTAGTAGGATGCAGTGAGCTGGGTTCACTCAACACAAAGCTAGGTATATGCAGTGATGAGGTGGGTTAAGTAAACACAACAGGTAGTAGGTATATGCAGTGAGCTGGGTTCACTCAACACAACAGGTTTTAGGTATATGCAGTGAGCTGGGTTCACTCAACACTACAGGTAGTTATGTGCAGTGATGAGGTGAGTTAAGTAAACACAACAGGTAGTAGGTATATGCAGTGAGCTGGGTTCACTCAACACAAAGCTAGGTATATGCAGTGATGAGGTGGGTTAAGTAAACACAACAGGTACTGGGTATATGCAGTACTGGGAAGTACAATGTGCAGCTCCCTGTCACACACACAGGCAGTCAGTCACTGAATGTGCTGGGCTGCTGGCAGTGGCACACACAAATTATCAATTAGCAAGGCTGTGCATGCAACAAAAGTGTCAGTTTGACACACAGTAAAAAAAAAAAGTACAGGATGAGCCAGGAGCAAACTAAGCATCCAAGAACCTAACTAATCTGTCCCTAGAAGAACAAGTCTGCAGCAGCTGTCCCTTTCCTCTCACTAGCAGGCACACGAGTGAGTGTAATGAACGCCGGACCCTGCCTTATATAAGGGGGGTGGGGCTCCAGGGCTTACTGTAGCCTGAATGGCTACAATGTGCCTGATGACTGTGAGGCAGAGGGTCAAAGTTGACCCTCATAGTGCATTATGGGGCGAATCGAACTTCCGGAAAAGTTCGCCTGGCGCAGGCGAACGCGAACCCCCAATGTTCGCCTGGAATCGTTCGCCGGCGAACCGTTTGCTACATCTCTACTGCTAAATATCCTGCCAGTTGTTTACAAAACTTTGTATAGTATTCTGTTGTTAACCCGTCTGGCCTTGGTACTTTACCTGGTGGCATTTCTTTTATTGCTATTTTGATTTCTTCAATCTGGATCTGAGATACCAGGGATGAGGCATCTTCCTCTGACAGCCTGGACATACCACTATCCTCTATATACCTTCTTATTTCCTCTCTCTACTTTACTCTCTCCCCCACTGTTATCTCTGTTTTTAGATTGTATAACCCTTTATAATATTCTCTAAACACCTGGGTTATTTCTCCCAGCCCATGGAGCAGTCTTACTTTCTTATCTCTTATACAGGGACTATAATTACTCCTTTGTTGTTTTTTTTATGGCCCTCGCCAGCTTAGAGCTGCACTTATTACCATATTTGTAAAAGGAGCGTTTGCATCTTAGTGCCATATTTTTAGCTCCCTTTCCCTCCTCAATTCATCCAAACAGCCTTCTGTGTTCTCCTCTTTATGCTGTTGTTCCAACCTCTTTATATTTTCCAATGTGTCTTTTATATTCGTATCCCTTTCTTTTTTCCTTCTAGCCCCTTCCTGTATCAGAACACCCCTAATATAGCATTTATTGGCCTCCCAAACCATCATTTCAGATGCCTCACCCCTGGAGTTCAGCAGGAAATAAGTAGCCAGTTCATCCCTCGTTTTTTGAACAACCCCCTCATCCCTCAACAGTGAATTGTTTAGGCGCAACATCATAGGACCCCTTATTTTTTCACCCCAATTTAAGTTCATTATTACTGGTGCATGGTCTGACAGTGTTATGGGGCCGATTTCCAAGCCATTTACTAGAGAGAGTATGTCATGTGACACCAGAACGTAATCTATTCTGGTGTAACATTTATGCATCTGGGAGTAATATGTATAGTCTTTCACAGTGGGCTTACAAACACGCCAAACATCCACAAGTTGTGCTTTACGCAATAAATCTCTATTTCTTTTATAAGTCGTTGATCTTCCCTCGGATGTATCCATCTGGGGGTCTAGAGACAAATTTAAATTTGTACATATTATTACACCACCCTTCCTGAATGTTTCCAACTTATTAATAAATCTCCCCAGGGTTTCTACCTGTTTAGTGTTTGGCGCGTAATATTATCCCAATGTGACCATCCTGTTCTTAATCTCTAACTTAAATAAATTAAATCTCCCCTGAGGGTCGGCATATTCCTTCTTTAAAACAAATGAGACATCTTTTTCCAACTTTTACTTTGGAAGATTGTAGTCCACTTAGATATATTGTCTTGTAGTATCTATCGTAGAGGTTTGGAGCCCGTGGGCCCTTGAAGTGGGTTTCCTGGAGACAAACTATATCCGCCCCCTCCCTGTGACACAGCCTAAGAAGAGATGTTCTCTTCTCCGGGATATTCAACCCCCTGACGTTCAGTGACATCATTTTAAGGCTACCTAACTTTATTTTTATTTTCTTTCTTTGTCTTTATTTCAGACCCAGTACCACTCCATTTATCTTTTCCACACATACCCCTCCCCCTCTTCCCATCCACATCTTTCATCACATTCAAACTGCAGCAAACCCCTATCCCTTCTACCCCCCCCCCCCCCCTTTCTTCCCTTTACAGAATGTTTCCGATCGAAACCCATCCCCTGTTTCTATGGCGTGCTGCTCCACCTTTTGGGTATTAAGCTACCAACCCCCTGGAGCATGGAGAGTCGATCCCCCAGCAAAGCCTCACTTATATTAAGCATCAACGTGGAAGGGGGGAGGGGGGACGGGGCCGTGAAAGGGGGAGGGGGGAGAGAGAAAAACAAAAACAGGGGGGAAGGGAAGGGGGAGGAGAGAGGGAACAAAGGGAGCTCAGCCTCCCCATCTCCACCCCTCCTCTACCTGCCCCCCCCAGTAATCATGGCTTGTCTATCCACTATCCAAATCTCCATTGTCCCGATCAGAGAAGGGGGAGAGAGGGGGAGAAGCACTCATCCATCTCCCCGTCTCTCCCCCACCACATCTACCATGACCCTTTTTCTGAGCCTTTGCTGTAACATGCGGCCCCTTTCCCCTATTCTTATTATAGTATCTACCCCTCTCCCCCTCATCCACCCCCTATAAGCCCCCCCAACTTACTATCATATTGGGGTCCATACCGCGGCTTCGGCTCAGATCACACAAAGTATATATTCCCATTATCATAATTAATCATTACATCCAAAGCTAAAACAATACGCCATCATATCTCTTATGCTCATATTAATGCTATCAAATACCCTGCTCCAAAATTTGCAAAATCTTGTGAAACCTCATCCCTCTTGTGATCAAAATTCAATTTAAACACTGATGGACTCGTTCCATGTCTGTGGCCCCTTCTGCCTTAACATCTTCCCGACCGCCTAACGCACAGGGGCGGCCGGGAAGTGGAGCCCGCAAGGACCAGCTCACCCACAGAGGCGGCGGTCCTTGTAAGGGCATGGGCGGAGTGATCGCGTCATCCGTGACGCGATCCTCCGCCGGCGCCTGTCACCGCTCACCTGCCGCAACATCCCGCCAGCCATACGGAAGCGCCGGCTGGATGTTAACCCCGCGATCGCCGCATACAAAGTGTATAATACACTTTGTAATGTTTACAAAGTGTATTATACAGGCTGCCTCCTGCCCTGGTGGTCCCAATGTCCGAGGGACCACCAGGGCAGGCTGTAGCCACCCTATGTCGCACCCAAGCACACTGATTTCTCCCCCCCTGCCCCAGATCGCCCACAGCACCCCTCAGACCCCCTCCTGCCCACCCCCCAGACACCTGTTTGCACCCAATCACCCCCCTAATCACCCATCAATCACTCCCTGTCACTATCTGTAAACGCTATTTTTTTTATCCCCCCCACTGCCCCCTGCCCCCTCCTGATCACCCCCCTACCCCTCAGATTCTCCCCAGACCCCCCCAGACCCCCCCTGTGTACTGTATGCATCTACCCCCCTGATCACCTGTCAATCACCTGTCAATCACCCAACAATCACCCATCAATCACCCCCTGTCACTGCCACCCATCAATCAGCCCCTAACCTGCCCCTTGCGGGCAATCTGATCACCCACCCACACCAATAGATCGCCCGCAGATCCGACGTCAGATCACCTCCCACGTGCAGTGTTTACATCTGTTATCTACCCTAAACACCCACTAATTACCCATCAATCACCCATCAATCACCCCCTATCACCACCTGTCACTGTTACCCATCAGATCAGACCCTAATCTGCCCCTTGCGGGCACCCAATCACCCGCCTACACGCTCAGATTGCCCTCAGACCCCCCTTATCAATTCGCCAGTGCAATATTTACATCTGTGCTTCCCTGTAATAACCCACTGATCACCTGTCAATCACCCATCAATCACCCCCTGTCACTGCCACCCATCAATCACCCCCTGTCACTGCCACCCATCAATCAGCCCCTAACCTACCCCTTGCGGGCAATGTGATCACCCACCCACACCAATAGATCGCCCGCAGATCCGACGTCAGATCACCTCCCAAGTGCAGTGTTTACATCTGTTCTCTACCCTAAACACCCACTAATTACCCATCAATCACCCATAAATCACCCCTTATCACCACCTGTCACTGTTACCCATCAGATCAGACCCTAATCTGCCCCTTGTGGGCACCCAATCACCTGCCTACACGCTCAGATTGCCCTCAGACCGTCCCTTATCAATTCGCCAGTGCATTAGTTACATCTGTTCTTCCCTGTAATAACCCACTGATCACCTGTCAATCACCCATCAATCACCCCCTGTTACTGCCACCCATCAATCACCCCCTGTCACTGCCACTCATCAATCAGCCCCTAACCTGCCCCTTGCGGGCAATCTGATCACCCACCCACACCAATAGATCGCCCGCAGATCCGACATCAGATCACCTCCCAAGTGCAGTGTTTATATCTGTTCTCTACCCTAAACACCCACTAATTACCCATCAATCACCCCCTGTCACTGCTACCTATCAGATTAGACCCCTATCTGCCCCTAGGGCACTCAATCACCCACCCACACCCTCAGAATGCCCTCAGGCCCCAGCCCTGATCACCTCGCCAGTGCATTGCTTGCATCTATTCCCCCCTCTAATCACACCTTGAGACACCCATCAATCACCTCCTGTCACCCCCTAGCACACCTACCCATCAGATCAGGCCCTAATTTGCCCCGTGTGGGCTCCTGATCACTCGGCCAAACCCTCAGATCCCCCTCAGACCCCCTTCCGATCACCTCCCCAGTGCATTGATTGCATCTATTTTCCCCTCTAACCACCCCCTGAGACACCCATCAATCACCTCCTGTCACCCCCATAGCACTCCTATCCATCAGATCAGGCCCAATACAACCTGTCATCTAAAAGGCCACCCTGCATATTACCGGTTCCACAAAATTCGCCCCCTCATAGACCACCTGTCATCAAAATTTGCAGATGCTTATACCCCTGAACAGTCATTTTGAGACATTTGGTTTCCAGACTACTCACGGTTTTGGGCCCGTAAAATGCCAGGGCGGTATAGGAACCCCACAAACTGACCCCATTTTAGAAAAAAGACACCCCAATGTATTCTGTTAGGTGTATGACGAGTTCATAGAAGATTTTATTTTTTGTCAAAAGTTAGCGGAAATTGATTTTTGCTTTTTTTTCACAAAGTGTCATTTTTCACTAACTTGTGACAAAAAATAAAATCTTCTATGAACTTGCCATACACCTAACGGAATACCTTGGGGTGTCTTCTTTCTAAAATGGGGTCACTTGTGGGGTTCCTATACTGCCCTGGCATTTTAGGGGCCCTAAACCGTGAGGAGTAGTCTAGAAAACAAATGCCTCAAAATGACCTGTGATTAGGACGTTGGGCCCCTTAGCGCACCTAGGCTGCAAAAAAGTGTCACACATGTGGTATCGCCGTACTCAGGAGAAGTAGTATAATGTGTTTTGGGGTGTATTTTTACACATACCCATGCTGGGTGGGAGAAATCTCTCTGTAAATGGACAATTGTGTGTAAAAAAAATCAAACAATTGTCATTTACAGAGATATTTCTCCCACCCAGCATGGGTATGTGTAAAAATACACCCCAAAACACATTATACTACTTCTCCTGAGTACGGCGGTACCACATATGTGGCCCTTTTTAATACCCTAAGTACGCTAAGAGGCCCAAAGTCCAATGAGTACCTTTAGGATTTCACAGGTCATTTTGCGACATTTGGTTTCAAGACTACTCCTCACGGTTTAGGGCCCCTAAAATGCCAGGGCAGTATAGGAACCCCACAAATGACCCCATTCTAGAAAGAAGACACCCAAGCGTATTCCGTTAGGAGTATGGTGAGTTCATAGAAGATTTTATTTTTTGTCACAAGTTAGCGGAAAATGACACTTTGTGAAAAAAAAAATTAAAATCAATTTCCGCTAACTTGTGACAAAAAAATAAAAACTTCTATGAACTCACCATACTCCTAACGGAATACCTTGGGGTGTCTTCTTTCTAAAATGGGGTCATTAGTGGGGTTCCTATACTGCCCTGGCATTTTAGGGGCCCTAAACCGTGAGGAGTAGTCTTGAAACAAAAATGACCTGTGAAATCCTAAAGGTACTCATTGGACTTTGGGCCCCTTAGCGCAGTTAGGCTGCAAAAAAGTGCCAATCATGTGGTATCGCCGTACTCGGGAGAAGTAGTATAATGTGTTTTGGGGTGTATTTTTACACATACCCATGCTGGGTGGAAGAGATAACTCTGTAAATGACAATCTTTTGATTTTTTTTACACACAATTGTCCATTTACAGAGTTATTTCTCCCACCCAGCATGGGTATGTGTAAAAATACACCCCAAAACACATTGTACTACTTCTCCCGAGTACGGCGATACCACATGTGTGGCACTTTTTTGCACCCTAACTGCGCTAAGGGGCCCAAAGTCCAATGAGTACCTTTAGGATTTCACAGGTCATTTTGAGAAATTTTGTTTCAAGACTACTCCTCACGGTTTAGGGCCCCTAAAATGCCAGGACAGTATAGGAACCCCACAAATGACTCCATTTTAGAAAGAAGACACCCCAAGGTATTCTATTAGTAGTACAGTGAGTTCATAGAAGATTTTATTTTTTGTCAAAAGTTAGCGGAAATTGATTTTTTTTGTTTTTTTTCACAAAGTGTCATTTTCCACTAACTTGTGACAAAAAATAAAATCTTCTATGAACTCACCGTACTACTAACGGAATACCTTGGGGTGTCTTCTTTCTAAAATGGGGTCATTTGTGGGGTTCCTATACTGTCCTGGCATTTTAGGGGCCCTAAACCGTGAGGAGTAGTCTTGAAACGAAATTTCTCAAAATGACCTGTGAAATCCTAAAGGTAGTCATTGGACTTTGGGCCCCTTAGCGCAGTTAGGGTGCAAAAAAGTGCCACACATGTGGTATCGCCGTACTCAGGAGAAGTAGTATAATGTGTTTTGGGGTGTATTTTTACACATGCCCATGCTGAGTGGGAGAAAGATCTCTGTAAATGGACAATTGTGTGTAAAAAAAATTAAAAAATTGTCATTTACAGAGATATTTCTCTCACCCAACATCGGTATGTGTAAAAATACACCCCAAAACACATTATACTACTTCTCCTGAGTACGGCAATACCACATGTGTGGCACTTTTTTGCAGCCTAACCTCGCTAAGGGGCCCAAAGTCCAATGAGCACCTTTAGGCTTTACAGGGGTGCTTACAAATTAGCACCCCCCAAAATGCGAGGACAGTAAACACACCCCACAAATGACCCCATTTTGGAAAGTAGACACTTCAAGGTATTCAGAGAGGGGCATGGTGAGTCCGTGGCAGATTTCATTTTTTTTTTTCGCAAGTTAGAAGAAATGGAAACTTTTTTTTTTTTTTGGTCACAAAGTGTCATTTTCCGCTTACTTGTGACAAAAATTAATATCTTCTATGAACTCACTATGCCTCTCAGTGAATACTTTGGGATGTCTTCTTTCCAAAATGGGGTCATTTGGGGGGTATTTATACTATCCTGGAATTCTAGCCCCTCATGAAACATGTCAGGTGGTCAGAAAAGTCATAGATGCTGGAAAATGGGAAAATTCACTTTTGCACCATAGTTTGTAAACGCTATAACTTTTACCCAAACCAATAAATATACACTGAATGGGTTTTTTTTAATCAAAAACATGTTTGTCCACATTTTTCGCGCTGCATGTATACAGAAATTTTACTTTATTTGAAAAATGTCAGCACAGAAAGTTAAAAAAATCATTTTTTTGCCAAAATCCATGTCTTTTTTGATGAATATAATAAAAAGTAAAAATCGCAGCAGCAATCAAATAGCACCAAAAGAAAGCTTTATTAGTGACAAGAAAAGGAGCCAAAATTCATTTAGGTGGTAGGTTGTATGAGCGAGCAATAAACCGTGAAAGCTGGAGTGGTCTGAATGAAAAAAAAGTGGCCGGTCCTTAAGGGGGATAAAGCCCACGGTCCTCAAGTGGTTAATGCTGCAGAGATATTTTCCTTGTCCCTGAAATTGTGAAATCTGCATATTATATCTCGAGGGGTGTCCTTGTCCCATGGTAGGGCCCTTAAAGCCCGATGTGCCCGTTCAAATTTAATTGTGGCTTCTTCCGGCCGCCCCAGAACCTTATTGAAAATAGAGATGGCCCGAACGGTTCCCGGCGAACTCCCGTGGTTCGCAATCGCGGAAACCACAAACTTTTCCGGAAGTTCGATTCGCCCCCACAGTGCATCATTAGGGTCAACTTTGACCCTCTACATCACAGTCAGCAGGCACATTGTAGCCAATCAGGCTACACTCCCTCCTGGATCCCCCTCCCCCCCTTATAAAAGGCAGGCAGCATCAGGCATTGGACTCACTCGTGTGCCTGCAGTAATTAGAGAAGGGAGAGCTGCTGTGCAGAGACCTATAGGGAAAGCGTAGCTAGACTCTTGTAGGCTTCTTAGCTTGCTCCTTGCTGATACTTATTGCTAAAAAAGCACCCCTCAACAGCTCTTTTGAGAGCTAATCTTGTTGGTGTGATCTTTTTTTTTGTGTGTGTGTGTGTGTGTGTTTCACAGACACTTGTGTTGCATAGACAGCCTTGATAATTCCTACTGTGTGTGCCACTGCCAGCCAGTCCCAGCACATTCAGTGACTACCTGTGTGTTTAACAGGTGCACATTGTAATACCCATCACTGCATACACCTACCTGTTGTTCACTTAACTGCACCCACCTACCTACGTGAGCACACACAGTGTTACTGTGCCTGTCCGGTACCTGTCTGTGTGTGACAGTTGCACATTATAATACCCGTCACTGCATATACCTACTACCTGTTGTTAACTTCAGTGCACCCACCTACCTATGTGAGCGCATGCAGTGTCACTGTGCCTGTCCAGTACCTGTCTGTGTATGACAGGTGCACATTGTAATAGCCATCACTGCATATACCTACCTGTTGTTCACTTCAGTGCACTCACCTACCTACCTGAGTGCAGGCAGTGTCACTGTGACTGTCCGGTACCTGTCTGTGTGTGACAGGTGCACATTGTAATACCCATCACTGCATTTACCTACCTGTTGTTCACAGTGCACCCACCTACCTACGTGAGCGCACGCAGTGTGATATTTAATATCATCAGTCACTGTACCTGTTCACGGTACGTATGTGTGACAGATGCACATTTGTAATACCCATCACTGCATATACCTACCTGTTGTTCAGTGCACCCACCTAGCTACGTGAGCGCACGCAGTGTGATATTTAATACCACCAGTCACTGTACCTGTTCATGGTACGTATGTGTGACAGATGCACATTTGTAATACCCATCACTGCATATACCTACCTGGTATGTTCAGTGCACCCATCTACCTAAGTGAGTGCACGCAGTGTGATATACCACTCCGTGCATACCTGATAACTGCACCTGTGTGACTGCACATTGTATTAGTCAAGTCAGTGCATACCTTTCACTTCATCCCCCCGATATGGACAAAACGGACAAAACAGGTAGAGGCAGAGGTAGAGGCAGACCTAGAGGAAGGCCACCCGGCAGGTCTGTGCAAGGTCGTGCTGATGTGATTTTGTGCGGCCCTGGACCAAAGTACAGTGCTCAAAAGAAGGCACGCCCCATCAACTCCCAAGATTGTCAGGACGTGGTTGAATATTTAACACAGAACACCTCATCTTCTGCAGCCACCAGCGCTACTACAAGCACCACATCCGCTGCATTTGACACTTCGCAGGAGTTATTTGGTGGAGAAATAACTGATGCACAGCCATTATTGTTACAACAAGAGGAAGGCGCTAAGCAAGTTACACGACCTCATATGTCTGAGTTAGGCGACACTATGGACGTAACGTGTGAGGAGGAGGAGGATGAAGTATCTGCTGTTGGTGCAGTTTTGGAGGTGTCTGAGGCAAGCGAAGCTGGACGGGATGATGATGATGATGACGATGATACGGATGCCACGTGGGTTCCTAAGAGACGAGATGACCAAGGGGAAAGTTCAGAGGAGGAGTCAGAGAGGAGTAGGAAGAGACAAGTTGCTGAAAGAAGCAGGGGGAGCTCGTCATCAGAAACAGCTGATGGCAGGGTCTGGTGCCATGTATCGCCACCTATGGACAGCCAGCCAACATGCCCTTCAACGTCAACTGCTGATGCCACCATAGTGCCATTACCCCAGGGGGGCTAAGCGGTTTGGAAATTTTTTAATGTGTCTGCCTCAGATCAGAGCAATGCCATCTGTTTTCTCTGCCTCCAGAAATTGAGCTGTGGAAAGGCCAACACCCACATAGGGACAACTGCCTTACGAAGGCACATGCAAGGTCGTTGCGTCATTGTGGACAGACCAAATTTGATCAGCTGGACAGTCACTGTTGTTCTATCATTGAGCTACTACAGCCCGGTGACCATATGGGCTTTAAAACGGCCACGGCCTGCACTCTCGCCATGGTGCACACCAGTCCAGCACGGCTGTCACTACACAAACTATATAGGTGACATGTGGGAGAGGCGGGGAGGGCAGCGGAGCCGGCGGGACTTAGCGTCCTTCACCCGACAGAGCTCTGAGCTATATAGCTCAGAGCTCTCTAAAGCATCTTTGTATTTGGGCTCCAAGGAGCCCCATTGGTCCTTAGCAGACTAATGGGGTTCCTTCAAATCAGAAGGAACCCCATTGGTCTGCTAAGGACCAATGGGGCTCCTTGGAGCCCAAATACAAAGATGCTTTAGAGAGCTCTGAGCTATATAGCTCAGAGCTCTGTCGGGTGAAGGACGCTAAGTCCCGCCGGCTCCGCTGCCCTCCCCGCCTCTCCCACATGTCACCTATATACATGCTGGCACCCATGGGTGCCAGCATGTATATGGGTGACAGGTGTGGGCGGAGTGGACGGCGGGAGCCGGCGGGGACTTAGAGTGTATGCGGCGGCCGGCGGGTGAGCGGCGAGTGACGTCGGGTGCGGTGGTGTTACAAAGTAACAAAGTTGTTACATTGTAACAACTTTGTTACATTGTAACTGATTAGTATATCTCTGAGGATATTGCGTGGGAACTGGCTTTTAAAGGGACAGGTAAGTATTAATGGTTAATTAAGAATATTAAAGGACTTTTTTCGTGGTTATGTTTTTTGTTCAATTAAAATACTTTTTCTATGTGTTTGTGTGTTTATTTACTTTTAACTCTTAAAGGAAATGGGTAAGGGGTACAAGTACCTCTATACTCATTTCTCCTGGGAGGGGGGGTGGGCATCTGGGGGACCCCTTTTTAAAGGGGACTCCCAGATGCCACCATGAACCCCCCCCCCCCAGGAAATCGCGGCCTCCACCTCCACCGCCCATCGGAGGTGGAGAAGAGCCCCTTGTCCTTGGATTGGACAAGGGCTCGGAGGGGGAGGGGAAAGCTTGGCTGCCCCTCCCCTTCCGAGACCCCCCAATCCATGGACCATGCGGGCTGGTATTGTCAGGGTGCAGAGCCCCACGCGGCCGGTGCTCCGCATTCTGGCTATCCCAGTCTGCATGGGGGACAAGGGGTTAAAGAGGTCTGGGAGGGGGGACCCCACGTCGTTTTTTTTTTATATTTCCCACACTCAGAACGAAGTAAGTAAAACTCTTCCCACTTGGGGGAATCTATGAAAATAAAACACTATTGTTACCTGTGCAAAAAAAACTGACATTTTCCGCATTTAAAAGACATTTTTGCCCTTGAAACTTAAAAATCGATTTTCTCCAAAACTATAAGGTCTTTTTGAAAAAAATTTTTTCCTCTTATTCCCACTGATCCCCTTAATATACCCTGTGAATTTGGTGTTCCTAAATTTTAAGCAGGCTTTGCTATTAACCGTTAAAGTCGGCGGGTTTTTAAATGTATATATTTTTCCTTTGAAACTTTAACATCGATTTTCTCAAAAACTGTAAGGTCTTTTTGAAAAAATTTTTTCCCTCTTATTCCTTCTGATCTCCTTAATATATTCTCCAAATTTGAGGCTCTTAGCACTTAAGGGGGCTTTGCTATTAACCCTTAAAGGGAAGGTCCAAGCAAAATAAAAAAATGAGTTTCACTTACCTGGGGCTTCTACCAGCCTCATGCAGCCATAATGTGCCCTCCTAGTCACTCACTGCTGCTCCAGTCCCCCACTGGCAGCTTGCCGACCTCGGAGGTCGGCGGGACGCATTTTGTACATTTTTACGCATTCTCACTGATGCAGGAACCAGTAATGCGTAAAAATGTATGTGTTAATGTTCCTGCACTAGCAGGAATGCGTAAAAATGTACGCAATGCGGCCTGCTGACCTCCGAGGCCGGCAAGCTGCCAGTGGGGGACTGGAGCAGCAGCGAGTGACTAGGAGGGCACATTATAGCTGCATGGGGCTGGTAGAAGCCCCAGGTAAGTGAAACTCATTTTTTTATTTTGCTTGGACCTTCCCTTTAAAGTCGACGGCTACCTAACATTGATCCATGCGTCAACTTTTCCGCTTGGCAGCATGACCTTACGCATTAATTGCTAGTAGGATCTTACGCGTAAGCCTATAACGTAACAACCTCAGTTACGGTATTCTTACGCGTAATTGCGTAAGGGCTATGTAATTACAGACATGTACCGAAATTGAATGTCTACGCCGTAAGCGTAATTCCGTAATGCGTAATAGCGTAAAATTACGCGTAATGATCCGTAAGCGTAGCTTTTTCCATTACGCTCAGCACTGGCTGGGGTATTTCTTTCTTCGCGCGCCGATATTGGCGCACTAAAGCCTCCAACACGCCAGTGGATCTTCCGGACGGAAGTGACTTCACGCTCCGATGACGGCTTCCCCTCCACGGGCTCCGCTCCATTCATCGGCACATCTCAGCCCGGGTTTGCCGCTGCATCTCTGCAGGCCGGCCCAGACCATGACCACCGGCTCACCCAGCAACCAACTTGTCCAGGGCCAGACCACAGGGATACCCGCAGGGGTGCAGGATCGACTCCGCCTGCAACCAGCAAACGCTGAGGCCTCGCTAGGACGGGAGATCAGAATCTCACACGTTCACTCCCTCATGGTAAGCTCCTCCCCTATTTCTTCTGATTTTTTTTTTGTACTTTGTGGGATATTTCCAATAGGGTCCCTGACACCCACATAGCCATACAATAACCTGAAGTTTAAGGAGTCACCACAACTGTAAAGACTTAAGCATGTTTATCCCAATCCCCTTCCTGAAAAGTGGGTGGTGGGGACAAAGGCTGTTGCTATCATCCTGAGAGGGAAAAGAAGCTGATTATAACTAATGTTGTTGTCTATATTGCACTAAAAATATAATTTTTTTCTAAATACTTGCATTGGATTTAAAACAGTAGGTTTCAAATCTGCTTGCAGTTTTATGCATACAAACTTTTTAGTGTAAAACATGTTAGGGTAAAGTAAGTCCAGTTTTTAGGTTGGCTCCCAATCAACGGTGCATGCTAGGGCAGTGCTTGAGCCCTAAAAGACGGATGGGGGTGTCACAGTGACAAGTGGGTATTGTTACAGGCTGTGGGTGTGGCCAAGCAATAGGTGTATTTTAATAGTGCATTTTCCTAGATTATATGCTATAACCAGTGTTTTAATGTGCCAAAGTATCTATACAATATGTTTTGTATATTAGTGGGCAACAGGGGCGTTTCTAGTTTCCTGGGAGATCCTGAGCACGGCAAAAAAATGGGCGTGGCCATGCTGCAGAAAGTGGGCATGGTCATAGGTGGAGCCAAATGTACATGAACATTGCAGTGGTGTAACTTAAATATATTTGATAGGCAGTATTTCACATAAATAAGCCGCTCACCTGGCTTCTGTCTTTGTCTGGCTGGCCTGTGTGCTGTACTCAGCTGGCGGTTATGCTGGGCTTGCTGGTGGTGATGCTGGGCTGCCTGGCTGGTGGTGATGCTGTGCTGGCCTGGCTATGCTGGGTGCCTAACTGGGACCTTGCTGGGTGATTTGCTGGGGGCTTTGCTGGGCTGGGCAATTTGCTGCGGGCTTCACTGGGGTGAGGGCATTTTTGGACTCTTTGCTGGGCTGCGGGCTTTACTAGTCTTTGCTGAGCCGGGAGCATTGCCTGGCTGTACGCTTTGCTGGGCTGGGGTCAGGAGGCTTTGCTGGGCTGTGGCCCCGGGGCTTTGCTTTGCTAGTCTGGGGGCTTTGCTGGGCTAGGGCCCTGGGGCTTTGCTTTTCTGGGCTGGGGGCTTTGCTTTGCTGGACTGAGGCCCAGGGGCTTTGCTTTGCTGAGACTGGGGGCTGTGCGTTGCTGGGGCTTTGCTAGGCTGGGCTGGGGGCTTTGCTTGTCTGGGGCCCAGGGGCTTTACTTTGCTGTGCCCAGGGGCTTTGCTTCAGGCTGGGTAGCTAGGTATAGATGCCTTCAGGGTAGGTACCTAGGTATAGTGGTCTTCAGCATAGGTAGGTAGGTATAGGGGCCTTTAGTATAGGTAGGTAGGTAATGGGCCTTTCAGTATAGGTAGGTAGGTAGGTATAAGGGCCTTTAGTTCATTATAGGTAGCTAAGTATAGGTAGGTTCTTTTTATAGGTAGTAGATATAGGAGGCTTCAGTATAGGTAGGTAGGTAGGTATGGGGCCTTCAGTATAGGTAGGTATGGAGTTCTCCGTATAAGTAGGTAGGTAGGTATGGGGCTTTCAGTATAGGTAGGTATGGGGTCCTCAGTATAGGAAGGTAGGTATGGGGCCTTCAGTATAGGCAGGTAGGCATGGGGCTTTCAGTATAGGCAGGTAGGTATGGGTAGGTATGGCAGGCTGCATACCCCTCCCCCCCCTCTGGTCCCCCGCACATCTCCCCTCTCATCTACTAACAGTGGTTGCTTGCCTATGCCTGGATTCCAGCGTGGAACCTAGAGACCACAGCCACAGACCTCTTTTCCTTGATGCTCGGTTTCTGCCGGTCACTAGGGGGAATAGAGGAGGAAGAGAGAGGTCTGCGGCTGTGGTCTGAGCGGTGGACGTGTAGGAGACCAGTGGGGGAGGGGGGAATGGGGCGGTGAGAGGGAGTGAAGGGGGGCAGAGTCGCCGCGATCTGAGATCTGAGGAGAGGAGCCAGAGAGGACAGGGCATGGGGGTCATAACAGATCCGGGGCACCATGGCAACAGGTTCATGGGCGGTGCCCCGGATCAAACGGCCTAGCAACGCCACTGGTGGGCAAGAACAAACATCACTTTACCTAATGCAAGTGTTAATTGCAAGCTCTGTTTGGAAAGAAAACAGTGCTGTATATCCTGCTTACTCTCCTCTGTCAGAACTGCTTTCATCACCTTCCTTCTCTTTTATATTGTCTGGCCCACATCTAAACCCGGGCTGGTAGATTATGCCTGGATTGGTTGTGCTGTCTATAAATACCAGCCGCAAGGTCAATGCTAGGCCCAGCAGTGCAGGTATGTGCTTATAATGGCAAGTGTCTTAGCAACATCTTTCAGGACAGGGACCCACTGCAGATCGCTGATCGCAGTTGCAATGGCTCAGCATTTTTGCTAGTACTTTGTAAAGCGATTTCAGCAGGGATTCCAAGCGTTTTTTGTAGCAACATTCTTTTAACGCTAGTGATAGCGAAAACAATTGCTATTAGCAATTCCAATTTTTTTTCAGGGGTGTTTTGGGAAGTAAAACTGCTGCATAAGCACTTTTGTACAGCAATTGCAAAGTAATTTTGAAGTGATCCTATACTTAACATTGAATTGCAATCGCTAGCAAAATGCTGCAGGCAGATTGATTGTGATTTGGATAAATAGCAATCGCTCCAGTGGGTTCATCATCCACTTTCATTGGCATAGCGATTTTTGGTATTGTTGGCGATCGTTGGTAATTCCAAATTGCTGCTGAAAGTGCTCTAGTAGGTCCTAGGCCTTAGGCATCCATCGAGGAGCTGTTTGCTGTAAACATATGTACAAATGCAGATGCTATATGATGATTGAGCTTGTTAATATTACAGATATTAGTGTAGCTCTGTAATATTAACAAGCTGACACAGTCCAATGAAAGATGACCAGCACCAGCTGTTTCTTTAAGAAAGCAGAGTTTTATTCACTCCAGACATCCGTGAATAAACATAGCTCCAAACATCCAGTGAAATTCGAGATGTAATTATAGCTCTAGTATAGTAAGCTCTTAGATGCATGCAGAGGGAATGGGTCCTATCAACAAGCTGACACATCATTGCATTCCACAAGCTCTGGAGGTGTGCCTGGCTTTTAGGGACAACAAAGGGATGATTTGCATATTCAGCAGTGATTCATTGTGGGAGACCCTTATATGCTCACTCCAACCTGAATAATCACAAATATTCAACATGAGCTTGCTGGGCAATCTGAATACTGCCGAGATGTTAGAAAACACAGTTTTTATGTACATTTCACATCAAAAGGAGATACATAGATTGTTTTAAAGGATACCCGAACTGAAATGTGGCATAATGAGATAGACATGTGTATGTACAGTGCCTAGCACACTTTTTTTCTTTCTCTGTCTGAAAGAGTTAAATATCAGGTATGTAAGTGGCTGACTCTGTCCTGACTCAGACAGGAAGTGATTACAGTGTGACCCTCACTGATAAAAAATTCCCATTTTTATCTCTTTCTTGCTCTCAGAAGCCATTTTCTGCTAGGAAAGTGTTTTATAGTTGGAATTTCTTATCAGTGAGGGTCACACTGTAGTCACTTCCTGTCTGAGTCAGGACTGAGTCAGCCACTTACATACCTGATATTTAACGCTTTCAGACAGAGAAAGAAAAAGGAACTCAGCATAATTATTTGTGTGCCAGGCACTGTACATACACATGTCTATCTCATCATGTCACATGTCAGTTCGGGTATCCTTTAACCACTTTACCCCCAGCGGTACGGATTTCTCCGTCCCTTTTTCCACCCTGTTAACAGCAAGGGACGGAGAAATCCGTACCCGACGACGCTCCCGCTGCTGTCCCCGCTCCCGCTCGCTCGTCCGCGCGCCCCCGCGCTCGTACACGCCGCTGCCCGCTTGCCCGGAGATCAATGAACGGGAAAAACCTTTCCCGTTAGTTGATCTCTGCCCCCCGCAATGATCAGCTGCTTCTACGAGAAGCAGCTGATCATTGTGAGAAAAAAACAGTTTCCCAGCCTCCTAACCCTTCCTGCAAGCGTACTTCCTGTACGCTTGCAGGTCGCATAAACAAAAAGTTACTGTGGCCATTTTGTGGCCAAAGAGTAAAACGACACCCTAAAGCATTTTTCATATACAAATACATTACTTTTACACTAAAAATTAACTCATTACCTCCTACACTCCCCAATTTATTTATTTTTGCAATTAAAAAAAAAATTACAATAAAAAAAATACATAAATAGTTACCTTAGGGACTGAACTTTTTAAATATTTATGTCAAGAGGGTATAACACTGTTACTTTACAAACTATGGGCTTGTAATTAGGGATGGACGCAAAGTTTAAAAAAATGCACCTTTATTTCCAAATAAAATATTGGCGCCAAACATTGTGATAGGGACATAATTTTAACGGTTTAATAACCGGGACAAAAGAGCAAATACATTTCATGGGTTTTAATTACAGTAGCATGCATTATTTAAAAACTATAAAGGCCGAAAACTGAAAAATAATAATTTTTTTCCCACATTTTTTCCTATTTTCCCATTAAAACACATTTAGAATAAAATATTCTTGGCATAATGTCCCACCTAAAGAAAGCCTAATTGGTGGCGAAAAGAACAAGATATAGTTCATTTCATTGTGATAAGTAATGATAAAGTTATAGACGAATGAACGAATGAGCGCTGAAAGGTGAAAATTGCTCTGGTGCTCAAGGGGTAAAACCCCTCAGTTGTGAAGTGGTTAAAGAGGAACTCTAGTGAAAATAATGTAATAAAAAAGTGCTTCATTTTTACAATAAGTACAGTATGTATAAATGATTTAGTCAGTGTTTGCTCATTGTAAAATCTTTCCTCTCCCCGATTTACATTCTGACATGTATCACATGGTGACATTTTTACTGTGGGCAGGTTATGCAGCTATCTGTTTTGGCCGTTAGAAACAGCTGTAAGCAGCTATTTCCTGTCTCTGAACATTGTTACATTGTGGCAGAGCTTCTTGTGGGAGGGGTTTCACCACAATATCAGTCATACAGTGCCCCCTGATGCTCTGTTTGTGAAAAGCAATATTATTCTCATGTAAAAGGGGGTATCAGCTACTGATTGGGATAAAGTTAAATTCTTGGTTGAAGTTCCTCTTTAAACATAAACTAGTGTCTTTCGGATGCTATTATTCTACTGCTATTATTTCAATATAATCTCAATGATTCGATTTTGACTCACCTCTTTGTCAACAATGTGTTAATGCAAGAACTACATGGATAGTTTTGCTGTATTTTTTTGTTTTTGTTTTTTTTTCTGTATATAATAAAAACTAAGTTGTTTGTCTGCTTTACTCTCATCTGGTTATATATAATGTACCGAAACAGCAGAGAAAATAATTAGACATGCACAGACAAAACCATTTTTGGTGTATAACAAGAAAAGTCCTTGCTTCAGTCTCTGTGTGGCATTGAACAATATACAATAACATAATTGGATTTGTCATAGTCATTTAAAGTGTGTTCTGTATGCAGGATGTTTTTCAAGACATATGAAAAAGGCCATTGTATTTGTTTTTCAACATTCAGCAACGCCCCAAATCCTATTGTAGCTCTTCAGCTTACAAGGTCTATATGTATAAAATTCAGAGCAGTAAAATTTTGTTTCTTTTTCCTCCGGAGCGCCAGGATTTTATGGCCAGGACAAATATATTGAAAACTCACAGAAAAATGTGCACTGACTAAAAAAAGTGAGACCATCAATGCAACAGAACAGTAATAACAGAATGTCCAGCGTATACTCTAGGGACGTTCAAAGTGTGTACAGGTCAACAAAAACTCCATTGATGATTGTTTCAGTAGACAGTCTGCCTAGCGGTCTGTAACAGTCACACACACCCTGGGCTCAGCCAGGTTATATGTCCTGGTACATGACTCATACAATCCTAAGTAGAAGGGATGTGAATGAGAAACAGGAGGCTTCCTGTTATGAATATAAAGAAATTATTAAGCTACAAAAAACTAGGCAGTGGGCCCTTTTCCACTGCCCTGCATTTTGCAATTTGATTCCGATTGCTAACGGATCGCAAAACGCAGGGTACAGTAAACTTAATGGAAATGACAGCATCCATTCCCATTAGTGCGATCCTACTGCGTTGTGATTTTGCGTACAGGTATATCATCACAGACGACATCTCAAAATATGCGGCACAATGACCATTAGCAAGGCACCAGCTACGGCAGATAAATCACTTGGACTGACACCCAAGCCTCATTATTTAAGATTTAAATTCATTTAAGTTTTTATAAAAGGAATGTGTATTTTGATTTTAAATAATAGCAAGCAATGGGTAAGATGTGAAGGACATAACCCCCCGGGTGATCTTATCTGTTTTATCTGAACCTGGAAATCAGTTTAGGGTGACCCCCTAATGAAATACAAGATAGATCAAGAAATGATGGATACCGTGTAATTTGTACATGTTGTTTGATCCACCGTGAGGCTGTGGGTCATCATCTTTACTACTGACAAACCTAAAAAAAACCCGGATGGATATGTATATATAAATACATATATATATATATATATATATATATAGAGAGAGAGAGAGAGAGAGAGAGAGAGAGAGAGAGAGAGAGAGAGAGATGTTGCTTGGTGGCAGTTGGAAACAACCATTATTTCACACAATGCAACAAGGTTCGCAGACTGGAATCTGTCAGGGCCATGGTCCCAACATCACACTGTGGCTGGGGGATTCATCCCAATAGCAGCCATGCAGATGGCCTTGATGATCTATTCTAGATACTAATGATTCTGTTCGAGAAAAGGTAAAGATTTCTTGTGGGAAAGGGGGTATCAGCTACTGATTAGGATGAAGTTCAGTCCTGGGTTTAAAATTCCTCTTTAATTCAGTGCTATAAGAGTCGGCAGGCTCTCATCATAAGTGCAGTACTTCAGGTAATTCTAAATCAGTGAAATTAAACATAATAGGAAGGAATATTCCACAGAGAAAAAATTCCAGGACATTCTGAAACAGAGAAAGAAAGAACAAGAGGGAAGTCAAGCATAGCAGTCTGCTCATTTAGCCTTTTTGCCTTCACCCATGCAAAATGATATTAATGCCTTGACCAGATAGACTCTTCTATAACTCCGCCACAGCTGTGCCAACATACCCCTCCTGTGGCTTATGTTTCCCATTTTGCCAGTCTAGCTTTGCCAAGGAAGTTGGATTCTGCATGACTGATTTATCCCAGCTGTTAGCTGTATACAGGCAATGGATTTTTTTTTTTACTAATTTCATCATGATGTTCATATTCGGCAAATTGCCTGCTGCCAGGCGAAGCTTTCAGAAGACAAAATAGCTTTTTAAATTTATCAATGATGTAAATGATGGGTTAACAGCTAACACATCTGGATAGAAAAAAAGTAAGCCTGGTAGGGTGCTAACGTTTTGATATTGGCACCTTTGCTGATGCTGCCTGACTACAGTATGTGCATGCAGGGGCGTAGCAATAGGGGGTGCAGAGGTTGCGACCGCATCGGGGCTCTTGGGCCAGAAGGGCCCCCGGAGGGCCTTCCCTCAACCACAGTATTAGCTCTCTATTGGTCCTGTCCTAATAATAATCACTTCTTAAGATACTTTGAATATTGATAATCATTAACAAACTGTTCCCCACCCCCTTCTTGCACCTCTGACACTATAGTTGCCATTAGCAGTTATACAATGGGGGGCCCCATTGTATAACTTGCATCAGGGCCCACAGCTCCTTAGCTACGCCATTGTGTGCATGCTCCTCGGAATTCTGGTATTTTATGGTAAGACTGAGGGTGAGTTGCTGGAGGCATACACAGTGAAGGCACTTTATAGAGTGTAGATCTGCTTGCTCGAAATTCTGTTGCAAAATAAACAAACCTGGAATAGTCCTTGGACATACTGTCTATGATGTGATGTTTAAAGGGAAAGTCTGCTTTTAAAGCGGACCCAAACCAAACATTTTTTTTAATTAAAAATATTTAGTTGCACCACTCTGACACATAGAAAGATAAATAAACAATCCTTCAAACCTATGAGCATTTCAGTGCATGCTTTTCACCCTTCTCTTTTCATAACTAGGGTTATACTGGGGGCAGCCATTAGCAATTCCTCCATTGCCGGACACCATCTACTCCACCAGTTTGCTGGATTTTGTCCCGGCAATTTAAAAGGAAGGGAGGGGTTCCTCCAATAAATGTAAAAATATTTTATATTTGTCATCATGCAGCTGGAAAAAGGCTGCTATTTAATATTATAATTTAGAAAATAGATTTTATTTCTGAAATTGTGTATTTCTAATTTGGGTCCACTTTAATCTAAAATTGCCATCTATGTACTTTAACTGGTGCAACACAAGTCTATTGCCATTTAATGTTATTAAAAATTGTCTTGATGTTAATTTTAGCCAGCTAAGAATTTAAAACTGAAGTAAGCTGAAATTGCTCTTATTTTAAATATAAGTATGGTCGTCAGGAGGCTTGCACTTTTAAAATGGAGTGAAACTTGAACCTGACATATTCTCACTATAGGTTGCATTTAATACATTTGAGAATATGAACAAGAGCACCCTGCCCTTACAATCTGAAGGGAAAAGGTGGAAACAAGAGATAAAGCAATAAGTTAGCTGTATGTCTAGGGCCAGTGAGCTCCTGGATCAGATTCTCCAAAAAGCAAAGCTTGGCCAATGTTACAGGGATTGGCCTTGATTAGCATGTACAATTCTCTAAAAGGGGAATTTTATGGGTGTACATAAAAGTTTAAAAAGTTAGAAAATGACAAATGGGTTTTGGAAAGGATTTCCAGTTGAGGAAAGAGGCTTGTGAGAAGTCCTTTATGCATGAATGTGAGGGGGTGATTTTAATGGAGGAAATATACAAACAGGATCCCTGAGAAGTGATGGTAAGGAGGTTGTCCAGAGAGGACTCCTCTCTGGACTGCAAATAATGCAATTGACTCTTCAGTGAGCAATGCCTTCACCCACATTCTTCTTACCTCAGGTATTGAGAGAGAACTGTAAAATACAGTATATGATTGGCATCAAATTTGTCCAAATTACAGACGCTATTGCCCAAACTGCTTTGGTAACGCTCATTTCTTATTGCATTAACTTAATTAAGAAAAAGACTACTCCATACAGAGGCTGTGTTAAAAATGCCAACTAGTTTGAAGCGGTTCTGTAAATACTTGCTTTTTCTCTATCCAGGATAAGTTAGTAATTGTGATATTATTATTATTTATATAGCACCCACATCTTCCGCAGCGCTGTGCAGAGTATATTATATTGTCACTTAGCTGTCCCTCAGAGGGGCTCACAATCTAATCCCTATCATAGTCATAGGTCTATATGGTGTAGTGTATGTATCGTAGTCTAGGGCCAATTTAGGGTGAAGCCAATGAACTTATCTATTTTTAGGATGTGTCAGGAAACGGGGGAATCTGGAGGAAACCCACAAAGACATGGGGGGAACATACAAACTCCTTGCAGATGTTGACCTGGCTGGGAATCGAACTGGGGACCCAGCGCTGCAAGGCAAGAGCGCTAACCACTACGGAAGCCAGCGCTGCAAGGCAAGAGCACTATGCCACCATGTGGCCTGGCTGTTGCCTGGCACCAGTACAGCGGCATACAAGATCTGGAATCAGACTTAAATGGGCAAGAGATACAAATTAGGGAGTTATGTGCTCTCTTTGAGGCAGGTTTCACACCAGCAACTGGCATTATAGGTGCGGTGCGATCTGAGGATTGCACCGCAACTTTAAAAATAGGCTTTGGAGATTGCTGTGGCATTGCAAGGTAGTCTCACTTCTGGCTGCATGCCAAATAAATAGTGAGCTCACTAGCGCTCACTTCCTGTGGCGGAAATACGAAGTGCATGGAAGTGTATTGACAAAATACACTTTCGCACATGAGTGTAAAAGGGACCTGAACCTGAACCAAGTATATCTGGTAACAGTACCCATAAGGCACAATGGCAGTGTTTTGATGGTCTGGGCATCCGAGTTGTGTGTAAGCTGTACAGAGGTTATGATTGTGTGTGCAAAACAGCTGCTTGATAATGAGCAAATCAGAAGTGATCTTCTTTAATATGGTGAAATATCCTGTAAAGTAAAAACAACTAGAAGAAAAGAAAAAGGAAAACTATTTCCCATCCCCATTAACCACATTGTCAAATTTTGGTAAAGTAGCTTTACCACGTGATACAAAGTGGAATACTTAGTGACGTTACTACAACACAAGCGGGCTTCCTGCTGTAAATGCACCAAGCTTGGGCCATCATACAAGCAGCAGTGTCTAGCAGGGGCAGGTGTGGAATTCAAGCACAGCATCACGCACAGCATCACACAGCTGGTGACTTTTAAAATGTTCAGAGCAGAGATAAAGCTATGAATACCTATTAGGGCCTTTCTCTGTTCCTTTCTTTCTTTTCCAGTAAGGCTAAGGTAACAAAGACATGCACATTTGGTTTGTAAGATGTTGTAGGCAAGCAAACCTTTTATTTATTCCTGTAATTGCTGCATTGTTTTGAGAACCTGAAAATGTGTGGCATTTAGACATCTAATTCCCACACTGATAGTAGCCTGAGTATATGATGCAGGCAGATCTAAGTCACAACAGAGGTAGTGCAGAGCACAGCACAGGTTGAAGGCTTTCTCAGGATAGCCAGATAGCAGATTATATGAATAAAATGGAATTAAAGGTATATAGTACTATCAGTAGTATTGTAGTGTAGGAGCTCTGGGCCCCAGTGTGAGTTTTTCATTGGGCCCCCCTCAAACACTTTATATATAATTTATTATATATAATTTATATGGAGCACCAAAGCCTGTCAAGGACAGCTGCAGTGTCAGAGAGGTGTAGGGTAGAGAGGAGGACAACCTACTAATGCTTGCAACTGATGAAAGCACATATAGAAGTGATCATTACCAGCTTAGCACCAATAAAAAGCTAACAAAGTGGTTGAAGAAGGGCACCTACTGACCTACCCTGGTCCAGGGGCCCTGATGCAAACACTACCTCTGCACCCCCTATTGCTACGCCACTGAATACTGTCAATACATTTGATCAAATATCTAGGCTGCTTTGTTTCACCATATGTCCCATCATGCATTTCAGCATCCAGCAGCCAAATGTATTTAGTTCAGCAAAAATTTCAGTTTATTCTTATTATAATTATAATTATTGGTTCTGTTAAATAAAAAGTTATCTCTTGGTTGTATTCAGGACTTGAGCTATGAACTGATAATTAATTACAATACGTAGGCATTTAGCCTGGTTTTGCTGTACTTTGATAGCTAGCTGAAACAACATTTGCTGCTTATGAATGTTCAAATACTGAGCAGTAATACTATAAGGTGATTAAATGCCATCTAGTCACACCGGGCTCATCATCAATATCTTACCATGCAAATAATAATGGCTTGCAAGTGTATTCCATCCATATTATATGCAGCTGGAACAGGATCAGTCAAAATAGAAAGTACCATATATCAGTGCAGATAGGCTGACTTTTGGACACCCACACTTTGGTTGTGAAGTGGGGGGGGGGGGGGTCGGACTATCCACAGGTGGTATAAACCGTGGAAGAAAGGTGTGTATGTGTGTGCGTGTGTGGGGACGTATGCAGAGTGCAGGCTGTGGAATGCATCAGCAGGTATAGCTACCTGTCCTGGCTCCGGCTTGCATCCTCTAGTGTCCTGTGCAGCTTCTGAACTGGCCACTAGAGCTCTAGGCTCACAGTGATGATTACATGACAGTGAGCCTGGAGTTTTAGTGGCAAGTTCAGATCCTGCACCAGACACTAGACGATGCAAGCCTGAATGAAGACAGGTAGCTATACATGCTGAAGGGTTCTACAACCCACACTCTGCACTCACAGGCAAATTCCAATCTGCGCTTTGCATGGAGGGTGGGGAGGGGGGCCATGACAGCAAATTTGGAGACGGCCAATCAGCGGCCTATTTTTTTAGGCCAAATGTGGGGGGTTGATGTATGTGCAGGAGCAGGGCAGTTTCTAGGCTAAAATGCACCCAGGGCGAGGGTTAAAATTGTGCCCCCCCCCCCCCCCCGCGGTGCCAGGTATACATGCCCGCAGTGTAGGTTAGCCAGGTCTAGTTGCACTCAGTATAGGTAGCCAGCTATAGGTCCCCCCAGTATCGGTAACTAGGCATAGTATAGGTAGCCAGGTGTTATGATCGCTTTTGCAGCAGGTACTGCTGGCAGTAGTAGTGCTGCAGCTCAGGCAGTTCTGATCTCTTTCCATGCAAGCTGCATAGCTTTGACTGCCTTTTCCTGCTGTCAGCTTGTGACTGATTATCATTCACCTGTGTGGGAATCTGCATGTCTGCTCCCATTGGATGACCTCAGTATAAAGATCTGCTTCCTGCAGGGCTCCTTGGGCTATCATAGCTTCAGTTTAAGCCTGTCTTGCTGTTGCTTCAGCCCCAGATCGTGTTTCTTGTTCTAAAGATACTTTGCTGGTCCTGTATCATATATTGGTTTATGCCAATATATATGCATACCAGCACGTTTGTTATTTTCCTTGTATTCGTGTGACGTTGATACATCAGTGTTGCTGATGTATACGTACACGAACTGTTTATATCCTGTGTTCAGTTAGTCAGCTTTCCAGCACGTTTTGGTAGTTTGCGCGTATTGTGATCACCCGTGCTGAGTTAGTTATCCTGCTCCTGGTTCTGTTTGTGGATTGCGTTCATCTCTGCGAAGAGATAACGAATCCTTCTGAATCCTGTTCTGTTACCGTTTGTGTATTGCGTTCATCTCTGCGAAGAGTCCTGTTCCCTGTATTGCTCCAGTCCTAGTCAGTGTTCCTGCTTATGTCATATATCGGTTCATTGCCGATATATACATATGTTAGTCAGACGTCACAAATAGTTTCATTGATAGCTGTAATTGTAATATGCTAGGAAAACATACTTATTGTATTTTTGTCTGTGTTACGTTCATCTATCTTGATCCTGCTATTTCCTGACTATCGTGTCCTGTCTTTGTGAGGCACGCCATCGCTGCAAACGCATTGGCTGCCTCATTCCAGTCTGTCTTGTTGTGGACGCTTGCTGTCACTAAGTAGAGGCTAGTTAAGCAAGCGTTCATTCTGTCTACCTGTCCTGATCTCCTCAGTTCTGGTTTATGCGCTCAGCGCTACTTTGCGCTGAGACGTTATCACGAAAGTATTGTTTGTGGCTGTTCGGATCTGCATCGGCTCTGTGAGCCACAATCTCCTATTGGAGTCAGTCCTCTCCTCCACTAAACTGGGGATATCCTGATTCCTTGTGCTGGTGTGTGTACCTCCTTCACGTCAGCTTATGTGTTGCATGCTGACTGTGGAGAATACACCACCAAGCCTGACATTATGATAGCCCCATTACCAATCCCCATTGTGGGGGGAATTTCCAGAAATTATGACACTTTTTACTTTTTGTCAGGGGTCCTGCTCCTTTAAAAAAATTGAAAAGCTTGGCCCTGAAGTTAGACACATTTATACCAGAATTGGTTAAGGTTTTGGCCAATCCCGACTTTCGGGCTTCTGCAATTTCTACCCGGTCTGATTGGATCGTTTGCGCTCTTTTTAAGGGCAAGCTTTTTGATTGGGAAATTGATGTTTTAGATCACACTCAGTTTAGACAAAGTCCTTTGCAATTTATAGCTTTTGTAATTCACAATTGGTTGCGCATAGATCCATTGCCTTTTCCTCTTAACGAGCTCTTGGCAGCAGGTCAATCAGCTGCTCCTTCAATTGCTTGGAAAAATAATCAGCAAGCAGAGAGTAGTTCTGGTAATTTCCCTATAGCTTTGAATAAATCGTCAAAGGCAGCAGGGTCTAAAGCCAAACGTAAACGTTCTAAGAAACGTGTACGATCAGCAGAGTCGTTATCCTTAGCGACTGCGCATCAGACCTGTAATGAGATTCAGCCATTAACAGATAATGAAATGCAATTGTCTTTCGGGGGAGTTAAATGGACTTATGAAACTACTAATGAACTTTCATCACTGGCCAAGGAAAATAAAGATTTTTGTCTGAAAGAATTATCTGAGTATGATTATGAAGAGATATTACAGAGTATTGAACAGATCAATTTATTCGTGCAGCAAGGGAAATTTGCATACACTACAGTTCAACACTTGCTACAAGTATTGGAGATCCTTAGGAATAAGAAATCTGCCAATCGCCTGCTAAATAACCCTATACATGTTCCTGCCACAATCTGTGATCAGCCTGAATGTTCAGATGTTAAGTATGCATGGGATCCTCCATTTCAGAAAGGAGAGATGGAAGCCCTGGTCTGTGAATGGAAGCGTGATTCAAGTTCATTTTGTCAATTCTACAGTGCAAAAAGTGAATTAGTATTGAATTGCGTGCATTAAGTCTGCCTATAACCTAATAAAAACTGGTGTGTGTGGGTATGACTTTGTGGCTCCGTTGAACGATGTGTGGGAAATGATTTTGGATGATTTTTATGTGATTCAGTCAGTTGATACCAGGGAAAGTACCCTGTCAGTTGGAGACTGTCCCACTTCTCCAGTTCCTGAGTCCCTGCCTTGTCCAGTGAATGTTTCTGTAATTCCACCCTGTACCATGGATAACTCAGTGTTACTTCCCAGTAAAACAGAAGCTACTGATATTTCCTTAACCTTGCCCTGCACAAATTTATCAGCAGAGGTTCCAGGGGTCCTGCTGACTTCTGAGTCCAGCCTAGCCAGTACTCATGAGTCTTTGTTCGGTGAAACAGACATCAGAAAATCTTTGCCTGCCTCTGCAAACACTTCTGTAGAATTTACCTGTGTTAATAAAGTTCAACTCCTGTCTGATCCAGCAGATGCCAATAGATGCACTACATTAGTTTCTGAGTCCCAGCAATCCTGTTTAGAAACCTCAGAACCCCAGCATCTGAATTTCCCAATTTTACAATTGAATAGTGATTCAGATGTGCAAACATTGTGTCTTGATCTTCCTGTTTCTACACCTCGCTCTAGTTTCGTGAATAGCTCAGAGCATTTGCTATGTGAACCCGAAATCACAGAATTATTATCTTGTTCAGAAAATGTTCCAGTAAATTTGCCCTGTACCATGAATTGTGCAGTAGATCTCTCCAATGAAGCTCAGGTCACAGAATCGTTGTGCTGTCCAGCAGGTGCTTCCATGGTTTTGCCCTGCAATATGGACTATTCAGTGATCCTGTCCAGTGAAGCTGTGGTCGCAGAGTCTCATGCTTCACCCTGTACTTTGGATACTTCAGACCCTCTAGCAGAGGAGTCTGAGGCACTGCTTACTTCAGTTGGTGTTGCAGTAATATTCACTTGTTTAGCAGCTGTTTTGGAGTTAATTTGTTCTAGTAAAACTTGATGAAGATCTGCCCAGTGAAGCAGAAGCCATTGAAACATTGTCTTTGTCAGCAAGCGTTTTTGATACCTTGCCCTATACACAGTCTTATTTAGCTAAAGATGTTGAGTCCCTCTCTGATATTACTGTAGCCAGGGAACTTTAGCCCTGTCCTCTGAATGTTTCAGAAGTCTTGCCCTGTAACATGGATGATTCTGATTCTCTGGAAAGGGTAATAGAAATCTCAGAATTTCAGTCCGGTTTGATTAGTGTTCCTGAAACCCAGCCTTGTATCCTGAAAAATTCTGGTTCTCTGGCCGGTGTGGCAGAAGTTCCAGAGTCCCCTTCCTGTCCAGTGAATCCCTCAGTTTTGCCTAGTCCAGTGGGGGTTTCTGCAATACTGACTTGTTCTGCAGCCCCTCATGAGCTCCAATCCAGTGTATTAGATGAGTCTCTGTCCAGTCCAGAGGAAGTTGTGGAGTCCCTATCTAGTTCAGTGCATACATCAGAAGAGTTGTCCTGTCTTATTAGTGCCCCTGAACCTGATTTGTTAATAACCTTGCTGGAATCAGCGACATCTAAGTCTGATCCTGCATTCTTTTGTGAGAGTCAAGTAGTTGCGAAGTCTAGTCATGATGGATTTTTTTTGGCCAGTCCTGGTTTTGGTCCTATCTTGGCTGACCCTAAGGCTCACAGTTCCTTGACGTGCCCAGAGGTTTCTCTTGTGCCAGTGTGCCCAGATGTGCTTTGTGTGCCAGAATGCCCAAGTGTGTCTAAGGTGTTAACGTGTTCAGATGCTTCCTTAGGAGAGACATGTTCTGATGTTGCCAGTCTGCCTGCATGCCCAGAGATGGTTCTGGTCCTTGAAAGCCCTGATCTTGATATTTGTCCTTGTAACCCTGTCTCGGGAATTGCCCTAGGTTCCATAGGGGTTCTTGATAGTTCTCCATGTGAGCCTAAAGGGCGTTCTGACCTTTTGGGATCTCTGTGGAACTTCAAAGTGTTCTGGGAGATCTCTGAGGAAACTTGTCCTGGTACCTTGGATTGGTTCAACAGTGGGTTATGTGTTGGTAAAGACAGTTCCGGTGGGCATTGCAAAGGCTTTGGCATTTTTGGACGGTCCCTGGAAGACAGTGGGTATCGCTCAGAGTGCTTCGGGGGGCTTTCTTCTGGAAATCATGGTTCTGATGGGTATCACACTGGGGCTTGTAGTACTGATGGGCATGGTTCTGTAGGTTCTGGTTCTAATGGGTCCAGTCTTGTGATGACTGATTCTGGATTTTGGTCTTGCCAGGCTGTCCCGGTCATCATGAATAATCAGTTAGGTTGTTTCCTTGGGAATGTCAGTTTTGAAAGGCGTCTAGTATCCGCCTTTGAGGGGGGGGTACTGTTATGATCGCTTCTGCAGCAGGTACTGCTGGCAGTAGTAGTGCTGCAGCTCAGGCAGTTCTGATCTCTTTCCATGCAAGCTGCATAGCTTTGTCTGCCTTTTCCTGCTGTCAGCTTGTGACTGATTATCATTCACCTGTGTGGGAATCTGCATGTCTGCTCCCATTGAAAGACCTCAGTATAAAGATCTGCTTCCTGCAGGGCTCCTTGGGCTATCATAGCTTCAGTTTAAGCCTGTCTTGCTGTTGCTTCAGCCCCAGATCGTGTTTCTTGTTCTAAAGATACTTTGCTGGTCTTGCATTATATATTGGTTCATTGCCAATATATATGCATACCAGCATGTTTGTTATTTTCCTTGTATTCGTGTTACGTTGATACATAGTTACATAGTTACATAGTTACTTTGGTTGAAAAAAGACATACGTCCATCGAGTTCAACCAGTACAAGTACAACACCAGCCTGCTCCCTCACATATCCCTGTTGATCCAGAGGAAGGCGAAAAAACCCTTACAAGGTAAAAATTCCTTCCCGACTCCAGATGGCAATCAGATAAAATCCCTGGATCAACATCATTGGCATTACCTAGTAATTGTAGCCATGGATGTCATTCAACGCAAGGAAAGCATCTAAGCCCCCTTTAAATGCAGGTATAGAGTTTGCCATAACGACTTCCTGTGGCAATGCATTCCACATCTTAATCACTCTTACTGTAAAGAACCCTTTCCTAAATAAATGGCTAAAACGTTTTTCCTCCATGCGCAGATCATGTCCTCTAGTCCTTTGAGAAGGCCTAGGGACAAAAAGCTCATCCGCCAAGCTATTATATTGCCCTCTGATGTATTTATACATGTTAATTAGATCTCCTCTAAGGCGTCTTTTCTCTAGACTAAATAAACCCAGTTTATCTAACCTTTCTTGGTAAGTGAGACCTTCCATCCCACGTATCAATTTTGTTGCTCGTCTCTGCACCTGCTCTAGAACTGCAATATCTTTTTTGTAATGTGGTGCCCAGAACTGAATTCCATATTCCAGATGTGGCCTTACTAGAGAGTTAAACAGGGGCAATATTATGCTAGCATCTCGAGTTTTTATTTCCCTTTTAATGCATCCCAAAATTTTGTTAGCTTTAGCTGCAGCGGCTTGGCATTGAGTACGATTATTTAACTTGTTGTCGATGAGTACTCCTAAGTCCTTCTCCAAGTTTGATGTCCCCAACTGTATCCCATTTATTTTGTATGGTGTTAGACCATTGGTACGACCAAAATGCATGACTTTACATTTGTCAACATTGAATTTCATCTGCCATGTATGTGCCCATATAGCCATCCTATCCAGATCCTGTTGCAATATGACACTATCTTCCTGAGAGTTGATGATTCTGCACAATTTTGTATCATCTGCAAAAATAGCAACATTGCTCACTACTGTATCCACTAGGTCATTAATAAATAAATTGAAGAGCACTGGACCCAGTACAGACCCCTGTGGGACCCCACTGCTAACAGTCTCCCATTTTGAGTATGATCCATTGACCACAACTCTTTGTTTTCTGTCCATTAGCCAGTTCCCTATCCAAGCACACAGACTCTTCCCCAGTCCTTGCATCCTCATCTTTTGCACCAGACTTTTGTGGGGAACAGTGTCGAAGGCCTTAGCAAAGTCTAAGTATATCACATCTACAGCATTCCCAATATCCATATTAGCATTCACTACCTCATAAAAGCTGAGCATGTTAGTCAAACAGGACCTGTCTTTAGTAAACCCATGTTGATGCTGAGAAATAAGATTATTTTCTACTATGAAGTCATGTATAGTATCTCTTAGTAACCCCTCAAATAGTTTGCATACAACTGATGTTAAGCTTACAGGTCTATAATTTCCTGGATCTGATTTTTTGCCCTTCTTAAATAATGGGAAAACGTGGGCTGTACGCCAATCCACTGGGACTCTGCCAGTTGCAAGAGAGTCACAAAAGATAAGATAAAGGGGTTTATCTATAACTGAACTTAATTCCCTTAGGACCCGAGGATGCATGCCATCCGGGCCAGGTGCCTTGTCTATTTTTAATTTATTTAGTCTTGCCTTTACTTCTTCCTGCGTTAAGTATTTAATATTACAGTTAGAAGATTGAGACTCTTCCGCCTCTGTAATTTGCAACAGTGCTGTTTCCTTTGTAAAGACAGAAGCAAAGAAAGCATTTAATAACTCTGCCTTACCTTGGTCATCCACCATTGAGTTTCCACCTTCATCCTTTAGGAGTCCTATACAGTCAACCTTTCTTTTTTTAGAGTTGATGTACTTGTAAAACTTTTTTGGGTTAGATTTGATATCCCTGATGTATACGTACACTAACTGTTTATATCCTGTGTTCAGTTAGTCAGCTTTCCAGCACGTTTTGGTAGTTTGCGCGTATCGTGATCACCCGTGCTGAGTTAGTTATCCTGCTCCTGGTTCTGTTTGTGGATTGCGTTCATCTCTGCGAAGAGATAACGAATCCTTCTGAATCCTGTTCTGTTACCGTTTGTGGATTGCGTTCATCTCTGCGAAGAGATAGCGAATCCTTCTGAGTCCTGTTCCCTGTATTGCTCCAGTCCTAGTCAGTGTTCCTGCTTATGTCATATATCGGGTCATTGCCGATATATACATATGTTAGTCAGACGTCACAAATAGTTTCATTGATAGCTGTAATTGTAATACGCTAGGAAAACATACTTATTGTATTTTTGTCTGTGTTACGTTCATCTATCTTGATCCTGCTATTTCCTGACTATCCTGTCCTGTCTTTGTGAGGCACGCCATCGCTGCAAACGCATTGGCTGCCTCATTCCAGTCTGTCTTGTTGTGGACGCTTGCTGTCACTAAGTATAGGCTAGTTAAGCAAGCGTTCATTCTGTCTACCTGTCCTGATCTCCTCAGTTCTGGTTTATGCGCTCAGCGCTACTTTGCGCTGAGACGTTATCACGAAAGTATTGTTTGTGGCTGTTCGGATCTGCACCGGCTCTGTGCGCCACAATCTCCTATTGGAGTCATTCCTCTCCTCCACTAAACTGGGGATATCCTGATTCCTTGTGCTGGTGTGTGTACCTCCTTCACGTCAGCTTATGTGTTGCATGCTGACTGTGGAGAATACACCACCAAGCCTGACACCAGGCATAGGTGCCCCAGTATAGTTGCCCACCGTATAGGTTAGCCAGGTAGGTGCCTCCAGTATAGGTAGCCGGTATAGTTGCCCCCAGTATAGGTTAGATAGGCAGGTGTCTCCGGTATAGGTTAGATAGGTAGGTGCCCCCAGTACAGGTTAGCTAGGTGGGTGCCTCTAATATAGGGAGTCAGAATAGTTGCCCCCAGTATAGGTTAGCTAGGTAGGTGCCTCCAATAGAGGTAGCCAGTATAGTTGCCACCAGTGTAGGCTAGGTAGGTAGGTGCCCCCAATACAGGTTAGATAGGTAGGGGCCCTCCAGTATAGGTTAGATTAGGTAGGTGCTCCCCAGTGTGGTTAGATTAGGTAGGTGCCCCCCAGTATAGGTTAGATTAGGTAGGTGCCCGCTCAGTGTGGTTAGATTAGGTAGGCGCCCCCCAGTGTGGTTAGATTAGGTAGGTGCCCCCCAGTATAGGTTAGATTAGGTAGGTGCCCCCCAGTGTGGTTAGATAGATTAGGTAGGTGCCCCCCAGTATAGGTTAGATTAGGTAGGTGCCCCCCCAGTATAGGTTAGATAGGTAGCTGCCCCCCAGTATGGAGGGGGGAGTCAGCCACGGGGAGGGCAGCCCGACCTCTCCCTCCCTTCCTCTCCACGGGCCACCCTCCGTGCTCCCCCCTCCGAGTCTGACTGCGGGGAAGGGAAGCGATGTGTAGGGAGGGCAACTCACCTCCCTGGTTCCAATCACCGCCGGTCTCCTCTTCTGTCTTCTCCTCACAGCCGCTGATACACACGCTGCTTCCGGCTAAACAGGAAGCAGCGTGTGTATCAGCGGCTATGAAGAGAAGAGGAGACCGGCGGCGATTGGAACCAGGGAGGTGAGTTGCCCTCCCTACACAGCGCTTGCCTTCCCTGCAGTCAGACTCGGAGGAGGGAGCACGGAGGGCAACCCGCGGCGAGGAAAGGAGGGAGAGGTCAGGCAGCCCTCCCCGCAGCTGACTCCCCCCTCCATTACAGCGCCCACAACTCCTTCGGCGCCCAGGGGGCCTAGAAACGGGCCTGTGCAGGAGGGCTTTCCTGTGTGTATACGGTAAGTGCATTTGATTAGCCCAGTTCCAAGTTGCGCACAATTTGCTTTTAATTTGCATGCAATTTAAATTCCACTAAAGCAAACCTGAAGTGAGGAAATTCACTTCAGGTTTGATACTTATCTACAGTAAGTAGAAGGAAGGCTCAGGATACCATAGAGCCTTCCAGCAAGCTTATAGTGAACCAGAACTCCAAGGAGTGTCTAAGAGGCTAAAAAAGGACCAAAAAGCCCTCTTACTAAAAATGCTATGAAAAACAGGTAAAAAATCCGACAGGTTTTGGACTAGTCTATCTCCACATGGGAGATTCTCAGACTTTTGTTTATTTTCAAAAGCACTTAGCGAATGGCAGTTTAACCGTCCTACTGTCAAAAACATGTGCAGCGAGCAGGGAGGCTGGCCAGTATTATTGTATGCATCTGATTTAGGTAATGTCTTTATAATGAATAAAAGCCTTGCTGAGAATCCCCCATGAAGATATGGACTAGCCCAAAACCTGTCGTTTTGTCAGATTTCTACAACCTACTGTAAGTGATAGTAACACAGGAGAAAAGTAATTTATGGCTCATTTTACTCTGAAAAAAACATACTTTTTATTTGTATGCGTTTACAAGTATTTTAAATTTTACAATTTTCGCAATAGTGGTCCTTTAATATTTAATGTGTATGTGTAAAATACTCAAAACAAAATGTTATGTGCAAACCTGCACTAAAATGTGTATAATGTTATGAAGATCTGGAAAATTTTACTTTTCTTGAATAAACGATCACACTTAAGTTTTGCTCCGTGCGTGAAACATTCAAAATGGAACATAATGTGCAGTCCTGTTCTAAAATGCATGTCTTTACTCATATTTGGAAAATTATGTTTTGCAGGGACAAAAGGGCCAGTCACCTTAATAGCCTGCTGGTAACAGGAAAAATACAAATCACAGTACTGAGTCCACCTCAGCCTCACAGTTACAAGCACTGAATTAAAAGATCTTAAAGAGGAACTTTAGTGAAAGGCAGGGCCGGAGCTACCATAGGAAAAAATGGGCAATAGCCCCAGGGCCCCAGAGCCTGTAGGGGCCCCCAAGGTGTCCCTCCCCCATCTTAATCATTGCTCCGCAGGGACTCTGCAGAGTCTTTGGCAGAGTTTCGTCTCATCTGTGCTGGCGGGCAGGTGAGACACTACACTGACATAGACACTGTAGAGGTCCTAGGGAGCCCAGTTAAGTTGGGAGGTCATAGGCGGAGGGTCAACAGCCAGCTCAGGGGCCCAGGAGGAAAATTTGGTTGCAACAAAGGGCCCCTAATGACGCTTTTTGGTCGGGGGGTGTCTGTTGGGGGGCCCCCAGGCTAATTTTGCCCTAGGGCCCAATTGTTACTTGAACCGGCCCTGGTGAAAGGGGGAAAAATAAATGCATACATTGCATAGTGAGATGTTAAAAATGAGAAATCAAGAAATGACTAATATTCAACACCACGTAAATTGTAATGTTGTTTGATCACCACACCCCGAGGCTAAAAAAGGTGTACATATATATATATATATATGTATTTGGCTGATGTTGGCTCCGCCCACTTTTTCTAACCCTAACACACAATTACTCAGTTACTCAATTTGCTTTGCGGTCTTTGGCATCAATAATTTGCATTGAAATTAGACAAACCTGATTGGCTGTGGCTCCACCCTCTTTTATGAATTTGAACCCCAGTCACCCAATGACCAACTGTACCAGGTTTGAGGCTTGTGACACTATTAGTGCAAGAATGGCAGCTATTAAATATTCCCACTTTTGTATGCTCCACCCACTTTTCTGAATATTATCTCCACTTACCCAGTGACTGTGCAAAGTTTGAGAACCTTACCATAAACAGTGTAAGAATAGCTGCAGTTTACATTTCACCAGTGAAATTTGTACTTGTCTCTGCCTACTGATGACCCGGTGTTGCCCAGGTATGTATTTGGCTGGTTTTGGCTTCTCCCACTTTTTCTAAGCCTAACCCACAAGTACCCAGGCTTACAGGACATCCTAAAGCAGTCCAGGAAGGTGTGTGGGCATTTCAGGCGGACTTACATGGCTGTGGCACGCTTTGCCAATATTCAACGGAGAAATAACTTGCGGGTGAGATGCTTGATTTGCGATAGCCCGCCTTGCTGGAATTCGACCCTCCTGATGTTCGACCGCCTGCTACAACAGGAGAAAGCCGTCAAACAGTATCTCTAAAACTACAGTCAAAGGACACAGTCTGGGGAGATGGGGATGTTCTGGCCGAAGTACTGGACACTCATGCGAAATGCCTGCAGGCTCATGCGGCCATTTGAGGAGGTGACAAACATGGTGAGTCGCAGTGAAGGCGTCATCAGCGACTTGATCCTATATGCTTTCTTCCTGGAGCGTGCCGTGCGTAGAGTGGTGGATCAAGCTGTGGACGAGCTTGAACAGGAACAGGAGGAAGAGTTGTGGGATCAATTCTCATCAAAACCAGATGTTTCCTCAACACCTGCGGCAGCACAGAGGGGGGGAAGAGGAGGAGGAAGAGTCGTGTTGGTAAGAGGAGTCAGATGATTAGGAAGGTGTTGTTTTGAAGCAGGAGGCGGAAGAACAACCACAGCACGTGTCGCAGGGGGCTTGTACTGCTCAACTTTCCCATGGTATTGTTCGTGGCTGGGGGGAGGAGGAGAACTTAGCTGACATCACTGATGAAGAGCAAGAGGAGATAGTACATCTGCATCCAACTTTGTGCAGATGGCATCTTTCATGCTTTCCAGCCTGTTGAGGGACCCCCGTATAAAAAAACTCAAGGGGAATGAGCTGTACTGGGTGGCCACGCTACTAGACCCTAGGTATAGGCACACAGTGGCGGAGATGTTTCCAAATCGCCAGAAGGCAGAAAGGTTGCAGCACTTGCAGAACAAGCTGGCAACTATGCTTTACAGAGCATTTAAAGCGGAACTGCAATATAAAATAAAAATAATAAAATAAACATACCAGTAGCTTCTAAATTATAATCTCTATATGTCTGTATGATTAGCGCTGCTCCCCGTTGCTGCAGTCACTGTATTTTTTATTTTTTATTAATTTCCTGGATTCAGGCAAGATGGCCGCAGTGCCTGATCACTTCCGGGTCACTGCTCCTCATTGGTATGTTTTTTTTTTGTGGTAGCGTGCACGAGAGGATTCCAGCACTGCACATGCGTAACTTGTCCTCTCGTGCACTCTCAATGAAGAGCCGGCAGCTGCCATTGTTCATACACTTGTACTGTTGGTAATAACCTCCCTAGCGGTAAGAAGGAGCCTGGCTCGTCCAGCTAAAAGTTGCTGAAAGAGGTATGGACGAGCCAGGCTCGTGAACGCAGCCAGGGAGATTTGTAGCTGCTGATACACCCTCCCTCCACTCTGCATTCTTTTCTCCTCGTGATCCCCCAGCATTAGGCTGTACATCCCCCCTCCCTCCACTATGCATTTCTTCCTTCTGATCTCCCAGCGTTAGGCTGTAAATCCCCCCTCCCTCCACTGATCTCCCCCCCCCCCCATTGCGAGCAGTGTCCCTGGCAGCGCTGGGAATAGGACAGGGGGCGTTTGACTCACAGAGGCTCAGCGATCACCGAGTGTTCTTCTCCCCATGCAGCTCTGGACTACTGTATACAGTACATGTGGCTGATGACATCATCAGCCGCGTCCCCAGTACTGTTTACGATAGCCCAGAGCTGCATGGGGAGAAGAACATTCGGTCATCGCTGGAAAGAGCCTCGGTGAGTAAAACGCCCCCCGTCCTATTCCCAGCACTGCCAGGGACACTGCTCGCAATGGATGGGGGGAGATCAGTGAAGGGAGGGGGGATTTACAGCCTCGCTGGGTGATCCAGAGGAGGAAGGAATGCATAGTGGAGGGAGGGGGGATTTACAGTCTTATGCTGTCCGGCTGCCCTCTCCTCCATGCTAGTTACACAAGCAGCCAGCAGCTCTGTTACAACTTATATGAAGGCATGAGGCAGCCAGACCTGATCTGTCCGCAGCCACCCGCTATTCTCTGATGCAGGGCTGCTGCTGACAGGTTGGGTCTGGCTGCCTCATGTCTTGATACTGTAACATAGCTGCGGGCTGCTTGTGTTTACTAGTGTGGAGGAGAGAGCACCTCCATGGGGTATTTGCACTAAATGAAACCTTTTTTTCTGGAGTCATAGGTCACAGCTCATGTGGGCTTACTATAAATCCGGCCCTGTCTCCTCCTCGTTCATGTGCCATATCAGTGTTCACGCTGCACTGAATGAACGAGCGTGGAGTGGAACTGGTGGGGCGGAGAAAGGGTGGGGACCTGGCCTGAGGGGAAGTAAAACATTTTGCAGGGAGAGAAACACTTGCTCTTCTGCCTGATTTTAGCATCGACTTATAAGTCGATGCTGTTTACTGGCAGAATCTCGGGATAGAGACAACACAGAAAGAGATACATAGGACGCACAGAGGTATGTGATCATTAACGGTACATACCCATGTTATCAAATTGTGTTAAAAAAAGATCCTTCAGTTCCGCTTTAAGGGTGATGTCACAGCACAACGGAATAAAGGTAGCACTGCCAGTAATCCTTCTCCCATGTCCACGCAGGCAAGGACAGGATCTCATAGTTACATAGTTATTTTGGTTGAAAAAAAGACATACATCCATCGAGTTCAACCAGTACAAAGTACAACACCAGCCTGGTGTTGGTGATGTCGGACATGCAGACATTCTTTAATCCAACGCCTCGCCTTAGCCCTTCCGGATCCACCCTTCACCAATGCCTGGACCAGCAGGTAGCCGACTACCTGGCCTTAACCCTCCTGGCGGTTACAGTTCTGCGGCTGCGCGGCCGTGGGAGGTTTTTTAAGCCTAATTTTTTTTTGTATCATGTAGCTAGCCTAGCGCTAGCTACATGATTCCCCCCTCCCTGCGGCCTCCCTCCCACCCCTCCGATCGCCGCCGGCGATCAAGCCCATCCAGAAATCCCGTTCTAAATGGGATTTCCTTCAGGGCTTCCCCCGCCGCCATGGCCAGGCCGTGCAAGGGGTATGCGGGGGGGCCCTGTATTGCGGCGGGTAGCAGCACATCGGCGGCTAGCGGCAGTGATCAACCCGAATACGCAGCAAGCAAAGTGCTTGCTGTGTGTTCTAAAAAAAAATTATGAAAATCGGCCCAGCAGGGCCTGAGAAATCCTCCACGGCGGCTTACCCCGAGCTCAGCTCGGGGTTACCGCCAAGAAGGTTAAGTGTGCTTGTAGACACTGTGAGCAGCAATGAACCTTTGGACTACTGGGGGCGCAGGCTTGACCTGTGGCCAGAGCTGTCACAATTTGCCATCCAACTTCTGCCTTGCCCTGCCTCAAGCCTCCTGTCAGAAAGGACCTTCAGCGCAGCTGGAGGCATTGTCACTGAGAAGAGAAGTCGCCTAAGTCACAAAAGTGTTCAGTAACTCACCTTTATCAAATGAATGAGGCATGGATCCCGGAGGGCTACTGCGCATCCGAAGACTAAGTCAGTCCCCGCACACAGCATCTCTGCCTGCACGCCGTGTGACTGCCTGCCCCATGACTAAGTCGGTCCCCACACAGCATCTCTGCCTGCAGGCCGCTTGACTGCCTTCTCCGCCACCACCAACAGGGTCCAGGACTCCAGGGTCCAGGACTCCAGGTGTATTCTTGAATTTTTAAGGCTGCACTGCAGCTGCAACAACAAAACAAAAGGCATGTACATGTGTCAACTACCCTTCGTGATCGTTACCTTGCCACGGTGAAGAGGCTTGTGTATCACAATGAAGCAATGACCACCGGCTATATGAGTGCCTCCGGGGGGAGGGGGGGGCGCACACCCAAGATAATAAGGTCGTTGCTTCATTGTGGAAAGACCAAATTCGATCAGCTGGACAGTCACTGTTCTGTCATTCAGCTACCTCAGCCCAGCAACCATATGGGCTTGAAAACCGCCATGGCCTGCACTCTGACCATGGTGCGCACCAGTCCAGCACGGTCATCACTACACAAACAGCTGTTTGCGGTGCATTACACAGTGAGTTTGGTGTGTCAGTGTGAAGCAGTACTCTAATTAAACTCCCTGATTGATGTATACACATGCAAGATGTTTTAAAGCACTTTAGGCCTGCAATTTAGCATTCAATGTGATTTCTGCCCTTAAAACACTGCTTTGCGTCAAATCCAGATTTTTCCCCGGGACTTTTGGCGTGTATCCCACTCCTCCATGCAAAAACTCAGATGTTAGACCCCTTGAAACACCTTTGCCATCACTTTTCTGGCCAGCATTAATGTTTCTAGTTTTCAAAGTTCGCCTCCCCATTGAAGTCTATTGCAGTTCGCGAAAGTTTGCGCGAACCGAACTTTTGCGGAAGTTCACGTTTCAGGTTTGTGAACCGAAAATCAGAGGTTCGAGCCATCTCTAATCATCACAACCCCCATCCCTTACTTGCATAATTTATTTTCAATGTTTTCTTTTCAGGCTCAGCTGAAGTTGTATATTGTCTACAAAGTATCTAGGTAATATGTAACAACACTACATGTTCATTACAAATAGTGTCCCTTTTTGGGGAAGATTTCCTCTTTCATCCACTTTGGGAAACATTTTTCTGTGTGCAAAATGTACACCTTACTAACCCCAAAAAGTATCTTTTCATCCTTCCAGTGGAGATCGTATAGTTTGGAGCTGCAGGGTTAACTCTCATTGGTTTGGCCATGCACTTAATAAGGTGCTTGGTGTCATCACTAGTGTACAATAGTTTCACTCCTCAGAACACTGCACCACATACACCAAGCTGTTTTCCTTGCGTTGTACCCTGTGTTGGCTGTTGTACCCTCGGGATGTATTGAGCATGTTTCAGTCTCAATTAGTTTCTCAGTTTGAAGAGAAGAGGGATGTGTGTTTTTTTAAAAAATACTTCTAAATTTCTGTACGGGATCACTATTTTTGCTCCATGATCTCTGATTCTGTTCTCTGTTCTTGAGCAGTCGTTCTCTTCTGACTTTGCTTCTGTTTTTACAAAGATTCATCATGAACAGTCACAAACATTCAAGCTTTTCTGGGGTGTTTGTGCTCTTTCTTCTTTTCCTTAGTTAGAATCAGAATCAGAATTAATTTATTTCGCCAAGTAAGTTTGCACTTACAAGGAATTTGTCATGGCAGTTGCTTAAGAAACACCAACAAAAACAATACAAGGACAGACAGTGTGTATATTACAAGTCAAGAGAACAGTATGTAAGTATAATGGCAGTAAGCAAGGTGAGAATTGTTCATTTTCAGTTCAGTGCTGATTACTTTCAAGTCTTAACAGCTCTAGCGTGGTTCTGCATTAACCACTTAAGGACCAGGCTATGTTCGGCTGATCTGTGCTGCGTGGGCTCTCCAGCCCACAGCACAGATCAGCAATGCAGATCAGATCGCCGCCGGCTGTATTTGTTTAGCGGGGTGGGCTCTTCAAAGCCTCCCTCTGCAGCGTTTTCCGCCCTCTCGGCCATTCCCTCCCTCTCCCTCATTCAATGGGCTGCGCAGGACGGATATCCAATCAGAGGCCAGGGATCTCCTTTACGGCGCTGCTGCGCAGCAGCGCCGTATTGATGTAAACAGCGGGGATTTCTTCCCCACGTGTTTACATTACCCGTGCGAGCCGCGATACACCCTCCGTGAACTGACATGGAAAGGCCGCTCGATCGTTTCCATGGAAATCCACTTAAGACCTGCCGACGTCTAGCAGCATTAGGCGGTCGTTAAGTGGTTTTTAAGTATGGCTACTGCCTGAGGAATAAAGCTGTTTCTGTGTCTAGAGGTTTTAGTTGCGATTGACTGGAATCTTACTCCTGAAGGCAAGAGCTGGAAGATGGAGAGTGCAGGGTCAGAGGGGTCAGGGGCAATCTTGGTCACTCTCTTTCTGCACCTGCTAGAGTAAAGGTCCTGCAGGGAAGGTAAGCTACAGCCAATTATCCTTACCGATGTTTGCATGATGCGATGCAGCCTCCCCTTTTCTAATGCTGAGCAGGAGCCAAACCATACAGTCATAGATGATGTTATACTGGATTTGATGATTGCAGTGTAGAACTGCACCTTTACATTTTGAGGTACTTTTTCAGCTGCCGTAGATGGTACATTCTCTGTTGCACTTTCTTGACAATAGTGGCCGTATTGTTATCCCATTTTAGGCTGTTTGAGATTATGGACCCAAGAAACTTGAATGATTCTACCTGGGTTATTGTAGATCCATTTATGGTTAAGGGGAGGTGCTGGGGGGAGATCTCCTCAAGTCTATTATCATCTCCATGGTTTGTAACACTAATTTTTATAGTTTTTTCACATGAAAGTGACATGACAACTTAGAAATTGACAATTATGTAAATAATGATACATGCATACATGCAAATAATGACAACTTTCAACTATATATCAGGTATAGACCACACCGAGGGTTAGTTAAATTGTTCAAGAAGAATGTAGACAAGTTATCATCTCCATGGTTTGAAGAGCATTTCGTTCCAAGTTGTTGCTGCTGCACCAGGAGGAAAACTGTCCCACTACATGCCTGTATGCAGACTCGTGCCCGTTTTGTATGAGACCATCTACCGTTGTGTCATCTGCAAACTTCAGAACCTTAACAGATGGATCTGTGGAGATGCAGTCATTGGTGTAAAGTGAGTAGAGCAGTGGAGAAAGCGCACAGCCCTGGGGTGCACCAGTACTGACTGTCAGAGAACTTGATGTGTGTTTCCCAAGTCTAACATGCTGTCTCCTGTCTGTTAAGAAATTGGTTATCCATTTGCAGATGGATTCAGGTATGTGTAGCTGGGAGAGCTTGCTGTGTAACAGGGATGGTATTATGATATTAAATGCAGAGCTGAAATATATAAATAAAATCCTGGTGTAGGTTCCTGGGGTATCTAGATGCTGTAGTACATAATGCATACATATGTTAATGGTGTTGTCTGCAGATCTATTGGGCCTGTAGGCAAATTGCAGAGAGTCCAGCAGAGTATCTGTGATGGATTTCAGATAAGCCATTACCAGTTTTTCGAATGCTTTCCTGACCAATGATGTCAGGGCAACAGGCCTGTAATCAATTAAGTATGTAGGTTTTGATTTTTTGGGAATGATTGATCTTTTTAAAACAGGCAGGAACAATTGAGAGTTCCAGAGATGATTTGAATATGTCTGTGAATACCGGCGCTAATTGATCGGCACAGAATTTCAAACATTTCGCATTCACAGAGTCTGGCCCAGCTGCTTTCTTAGGGCCCTTTTACACTTAATCAGTTGGTGTGCGTTAGTACGCGTTGGTGCGCGTTAGTACGCGTTGGTACGCATTAGTACGCATTTTTTTCCATAGCAGTGCATTGTGACAAAGATTTCAGTTAAAACGCGTTAAGTGTGAAAGGTGCCATAGGAAAACATGGGACTTACTTTGAAAATCAGTTTTCTTTCCGTTTTAACTGAGAGCAACTGATTAAGTGTAAAAGGACCCTTAGTGTTCTGTCTTTTGAAGAGTTTGTTTAAATCTGATTGTCATATTGGTAGAACATGCAAATCTGGGGACAGGTTAGCAGATTGTGGCTAGCCTCCTGTGTTGTGTAGTTGATGAGGCACCGCAGGGGTGGGGACGTTGGCTGGTTGGTGGAGTGGTCAATTTGCTTATTGCAGAGAGGCAAATTATGCAAATTGACATGGTGTGTTTAGCTTTTGTTGGTAGTGTCAAACCTGCAATAAAATGTATTCAGTTCCTTTGCAAGCTGCAGGTTGTCTAGTGATTGTGGACGTTTTTTCTGTAGTTGGTAATTTCACATAGAGATTTCCATATTGTGGACGAGTTTGGCCGTGGAACATTTTTCCTCGAGTCTCTTAGAGTAATCCTTTTTTTTTGCGTCGGTAATGGCTCTCCGCAGTTTGTATTTCACAGCTTTGTAGAGGACGTTATCACCTGTACGATATGCCCTTTCTTTATCGAGGCAAGGTTTCCTAAGATGTGATGTAAACCAGGGTTAATCGTTATTGTACCTAATGCCATTTTTTGTGGGGATACTGGACTCTTCGCAAAAAGGTAATACATGATGTTACAGCATCAGTGTATTCATTTAGGTCACTAGTGGTTTCTTTGAATATATTGCAGTCAGTTAAATCAAAGCAGCTCTGTAGTTTTTCTACAGTTCCGCTAGTCCATTTCTTAACTGTGGTCACTACAGGTTTGGCAGTTTTTAGTCTTTGTATGTATGTTGGGATAAGCTGTACGCATGATCCAAGCTCCCCAAAGCACCCCTGCTGACAGAGCGATACGAGTCCTTAGTCGTAGACTAGTGTAACAGTGATCAAGTGCCTTACCTTCTCTAGTTGCGCTTGTGACGTGTTGCCTGAATTTGGGGAGTTCTTTGGAAAGGTTAACACTGTTAAAATCCCCTAGTATGATAAAAAAAGAATTGGGGTACTCCCTTTCCACCTCAGTAATTTGATCTGCGAGATCTTGGAGTGCAGGCTGCATACATGCTTGCGGAGGGATGTACACAGCAACCAGAATAAATGAAGAAAACTCTCAGGGTGAATAGTAGTGATGGTAGATATCCAGAGGCTTCCAACTACTGAGGTAATTATTCCATTTTACTTCTTTTGTGGCTTCAGGTACACATTAATATTTTAATTGTATATTTTGTAAGGCTCTAATTGATAGAATGATTATAAAGATAATAGTTACAAATAGAACCTGGTTGTCTAAAACTCTCCCGGAATGGAGATCACTGGAGAGTATAACTGAACTTGTAAACCCGATCTTAGCTTATTATTAAAAATTGTGTCCTAATAGGTGGCCAAAGTTTAGAACCCTCAAATGGGTAATGGCAAGCTATTGTAGAGTTTGCTGAAAGGTTGGAGAATTAGAGGTTGTGCAGTTGCATCCATTCATTGTGGGAATATGCAGTATTTCTTTACAATTTCAGAGTAACCCATGTTTTTGAAAATGTTTTAGCTGCGAATGCATCCATACAACTACACAACTCCTAATTCAGAGACATGAACAGTATTTTTCAGACTATAAGATGCTCCTGACCATAAGACACACCTAGGTTTAGAGGACAAAAACCAGGGGAAAAAATATATATACTAAACCTGGTGCATCCATGGTGAAGGGACATCTGGTGGATTATGCCCCCTTTGTGCCTCATGCCCCCTTCTACCTCTTGTGTCTCCATGTCCTTCTCTGTGCCCTTGTGTCATCCTGTGTCCCTCATGTGTCTTCCTCTATGCCCCTTTGTGCCCCCCTTGTGTCCTCTATGCCTCTTTGTGTCTCCGTGTCCCCCTGTGTCCTCCTCTGCATGAGTAAAGTACATGAAGTCCCCGAAATTGCGGCGGGTAGGATGTTCGTATTGGCAGGCGCTCACAAGTCAGGAACAACCTGCATTTGTACTATAAGACGCAATGACTTTCCCTCCCCCCAAATTTGGGGGAGAAAAAGTGAGTCTTATAGTCCCCCCCCCAAAAACAATTATTTTGGTGCCACAATAGGCCATAATGTGAATTATGGCTATAGCAGCATTCATTGAGTAATGTGGGTGGCCAATAGCCGAAAGCCTAAATTACAATAAAAACTGTGTAATTTGGGCACCAACAACAGCTGGAACCCAAATTACCTGGGTAACAAAAGAGGTTGTCAGTAGGGTAAAAGTTTAAAACATAGGCAGGAGAATAGCTAGAGCAGGGTGAGCTGTCTGCCCGTTTTTCATGTATGCACTAATTCACTGTCCTTACAGCAACCTTTACTGTGGCTACAAAAGAACCAGATGGAGTTTGCACGCATATGCAATTTAAGAGGCTTTTTGTATGACATTTAAAAAGGGATATTTGATGTGTGCTCCGTGCACTTACCATCAGATTATATACATCCTTATGACAACACTTCATGATATAGGTACCATAGGAATATCAGACAACTCACATTCAGAGTAGTGAAAGACAACACTCACAAGTACAACTGTAATGTTGTTTTAATCCACCTGTGTCATTAAGTCAGTTTTTTGGAGTCACCAAAGATCCCCTTCAAAATACATGATATGAGTGGTAGGCGCACAGCCAACAAGGTTGTCTATATACAACCAAACTAAACCATAGCGGTTTTGGTGGTTACAAACTGGTGGCTTTTTCATGGACAGCTGCGAATTAAAATACATTATTACTTTGTTCCCAAGTGCTGGCTTTCAGTATACTGACATTCTCCATAACACCAAAAACGTAGTGCAGAGAAATAACCTATATCGTATGCCTCAGTTCCCACCTTTGTGTTCAATTAATGGCTCATTAACATGAGCACAACATCATTTGGCCAGCCTGTGACTGCCAAAATTGTTGTAATGTTTCTTCCACTGTTCCCTCATCCTGCCACCAGAAAAGCTGCCAACCACTGGGGAGTTACAGATTACTCAGCAAGCTCATGGTGAACCAGAACTCCTGTTATTCATAGCCACTGGGGAGTGACATTGGTGCTGGAAACATGGTTCCCTCCAAACAGCCTTTTTTCCAAGTCAGTGTAGGAGTTACAAGATCAGTTACAAATCTCCTAACTGTCCTACTTTTCAAACGACAGACTTTATTTTGAAGACCGTAGTATTATATCCTTGGACTGTGGGATTATAGGATGCATTAAATATTTCTAAGCAATTATCTCAGAAAAGTGAAAGGCATACAGTATGTTACTCAATACTCTTCAGCCTGGGAAACACTTCTAGCCCAGGCCCATAGTCTGTAGGGGAAAACAATTCTTACTTGACATCTATCACAAAATATTGTTTTTCATTAGTACTGTATACTATTGCTATCACTGTCACAATCACAGACCACATTTTGCTTTTGTAAAATAATTGCCTTTATTCCCCAAATATTTACCCAGATATTCTATGGAAATAATGAATACTTTGGTAGCTGGGCTGTGCCATCAGCAGGTGTGGAGAGGTGGATGTGGGGGTCACAGAGCTGCATTTATAAACATCAGTAATTATTTCCTGCCCACAGAGAGCTGCGCTGTTACAATGTGCAGGATAGCTGCATATATGCTGTTGTTATCATACATATCCACAAGTGGCTCTGCAGCTTTCAGATATAAAAAAGGTTGTATAATCAGCTAAAGTCACCCCTACTGCTAATGGCACAGCCCTGTTTCCACAGTATTGTAATTTTTTTCCATAGAAAAGATGACTTAAAGATCATAGGGAAAAAGAGGCAAATATTAAAAAAAAACAAATTGTCCTCTGTGATTGAGTTAATGCTGGTAACAGTAGACAGGTCTAATGAAAAACATAAATAACGTTTTGTGCAATAGATGTCTTTTTAACATAAGTGTTATGTTTAACATATTTTTTGCATCTCCATTATTTGATGTCTAATAAGTGAATCATTTGGAGACTGCTGTTCCAGCTTGGGGTTTTTCATTCAAGGTCAATGTGCCAAATATTTTCTCTGTTTAATAAAAGGAGGATTTTTCTCTCTAAATATGACTAAACCTTATTTTTATTGAGTAGGTTGGGGCAAAGCATAGATGTGAATTAATCTGCTAAAGCACACATTTTACACTATTGTTCATACTGTATTTTAATAACAATGGTTCAGACATCTGCTGCAAAGGCTTAGCCCTGGTTGATTTGGGATATTTCACTGTAAAAAGAGGAACTTTAGCGAAAAGGGGAAAAATAAATCAATACATTGCAAAGTGAAAAGTTAAAAAAATAGAAGAGAGATTAAGAAATTATTGATATTCTCAATGTAATTTGTTTATGTTGTTTGATCTGCAATCAGCCTGCACGTAATCATCTTTACTACTGACAGACATGAAAAAAGCAGACATCACCAACTGCCATTATCTATAACCACACCCCCTAACAATGCGATAGGTTAAAAGGTTGTTTTATATATACAATATCAGCCATGCAGACCCACCTGATGATCTATTGAAGCAAACGTAAATATTTCTCAGGGAAAAGGGAGTATCCGCTACTGATTGGGATGAAGTTCAATCTTTGATTACAGTTCCTCTTTAAACTCTTCTTAACAGACAACTTTCCACTGATACGGTGATTGTAGGATTTTAATTTGTATTTCATGTCTATTTATGTCAGGTGGGTAAAAAAGGGAGCCTGGTTTGACACTTACTAGCCTTTCCCAAGCTATACAGTTCTCAACTTAGTTAGGTGGCACCAGTAAAGTCTGCTTTAATATCCTCCCCCCTCTCCATTATAAATGTGAACTTCCTGTACTCCAGCACTGTGAGATGCCTACATTACTTTGGCTGGGTTAACCAGGGTATGTCTTATCAGGCAAGGGTAAATATAGAGCTAGTGTTAAGTGTAAGCTTAATGTAAGCATGCCAGAAGTAGTTTTTATTTTACATTCTTTTTCACAAAATAAACATGGACAATTGGTTGAAAAACACCTTTGTTCTTTACTTTTATAATTTATTACTACAAAGCGCTCCATTACAAACTATGATATACTTCAAAGAAGCATAGAAAAATATAAATTTTCCATATTCAAAACCCATCCAAATAATTTTACAATGTGTTCCCTGATTTTTTTGTGCATTTTGAAGGAAAAATAAGACACACCTAAAATATCACAAGTGGCAGTTTTATTAAGTGTGTGACAATAATATATTTTTTTAAAGAATGAGTTATGTAACTAGAGAAATATCCATACAGTAAAATATAGCAAACATACAATGTACACAAGTAAGAAGTGTAATTAGTCACATTCTAAGAGCTCTAAGAGATTTGTGCATTACAGTACATAACATAATTGTCAAATGTGAAAAGGTGTCATTGAACATACAGTATATCTGAGGTATCTTCTGCTAAAAATACATAATGCACTACAGATAATTAAGCTGATTCAAGGCTTGATTTGCTAAGGTTCTCCAAGGGTGGAGAACAACAAGAACATAAATGATCCAGAAAAACTGGATTGTATTTTCTTTTTAGCCATCTGGTATTAGGTGCCCAATATCTACAACCTCTTGATTTATGTTACAGCAAGGATTGACAAAATGTTATTAAAACAGCATTTGTGCATTTGCGGTAGTGTGCACTCACCTGCAGTGGACAGTTGTGTAATGTTGTCTGTTTTGGAATCTCCATATCAGGTTTTCAATGCAGGTGAAGTATGCTTGGTAGGTAGTGGCAGGAGTTTAGGCATCAATGTAGAGTATCAAGAATAACTTTCCCGATACTCTACTGCTTTGGTATTGCAATGTGGTTCTCATCATCAGTGCTTCACATTGTCCTCCTAGCCATAACCGGCCCTCTCTAACATACCCTTTCTGACCCATACTCTAACCTCCCCAATAGTATAAACTTCCTCCTGACAGTAAACCCTATTCTCACCCCAATGTTAACTCCTTTCTGATTCAAAACCATACCCCCCCCCCCCCCCCCCCCACACACACACACACACACACACACTTTCCTGCCAATGTTTTCCTTTTCTGATGCCTGACTCTAATCTACTAACCCCAACAAATAAATCTTACTTCCTCCATTCTACTCTCTAACCCTAATCGTCCTAATGTATGCTTGTTCCTAACCATTACCTATGTCCCTAACTGACACTCATCTTCCATTATCTTCACTGGACAGCAGCTGTGCACAACATGCACAAAATCTTTATTAAAATTCCGTCCAGGTTTGCTGGGTCACTTATGTTTTCAAATAATTTTTAGGTCTAGAGAACCTTTTTTTCTGTCGTACCATAGTGCTCATTATCTAAGTGTAATACCATAGTGCACATTATTACAGTGAGTGTAACAGTACAGTGTCTAGAGAGCGTATAACGTAACAACATTCTGACTTTTGAGTGCCATACCAAATTTAAGACTGAATAATTGAGCAATGTATTGCACTCCTCTATGGCATTAGAATCCATCATTAGTAACTTGTAACCAGTGGTGGACATTTTGCTATAACAAACCACACTGTCATTGTGAGAATGTAACGGCAACTTAGTAAGAGAGTAATATTGAGGCTGATATGTTTACCTCCTTCTAAGAAGTCAGATGCCTAGGTGCCAAGTTGATTCTCTGGCTAGTACTTGCTGACCCATAACATAATTTTGTTCCCCACAAAAGTCTGGTGCAAAAGTTGAGGATGCAAGGACTGGGGAAGAGTCTGTGTTCATGGATAGGGAACTGGCTAATGGACAGAAAACAAAGAGTTGTGGTCAATGGATCGTACTCAAAATGGGAGACTGTTAGCAGTGGGGTCCCACAGGGGTCTGTTCTGGGTCCAGTGCTCTTCAATTTATTAATTAATGACCTAGTAGATGCAGTAGTGAGCAATGTTGCTATTTTTGCAGATGATACAAAATTGTGCAGAATCATCAACTCTCAGGATGATAGTGTCATATTGCAACAGGATCTGGATAGGATGGCTATATGGGCACATACATGGCAGATGAATTTCAATGTTGACAAATGTAAGGTCATGCATTTTGGACGTACTAATGGTCTAGCACCATACAAAATAAATGGGATACAGTTGGGGACATCAAACTTGGAGGACTTAGGAGTACTCATTGACAACAAGTTAAATAATCGTACTCAATGCCAAGCAGCTGCAGCTAAAGCTAACAAAATTTTGGGATGCATTAAAAGGGAAATAAAAACTCGAGATGCTAGCATAATATTGCCCCTGTTTAACTCTCTAGTAAGGCCACATCTGGAATATGGAATTCAGTTCTGGGCACCACATTACAAAAAAGATATTGCAGTTTTAGAGCAGGTGCAGAGACGAGCAACAAAATTGATACGTGGGATGGAAGGTCTCACTTATCAAGAAAGGTTAGATAAACTGGGTTTATTTAGTCTAGAGAAAAGACGCCTTAGAGGGGATCTAATTAACATGTATAAATACATCAGAGGGCAATATAATAGCTTGGCGGATGAGCTTTTTGTCCCTAGGCCTTCTCAAAGGACTAGAGGACATGATCTGCGCATGGAGGAAAAACGTTTTAGCCATTTATTTAGGAAAGGGTTCTTTACAGTTAGAGTGATTAAGATGTGGAATGCATTGCCACAGGAAGTCGTTATGGCAAACTCTATACCTGCGTTTAAAGGGGGCTTAGATGCTTTCCTTGCGTTGAAAGACATCCATGGCTACAATTACTAGGTAATGCCTAATGATGTTGATCAAGGGATTTTTTCTGATTGCCATCTGGAGTCGGGAAGGAATTTTTCCCTTTAGGGGCTAATTGGACCATGCCTTGTAAGGGTTTTTTCGCCTTCCTCTGGATCAACAGGGATATGGGAGGGAGCAGGCTGGTGTTGTACTTTATACTGGTTGAACTCGATGTACTTTATACTGGTTGAACTCGATGGACATATGTCTTTTTTCAACCAAAATAACTATGTAACTATGTAAATATACAGATCAGAAGTTCTGGCTTCACTCTGACTTATTTGACTCAGTGTTTTCTCTGAGTCTGTGACTCTGAAATAATTAAAGTCAGAGGAACAGCATTACAATCCAAAAGCTATCATTTTTGAAGGGGAGCCTCATGGCTGGATTCCTATTATTTTAGTAACTAGGGGAAAAAAGATGGGAGATGTAAATGTTTTTAATAAGGTGATGATCACCCCTTAACATATAAAAAATAAAAAAATGGATATATACTGTTTTTTTTAAATATTTTAGTGCTAGTACAAACATCACTCTTACTTATACTGTAGGAGAGCCCAGACATGAATTGTGCAAAGATTTCAAAAGAACTCCTTGATATTGGCAAAAGTTAAGAGGTGCATAGTGTTCAATAAAGTAAAAAGTGTCCAAAATGATTGCCTCACTTTAGACATTAACCGTGAAGCACCAGTCCATTTCAGGTTCAAAAAAACCCTTTATCAAGTAGATAACAAAGTCTACTGCAGAATCAATTCTTGACCTCTGCTATGAGTAAATGTAGTATTTGTAGTGGCAACATACTGTATATCTCTGTTTTTTTTATATAGTTTCCTATTTTGATTATGATAATTTCCTCTTATTAATGGAACATCTGTGCTGGTGGTACTTTCTATTGTTAATCTGGGCATAGTTTGAATTAATACTTTTAGAGGATATCTGTGCATATGAACATAAATAAATGTATCCCTTTGCCTTTAAGAATACATCAAAAGCTAAATTGGACATACTATGTAATATGTCCAGATAAAGAGGTCTTGCCACCCTGGCTTGCTGCTCCTGCATTTTTGCTGGCAGTTGAAGACACATGACACTGGATGGTGTAATGGTTAAGGGCTCTGCCTCTGACATAGGAGACCTGGGTTCGAATCTTGGCTCTGCCTGTTCAGTAAGCCAGCACCTATTCAGTAGGAGACCTTAGGCAAGTCTCCCTAACACTGCTACTGCCTATAGAGCGCGCCCTAGTGGCTGCAGCTCTGGCGCTTTGAGTCCGCCAGGAGAAAAGCGCGATATAAATGTTATTTGTCTTGTCTTGTCTTGACACCATCTTCTGTCTATCCCGAAGGCTGGGAAGTAGACAAGATTGCAAGGCTTCTAGTTGTGGACAGTGGGACTATTGGTAGATATGGCTGTAGTTTTGGTAGTCCCACCCTGATTACTAGAAGCCCACACCATGGTCCATTATCTACCCTGATATATTGTTTATAAGTGCCAGTGTGGAGGATGGGGCATTTGGCTAAAGTAGTCACATATCTCTATCTGAGAATCCTAGGCAGGAAGTGTTGCTTTGTTATTTGATGCACTTTGAGGGCAGATAACTATATTTAGAAGAGTAGATAGATAGATGGCTTGATAGATATTTTCAGACAGTTATGATTTTCTCATAGAAGTAAATGGAAATCGGTTGGAAAAATGATCAGGAAATCGATCGGACAGTAAATCTGCTAATAAAAAATCATTGTGTATTCCCAGCATTAAGGATACCTGAAATGGGAAAAGTAGAAACAGAGCCATTACTGGCTTTACTTTATAGTAAAAGTTCATTCGCTAGGCTGTGGTGCTTATCTTCAGGCTGTAATCCTGCTTGAGTTACTGATCCAAAAGTAGTATACAGATCACATGTTTTGGCTCACTTTGCTGCATGCGTGTTGCAGGTGTGGAACCCGAATGACTGCAGCCAAAATATCAGCATGACAGCCAGAAAACCTTGTATTTTTTAAAGGGGGAAAAAAAACCCTACAGCTTCCATGGTTCTATTAATTTAGATTCCCTTTATAAGATCGGAAGGCAAATTTCTGTTTTGCATAGTATTGTAGTAAGAGGGCTTTTTTGTCCTTTTTAGCCCATTACTCACTCCTAGTAGTTCTGGTTCACCATGAGCTTGTTGGACAATATGCAACTCATGATACAATTTTCTGGCAGATTTACCTGCCAGATCGTTTTTTTTCCAACATGTCCAATCTGAATTTCAATCGATTTTCTGATCAATTTCCATAGAAGTGCATGGAAATCGATCGAAAAATCGAACAAAATTCAGATCGGATATGTTAGAAAAAATTGATCTGGCAGGTAAATCTGTCAGAAAATTGTATCGGGTGTACCTAGCATAACTCTGCATCAAAAAACAAAAGTGACTTTCGAGAAGTGTTTGCTCCTTATCTAAAATAATTTATTTCATTATCTTTAGTGGGCATACAATTTGCAGCTTCTAGCCCTAGCAACAAACTGAATTTTTAGTTGGAGGAACATACCTCAGTATATCTGTGAAGGCTGTTTTTCTTTTGTTTTTGTTATGTTTTATGCATTTTCAAAATGAGCAAAAAAGGAAATCTCTTGCTACTGGGGATGATAAATAATACATTACTAACTAAAAGCAAAAAACAATTTAAATCAAGTAATCTTATTGGAAGGCACCACTCTCTTTACATTTCTTTTTGACTTGTGAGAACTTGTGCTTATTTTTGCATGATATAGGCAACTCCATGAACTCCCTGTGATATGATTATGAAATAATTTTTTTTCTCTAACACATGGATACTTGGAGGGCAGGGTGGAGTAACATATTAAAAATGATTAGGATATATTCTAAAACAACGAATCCTTTGTTTTCACTGTCTTATTTAACCCAATCTCATGACTAGCAGGGTTGTAAGAATCAATCTGTGTTTGCAGTTGTTACAAAATAACCTTTAAAACTATTACCTAGAAATATTTACCGGTACCTTACTATCTTGTCTCTCTCCTGCTCTGTTTTGCAAAACTCATCTTGACTCATGTAATTTAATAAGGGAGATTATAGTGCAGAGTCTAGTTGGAATCATATGGTAGGGAGGTGCACTAATCCCAGTATAGCTATTATGTCATCACAGGCAAAGCATGAAGATGTTATCAAATCAGCTGCAATGACCTCTTTATGTACATGATTGCCATGCATTTGGAAGTGGAACATAGCAATGACCTCAGAGAATGACACAGCCTGACTGTACTGATGTAAATAGTGGTAAATAGTGGCTGTAGCTTTGGCAGAAGTCAGCTGCAAACACTAAGAACTACCATATACCTGTTGCAAATTAGCTATGAGCTATTCTACTGTTGCTGTCTAATAAACAATAATGTAAACATTGCAATAGATCCCATCATCTCATAGTGTCCAAGATGGCTGCATTCAAGTCAACAGTTCCGTGTCCCCCTAGGGACCCAAAGCAAAACGTGATGACAGAACGTCAGGATTCAGGAACCGACGCCAAACCCTATTCTGAATGGTAGTAGAAAAGCGTTTAGCAACGGCTAAAGGAGATGCCAAGCAGAAGTCCATGTGAACCAGCCCTAATACACACTAATACAATTATAAACATTAGCATTTGAACATGCATATCTCTAGAAACAATATAAAAAGTATAGTTTCCATTTAAGACTAAAAACAAATAAGGATGTATGCATTCAGAACTTAGTTAGAAAAAAGTTAGTGCATTCACCCATCTGCTGTTTTTCAGAAACATGTATAGGTGTAGTAAGTAACACTGATATATGGAGGATGACAGTGTGGAGGCTAATTAAGTTTCTGATTTTGTAATGCCATCTGCCCCAGCCATACACATAACTTTAATAATATCTGATATATTTGTTCATGCTTAACTGTAATAAAATGTGAAGTATGTACAAATCACAGTATCTAGAAAACAGGCTCATGTATAAAAAAGACTAGAATTCCTGCAAAAATGTTTCAATGTACTTATGATGCTGATGTGTTGAATAAAATATGTAAAAATAGCTTTACTTACATTCAGACTAAGTTGGTGGGCATCTTGGTGTTCGCAAAGGTTAAAATGCCAACAGAGTGAATTTCAAGTATTTATGAGATAACAAAGGGTTATGCCTGGTACACACCATACAATTTTCCTTCAGATAGTTGGGTCAAATAGATAATTTCCAACAGGTCAGATCTGATTTCTGATTGTTTTTCTGATCGATTTTCTGATAACTTCTGTTCAAAATCAATTATAAAAACAATCGGAAATCAGATCGGACCTGTTGGAAATTATCTAATCGACCCATCTGTCTGAAGGAAAATTGTATGGTGTGTACCAGGCATTACCTTGGACTCCCTTGTCAGCTCACTAAATGCAACTACTTACAGTAATTTGGAAAAGACATGTTCTCTCTCGGAGTGCTACCATCTGCTTTTTTCATCCACTCCACCACTCCTTCAGATCATTAATAATTATAATTAGTATGTTACTATACAAGTGGGTGATTAAATGAACTGATCAACCTCTTATGCTCCATAAATGGGAGGCTGTGCTTGCAGACAGCTCATGGCATTGCAAAGCCTCCTGCTATCAAAGTTGCATTTTTTATTGATTCTCCATCTTGTCCTTTCTCGTCAAGCTGTGTAATTAGACATTTCATAAGTTACAGTAAGTAATTAAAGTCAGGGCCGGATTTCTACTCTCCAGCACCCAAGGCCAGGTGTCACCAACTGCCCCCCCCCCCAGCCGCCCCTCCCCCAACACTATTCTGTCCAAAAACCTTACTAGTAATCACTGATTTGAATGGGGTCCTTTCCATTGTGCTGCTCTGCGCTCTATTCAACAAAAAAGCAGCGCATGCTCTGTCCACTAGTGCTCCCTGTAATTCCACACTTCTGCCAGAATGTACACAGCAGCCCGTACTGGGCATGCATCCTTCAGAAATGACGCTCGTGTATGAGCAGTACTTGTCACGTACACATACCCATAACACTTGCCTCCTGTGCACATCCAGACAGGAGCGCCTAAATATAAGGAGCGCGAGTGGACAGAGCATCCGCTCCTTCTTTGTCAGTCAAAGCCACAGACAGGTGACAATGCAGCACAATGGAGAGAAGCCCACCCAAAACAGAAAACAGGTAAGTAGCAAATAACAACATCTTGTCAGTATACAGGAAGAAGGCGGCTTAGTAGCAGAAAGCTTTTTCTTTTTCTTTTAAGTTAACCATAATAGCCAATACATGATAAAATCCTGATTGAAAACTTTCTGCCTTCACTAAGGGCTACTACGGTACAATTCTCTACTGCACATGTGTCGAATTCCAGGCCTGGAGGACCAGGTCCAGGCCAGTGTTTAGGATGGACTGAGAAAGAGAGAAATGTGTTCTACCTGATGGACCACACCTTTCCTGATTCAGACCCATCAATTCATTTGAGCTGTGTCAAAAATGTGTGAGGATCTCGGCCCTCATAGGACCAGTTTGACATACCTGCTCTACTGCTACAGGTAATAAGAAGGATCCTAAACTACGTACATTGGCATAGATATAGGTGTCCTTTAAACAGGGACAATTTAGTGCTTAAAACAGAAAGACAGATCCTAAAATGAGTCAGGAAGGAGTTAACTGAAGCGGTGATCACTGCTGCCATAAACACCCCTGGCTAGTTAAACAGTCATAAATTTAGGATAGATAAGAGAAAGTCTTTAACAGGAGTCATTCTGACAGCTGTAGGAGAAAGGGAGAAGTAACTAGCAGAGCTGAAATTCCTCTGTAGCAGTAGAGTATTGTACGGTGTATCATCCTGATTCAAAACGTCTTGAAATTCCTCTGAATGTGTGCATTAAAACTGAATGCAGTTCTGTCTGCTTTACTGTAACCGGACACTTCTCACATAGCAGCACGCATGTCCATCATACAGAGGACAGGATCATCATCAGATATGCAGGGATTGGGAAACTCTGGAATTTAGACATCACTGCAGAGCAGGGTGCTGCGCTGAGGACCAGAAGAGATGATTTACTTTAACATATGACTTCTTCTTTCTCCAAGTCCTGCCGCCCTTCTTATCTTATCCGATGTTATCGCTCTATGCCATGGCCTTTATGGCCTTCCCAGAAATCCGGCCCTGATTAAAGTAAGAGTGCTTCCTGCCTGCCATTATAAAGCTACAGTTGCAATGGACAGAAGTTGGGTCAGCAGGGATCTGTAACTGAAAAGGTGAGCACAGCCTCAGCATTTTGGCCTCTAATGAAGTGAACTAAAGAAAAGTTGTTTGATCCTGCCTCATAAATGTACATGTTAAGTAGGTGGGTGCTATTCTTTTCAATTATTCTGTATTCCTGGACTATGTCCTATCTGCTTTCAGCTCAGTCACTGAATCTTATGAAAAGACTTGAAGTCCAAAATAGACATTTGCCAGCTCATGCCATAGGATCACCTGCTTTTCAGATCTGCCAATTTCTGGCATGTTGATCGTGCCTTAAACTGAATGGATTTAATAATAAACCAAATCTGAGTCATGCAATCTGCTTAACACAATATATGTGTATTTTAAATCAATACATTTTAATAAAACTAAAGATTTCGATAGAACTATAATAATATATACATAAATACATTGTTTTCAAACCAGTTTCCTGCACTGAACATAATTACTAAAGTCGTAGTTTAAATCAAAACAAGCTATTCAGATTTGCACAATACCTGGGTTAGCATGGAAGACACAGTGATAACAGTGTAGGGACTGAAAAATACTTTGGCTTCACTTGTCTGCACCAAGTACATTCTTTACTTGTTGCTAGCATGGCATTGGCTGGCTGATAGAAGCAAGCAATGTCACCGTACTGAGAATGAGTAAAGATGGGATAATAAGTGCTTCTGATCATTTCATGGAGGAAGTGGAACATAGCCTTCATAGTTTATGTGTCACTTTCACCATCTCCTCAATCATCAGATCACTACAGATTCATTGGGAGTACAGCTCAGTGAAGGATAGGCTGATTCTGCCTTTCCTTCCTGGTGGTGACACATCTACCTGTGCATAGCTATGCTTAAGGTGGCCACTATCGATACAATTTGCAGAACAATTGTTTAAGAATGATTATTCGTATGAACAATCGGAAATAATAATTTGGTATCATTAATGGACAAAAATCTCCTAACCAATCAATCAGATTTACAGGATAGATCAGAAAATTGGATTGATTTAATTAATCTGATGGTATTGGTTAGGAGATTGTTGTCCATTAATGGTCCCAAAAGAAAATTTCCGATCATTCATATGAATAACCATTTCTAAACAATTGTTTGGCAAATTGCATTAATATCCACCTTAGGAAGAGTTATCTAAACAGTGTTTTCGGAATCTTAATGAAGGAAGCCTATAGTTTCTGCAATTTGGTATCACATTGAAAGCAGAATTACAAGTCCTTCTGATTATATATAACACTTAAGGTGGCCACAAACTGTCCAATTTTTAGCGAAAAATCGTTAGAGCGATCAGAAATTCTGATCAGATTGGTTGAAAATATTTCTCAGTTGATGGGCACAATCGATTATGAACAATTATGAAAACAGTTGTCCGATTGGATTTATGTCAAACCAAAATTTGGATTTTCTTGATTGGTTGTGATAGATAGGAAGCAAAGATTGGTTCGTTGATGGTGTAGTGAACGATTTTTCTTCCAATCAGAATTTCTTATCGCTTGAACTATTTTTCGCTAGAAATTGGACCATTAGTGGCCACCTTAAGCAGCACAAATAAAAAGTGAAACAGATTAAAAAAATACTGTAAAAAGTTTAATGCTTATCAAGCCTAGATTGAGGAAGAAGGAAAGGTTTCACTGCCTTCTGAGAGGTATAAGTATTACATAGATTTCCAACATGGAGATCACTGAGAGGACTGTTCTGGTTGAAGACTGTATTTACTTGAAGCACTTCCTCATTCCTCCCCTTTAGCTAAACACAGCAAGAAGCACTTACTTTCTAGCACTTTCTGAAGGAAACGTAAGCACCCCATCCTTTTTAAACAAAAACTAAAACTTCAGTCACAGAGATAATGTTGTTTTCAATGTGGGCAGGCTGGAACACAGTAGCCTATTAGTATCACAAATATTTTTCTTTATATCCTGAAGTTGTGATCCCCAAATTACAGTATAAGTCTCCTGTCTTATATTACTTATCCCTGATTTCCATGCGCATAGCTGTGCACTTTTTATTTGTGCTGTGGTGTAACATAGCTAACCATTTAAATATGTGAATTTTCGGCTTTGACTTTCCGTGTACTTTAATACTTCTACTTATTTACAGGAGTTTAAAAATATTTACACTACAGAAAAAAAATGAAACAGTAATAAACGATTATCAGTGATGAGTGAATGTCTTTGAAAAAATGGAACAGCTATAAACAATTTTCAGTGTATGCGTTTCCAGCATCCCAGTTCGGACTGCTATCAAAATAAAGGTGCATTTTACGCTTTCATTAACTTTGTAGGCACCGCAGAAGCTACTCTAGATAAGCCTAGTGCTTACCAAGCATAACACAAAGTGGCTGATGCAGTTTTGAAGAGTAATAAAGTGTGCTTGTTGTGCTGCAGAGAAATATGTGTCGAAATGGCTAGGATATTTTAAATGAATATTAACTCACATTTTGGTATTCATCAAAAAGATTGTAGATACAGACATACGCTGTATAACCTAACGCTTACATCCACAAATACAAGAGAAAACAATCCCCAGGTCCCCAAGCACCTTTTCAAAATAAGACAGAATTTATTAAATAAAAAAATCTCAACCTAACCTTTTAAAAATCCCAACAATGTTCTTATATGACCCGAGTAAAAGGTATCATTTTTATATACCACCTAATAACAGGCAGTTTTCCCAAATCTAGTCCATAATGCAAGAGTATACTTCACCTCTATATCTTATTTTAGAGAGCTAAAAAATCCCTCTATGCATCTCCATATCCTCAACAATAATAGGACTTCAAATCAGATGTATCTAAGTTTCACCTCTCATATGGTTTTGAGGAAAATAGATAAATGAGCTCCATATCTCAAAACTGAAGCACATATTCAGATATTTTCACATCTCTTCCACTTTCCTACCTTTCTTCTGTCTCCAGTCCTCCACAGGTGAAGGAGTAAGGGGATCAGAAAAAAATCCCCACTCACCATTCTCAGAGGTGCTGTCGTGTAGTCTCTAGAATCTATAAATACATACTGTACAACCGCTTCATTGTGTACTTACTCTGCCTCTCAAACAATGGAAAATAACTTTGCACCTTTTGTGTTATTTTTTTTCTGTGGAGTCAGTCAATATAGGTTTACAAAATCTAAGGCAGTTATTATAGTACAATATTGACTACTTACTGTAGGTCTTAAAGATCTACGATAGCTAGAACAATCCTAAGTCTATTATAGGTATCCTTTAAGTAATACCTTTTCCAGAATCAGTCACCACCACAGATGCCTGCAGTGGTATTATAATACAGTTATGGCACGATCCATACACCAGCACTTTGCATTCGGAGCACACGATATTGAAGTCTTTTGTTATCCTTTGCCTTCTTTGATTTTTACCATGTCTCTTCATACAGTCAGTTTAGGCACTTCTAGGAATATAAACATGTTCATATTAAATGCATAAATATCCGGTCCATACAAAAATGATCCGCATCCCATGTGTCGGTACCAGCAACAGTCTTTGGGCTGATCTAGCATCTTTTAGGTGAAGAGCCGTCCTACAGGTATTCATTTCATCATCCAGCCATGGACACAGCGGGTGTTAGTGATGTTTAGAGGAAGGTGAGTTTTGAATCCAGTCATTTATAATAAGTGACATGCTTCCAATCATAAATATAAATCCAACAATAAGGAAAATGAGGGCCTGTGAGATGAAACATAAATATGTCAGGGTTGTTTATTAAAGATCATTTTGGGCAAAACATTGACTTACTAACAACTGTAAGAATTGTTTGTTTCGTTTTATACAGTATATTACATATCATCATGTATTTAAAGCAGACCTTAAGAGAAAAGGATGATATCATTCATGGTATGTGTAGTATGGATAAGGAATAGAACATTATGAGCAAAGAAAAGAGTCTCATTTTTTTTTAGTTACATAGCCTTTTTTTTAATAAAATTGAATTTTTTTGAAATAACATTGTCAGAGTTGCAGTTTTAAAACAACAATCTGCCTTTTAAACTATAAAACAAAGGAGAAATAATGACTCTTTCCTGTAGTAAAACCTTATCTCAAGCGGCCTTTCACTGTTTATTTGCTGTTTAAGTGCATCAGAAAACAGGACTGTATTTGACCATCAGAAAAGCTATTTTGCAATGGTAACAACTGAATTTTTTTTAACTCTTGCTGTACTGCAAAACAAAATGAAACTCTTTAATTTGCTACTAATGTTCTATTTCTTAGCTGTACTAACATACATACACATACAATTAATTACTGTATATCCTAAGTTTATGTTCGCTTAAGGTTTGCTTTAAAGAGACACTGAAGCGAATTTTTTTTATGATATTATGATTTGTATGTGTAGCACAGCTAAGAAATAAAACATTAAGATCAGATACATCAGTGTAATTGTTTCCAGTACAGGAAGAGTTAAGAAACTCCAGTTGTTATCTCTATGCAAAAAAGCCATTAATCTCTACGACTTTCAAAGTCATGGAGAGGGCTGTCTTCTGACTTTTATTATCTCAACTGTAAGTGAACAGTATTCTTTTTATCTTCCAGAGGAGAGGTCATTAGTTCACAGACTGCTCTGAAAGAATCATTTTGAATGCAGAGTGTTGTGTAATCTGCACATATTAGAGAATGATGCAATGTTAGAAAACACACTATATACTTGAAAATAAAAATATGAGAATATTTTCTTTGCTGCTAATCTTCTAGTAATTATTCATAGTACACAACCAATTCATTATATAATATATATTTTTTTTCGCTTCAGTGTCTCTTTAAGTCTATCTAAACTTAAGCATACATGGCATTATTATTAGAAGATTAAGTAAATGATCACTGTATCTCTGATATTGCTTATTCACCTGGTGTACCACCTCACCCTAGTAGAGAGTAGGTGTCAGCTAGATCTCTAGACCGATGGACATCTACTAAGCTCTAGCTCTCCTTGTGGATGATCTGGCTCTGACTTTGATCATTTATGAAAAAATCTAGAAATACTGCATGTTCTCACATGTAGTGACCAACCCCTTGCAGCAACCATGAGCTCTGCTCCTGATTCTCAGATCTACTTCAGGATGCTATAGTCTAGTAGCAGAATGTTTTCACCATGCATGAATATTTATGTAGCCATGCTTGTTGTATTATATTACTAGTGGGTAAAATGTCATACGCATAACCTACAATAATAACAAAATATACTGTGCTTGAGCCGAATAACTAACTGATGCATGCCGTTTTACAGATAGCACCATCACATGTTATGATGAGTCACTTATTGCACCGCAGTAGCACATTGGCTTGATGTTTCCAGAATTAATTCAATGACTAATGCTGAGGGATTCTGTCTGTACATTCCAAGGGTGTGTAGAACAATATTAACATGTTTCAACACAGTTTACTGGCGTAGCTAAAACATGACAGGAGAAAGTAAAGATTTGTTCAGTGGTTATGAAACAGGAAATGGAAAAGGAACACAGGCCTACAATGTTTATATTATGGTGTCCAGTAGCTTGTATAGTAAGTGAAGTAACCTAAAAAGGAGAGCATGCTTTCATAGATGAGAGAATTCAGCAGAGCTCAGAATCACAACATGCTGATATTTGACATTAGAGTGAGCATTGGCTGCATAATATTATTAGTCAGTTGTTCACCAAGAAAGCTGTAAAATGTATTCAATGTGCTATGGAAGGATAAGATGCTCCCTCTGGTGGCAAGACTATGGAATAAGAATTGTAAATGTGCTGTATTATGTTGAGGAACAAAAAGCAGCATTTCTTTATCAACATAATGACTGTAACCATGTTACTGCTTTCGTAGCATCAAAAAAGTTTACTAAACTGAGACCGACACATGCAAATAAAATAAGTATTAGAGTACCCAGGCTTCATTGATGAACTCAGGCAGCCAAACTCCAATATGTGTAGCCTGGATGACACTTCATGTTAGGAAGTTAGGATTAGAAACAGCCAATAAAATAGTTCTACAATTATAATGTTGGAGGATGGACTCATGTAAACTACTTTATGATAATGTATGCTTTATGAATCAAGTTACAAATGAATTTATATGCTGTTCTCCTTATATACTTATTTATTGCACAAGCTTTTAAAGATTAATAATCAACTGACCAACAATAGCTGTTACGCAGATAGATTGGTGTTTTTTTAAGCTTTATGGCCATATCCAAGTTCAGCAAAATCATACAGATTTGGCACAGCTAAAATACATTATTATAGGTTTTTTATATGATAATCCCACTAAAATTGTATTCTTGACCATGAGTAAGTTCATAGATGGACAATTTTCAAAGGAAAAAAAAAGCCGAAATCAACATGTTCATGATGTTCATGTACGCAATGTTTAACAGTAATGTTGTTATGTTGACATTACGAGATAGCTGAGGTCTACAGATAAGAAGTCTGACAATTGATTACAAATCTAGTTGTTAATTTACCAAAGAGTGACTTTTGGTCCAACCTGAGACTGTGAATCACAGTTCTCTTCTCAGTCATGTTTAGGGTTAGAGTTGATTTACATGGACATTTGAAAAGCTGTTAAACCACAGATGTCTAACGGCTCTAAACCATACACCATGTTTTCACTCCATGGTTGTCAGCAGTAGAGAGCGGCTGTACAGTCATTCTCTCAAGATTCATTCAGTGAACACACTGCTCAGGAACCATAGACATGAGAACAGTGTAACATCCCGATATGGTGTATGCACTGTTTATAATTAATATCCTAACCCATACTGCCATCATCCATATACATGGGTATAGGCTGAATGGGTACCATAAGCAACACAAGGACTGTGTTTTAGAAGGCATTAACATGCTTCCAGTTTATCTCCTTTAAAATGTTTGAGCCACCAAAAAACAGAATTACCACTTGGCTAATTTTTACTTTCAACAGTTCATAGGGATTTTTATTTTTTTCATTCCTGAGATTAATTTGGTATACTTGCTGTCCTCACTCTGCTTTTTCCCACCCTTTCATTTAGGCACGGTCATTCATGCTTGGGCCAGTCTGGCCTATGTATTTATGGGCCACTTAGTTGAGTCATCCCCTCAGGACAGCCAGATTATGTCTGCATGATGAAATCCCCATTGATGTCTACAATTTGTGTCGTTAAAAGGCTTAATTAACTTACCCCAATTTTCTGCGGTGAACGGAAGGGTTCCTTTTTGACTAACCGTAGATAAAAAGCAGCTGGAAGAATGAAGATCAGCATGGTTGCTGAAGAAGCACCTAGAATGATGAGAATTGTACATTCATTGTTTTGTTATTTACTTGCTTTGTAATTGCTTCTAATCTTATCAATAGTGGCTTGTTAAAAGGCGATACCGAAGCTTTGACTCCACTAGGGTCCATCATTTAGGCCTCTTTCACAGTGCGACGTTAAAGTCGCACGTTAGAAAATGTTTCAACGCAGACTAACGCACAGCAATACTAAAGGTGCGTACACACGCACTACTAAAGAGAATGACGGGTCCATCAGACCCTCCTGGGCGGTCGTTCTCCCAACAGTAATGCGTGTGTACAGTCTATCTGCAGACTGATAAGGCTGTTTCTGAACAATCCGCTCAGCAGATTGTTCAGAAACAGCCTTATCAGTCTGCAGACAGACTGTACACATGCACTACTGTCGGGATAACGACCACCCAGCGGGAGGGTCTGACGGACACGTCCTCTTTAGTAGTGCATGTGTACGCACCTTAACCACTTGAGGACCGCGGGCTTTACCCCCCTTAAGGACCAGACTCTTTTTTTCCATTCAGACCACTGCAGCTTTCACGGTTTATTGCTCGCTCATACAAACTACCACCTAAATGAATTTTGGCTCCTTTTCTTGTCACTAATAAAGCTTTCTTTTGGTGCTATTTGATTGCTGCTGCGATTTTTACTTTTTATTATATTCATCAAAAAAGACATGAATTTTGTTAAAAAAATGATTTTTTTAACTTTCTGTGCTGACATTTTTCAAATAAAGTAAAATTTCTGTATACATGCAGCACGAAAATTGTGGACAAACATGTTTTTGATAAAAAAAAAACCCATTCAGCCTATATTTATTGGTTTGGGTAAAAGTTATAGCATTTACAAACTATGGTGCAAAAAGTGAATTTTCCCATTTTGTAGCATCTATGACTTTTCTGCCCACCTGTCATGTTTCATGAGGGGCTAGAATTCCAGGATAGTATAAATACCCCCCAAATGACCCCATTTTGGAAAGAAGACATCCCAAAGTATTCACTGAGAGGCATAGTGAGTTCATAGAATATATTATTTTTTGTCACAAGTTAGCGGAAAATGACAGTTTGTGACAAGAAAAAAAAAAAAGTTTCCATTTCTGCTAACTTGTGACAGAAAAAAATGAAATCTGCCACGGACTCACCATGCCCCTCTCTGAATATCTTGAAGTGTCTACTTTCCAAAATGGGGTCATTTGTGGGGTGTGTTTACTGTCCTGGCATTTTGGGGGGTGCTAATTTGTAAGCACCCCTGTAAAGCCTAAAGGTGCTCATTGGACTTTGGGCCCCTTAGCGCAGTTAGGCTGCAAAAAAGTGCCACACATGTGGTATTGCCGTACTCAGGAGAAGTAGTATAATGTGTTTTGGGGTGTATTTTTACACATACCCATGCTGGGTGGGAGAAATATTTCTGTAAATGACAATTGTTTGATTTTTTTTTACACACAATTGTCCATTTACAGAGATATTTCTCCCACTCAGCATGGGTATGTGTAAAAATACACCCCAAAACACATTATACGACTTCTCCTGAGTACGACGATACCACATGTGTGGCACTTTTTTGCACCCTAACTGCGCTAAGGGGCCCAAAGTCCAATGAGTACCTTTAGGATTTCACAGGTCATTTTTGTTTCAAGACTACATTTTAGGGCCCCTAAAATGCCAGGGCAGTATAGGAACCCCACTAATGACCCCATTTTAGAAAGAAGACACTCCAAGGTATTCCGTTAGGCGTATAGTGAGTTCATAGAAGATTTTATTTTTTGTCACAAGTTAGCGGAAATTGATTTTAATTGTTTTTTTTTCACAAAATGTCATTTTCCGCTAACTTGTGACAAAAAATAAAATCTTCTATGAACTCACCATACTCCTAATGGAATACCTTTGGGTGTCTTCTTTCTAGAATGGGGTCATTTGTGGGGTTCCTATACTGCCCTGGCATTTTAGGGGCCCTAAACCGTGAGGAGTAGTCTTGAAACCAAATGTCGCAAAATGACCTGTGAAATCCTAAAGGTACTTATTGGACTTTGGGCCCCTTAGCGCACTTAGGGTGTAAAAAAGTGCCACACATGTGGTACCACCGTACTCAGGAGAAGTAGTATAATGTGTTTTGGGAAGTATTTTTACACATACGTATGCTGGGTGGGAGAAATATCTCTATAAATGACAATTGTTTGATTTTTTTTTTACACACAATTGTCCATTTACAGAGAGATTTCTCCCACCCAGCATGGGTATGTGTAAAAATACACCCCAAAACACATTATGCTACTTCTCCTGAGTACGGCAATACCACATGTGACACTTTTTTGCAGCCTAGGTGCGCTAAGGGGCCCAACGTCCTATTCACAGGTCATTTTGAGGCATTTGTTTTCTAGACTACTCCTCGCGGTTTAGGGCCCCTAAAATGCCAGGGCAGTATAGGAACCCCACAAGTGACCCCATTTTAGAAAGAAGACACCCCAAGGTATTCTGTTAGGAGTATGGCGAGTTCATAGAAGATTTTATTTTTTGTCACAAGTTAGTGAAAAATGACACTTTGTGAAAAAAAACAATAAAAATCAATTTCCGCTAACTTTTGAAAAAAAAAATCTTCTATGAACTCGTCATACACCTAACAGAATATATTGGGGTGTCTTTTTTCTAAAATGGGGTCACTTGTGGGGTTCCTATACCGCCCTGGTATTTTACAGGCCCAAAACCGTGAGTAGTCTGGAAACCAAATGTCTCAAAATGACTGTTCAGGGGTATAAGCATCTGCAAATTTTGATGACAGGTGGTCTATGAGGGGGTGAATTTTGTGGAACCGGTCATAAGCAGGGTGGCCTTTTAGATGACAGGTTGTATTGGGCCTGATCTGATGGATAGGAGTGCTAGGGGGGTGACAGGAGGTGATTGATGGGTGTCTCAAGGTGTGATAAGAGGGGGGAATAGATGCAAGCAATGCACTGGCGAGGTGATCAGGGCTGGGGTCTGAGGGCGTTCTGAGGGTGTGGGCGGGTGATTGAGTGCCCTAGGGGCAGATAGGGGTCTAATCTGATGGGTAGCAGTGACAGGGGGTGATTGATGGGTAAATAGTGGGTGTTTAGGGTAGAGAACAGATGTAAACAATGCATTTGGGAGGTGATCTGACGTCGGATCTGCGGGCGATCTAATGGTGTGGGTGGGTGATCAGATTGCCCGCAAGGGGAAGGTTAGGGGCTGATTGATGGGTGGCAGTGACAGGGGATGATTGATGGGTGGCAGTGACAGGGGGTGATTGATGGGTGATTGACAGGTGATTGACAGGTGATCAGTGGGTTATTACAGGGAAGAACAGATGTAAATAATGCAGTGGCGAATTGATAAGGGGGGGTCTGAGGGCAATCTGAGCATGTAGGCGGGTGATTGGGTGCCCGCAAGCGGCAGATTAGGGTCTGATCTGATAGGTAAAAGTGACAGGTGGTGATAGGGGGTGATTGATGGGTAATTAGTGGGTGTTTAGGGTAGAGAAGAGATGTAAACAATGCACTTGGGAGGTGATCTGACGTCGGATCTGCGGGCGATCTATTGGTGTGGGTGGGTGATCAGATTGCCCGCAAGGGGCAGGTTAGGGGCTGATTGATGGGTGGCAGTGACAGGGGGTGATTGATGGGTGGCAGTGACAAGGGGTGATTGATGGGTGATTGACAGGTGATTGACAGGTGATCAGTGGGTTATTACAGGGAAGAACAGATGTAAATAATGCAGTGGCGAATTGATAAGGGGGGGTCTGAGGGCAATCTGAGCATGTAGGCGGGTGATTGGGTGCCTGCAAGCGGCAGATTAGGGTCTGATCTGATAGGTAAAAGTGACAGGTGGTGATAGGGGGTGATTGATGGGTAATTAGTGGGTGTTTAGGGTAGAGAAGAGATGTAAACAATGCACTTGGGAGGTGATCTGACGTCGGATCTGCGGGCGATCTATTGGTGTGGGTGGGTGATCAGATTGCCCGCAAGGGGCAGGTTAGGGGCTGATTGATGGGTGGCAGTGACAGGGGGTGATTGATGGGTGGCAGTGACAAGGGGTGATTGATGGGTGATTGACAGGTGATTGACAGGTGATTAGTGGGTTATTACAGGGAAGAACAGAAGTAAAGAATGCAGTGGCGAATTGATAAGGGGGGTCTGAGGGCAATCTGAGCGTGTAGGCGGGTGATTGGGTGCCCGGAAGGGGCAGATTATGGTCTGATCTGATGGGTAGCAGTGACAGGTGGTGATAGGGGGTGATTGATGGGTAATTAGTGGGTGTTTAGGGTAGAGAAGAGATGTAAACAATGCACTTGGGAGGTGATCTGACGTCGGATCTGCGGGCGATCTATTGGTGTGGGTGGGTGATCAGATTGCCCGCAAGGGGCAGGTTAGGGGCTGATTGATGGGTGGCAGTGACAGGGGGTGATTGATGGGTGGCAGTGACAGGGGGTGATTGATGGGTGATTGACAGGTGATCAGTGGGTTATTACAGGGAAGAACAGATGTAAATAATGCACTGGCGAATTGATAAGGGGAGGTCTGAGGGCAATCTGAGCGTGTAGTCGGGTGATTGGGTGCCCGCAAGGGGCAGATTAGGGTCTGATCTGATGGGTAACAGTGACAGGTGATGATAGGGGGTGATTGATGGGTGATTGATGGGTAATTAGTGGGTGTTTAGGGTAGAGAAGAGATGTAAACAATGCACTTGGGAGGTGATCTGACGTCGGATCTGCGGGCGATCTATTGGTGTGGGTGGGTGATCAGATTGCCCGCAAGGGGCAAGTTAGGGGCTGATTGATGGGTGGCAGTGACAGGGGGTGATTGATGGGTGATTGACAGGTGATTGACAGGTGATCAGGGGGATAGATGCATACAGTACACACTGGGGGGGGGGGGGGGTCTGGGGAGAATCTGAGGGGTGGGGGGTGATCAGGAGGGAGCAGGGGGCAGTTTAGGGCATAAAAAAATAGCATTTCCAGATAGTGACAGGGCGTGATTGATGGGTGATTAGGGGGGTGATTGGGTGCAAACAGTGGTCTGGGGGGTGGGTCTGAGGGGTGCTGTGGTTGATCAGGGGGCAGGGGGGGGGAATCAGTGTGCTTGGGTGCAGACTAGGGTGGCTGCAGCCTTCCCTGGTGGTCCCTCAGACACTGGGACCACCAGGGCAGGAGGCAGCCTGTATAATACACTTTGTATACATTACAAAGTGTATTATACACTTTCTATGTGGCAATCCGGGTGCTAGTAACCCGCCGGCACTTCAGAACAGCCGGCGGGTTACAGCGCGAGGGGGGCAGAGCCAGGCGCCGGTGGCTGATCGCATCACGAATGACGCGATCGCTCCACCCATGCCCGTACAAGGACCGCCGCCAATTGTACATGCGGCGGTCCTTGCGGGATCCACTTGCCAGCCACCTCTGTGCAGTGGGCGGTCGGCAAGTGGTTAAGTCTGTGCGACCTTCACAGTGCACACATTGCGTTTGTGTTTAACGTGTAGCGTTATTAGGAAGTGCTGCATGCTGTGCGTTATACATGTTATTAGCTGCGTTGGACTGTTTGCATATGCTCAGCAATGACTTGGAAGCATACTTTTCATTGCCTGTATGCTCTACCGTATGCGACGATAACGGGGCATTGCGTTGTGATTTGCTTTGACGTCGCATCAAACCACAACGTCCTACTGTGAAAGAGGCCTGAGCCCTCCATTGGTGCTGCTGTGGTAATTATTAGCACTGTTTGTGATCTAAAAAGTATTCATACGTAGCAGTCTGTTTTTATACTCCTTGCTTATACCTTTTGCACAGTCTTACTGTAATTGCAATGCGGGTATTGGAATCGTGTCATATATGTAGTGCTGGGGAGGGTGGGGGGGAGGAGTTGGCCAGTGTAACAAACAGTAACAATCAGTGTGAAACACTTCCTATTTTTAAAACTATAAGAGACTTATAGATACAGTTTTATTTAAAATTCTAACTTTTGGGATGTTTCAAAGTAGAAGTCTTTTTAACCATGTTGGATGGGGGATGTGGCATTGAGGTTTGTAGGGTGGAGCTCTGCTTTGCCTACCATTCAGTCTCTACCCCATCACGATCCTGGTATGTAGGTGCTCCATTTTATGTGGAATCCTGGTATGTGGGTGCTCCATTTTAGGTGGAACTAAGTAGCGGCCAAACCCCATCTGCCATTCTATCTATTTCAGGGATGTTAAACGGCCCTTCGAGGGCCGAGGTCCTCACACATTTTTGACACAGCTCCAATTAATGGATGGGTCTGAATCAGGAAAGGTGTGGTCCATCAGGTAGAACACATTCCTCTCTTTCTCAGTCCATCTTAAACACTGGCACGGAGCTGGCCTTCCAGGCATGGAGTTAAAAACCTGTGATCTATCTGGACAGACTCTAATAACTCTGATTATATTGTTATACAGTATATCCCATAGATAATACTGGAAGGAAGCATAAACTAAAAGTTAGCAACAAGCTTACACCACAGGTAGCAGGGAAGCCCCTGAGGAAGGGCTCTACCTGAAACATGTTGTAGGTTATTGCCCAAACTCCAACTCCAATTGGTGGAATCACAACCCTTGGTGTGCACTTCCTTCTTTCTTATGATGTGTAATACCCAAAAGCATTTCATATCATGGCCTCCTGAATTCTAGATGGAGGATTCCATTTTGAGTGAAATGCTTTAATACAAAATTGTTTATGCATATATTTTAAGTCCCCAATACTTGTTACACAAAGTCAGATTTGATTTCAGATTTGACCAGTCAAATTATGGAAATACATAGAATGCTAGACCTGCCTAGAACTGATATCCAACCATTTAACGCCATGCATGACCAAGCTGATGGTAGACTTTAATGATGTGATATATCAGATCAGAAACACAGTGACTGTATGTGATTAGCATTATTGAGGGGGCAAATTTATTAACATACCTATGAATCCAAAGATATCCTTAATAGTAGGAACAAATATGACAAGAGTGTTATTGAAAGCCAAGAGAACAAAAGCAATCAGGAAATGCCTCAGCAAGTTGAATGGCCTTCCAGGAAATAACAGTGCTGTGATTGATGAGCGGATCTGAAATACAAAAAAAGGAACAAATATGTGTAATATGCAGGTGACGATTCTTGCAGATGGTGAAATGGGAGAGCTTTTATAACTGAAAACATAGTTTTGTAACAAAATATATATTAATTCGTAACACTGATGTGCTGTCAGTGTAAATGATCAATGGAAATCCGAATCTGCTATACAAGTTAGGGAACAATGGGGACATGCAGGGGTACATATGAAAGCACCGCATGTAGAAATGGGCACAAAATAACGGTAAGAGAATATCGGTAATGTTTATTTTATTATCTACTATAGTAGAATAATTGAAAATTTACAGATATTTTACGATGTGCTAACCTAAACCTATTCTCACATAGAATCCCCCCTCCCCTTCTTGATGCACAAGCTATTTGTAGCCGCAATTTGCAGTGGCCCCGGCACCCGATATTTTATTGGTCGAGTCCTGTGCCCAAATTTACACTCACCGCCGATATTTTAATGGAAGCCTATGATATGCCCAAATGTAACGGCGCCAATTGCGACCAAATTAACATGATTCACAACAGTATGTCTGTGAAAGAGTCTGCTTGCTTTCTGTGACACACACACACCATCTCTGGCCCATGTGCAATAAACTTTTTCTCCTGTGCTTTCTCCAAGGTGATATTTGAACATCTTGTCAATAAAATGCCTTTTAAAAAAGCAGCAAGCAAGAAAATAGTAAAAGATAATAATTTTTCACCCACTTGTTGGAACTTTTTCAATTGCAATGTGCTGAAAAGTTATTTTAAAGAGAAGGTGAAAAAGTATCTCCTAGGAGAAAACAGAGGAGAACAAGTTACTTGAATAAAGGTCTCTCTCTCTCTCTCTCTCTCTTCTGTTTTTCATGCCAAAATAGTAGTTCTGTTATGCAGTCTTGTGCGTCACACAGTGTTGCCATGCTGCATAATCAGTCAGGTGATCACTGTTCTCTCCAGCCCAGTTGCAGCCTGCATCCGTTGCTTACTATGGGCTGATGATACAGACTCATCACATCTCTGATTCATTGTCCATTGGGCAAGCAGCAGAGACAAGTAGCTGCAATCTGAAACAGAGCTGTAGTAATTAGCAGACTGCCTGAAGAGAACTACACATCCTTTGGCAGATAAACACTCTACGTTTCTGTATATCCAACATGCATTTAGCTCTATGACTTGAGTACAGCGTAGTTACTACTGGTCACGCCCCACTTTAAACTTTTTAACAATAACATCTTTGTAACTACTTTGTTTCTTTTATCAGTTTTTTTTGTCAGTTCAGTTAGCAAAGATCAGCAATATTTATTTTTAAGTGCAAGAGATATAAATAAGGCAGTTTGGCATATTGGTTATGTAGGTACCACATTTTAAGCAGAACTGACACACAAAGTAAATGCTTCAAATGTTTTTTTTCCTGTTATTTAAGAAGTCCAATAACTCATCCAGCAAGCATGCTACATTTTTAGTTGAATGGATGCTAAACAAAACATGCACCTAAGTTCACTAGCTTGAGGAAAGTAGGTGAAAGTTCACCACAGCTTTACTGTAGATTGAATTACTCTGATGAAATGCTGGGTGTGGAGAAGGAGTGCTACTATCTGCAGCAAAGCAAACACATCATTAATTCTGACTGGATTGCAAAATTAAATAGTAGCAGCAGCGTAACCATTTATTTGTTTGATGTAGTGGAGAATTATTTTTAAAGTGTTCTAGACTGATTAGCATAAGAAGGTATTTCTAAACAGTGAATGTCAGCGTTAGCTCTTTGACGGCATTTATTTGACACTGCATTTAACTGTCTGTTCACAGCTGGCTGTCTGACCTATTTATAAAGCTTTAAAAAAAAAAAAAACATTAATGTGCAATTGTTGACTAGCGACAGGGTATTCACCCAGGGCCTTGACCCACTAGCTGCGCTGCGTTACCTCAGCATTTCTGCTGCGTTTTGAAAAATGCATTGCCATTCACTTGAATGAGAACAGTGACTCGCTGCACTTGATTTTACCGTGATTTTGAAAAAATCGCAACGATTTTGCTGCGCTTCTCACTCAAGTAAATGGAAATGCGTTATTCATAGTTTTGTAGGCTGATTTATTTATTTATTTGCCTATCCATGTCCCCTCTAACAATGATAGATTATAAAGGTTTGGGAACCATATTGAACTTTTGATTTAAACTGATTTGAACTTTTTTTTTTTTTAACTTGTGTCTGATTGCAACATTTTTTGCCATTACAAATCCAAGTCCAATCAAAGTCCTCATTACAAGTTAGGGCTCGTTCAGACTATACGAGCTGCCGTGCGCATTTTGGCAGCACGTATAGTGTGCGACACGCAAGAACGGTAGAAGGGCATAGACAGCCCTTCTACCGCTCCCATCATATCCGCTGCGCAGCAGCACGATTACGCTATCGCGTGCTGCTTGCATTTTTGGGAATTGCAGAGCACATCCCATTCATTGTAATGAATGGGATCTGCAGCGCGGCACATAGTAGCGCAGATGGCGTGCGATCGGACGCATTGCGTTCTGATCGCACAGCCATCTGCACTAAATGATGTGAACGAGGCCTTATTCATCTTTTATTTTCTATGCACTTGAGAAAACTTTACTACCAAATTAGGAAAATGTGCAGCAAAGTAAAAAGTAGATTTTCATCAGCCATATAGAGATATCTCACAGAAAAAAAATGACAGCCATATGTGTTTTTTTCTCTCAGTTTTTCTACGTTTGGTTACAGAAGATTCTTACAAAAAAATCTCTGGAATGCCATGTTGTGCTGTACGGTTAGGCTGATTGTGACCTTGGAAGAAATTAGAGCGATAATTCCATTGCCTGTAGCTAGGATGGAGTAGCCTGATGCAATGCCCAAGCAGCATATTACAGCCTGGCAGCAAATAAAAAAATCCTCTATATAAATAACAACTATAAAAGGTTCATTGTACTGCTTTGTCTGCACTTTTTGTTTGTTTTAATGCCTGAAACTGATCAGAGCAGCAAGATGCTCTGCTATGCTTGTCACATTGGAATGTATGCAATATATTAACAAGTGTGTTTTTGAGAATTTGTCTGGAGGCCATTTTGCGCTCTTCAGCATTCTGCTTCAGCTGAGCCAGAGTGACAGGTAAAACATGTTTTCTTGTGGAACACATCAGTTGTGAAAGAATGGATAGTAGAGTTACTTTCTACACAAAAATATTGACTTAGTTTCTTTGTTGTTGTTATTGTTGTAGATTTCCAAATGTTAAGGCTTTGTTTTTGGAGCATAGATGTGTGTGTGTGTGAGTAAGTATGTATTTTATATAAGGCAGCAGTGCTGCTCGTAATGGAAAAATCTACGCTTACGGATCATTACGCGTAATTTTACGCTATTACGCATTACGCAATTACGGTTTCGGCGTAGGAAATTATCTACGGTACATCACTGTAATTACACGTAAACTTACGCAATTACGCGTAAGGATACCGTAATGAAGGCGCTTACACTACGATGTTACGCGTAGTGCCGTAATACCCATTAATGCGTATTTTTTGACGCATGCGGACGATATGTACGCAATAGCCGTCAATGTGACAGTTATTGCGTACATATCATTCGTATGCGTCAAAACGTACGCTTATACTGAAGGGCGGGAGAAGATATTATTGGTTGTTTAGGATGTTGACTGATTGGCTACTCTTAGAAAATGGGAGATTTTACGTTAGTAATTACGAGTAAAATTACGCGTAAGTGTTCGTAAAATTACGCATGCCTAGCAATTACGGTAGACAGTGTAATTACGATACCACTTACGGTCTTACACGTAAATAATTACGCGTAAGACCGTAAGTTACGCGTAACGCTTACGTGTAAATTTACATTGAATTACGATGCGTAATTACGCTCATGCGTAATTTCGGCCCAGCACTGTAAGGCAGTTACACTAGGCATGATCTCCTACCTAAGGGCTATTAGGAATGCAGATGAAAAGGAGGCAAGTATAGGGGATAACTAGGTCACTAGAAAGCAAACCAGAGAGGAAAGATACTTACCTTTTTTTATACATACCTGCGGCTTCCTTCTGCCCCATGGGCATGGATCACTCCCACGCAGCTGCCCTCCGCTGCCTGCAGCTCCGGTACTGGGTCCCGTAACTTTCTCCAATTGCAGCCAGTCTGCGCAAAAGGAAGTGCGTTCTTTACGTATCTGTCCAGCGGCTGCTGGAGAGATACATAAATAGCACACTTCACTTGCGTCAGACTGGCCATGACTGGAGGAAGTTACGAGACCCAGTACCGGAGCTGCAGGCAGCAGAGGACGGCGGCGTGGGAGCGATCCATGCCCATGGGACTGGAGGAAGCCCCAGGTTTGTATGAAAATAAGGTAAGTATCTCTCCTGTCTGGTTTGCTTTAAGTTAGTGTAAGATCAATACCGTTTTGAGGCTTGGATTTGGAAGTTTAGGGATCATAGTTAGAAATATAGTAGAAATATAGTGTTAGTTTACTGTTAGGGATATGTTTGGGTTATAGTTAACTCCAATCAGGAATAAAAATCTGACAATCACAGTCACAGGCATTACCAAATTTATTGCCCTGGAACTCATGTACAGAATCAAACAGAGCTGAGAATATGCTGCTGTCACCTGGAGCAGGAAATATACACTGCTTGGATCCTGTTAATTGCACATTCTGTTTGGGGGCTGGAGGTGTCCTGAAGACCCCTTGACGGATAAATGAGGTGAAGCCTTTCTAGAAGTCAGGTCCGACCTGACTTCTAGAAAGGCTGATATTCATTATTCAGGCTTTAAAATATAAGCTTATCCTCAGTTTGTAAGTTTTTTGTCTCCTTCTGAGAGACTTTTGTTCACTTCCTGCACTGACAGGAGGCAAGAAACTTCTCCATCAGGAACAGAGTGGTGAATAGTTAGAATTGTCATCATGTATTACTGTTCCTTATGTCCTGTTTTAGCACCCCCAGGGTTTATATTACAGCCTTAGAGGTCCATGGGGTATCAAGGACAGGATGTCTAATGGGGACATAGAAAGCTGTGACAAACAAAAATGTTTCCTCACTAACCAAAGTTCAATTATTTTTTTCCTTTAGTCAGGATTTAAGGCCTGAGTAAAAGTTTCACAGTTTTATAAAGCTTCACAGATAGGGAACTGTTCATTTTAGCATATGGCAGAATAATTATCATTATTTAGTGTTTCTATGGCACCTACATATTCTGCAGAGCTGTGCAGAGTGTTTAGTCTTGTCACTTCATTGACCCTCAAGGGGCTCACAATCTAATCCCCACCATTGCCATATGGCCATCATAGTATAGGGCCAATTTTAGGGGGAGGACAGCCAACTTATCTGTATGTTTTTGGGAAACGGATGTGAAAATAAGTGTCAATGATAGAGGAAGCTCAATATAAGCTCTAAGCATGGTTTGCTGTTTATTGCATAGGTTGTATAGGATCTTACTTAACTCTAACTCTATTCTATCCTGATATATATATATATATATATATATATATATATATATATATATATATATATATATATATACTTATCAATTGGTATATAAGACATGTAAGGAAATATTCCCTCTGAGGGACAGTTAGTGACATGATTATGCACTCTATAAACCACTGGAGGAAGATATCAGTGCTGTATAAAATGCGTAATAATAGCAATAATAATAACAACAACTTACATACATGTTAAGAGTATATTTCATTAGAAAGAAGTGGCCACCCTTCTCTGGGAATTAGACTTTGCGGCTCTGCATTTGTATTGAACATTTTGTGAGAACCAGTTTATATTTATAGCTCATGAAAGGCAATACTGCCATAACGAGCCAGCAGCTGCCTTAAATCTTCACAGCAGAGGGTCAAATGAAATCTATAGCTAAGAATATTATCCTGCTTGAATTAGGAAGATCAGACTACTGAAGCAGAACAGCAGAGGGCGCCACTGCAACCACATATACAAGTCCTGTTGATATAATGGAACCTACTATAGGACTGCTGCAGTGTAAGTGAAACATGTAGCTTTTGTGTATATATGTTGTTTGTTTTCTTAAATGACAATTGTGAAAAGATTCCATGTTTTTCTGTTTCCTTTATCTAAGACAGCAGCAGCTCTGCTCTGTATGTAAACAAGGTAGCACTTCTGAGGTGCCGATGGTTTTCGCCCACTTGAGAGAATCTGTGACATTTCACTGATCTTATAGCATCATAGAAGCTACCTTGAGAGGTGACAATTGGCAGCATTTCAGTTACTGAGAAGTGCTGTTTAATTGTGCGAGCTTACTGACTGACACTGCCTGTGCGATTAAAAATAAACATAAGAGCAGAACTGCTTTTTTATACTAAGCGCATAAAAGACAATTCGCATAAACATATTTCACTTATAGAGTGCCTGTGCTACAACAGGCCTATATTTTATGTGTTTTTTAGTAGCCTAGGGCAAAGCCTGCACAACCATTTTGCTTGGCTTGAGACCTTTGTTTCCCACAGTGTCTAAAATGTGTCATTCAATTTTATTTGGTGGCAACCTATCAACGGCAGTTAGCCATGTTAAAGAGGAACTCCACTGAAAATAATGTAATAAAAAAAGTGCTTCATTTTTACCATAATTATGTATAAATGATTTAGTCAGTGTTTGCTCATTGTAAAATCTTTCCTCTCCCAGATTCACATTCTGACATGTATTACATGGTGACATTGTTACTGTGGGCATGTTATGTAGCTGTTCTGGCTGTTAGACAGCTCTAAACAGCCATTTCCTGTCTGTGAACATTGTTACATTGTGGCAGTTTGCCAGGAGTACCGCGGTATTCAGAGCCTCTAGTGGGAGTGGTTTCAGCACAAAATCAGTCACACAGCGCCCCCTGATGGTCTGTTTGTGAAAATCATTCTATTTCTCATGTAAAAGGGGGTATCAGCTACTGATTGGGATAAAGTTCAATTCTTGGTTGGAGTTTCTCTTTAAGTCCTGTTATTTTTCAGCCACTTGCATCAATGAATAGGATATCTCACTATCACACAAATGCCCCCTAGACCAGTGTCGGGTAGACAGATGACCTCCCAGCATATAAATGGTATATGCCTATTACAGGAATATCTGCATGTCATTGCTATCTGCCTGTTATTGATAATTTTTGCATGCTCTTAATACTTGTATGTGATTTCTAATATTTGCATGTCATTGGCATTATCTGGATGTTCCTGGAATCTGCCATTTATTGTTAATATCTGCAATGTCATTGTTAATATCTGCATGCCTCTAGAATTTGCCTTTAATTGATAATATTTTAAAAAAATTAAAAAAGTTTCAAATGTAATGAAGATACATGCAGTGGGTTACAGACTTAAGGGGGCTTATGCAATGGACTGCACATTATTTTGCTCAAACAAAGGGAATACAGATAAAAAAATGAAAAGGATAATATTGAAAAGGTTGCACATGGAAGGGGGCTGGTAAAATGCAAAAAAAGTGATTACGAGCAAGGGATCAATGCAGCAGCTGGTACTTTCAAGACTTTCCTTTTGGCAAAAATGGAACCTGTTTCTTTTTATTATGATTAATTTAAAATATAATGGACATAACTGTTCCTGAACAGGGGCATTAAAGGGGCACTATGGCGAAAAAATGTACAATTTAAAATATGTGCAAACATATACAAATAAGAAGTATGTTTTTTTCCAGAGTAAAATGAGCTAGAAATTACTTTTCTCCTATGTTGCTGTCACTTACAGTAGGCAGTAGAAATCTGACAGAAGGTTTTGGACTAGTCCATCTCTTCATGGGGGATTCTCAGGAATTTATTTATTTTCAAAAGCACTTAGTAAATGGCAGTTGCGCTGTCCAACTGCCAAAAAACTGTGTAGAGAGCAGGGAAGCTGGCCAGCATCATTGTTTAAATCCTTTTTAGGGAATATCTTTATAAAGAATAAAAGCCTTGCTGAGAATCCCCTATGAAGAGATGGACTAGTCCAAAACCTGTCGCTTCTGACAGATTTCTACTACCTACAGTAAGTGACAGCAACATAGGAGAAAAGTAATTTATGGCTCATTTTACTCTGGAAAAAAGTTCTTCTTATTTGTCTATTTTTGCACATATTCAAAATTTTACATTTTTTTTGCCATAGTGCCCCTTTAAGTTAGTTCCTGGCTTTAGGAAGCACTAAATGAACATAGTTTGCCATAGTACTTAGTTAGCAGCACATTTTTAGTTTTTTTTACAGCATAGATCAAATATTTACCCCCCCCCCCCCTCAAGAAAAAAAACAAAAAAACAAGCAAAACAAAAACAGAAGAAAACAAATAAAATAACCCTTTGGAATACTTACTGGGAACAAAACAATTGGAACTGTCAATGTGACGGCCACAAGCACGGCTACGCGGACACAGAGCAGAAGGGTATCAAATTTATACACTTTAGTGTAAGTGTGAAGTAATTCATCTTGAACTTCCCCTGCAGGGTAAAGAAGATTTATGATAACAAAGTTAATGAATGGAGACAAATTCCAAATTAGGACATAGTTATTATTCAGACACAATATGCAGAATTTAGTACTTTTCTGTACTTCTGTTTGCAGGCAGCATGTGTGGTTTACCATTGCAGTATTGAATATACCATTATAGAGTAAATTATGTTGGTGGTGGTGGTATTAGCTTGGAGACATTCCACATTGTGGCCCGGCAGTAAATTCCCAGACTGGCTCAGTTGCACTCCACTGCGCATGTGCAGTCCTGGCCACCCATGTCTCCCAATTGCGCTCCCATGGCTGGGAGTGTTCTGTGCATGTGCAGTTCACTAAGACTGCAACTGCGCTTGCACAAAATTCTCCTGAGTGGCACGTGCGCCTGAGACCGTACATGCGCAGTGGAGCGCAACTGGGCTGGATTGTGGACTCCACTGCGGCGGAATGAAGGGGATCGGAAGGATGACAATTGAGCAGATGGACTGCAGAGAGCTGGAGGAAGCCACTGGTAAGTATAAATCTAAACAATTAGTTTATCTCAGATTTAAGTCTGCAAACCATACAAAATAGTAGATAAACCAGGCATGCCAATAGGTAAGATTAGTTAATCAATCTCTTCATGATAGTTAGTTAGTAATGTGTCACTCACATTAAATGCCTGTTATGAAAATGTGTATCGACCTATTAAACTAAGTCTGTCTCTTGGCTTACCAAACCTATCCATCTAGCCTGGCCATTGCATAATTTCTTCTTCTTCCTCCCAGGCTCCCAACACTTTCCCCCAATGTTTATAAAGACCATCAAAAGTACATCATGTCTCTATTAAAAATAACCATTATTATTTGAATTGTGCATATACATTTTTATCTATGCACTGCCATGCCAGTGAAAATAAAGCATGGGAGAAAAAGCAAAACATTCCTTACATAATGATCATGTAAGGCCTGTTTGGTGGCATACATTTTAGTTCATCCATGCAGTGTCGGAAAGACTAGCCACAAGCTTTCTCATTGTTCTGCTGGGGTGTGGAGTGTGTGGTCTCTGGATGAACTCTGGCGCACTGTGTTGCTGAGATCAGCAAATGCCTCATCTTCTGACGAAGTTTGATGTAACAGGGAAAAATGAACTGTGGAAAATGGTCATGTTTTACCCACTAAGCAAAAGATCTTTAACCTACATAAGGAATGAACTCTGGCCCGAATACAGTTTACACAACAGCACCACTACTTTGGGCCTTTCACTAAACCTCATTCATCTGGAGTATAATACTGATAAATTCAAACCCTCCAAAGCTTCAGAAAGTGAAGAGTAATATTGTTATAGAGCATGGGTCCCCAAATGTTTTGGGTCGAGGGCCAGGTCAACATATTTCAGTCTGCTGGGGGGCCGGAGTATACATAAAATGATGTCTTTGCGGGCCAGACAGTGAAGCATACCCAGGTGACAACCTGAAGTCCAATTGGACAGCAGTGTCACCTGATGTGGAATTTAATTGGAAACTAGCAAAATTATCGCTTTCTGCATGTGGATGGGTGGTGCCAGCACTGCTATTCTATATGTGGACCACCAATATTTAAAGATGTAGCTGACCGCATCTGTAAGTAATACATTTTGTGTGGGAGGCCGGTAAAAAAGCCTCAGGTGGCCGCATTTGGCCCGCGGGCCTTAGTTTGAGGACTACTGTTATAGAGCAAGCAATCCGATTTTTGTTATATTAATTATTAATATAGCTCTGTCATTTTGTTGCAGCATTTTGCTTAGTGCTACAGAAAAGTTGTGTCATTATCTGTCCCTCAGAGGCAGGGCCGGTTCAAGTGGGGCAAAGGTAACCTTAGTGCTCTAATTAAAGGAATTCTTTTGCATACTCTCCATCACATCCTATGCATGGAAAGCATCTTTTAGATGGAGGTCAGTAATGGAGGCTTCCTTTATTTAATGATAGGTATATTTTAAGGAATCAGGCAAAACCGACACTGGAAATATGGCTGCAGCTGGCGCCGCCATAAGCCGTGAATTATGTGAATTACGGCTATAGCAATGCTCAGTCAGTAATTTGAGTGCCTTCAGAAGACGGAGCTCAAGTTACAATTAAAACAGCGTCAGCCACCAGCAGTAGCTGAAAGCTGAATTGCATGTTATCCCAGAGTCCACGGACCACGGTGGCCTACAGGGGGAATAGTATTTGATGCCACCGGGACTTGTGCAGGAGCAGGGTGAGACATATCTCGGCTTTACCCTGCGCCCAAATTTCCAGGCGCCTTAATTATATATATGCTATTTTAGCTCCTCTTGCTCAGTGATATTTACTGTATGTTTACTTGACATGAATAAGGATAGTTTAGGTGAAAACCATTATTACAGTATGCTTTTTTTTATCTTGTAGCAGGAATCCACGCAAACACATGAAAAAAACATACACACATAAAAAACAACAGTTCTGCTCACCATAAAATGTAAGATAACCAAAAAGTGCTGCAAAGAGATACATCACTAACATCGCTGTTATGGAAATATTAGAAACATTTTGCATCTTTCTTCGAGATCGACTAGATAAAACATAGAAAAAACATATTGGTTTATAACGCACTGCAAATAATTTGTTCTACATAGGTAAATAATGAAAACAGATTTAAATTGTCTTCATATGTATAAAGGAATTTATGTTTTTGTATATTTTTGTGTACATCAAAACTTTTCACAGGCAATACTAAATATTGAATGATAATTCAATAATATGGGTGATAGGCTAGTGCTAAGGATGATCTAAAGGGCTGAGGTTATTGCAGTGCTAGGCATTTGGCTAAGGCTATCATGGTCACTATTTTATTTATATATAGAGGCACTGTAACAACATATAATAGAATGCAGTAGATTATTCAGGATACCCACTGTAATGGTAATTATCCTGGTTTCCACATTGGAAAAACACTTCCTATATCTCTATATTGCTGTAATTTGAATAAAGTCCTGCCCTCCCAGTGATGCTTAGCCTAGGCTGATTAGCTATGTGGAACTCTCCCCCCCCCCCCAAGCTTTCTGGGAGACCAGGTACATTTTATACGGGCTTTGGAACTCTCAGTAATGAAAACATTCTGCATATATCACCTGACAGGATTAAAGGGGAACTGAAGAGAGAGGTATATGGAGGCTGTCCTGTTTATTTCCTTTTAATCAATACCAGTTGCCTGGCAGCCCTGCTGGTCTATTTCTCTGCAGTAGTATCTGATTAAAACCAGAAACAAGCATGCAGCTAGTCTTGTCAGATCAGACTTATAAGTCTGAACCACTGAAACACCTGATCTGCTGCATGCTTGTTCAGGGGCTATGGCTAATAGTATTAGAGGCAGAGGATCAGCAGGGCTGCCAGGCAACTGGTATTGCCTAAAAGGAAATAAACATGACAGCCTCCATATACCTCTCTCTTCAGTTCCCCTTTAAGGGAGTTGCTAACTGTGATACATTTCAGAATGTACATGAGAGTGAGGAGATATTTTACAATGGGTAAACGCTGATTAAATAAATTACAAATGAATATTGTAAAAAAAAAAGGCAGCAATTTTATTCATGACATTATTTTCACTACAGTTCCCCTTTCAAGGTTGTATTAGTTGGAGGTGAGGCGTTAGGGTGGATCTGGATCAGATTAGGTTAGCATCATGATAGGTTGGAAGTTAGGACCAGAGTTGTAACAACTTTTAGGATACGGAGGTTAGTTTTCAACTCCAGTATCCTGTGCACAATTTACCAGGTGCATAGACACCAACACAACATACAGTACCTACTCTCCCTAAATATCTAAAAATATACCTAAAATCTTAAACGATTTTGACAAGGATGGATAAACAGGCTTAGAGACAAATACAGATAACAGTAGTAATAAGAGAAAGTCAGTAAGAAGCATTGGTGAATGAATGACATGGTGGACAAGAAAGGCACAGAACCTTGTGGAGTTGAGACCCCTTTGAGAATTGTTTTACCTCTCTCTGAGAACAGTTTCAGGCCATCCCTTCACAAGCATTTCCATGATGTTTTGTGACTACTTATTCTAACTAACTGGCAATGTGTATAAGAAATTAGTCACAAAATATAAGAAGAATTTGATCAGTCACCATATACAGTATGTGCAAATATAGTCATCACATCTGTGCAAATGTTATATCCCTAATAACAAATTATAGTCATCATGTACTTCTGCCCTTCACTCCAGAGATGTAGAGTGGTACAGTGAGGCTTAGAATAGAGCAGACCCAACTGCTCATTGCTGTCGGCATTTTTCCTTTTTTAGGCCTGGAACCCACTAGAGTGCTTTTTTGACCGTTTGGGAAGCGCTTTAAATCGCTAGTGATTTCCCTAAACGCTTAGCCAATGTAGATTAATGTAATAACAAATTCCACAGTAGCAATTGCAATTAGCAAAATTGCAATTGTAGAACATGCAGCATTTTGGGATCGTTTGCGTTTCAATGTAAAGTATTGAAGTGCTGGCAAATCGCTACACATAGTGATTTGTGTGTGATTTTAAATTACTGCACAGTGTAAAAAAAAATAAAAATGAAATTGAAAGGACCAATCAGAATTAAAATCGCTTATCGCAAATCGCTGGCAAAAAGCTTACACTTTTTAAACTCACTACCAAAATTGCCAGAAAACGCTCATGAAATTGCTTACAAAACACTAATTAAAAACGCTAGTGATTTGCTATTTGTAGTGGGTTCCTGGCCTTAGTGAGTGATCACTTCCTGTGGGGCATCTTCTCTGCTTTTCATGTGACTGTCGCGTGAGCAGTGCTTTAGGGCCCTTTTCCACTAGCAATCGCAATCACAAATCACAAACGCCAGCGATTGCGATTGCATTTTTTATTCTGTTATGCGATTGCGATTTGCAATGATTTTAATTAGCATTGCATTATCATTGTAAAAATCGCTCCAGAAAGCGATTGCGATTTGCGATTTCTAAATCGAATCACTGTAGTGGAAAATACTTCTTGTGATTTCTATGATAAAGTAACAACCCTAGCGATTTAAAAATCACTAGCGATTTGCGATTTTGCGATTCAGCAATCGCAATCACTCTAGTGGAAAAGGGCCCTTAGATACAATAGAGCTGGTACCAACAAGCAGGTACTTATGCTTCATTCTAAAACCCTGTCTTGTGCCTCTTTCCATTAAAAAGAGGCAGGAATACATGTCACATGATTATGCCTAAAATGATTTTGGGCATTATGGCTACAGGCTTGATAGGGTGCATTATTTGCTGCACGTGGATTAGTGGGACATGACATGACAGCTATGTTTATTATATGGGGGAATGTGAGAAGTCTGCACTTATATGAGTTACATGTTAGCTGCACTTGCGGTGACATGATGGATTTACATATGAACAGTAAATGGAGCATATATAATGACTGCACATGTAATGGCATTGATTACCCTTGTACACTAAAATCAGTTTCTTTCAGTGTAAGTTTTTCTTTATTCTTCTTCGCATTAAGCAAATGCAGCTTAGCATGTAGCATCTCTTGAGTGCTAAAGTTGTAGGCTGAGTTATGCCTGGTACACACCATGTAATCTCCCATCAGATTAACGGATAATCATTTCCAACAGGTCCAAATTTGTGCAGAAGTGAAAAAGATCAAAATCTGATCGACCTGTTGGAAACTAGCGATTTGACCCATCAATCTGATGGGAGATTGCATGGTGTGTACCAAGCATTAAGGTCCATACACACGCCTGACTGCAGGCAACGACGGGTCCGTCGTCACCTCCCGCTGGGCGGGTTTTCAGCAGACAGTGCGGTGTGTGTACAGTCTGTCGGTGGACTGATAAGGCTGTATCTGAGCAATCCGCTGGGCGGATCGCTCAGAAACAGCCGTATCAGTCTGCAGACAGACTGTACACACGCCGGACTGTCGCTGTAACGCCCACCCAGCGGGAGGTGACAACGGACCCGTCCTTGCCTGCAGTCAGGCGTGTGTACGGGCCTTAAGGCTCCAAGTATTCTGATCCTATAGACAGAGATGTAAATCTAGAAACAGAAGCAAATAGGATCCGGTCTGCACACCATTTTCAAAATGCAGTGTTTCTGTTTTATTGCATTGTCAGAACAGACTTGACAATTGTTTCGGGGCCATAAGAGGTCCCCTTCTTCAGAAAAGTGCAAACATACATGTTTGCACATACATCGTATGTTTGCACATACATCATATGTTTGCACTTTTCTGAAGAAGGGGACCTCTTATGGCCCCAAAACAATTGTCAAGTCTGTGCTAACAATGCAATAAAACAGAAACACTGCATTTTGAAACTGGTGTGCGGACCTGATCCTATTTGCTTCTGCTGACTAAGTGGTGATGTGGGTTAACACCCAGGTCTAGCACCCAACCAACGGGTATGGTGTGTCACATCGAAATCCGAATGGACACACATCTGGAAAGTACTATATACACATTTTTATGGAAAATGACCGATGCATGTTTGAGTTCTGTATACAGAGGAGTTGTTTTTACCTTTTAAGCTCACTGTAGATTGGCAACACCTCCGGATGGGCCACAAAAGCAAAAGCCAAAATAGGAACAGCATATGCTGTCTAAAAAAAAATATATAATATAACTCAATGTTTACTATGATAAAAAAACAATCATTTTTACAATATAAGGCATAACAATACAGCTATGCAGCTAGCAATCATACAGTGGTACATTTAGGTTTGTGGTTTAACATGACATCAGTACATAAATGTAGATCTGCATAATAAAAAATGCTGTCAATTATAGTATCCCTACAGCCCTTTAAAATAATCAAAAAGCCTAAAGCTTTTTCAATTAAATTAATTTTCAAATGCTTCAGTGTGGCATTCTTTACTTGCATGTCAGTTCAAGGGCTTAAATAAATGCTTATGTATTGCAAATATATGAATTTGAGAGTTAATCCATAGCAACCAATTCAATTCAACTGACATTTTATTACAGTTATTAAATTGAGCAAAACGGACTGCTTCTTGTCTGCTGCTGTGCAATAGACATGCAAAAATGAGCAGCTGCAATGAATTAATGCTTTCTGTGCTAATATGCAAGGAAAGCCCCCTACAGACACCTGCAAACATTAGGCTTGTCACAGCAGAAACAATTGCTGTAGTTTGTTGTCTGCACAGCCCCCCCCCCCCTCTTCTGTACACAACATAATATGGACACATAACAGTTGGAAGCCTTCAAGCTCTCTAAAGGAGAAGTACTGAATCTCATATTTTTATTTTCAGTTTAAGATCCTGATTTTTTTAAGACTGAACTCTACACAGCAGCCATTACAGTCTGATGTAAAATCAGCTTCAGGCTCCCTGCACACTGCATGCAATTCCGATTCCGATTTTTAATCGTTTTTTTATATCCGATTCCGGTTTTTAAGCGTTACTGCATTCTGTGTTTTTTCCTCCGTTTTTCTGTTGATTGTATTCAGGGAAAGTTGGAATTGCAAATCTGAATCGGAATCACAAAATGGATTTGCGGTGTGCAGCGAGCCTCATACTGCTGCAGAAACAAAACAAAACTAAACAAAAAAACAGAAGATCCTTTTTAACTTTTCAGAACTAAAACCTTATCAGCATTGTTGCCTCAGCCAGATAAAAGAGTTTTGCCTCCTATTTATTTTTCGGGACATCAAGCTAAATGTTTTCTGTTTGACTGCTTTATTTGCAGAGATTACAGAACTAGGTATGGAACACTTGCTGTACAGGGAAATGGAAAAGGACTTCAGAAAAAGACAATATGTACCCTTGTTTATATCATCATGTCACATGTCAGTTCAGGTGCTCTATAATTTACTTTACAGGGCTGAAGTCTAAAGCTCAACACACACCATACAATCTTGGTTGTACAGATTTACCAAATCTATGTAGTATAAGGGCCAACAGATTGAAAATACCTAGTATGATTGATTGGATAAGCTCTTATACTACATGCAAGTGGTAAGATTGAACAACCTAGATTGTATGGTGTGTGTTGAGCCTTACATTCTTACCTGGGAGTTGAATACAAAATATTTGGGCTTGCATTTGTCATCGGTGTGAGCTTCATACTCCACTCCACTGCTATGACTGCTTTCCTTGGGTTCGTTGAGTCCTGTTGTCTCTCCTTGATTGTAATCAATCATGAAGTTCATGCCAGCATCCATGGTGTAATTTTGGATCATAAGGGGTTGCAGATGATAGCTACTGTTGCTTGTCAGATTTCCAGCATGATGATCCAGCAAAGGTAAAGGACATGGTATCTGAGTTTTCTTATAAATTACCTGGAATAAAAGTTAATTGAAGCACAATCTTATTACTGCTTTAAAACAAGGAAGGGGCTATACAATTATGCAAAATACTTTCATGATTGATTTCAGCTCTATTTTAAAATGGAAGCATGTCATCCTTGTTTTCTGTTTAAGTTCTTGTTCATTCTCCTGGATTTTTCATTGTTAGACAAAAAATAGCTCACACAATTTTGATATTTGATCCCCCTTGCTACAGAGAAATTGGATGTGGAAGTCAGTCACATGGGCCTTTATTCATCATTGTCTTTGCGATAACTTTTCCAGTTCGTTAAATTACCGAATTCGATGTTTATCGATTTCTAGTTGTATTCATCAAGGTTTTTCTGAATTCGGTGTGACTTCGATAAAATATCGATAACAATGCGGTAACCATTGGGTAACATGTCAAGATTTCCATTTTACAGTGGTAATTTACCACAAGGCCATAAAATTCCCGTGGAATTGTGGGTAAAAAGGCAGTCCTTTGAATACCAAATAGCAACATTCCGAATAGGGCTTAACACCTGGACCAGGATTCTGGAAGTGGCTTGGGACAATGCCACAATTTCGCCAGCTACAGCTTGATAGGAGCTTTTTCTGAAAAAATGTAGTGCAGCTAGCAATATAATTAACCCTGGCACTGCCTGTGTTCTCTTACAAGATGAGTCAAGAGAAATGCTGATGTCCTAGTATAGCAAATAAATCCATTCTCTTTCAAATTTATATGGTTCTAGACCTTATTCTTGCCATTCTGCGCCTTTAAATCACTCCCAGCTGATACATAACCACTTCAAAGGGCTCCATCTTTTCTGTCAGCAATGATCTGACAGGAATAACGACAGAGCAGTGAAGGAGATAACTAATCCTAAATGTAACGCTAAACCACGCCCACTTTTATTTTCATGAATTGCACTTTCTTCCGTTTTATCGCATCATTACCGAATGATTACCGAATGCTCGCTAACAGCTGTAGAATCCTGAAATCAACTTATCGAGTTCGGTATTTTACCGAACTGTCTGTAATTGATTCGATAAGTCTTGATGAATCGAGGCCATGATCCAGAGGCCTGTGCATAAAGAATAGAGCTGCCAGCAGAGTGTCAGTTTCTTTCTCTGCACAGAACCATCACCTGACCAAGCCAACCTCCTCCCTCAGCTCCCTTTGTTGGAGAAAGGTTAGCTCTGTGCTCTCAGGAATGGGCTGGCTGGCGCCTCTATTAGCACCTCCCTGATAACTTACAGTTGGTGGTAATGATGGGATAGTGACAGAATTAACACAGTTCATAGACTGCTGTTTAGTCCACTCATGCAGTAGTTGAAAACAGGATAGGAGGTCAGCATTCCAAACCCAGATAGTCAAGTAATGAATAATAATGCAAAAATGGTTTAGTTGCAAAACTTTGTGCATTGCAAATTATTATATCCATGCCATCTTCATCCTCTAATGAAAAAATCCAGTTGTCCTGTGCTGGTGCTCTGTCTCTAATATTTGAAGTCACTGGCCCAGACTGAGCATGCAGATCAGTAAAGCTTCCCTGCTGGTCAGTGAAGCCACCCATCACATGGTTGGACCAATAGAAAGATTTCAAAGATTGAAGGGGAGGAACTTCCTGGCAACATTACAAATTTGCATGTTATTCTCCAGGACATATCTCTGGAACAAAAAATATTTTTGCCACGCAGTTTTCAGTGAAAGTAACCTCTGATCTTACACTTTATCATATAATCAGTTTGTACTGGTCACATTCAGTTTCATTTTTGTTTTGCACTGTTGAAACATAGAGTAATGATACCACCCTTATTCAATTCACTTTTCCTCCTAAATTTTCTCCTAGGTGATATTTTCACATCTTACCAAATAAATGCCTTTTTTTAAAACAGAAGATGAAAAAATGATCTCTTAGGAGAAAATTTAGGAAAAAAAGTGAATTGAATAAGGGTCATGCATGCAGGCTCCACAACACTGTGATCTTGCATTATACTTTACACATTTGCCAAAAAGTAAATTATCTTAATATAAAGTATTACTTACCACACTGACAAAGAACACCATACACGTGAGAGAGAACCCACTGGTGTATCCAAGGTAACCTGATTAATTGATAAGACAAAGAATGAATACTTTAAACATATACTGCACTTTACTCAGCAAATAATGACCGATAGGGATGGTCAATAAGATGCAAATAATTCTGAGATTATGCAAGATTTTGCAAATTTTGGATGCAAATGTATGCAGCCCGTGAAAGCGGAATTTGATTGCTCAATTTCAAGCTGCATAAATTTGCACAATCCTACATCAACTCAGAATTATTTGCATCTCATTGACCATCCCTAATGACCAATCACAGTTGCTAGTTGCTGAGAAACAGGTCTCATGCTGACCACATATTTTATAGCCTGGCTGAGTAATCTTTACACAACTTTACCAACAACTATGTAGTTTGGTGGTCAAACAGATTGAATACAAGACTACTCAATTAGATATGTGGCCAGTGTTGTAGCATCTTTGCCATTTGTATATGATTAACTATATATTCATAATTACCTAGGTTTTTTAGTAGAGATAGTGGTAGAATTATTGCTAGGGATACGATAATCACCAGATAGTTCCCATTCAGGTACCATTCCCTAAAAACAGATATGCATTTAAATTAGAATCGGCAAATGTAACCAGATCCCAAAATGATATGAAATGTAACATGTGTAAACATACCCAGAATTCTCCATTCTCATAAAGGTTTTAATTACTTCAGGAAGCTCATATTTCACAATGAATAAGTAGCTTGACATGGCTGAAAATACATTGAAATAATGATTTAATCATGACTGCTATTACACTGATTGAGATGCATAAATAAGCTACTATATAATCTAAATAATTATTGTTAAATAAAAATCATGTAGTTCAATAAATAAGCATAATGACATTACAGAGATAAACTGCCATTTTGTGTGTTGTCAATTTCATAGTTATAAGGTATCAGTAATAGATGATTTGTAGCAGAAAGCTACAGGCCTTGTTTGCCTGTATGGACAGCCTCACGTCTTCTTTATCTGGCATAGTTTTTGCTTATCAGCTCTGAACAACACACACTGCTTTAAAGGACAATTGAAGTGAAAAGACTATGAAGGCTGTCATATTTCTTTCCTTTTAAACAATACCAGTTGCCTGGCAGCCCTGTTGATCTATTTAGCTGTAGTGTCTGAATAACACCAGAAACAAGCATGCAGCTAATCTTGTCAAATCTGACAATAATGTGAGAAACACCTGGTCTGAATATGCTTGCTTAGGATCTATGGCTAAAAATATTAGAGGCAGAGGATCAGCAGGATTACCAGGCAACTGATATTGCGTATAAGGAAATAAATATGGCAGCCTCTATATCCCTCTCACTTCAGTTGTCCTTTAAAGAATAGGTGCACTTATGAAGTGCCAACTGAAAATAACCTCCTCATTTCCTCTAATATTTCGAAAATGTCCCTAGTGGTTCCTGCTTCCCCTCAGATCACACCAATAGGCATTGTGCACCTATTAACCACATGATCTAGCACTTATTTACTTACCTGCTACTGTTCTAGCCAGATCAAGCCATCTCCTGTACACACTGCTGCGCTTGCGCTGCGCTTTTCAAATCACATGCGCTTTTTAATCGCAAGGTCTTTTGAAAAATAATGAAAATCGTGGAGACCTGTACACACTGGTGCGATGCGCTTTTCCTATTCTCATGAAGGCTTGCGAATTAAAAATAGCATGCGATTTTAAAAGCGCAGCAGTGCGTACAGGCCCTAAGTAGATAGGAGGTTAACTCTACACTGAAGTGAACTGAGAGGCCATTGTCTTTCTCCTCAGCAGTGCCACCACATGGCATGAAGGAGCAATGGTCTTGTAAATTAACCAAGTGATGTTCTTCTGATCACAAAGCCCCTGGTACCTACAGGTGCGTCAAGGGGAACAGTTTCTGGTGGCGTTAGTAAAGAATTTTCAATAGGTATATTTTATAAGTACACTAATTTCCTAATATGTCCCTAATTATCCTTTGTGAAACTTGTGAACCCCGAAATGAGACTGACCATGAGGTTCACCCCACATTTGTAGATGTGTTGATTCAACACATTTTTGGGGAGGTGTTGTATGTATCTTCTGGCTTCATATCCTTTAAACTTTTTCTTTTAAATGGATTCCCTTCCTTCACAGTCCAGAGGAGTCGAGGACTTTAAGGAAAGACAGAATCCAGCTCTATGAGAAATAAATGGAACAGATTCATGCTACGCTTTCTTTACTGAGACTTCTGCGTATGCTGGAAATTCATTTATTTCCCATGAGGTCATATTGTTAAAGGCTCAGTGTTTACCACATAAGGAATTGGCAGCTATTTTTTACTTTTAAACGGAAGCAGGGGAAAGAAAACTATGGAAAGATTATCTCACACGTTGTCATCTTATGGTTATAAAATAAATCCTTATAGTTTCTTGTTTGAAACAAAAAGCATTGCTATAAAGCTGGAACATAGTTTGATGTAAAAGACTTCTGCTAAAGTGTAACTCTAGTCACAATAATGGAACGGTACTGCTTTCAATAAAATCCATTGTCCTATTATTGTTAGAAATGAATATTCATTAGACACTGCAGCTTTATTCACAAACCATAGTACTGCATTTATGTCCAGTCTTGTGATGTGATGGGAGAAAATGCCCAGTTTTATTCTGAATTACAGCTTTAAACACTGTTGAAGTCTTTTGAGTGCAGGTGGTTAAAACCCCCTGTCCTAAGGACATTGCACGGGACCTGAAGCCCCCTTCACTGCCCTCCATTACTACTCTCCTAGTAACTGGGACTCACTGATAATTTCAAGATCCACTGTTATTTTAAAGCTAGCTATACCCAGCCAATCGATTCCTATCCAATTTGATCTGTCAATGATTGATTCCTGTCCACACCAGAACAAACGAGCAGACATATCTATGTAACCAATGTTACTGTAAATACCATAATAGGCAAGTATGGGGGAAAGGTCACCGACCTCAAGCATTATACTGAGACGAAAACAAGAAAACTAAAGATCCCCTTGTAAATATATATGTATCATAAGAGAGCAAAAATATTAAAATCAAGATACAAAGATAAATGCAAAAATCTTTATTAATTGTCAACTGCAAAGATAAAAACAATTAAAAACAGAGCAGCCAAACCTGGACCATAGGCCCCTAATATTACAGATATGTTCACTGAGCTCTGTGCTAGTTATAATAAAGAGTAAACTAATGACTCACCTGGGAGTCTCTGCGGTGAAAATATTAATGACAGTGTCACAAATTGGTAAATAATGTGGTTATAATATAATGACACTGCGCCGCAGAGATAGTCCCTCGGAGAGGCATACAAGGGTAATTTCACAATTAAACAACCTCCAAAAATCTGTTCTAATGAATAAAGTGCTAGTGCTCAAATCACATATAAAACTGTGCTCATTAATTCATCATAACAATATAAAAGGAGAATATGAGGTAGTTGAGGAGTAATTAGTGAGGTAGATGAGGGTAGGAATAGTGAGGTAGAAACGTGGAAAAAGATAGCAGCATGTTAGAGAAGATGGTGGCATAAGGCACACGCAATGAGGTAGATAAGTAGAGAAAGAGTGGAAAACGATAGCAGCAGAGTAAGGAGGGAAGTGGCGCAAGGCTCACCTAATCAGATCGGTAATAGACTCAGGAATGGCCGCAGCAGTGCTACCCGCGCCGTCCTACTAGTTCCGCCGAAACTGCAAAGGGACATTTGCAAAGGATTTTTGGAGGTTGTTTAATTGTGAAATTACCCTTCTATTCCTCTCCGAGGGACTATCTCTGCGGCGCAGTGTCATTATATTATAACCACATTAATATTTGACCGCAGAGACTCCCAGGTGAGTCATTCGTTTACTCTTTATTATAACTAGCACAGGGCTCAGAAAACATATCTGTAATATTAGGGGCCTATGGCCCAGGTTTGGCTGCTCTGTTTTTAATTGTTTTTATCTTTGCAGTTGGAAATTAATAAAGATTAATAAAGATTTTTGCATTTATCTTTGTATCCTGATTTTTTTTTGCTCTCTTATGATACATATATATTTACAAAGGGGATTTTTAGTTTTCTTGTTTTTGATTGATTCCTATCCTACATGGTAAACTCATTTTCTATAATTTTTAGCAGAAATCGTTTGAGCAGTGATTGAACCACAATCATTGTACTGCTTGATGCAGTGTAACACTATGGACCATTGATCCCACACCACTCCTGCTCCGCTCTGCAATTTCAACAATGTGCAATCATGCTTTTGTTCAATAAAGGAGAGGTGAGGTGCTGGAACACTTCAAAAGAAACACAGAGACAACGGGAGCCCAAATAGCGCAATATGTTAAGGCTGTGTGGCAAAGTGAAAGAACAAGAACTGATACTCACATAGGTGGGTTGCAGCGAGGGCAACCAACCAAGAAGGCAGGCGTATATTCAGAAACCCATCTCCACTGGGGTATTCCTAAATGATCAGGGGTGGTCCCTCTCTAGAAAAAGGCCTAGCACTGTCTGTGTGAGGACCACAGTGTACCAGGTGGAATCCTCCACCCAAGAGTGTGTGTGTGTGTGTGGGGGGGGGGGGGGGTGTCAGTGGATTGCTGAGTTAGATGGGCTTTCACTAACAACTGCATAACGGAAGAAGAGGTGACCAGAGGAGTATAAAACTTCGGTATGCATACCTATAATAATAAAAAAAAACTTGCATTTGATTATACAATCTAGTGTCGTCTAGAGGTAAGCCACCTCTTTATTTCATTTTTTAACTAACATTTATACTCCTCTGGACGATTCTTCCCCTATTTTGCTTTTGATCAATATACTGCACAGAATCAATTGAAAGGGAGTCAATCATACATGTTGGGGCCAGTGGCGTAGCCAAGGAGCTGTGGGCCCCACAAGCATTCTATATATAACAATTGATACGGCGCACCAAAACCTGCCATTGGCAACTACAGTGTCAGAGGTGCAAGAAGGGGATGGGGAATAGCTAGTTAATGATTACCACTATTCAAAGTATCTATAGAAGTGATTATTATGAGCATAGGACCAATAGAGAGCTAATACTGCAGTTGAGGGAGGGCCCTATGGGGCCCCTCTGGCCCAAGGGCCCCGATGTGGTCACAACCTCTGCAACCCATATTGCTACTAACAAGGAAGTAAAGGAGGCGCGATTGTCCGGGACCAGGTGATGTATTATTTAACCCCTGTCGCCTCTCACACTGAACCCTCCCTCTACCTATGCCTAAAGCTAACCGCTCCACTCACGCTGCCTAATCCTGAACTACACCACCCCTGCTGCCTAACACTAACTCCCATTACTCTACCTACTCCTTGATGCCATAGGCGGCAATAGTACAAGCCACGTTTAGCAGCAAGGAGATGGTGCCCGATATATATATCGGGCGCTAGACACTCACTATTTATCAGGCACCATAGGCACCTTTTTGACACTAATCATGGCTTGCATTTTTATAGGTGCTCGTCCCACGCCATTGTTGTCTGCTCTCATACTGATACACTATAGGGGTTGTTAAGGGGTCTGTCATGCTTGGAGTAATGCAGTACCTCATTTCCAGTGCCGCACTCCCCAAAGAAAGACCCTAGCAGAGCAAAATGTGCACTAAACATAAATTATCCGAGTAACTATTACTAAGTCATTCTCTTCTGCATTAGGACATAGTCAAGATCAAAATAACCATTCTCTTACTTCTGCAACAGCTTGGAATTACAGAATACTTTTTGAATTTTCTTGATGAAAACTTAGTAAGCTGTTGAATTGAAACAGTGCAGACCCAAGAGAAAAGAGGATCCTGCGTGGTGAACCACTAAGGAAGCTGGGGATTTATGAGCATTTCCTGTGAATACTGCAGGGGACTGAGTAACAGCTTACCTCCAATGTTTTGCATTGTAATAGATATAAAAGCTGCAACTTTTCCAGGCCATCCAAATGCTTTCTCTCCTAATTTTTCATAAATTAACGAACCTGTTAAACAATAAAAAGTGTTCAGGAAGGCTTTAGGAGCAGAATTAAAACATGTGATCAGTTGTTACCAAGAGAATGGTACAATTGTCCAGTTTCATTTTCTGATTGTTTTGTAAAATTACATATTGTGCAAAATCAACATTCAATGAAGTCAGCAAAGAAAATTAAAAAGACATCAGCTTCAAGAGCAAATGAAAAAAAAACACATTTTCAGTAAGTTCCATATTTGAACCTTGCTGTTTCTGACATCCAACAACTAACTCCAACCTACCGCTAAATTATACCAATAACTTAACTGGTTCCCCGCCGCCGTACAGTATATCTACGCTCCTTTGGACTTCACTTCCCCGCCCGGAGCGTAGATATACGCACCCCCCGCCGCTACCGCCGATGTCCGCTCTCCCGCTCGCACTCCCGCGATCGTGCACGCCGCTGCCCGCTCGCCCGGAGATCAATGAACGGGAAAATACATTCCCGTTCGTTGATCTCTGCCCCCGCAATGATCTGCTGCTTTCGCTAAGCAGCTCGATCATTGTAAAAAAAAAAAAAAAAATACCAGCCTCTTTTTACTTCCTCCAAGCTTCCGGAAGGAAGCTTGGAGGTCGCATTAAACTGTTGCCATCTTGTGGCCAAATAGAAAACTACACCCTAAACTATTTTTCACACACACATACATTACTTATACACAAAAAATTAACTCATTACCTCCCACACTCCCCATTTTTTTTTTTTGTAATTAAAAAAAAAATAAAAAATTTACAATTAAAAAAAATACATAAATAGTTACCTTAGGGACTGAACTTTTTAAATATTTATATCAGGAGGGTACAACACTGTTACTTTATAAACTATGGGCTTGTAATTAGGGATGGACGCAAAACTGAAAAAAATGCACCTTTATTTCCAAATAAAATATTGGCGCCAAACATTGTGATAGGGACATAATTTAAATGGTTTTATAACCGGGACAAAAGGGCAAATACATTTCATGGGTTTTAATTACAGTAGCATGCATTATTTAAAAACTATAATGGCCGAAAACTGAAAAATAATGTTTTTTTTCCCATATGTTTTCCTATTTTCCCATTAAAACACATTTAGAATAAAATTATTCTTGGCATAATGTCCCACCTAAAGAAAGCCTAATTGGTGGCGAAAAAAACAAGATATAGTTCATTTCATTGCGATAAGTAATGATAAAGTTATAGGCGAATGAATGTAAGGAGCGCTGAAAGGAGAAAATTGCTCGGATGCTGAAGGGGTAAAACCCCTCAGTTGGGAAGTGGTTAAAGTCACACTGAACACACAATAGATAATGAGTTTCTTCCTTGCAGACTCATACATTAATGAAACGTATGTCTTTCCTGTAGCAGTCACCCCTTACCTTACCTGAAGCCTATCACATAGCTAACCTTCACCATGAAAACTATCACCAAGTTAAAGGGTGATGTGAGGTGACATGTTACATGACAAGATAAACATGGGCATATACAGTCTAAGTCCTACTTAGAACTAGGCTGTGATCCTTTTTTTCTTTCTTCTCACTGTAATTAATTAGGGTTGTAAAGCTCTGTATGGCTGAGGGGGAAAAAACACATCTGAGTGTAGGAAAAAGGAAAAAAAATAAATAGTTCAAAATTAGTCTTTACAGGAGTTGAATTACATTAAAACCCGGGCATATATGAAATAAAGGCATGTGAGAATTGTGGCACCAGGTAATACTGATAGTAGAATATTGGTAATGTTGCCGATAATCTATTATCACCTTAACTCTCACACTAACCTTCCCACACCTACTCCTAATACTACCCCCCCACCACTACCTACCTAACACTAACCTAAAGCCAAGGTGGTGCTTGGCTACATAATAGCTAAATCCTGGGTGCCTCGTTACTTTCCTTGATGCTGCCTCTATTTATATCTTGTATTTCCGGCACCCAAATTACTGTAATTTTTGGACTATAAGACTATTTTTCTCCCCCAAAATTGGGGAAAAAATCACTGCGTCTTATAGTCCAAATGCAGGGAGTTCCTGACTTGTGAACGCCTGCCAATACAAGCCTCCAACCCGCCGCAATGTCAGAGACTCCCTGTATTGTGCCCATGCAGAGGAGGACACAGGGTGACAAATGGAGGACACAGGGGAACACAAAGGGGCATAGAGGAGGACACAAGGAGGACAGAGGCTGACACATGGGGGACACAGGGAGACAAGAGGTACAAGGGGCCATGAGGTACAAAGGGGGCATAATCCACAAGATGCCCCTTCATAATGGATGCACCAGGTTTAGTATATATATATTTTTCCCTTGGTTTTTGTCCTCTAAACCTAGGTGCGTCTTATGGTCAGGAGCATCTTATAGTCTGAAAAATACGGTAACCTCCTTGGCTATACTATAGTATACACTTTTCCACTGACACTACCTCTATCCGCAGCTAGAGTTCAGCTATACTATAGCAAGCTCCAGCTTCAGTCATCATTGACCCACTGCATTCCCTGCCACGAGCTGGAGTTTGGCTATATGATAAAGGAGTACAAAATATGTCAAGCCATTTATGCATGCTATGTACTAACAAGCAGGGAATATGAACGTTATGATTAACTATTGGCTAATGCTTGAAACAAGCCCACCTGGTGATGAGTAGGGTAGGAAATTGCTCTGAGACACATTTGGAGTAATATATGCAGTGCATAGGCCACAATAAGACTATAAACATTTTCTGCTCACGTTACATGAGAACTAGAAAATCTTACCTCCTTCTTTTGATGTCTTTAATAAAAGATGTACAGAGTACAGTGATAAAATGGCAACAGCAAGTAGAAGGATCCTGATATGAAAAAGGAAAAATAGATTACTTTTATTGGAACTGATAGGTGGTCTAAAGCACAAATGTATTGCTATTTGTGATAAAGAAAATGTAAAATACCAGTTAAAGCTTGTTATTTTGCCATATTTATAGTATGAATAAACCCTCATCGGCCGCAGGGCAAACTGATTCAGATGAAAGCGTCCTCTGAACTGCTTATCACTTCAAATAAATGTTACGGCCAAAACCAGAAATCGGCCAATTCTAGAATTGGCCAGCCGTTTCTAGAACTGGCCGATTTGACGTCGGCAAAAGTCCAAAATGCTGGGAATTTCTGACATTGGCCAGCTAGTTCTAGAAACGGCCAAAGTCAGTCGGCCAAAGTGCAAAACGCACAAATCCCAGAACATCCTGGGTCCTGTCCAGCACCATGAATGGCACTCGGAACTTCCTCTCTGCTCTAAAAAATACAGCATAATAATCTTTTTAAAGAAAAGCATTTATTAGTTACAGTTATAGCATTTCTTAGTTCTTAGTTATACCAATCCTGCAATAATTCTGCAGTGTTCCTTGAAAGCAGGTGTAGTGTTGAAGTGTTGACATCCTGTGCTTTCAAATAAGCGTATCTGCCATGACAGTCAGGTGACACAGGGGAGAGGTCAAATTACAACTTGTGATTAGTTACAGGTGCGGTTAATTAGACATGCTAAACTCTCTAAATACATACATGCATGAATTTCTTCTTTTACTTCTGTCCTGTGCAAGGTCCACTTTAATTGGGCGAATTTGTAAGGTCCTGTGCAGGGAAAGCAGCTGCAGCCGACAGGCAGACCCGGGTCCTGAGAGAGAAGACAGAAGGCAGAGAAGGAAGGCGGGGGAGAGAAGATGGAGAGAAGGCGGCGGGGAGAAGATGGAGAGAAGAAATAAGCCGGAGAAAGAAGGCGTGGTGGAGATAGCAGCTTCAGCCGGCAGCAGGAAAGGCATCCCTGGATCCCTGCGAGACAAGACGGGAGGCGGCTGGAGAGCTGACCTAAGGCAGCGGGTAGCGGTGCGGACAGAAGGCAGCGGGGATGTCAGAAGGCAGATGCGGTGGCAAGCGGCGCTGTCGGAAGCCGTAGAGTAGATGGAGGCAGGAAGCGGTGAGCTGCTCGTTCCGACTTGGCCGGCCATGGGAAGCCGTACAGTACGAAGCTGCTGGGTAGAAGGAGGCTGGAAGCGGTAAGCTGATCAGGACTTGGCCGGTGGACAGTGAAGGTTAGATTGTTGGAGCACCAGCCATGGCGCAGTCAGAAGCCGCCATGTAGAAGGAGGCGGGAAGCGGTGAGCTGCACGGGACTTCGGGACTTGGCCGGCCACATTTAGACACATCGCGTTCTGGCCGGCCAAAGTCCGCAATTAACGCTCGTTTTGCATATTGGCCGCATCAGGCGGCCACATCTCGTTCTGACCGGCCAGAACCCGAAGTGGCCAGACTTCGGGTTCTGGCCGTAACATATACATACTTTGACCTCTGGCCCCACTCCCAGAGAACAGGCTGTGCCAGTGAATGATCTCTGCTCACAAATGATCTCTTGCAAATGTAAATCTCCATTTAATTGAAAGGATAAGAGTCCCATATTAATCTCAAAATGGTGTGTAATTTAAATTACTACTGCAATGTTGGATTGCTGGTTAAAGGACTAATTTCCATGTTTTTTTTTTGTATCATATAAAGTAGTTGTGTTAAAGTGGACCTGAACTCTCACACAGGACAGAAGGAAAACATAGAGAAATGCACCCTGTATGCATTTAGAGAGTGTAGCCTGTCTAATTCCTGTCATCTTTGACTAATCACAACTGTAATTGTATCTCTCATCTGTGTCAGCTGGCTGCCTTGGCAGAGCAGCTAATTTGTAAATACATGATGTTAACCCTATGTTTGCTTCCATGAAAGCTTAAAGTAGACACACTCCAGATTTATTGCTGGATTTGTATCAGCTTTAACATAGAAATGTTTTTCTTTAAAGGCTGTTATGCTGTTGCATATCTTTTAGATCAGAGAGGAAGTTCTGAGTTCAAGTCCGCTTTAAATAAAGAAAATGCTTCATTTTTGCAGAAACTTTAAGCATTGCCTCTTTAAAATGTATTAGTGTTTTTTTTTACACGATCAGTGGTTGTACTTTGGTTTTCAAATTGCAGCAAGTTCATCTGTACTGCTGCACTGGGAGAACTATGAATGCAGTATGTAGGGAGAAACAAAAAGGAACAATCGAGAGCCTCCACTAGTGTATTATTGTAAGTCGGTAATCGTAAATAAAATTAATAGTAAGTTATACTCACAAGTATGGGTTGCCGGGATCAGGCAACCACTTGTATCACAGACGGGGAGATTAGACCTGTCCCCGCTCAGGCTAAGAAGTCGCTCTCTGTGTAGAAGAAAGGGGTGTCCACACCCATCCACTAGGTGGATAATCATAATCACGTAATGAAAAAAACAGAGGCGCCAATAGAATAAAAATGATGCCAATTAAAACCAATTAAAATGTGGGTGGCAATGGTGGACTTGCCTACCCTACAAAAAGCCAAAGACCACTTTGTATGGTAAAAAATATAAATGTAATCAATTTAGCACTCCAAATAAAACAAATAATTTGCAACGCGTTTCACGGGACACCAGCCGCTTCCTCAGGCAAAACACATACAAGCAGGAGCAACCAAGCAGTAGTCAGTACTGGCGTGGTGCCAGAGGCAAATTATTCGTTTTATTTGGAGTGCTAAATTGATTACATTTATATGGTTTTAATTGGCATCATTTTTATTCTATTGGCGCATCCGTTTCTTTCATTATATGAATGCAGTATGGTTGTGGGACAAATGCATCATATTGGGGTGAGTTGGCACAGCAGTTCATGTTGTGTCATATTTAATTTAAACATATAAGATGTCTAAAAGATTGAGTTGGAGAATGCATGCAGCTGTAGCTGGGTATGGGGGTACATAAACATTTACAGGCATGCACAGGCATGCAAAAATCGGGGTTTTAGGGTTCATTGCTTACCACAAAGCTGTTTAATAGCTGTTTATTACCATGACAGCAACCACTTGCTTAGAGATAACCCCATTGTGTGCCAGTTCCATGTCCGATTTTGTCCTGGTTTGACTTACTAGCTCTGACTTGCCTTGATTGACGCTGATTTCTTTATTGTGGCGCAACATTTATACTGTCACCATGCAGTTCATTTGGCCTGATTCTGACCTTGCTTTTGTCTTGTTTTTGGCTGTGTTCCTGCTCAATATTTGCCTGCCTTGACCTGAACTTTACCTTCTCTTTGACCCTTCCTGATACCTCTGATCTATTTGTTACTATTTGTGTTGACCTATGTACTTTGTTACAACTATACTAACATCCAACATTTAAATCTTTATCAGTGGGGCAGACCTCGGCACTGAGACATGGAGATGTTCAGCATCTGAGGCCTGATCTTGTGATGGTCAAGGTCTAAGGCCCAAATCACACAGGCGAGAATGTTACAGGGATTTGTTGCTTTCTATGTCAAAAGGACTTATTTGTTTAAGCATTTTGTGTTTAAGTACACATACTCTCAAGTGATAAGGAGTTTCTGCTTAGTCATCATCAACAGAACATCTGAAGTTTTGAGCATATTCTTTTGCAGGTGACACAGCGGCTGACAGTAGAAGCTGCAATATAATATCTGTTATTATCTATAAGTTAATTCCTGACAGTTTAAACACATAACATCCCTGAATACATCAAAAAGTGAACTGGACCTTCAACCTAGGATGACTTAATAGAGACATCTGAGCTTTGCACTTTATTCAGCCATCAGCACCTTCCTGGAAACTCTTCCCTAGTAGTTGAAAGAGTTGTATATGTTCAAATATCCTCTCCTGCATACTTAGAAGCTGGGAGGTAAACCAGGGAATAGGGCTTCCAATAACCAGGGACTCAGCTTCCATGGATGGGATGGGGTTTCCAACACCAAAGTCTCCTTTGACAATGCCACTGAAAGAAGCCCAATCCCTAGCAGAAGACATAAGAATTCCATGGAATCCTCACCCAACCTGACAGCAGCCATGCTCTGGTTGATGGATGTCCTGCTTCCAATTTCAATAGACAGGAGATTATATTGGTTATTGATTATAGCCGGCAGGGTAGAATGAGTGCTTGGGCAGGTGGATGTACTAGACTACAGGGCCAGATTTCTTTATTAGGACATTCTTGGTAAGTGATCCTGTCCATTCTTTGATTCTTTTGGGGGTGGGGGGGCAACACATGACTGAACTTACATTTAGAAGTACACTTGCTCCGAGAAACAAATTAATCACATTACAGAGGAACTCCATGAAGTGTGGTTGCACTGGGAATTGAGTGGGGATACTATTTGTAACCTACACATTTATATAATCTTTAACATTCAGCTGCAAACGTTTTAACATCTCTAGCTAGCTGCCAGACTCAGCTATCTGAATGAGTCTGGCTATAGCAGTAGAAGCAGGTTACACTGCTGGTCTAAGGGCAAAAATGTTATCTTTAAACAACAAAGAATGCCTTTGGGAAGCAGTTTATCAGTCATAACACAGATTATGTGAAAAAGCCAGCTTGTCGCACTCCTTGATACGCAGCTCTGCAGTCCAGTAGAAGTGCTATTTCCAGCAAAATTTTGAAGCATATTGTAAGCAAAGGTAAGCTGTATGTAAAGATTAATTACACCAAGTAATATGACTAGGGGAATACTAAAAGTGGCCACACACAATACAATTTTTTAAAATATCTTTTTAAGTCAAGAATTGCAATTAATTTTCTGACTGATTGTAACATTTTAAAAATCTGACCAATTGATTTTTTTCCCAGTTATGAAAAACATGATTGAAAACGCTGAAAAAATTGCTTGGGACTATACATCAAGAAGTTGACAACCTACTCTACATCATTCAATTTTCATAAAAAAAAAATGATCAGAACATTTTAACAATCCCTCTCTTCTTTACTCAAAGAAAATCTGGAAATTCAATCATTTCTCAACAAATGAAAAAAAAAGCTTTAATTTTTTGTGTACAACCGATTGTTTTTATCAAATTGCTGTAAAATGTAATTGTTTTATAGTGTGTGGACACCGTAACATTTTCTGGAGTGATCTTTTAATATCAGTAGGGCTAGCTAACAATTTCTTCATTTGCTGACAATGGTGTATTATAAAGATTCAATGAACAATTAAATACAGAATACAGAAGCTGTATAAGAGACACAGTATACAGTATTGATAATCAAAAGCATGAGCCACAGATGCAATAGAGAGTACTGAGGAAGGACTCCTCCAGATCCCTTTGATTAATAGACTGCTTGCTATATAAAACCTAGAAATTTAGATATAATGATATGTACACTACTGCATGTCCTGTCATATGGACATTCTGAATCAATACGTCATTATCAATAATATTTTTTCACCTGTATGTATCATCAGCATACCAATTCTGTAGAAAGCAGTAGATGTCAATGGATTTGTAAACAAATCCAAAAAGTTAACTACTCTATTATATTACAATCCTACCTAATTTTATACAAGTGTCCCTGCGTCTGTCCCTGTGTCAGTGCTTTTTTGCACTGCGCATGTGCCAGGAAGAGATGCAGAGACACTGCCAAAAGCAGAGGAGGATGGGGCCAGAAGGGGCGGGCATGTGTGCGGCGGATTGGTGACAGACTAGGTCACTAGTTTCTTTATAAACAGTCAATGTTAATATTTTTGCCTATGTATTAATCACTAATGTTAAGATGATTTATCCAAATGCAGTATTTCATATGTACATGCATAAAAAAACTTTGCTTACCTATCATACTTTAAATTAAATTAAAATCAAAGCTTGATATTAATATGATTTTTATAGTTATACTAGCCTCATGCATTATAGATCATTGTAACAGTAGCAATGTAAATGTATTCATTGATATTTTTATTGTTAGTAGTAATGCGTTTCATTTGATGCTGCTGTGTGGTGTTACTGGATCTTGTCTCTTTTCAGAGAAAAATAAGCTAGATGTGTGTGTGTGTTCATTTTTTGTTGAAATATGACTGCTGTTGCTGCAAAGCAGAGGGCATGCTCTCTGTACATGATCAGCTGGGAATGTGAGCTTTGCAAGGGAGCTAGCAGGTGATTAATGACTGAAACTGAGCAATGTCTCTTCCAGAAGATAGATCACATTACTTAGTTCTTCTTATAATGTAAATATATAGCATCATCTAAGTCCTGCCAACTACCCTGCAGTTCATTAGGTTTAAGACACGCCTGGGCAATGCAGTTTACAAATAAAGGCAGTAGCTATGGATCACAGATAAGCCAAATGACACTGATGACCTAAAAGAGCATGATTACATTTTATATGTATTTTTCTATGTACTGATTAGTCAAATTACTCAAATGTAGAACTCATTTATCTATCTATCTATCTATCTATCTATCTATCTATCTCTATCTATCTATCTATCTATCTATCTATCCATATCTATCTATCTATCTATCTATCTATACTGTATGTGGCTCCTTTTACACCTGATCCGCATGCATATGCGTTAGTATGCGTTGGTACGCGTTGGTGCGAGTTAGTGCACGTTCCCCCCCCCATATGTAATAAAAAACCTATTTGTTACAATCCCCACACACTGGCATCCACAAAAAAAGAGTACAGTACTCTTTTCTGCGGATGCCAGTGTGTGGAGATTGTAACAAATAGGTTTTCTATTACATTTGGGGAAAAAACGCACACTAACGTGCACCAACGTGTATCAACGAGTACCAACGCATACTAACGCATATGCATGCCAAACAGCAAATTGTAACGATCGGTGTAACACAGAGAGGATCTGATTACCGGTGAACTGCAGTCTCACCAGGAATACTGAATATACCCGATTATTAGTGATCTGCAGTATCACCGATAATCAGATATATCTACTAACCTCTGGACACCAGATAGGACAAGTGAGTGTTTAGATGCAACAGTATACTTTGAGTACTTCTCCAGAAGTATGTTCCTTCCTCTGGCCTAGACTCTCCAGGAGGGAGGAGCTAGGCTGATCGGAGGAAGGACAGAGCGAGAGTGACACCCGAGAGGGAGGGTGTCACTAACAGGTTTGGGAACTGCCTCTAACAGTAAGGCCAGTTCTGGAGGTCGGCAAGCCAGGTCGTTAACACACAGACAGATAAGGTACAGATTCAGGAGGCAGATACGGAATCCAATAAACAGACAGGGTTTGGCAACGGAGTATCAGAATAGCACAGTACAGAATCAGGAGGCAAATACAGAGTCCAGGGACGAGCAGAGTTTGGCAACAGGATATCAGAAATAGCAAGGTACAGGATCAGAGTTCAGAGGAATAGTCAGGCAGGCAGAAGGTCATAACAAATAATACAATTCAATGTTCCCAATGCTAAGGTGTGAACTCCTTGATGTCAACACCTTTGGAAACTATGCTAGCATACAGATACAGACAAGGTCTGAGTGCTACCACGTTGTGATCGCAACGGCAGACAACCAGAGAATGACCAGCACCCAGTATATATAGTGCTGCGTTCTCCAGCGCCTCCCCTAAGTGCTGGACCAATGGCAGGTGTTGAAAATGTCAGCTGACCCGCCTGGTCAGCTGACCCTTTTTTGGCTGTCATATAAGCTCTGCCTCTCAGCGCGCGCGCGCGTCCTTCTGAACCTGTGTGGACTAGCAGTCCCAGCCACACCAGACATGACCTGCAATGCACCCTTTGATTCAGGCGCGAAGACCGCCGCCCCGCTCTCCAAGCGAGCGGCGGTTTCCCCGCGTCCGGCCGCAATGTCAGCTGCTTTGCCATGCGTGCAATCTCCGCATTGTGCCGCCATGTTAGACGCGGAAACAGCCGCCTCACTCTGAGCCCTTGCGGCGACTTTTCTGCGTTTCCTCACAGTACCCCCCCACCGAGGAGTAGACTCCGGACAGCTCCTACCAGGCTTCTCAGGATGCGACGCATGGAACTCTCTTCTTAATTTGTCAGCATGCATGCGACCTTCAGGTACCCATGATCTCTCCTCAACACCATACCCTTTCCAATGAACCAGATATTGTACTGAGTTCTGAACTATGCGAGAGTCTAAAATCTTCTCTACTTCGTACTCAGGTTGGTCATCTATCATCACCGGAGGAGGAGGAGTGGGACCCACATGAACTGCTGGCTTAAGCAGGGACACGTGAAAGGATCTCACGCCGCGCATACTGGCAGGGAGGTCAATGGCATAAGTGACATCGTTGATCTTTCTAGTTACTGGGAATGGACCCACATACCTGGGCTTCAACTTAGCCGAGGGCTGTTTCATGGTCAAGTGACGTGTGGACACCCAGACTAAATCTTCTGGCAAAAACCTCCACTCTAATGAACGCCTCTTGTCAGCTTGACCTTTTTGACTTTGAAACGCCTTCTCCAAATTATTTATCACAATCCACCATATATCTTTAAATGACCTTTGCCAGGCCTCCAGAGCTGGAAACGGAGTGGAGGCGACTGGCAATGGGGAGAATTTAGGCAACTTCCCGGTCACTACTTGGAATGGACAAAATCCTGAAGAGGAACTTTTCAAATTATTGTGCGCAAATTCTGCGAAGGGTAAAAACTTGACCCAGTCATTTTGCGCTTCTGCAACGTAACACCTCAAAAACTGTTCCAATGATTGGTTGACTCTTTCCGTCTGACCATTGGTCTGTGGGTGGTAGCCCGATGAAAATGACAGTTCCATGCCCATTTGGTGACAGAATGCCCTCCAAAATCTGGAAACAAATTCCCTATCTGACACGATGTTTTCCGGAATGCCATGCAATCGGAAAACGTGGATGATGAACAAATCGGCTAATTCCTGGGCCGAGGGGAGTCCTTTCAAGGGCACAAAATGGGCCATTTTACTAAAGCGGTCGACTACCACCCAAATGACCGACATGCCCTCAGACCTGGGGAGCTCACCCACAAAATCGGGGTGGGCAAGGGCTGCAATCTTCCCACAGATGCCAGTCGGGAGGGCTTACTCCTCGCACACACCGCACACTCTCTAACAAACTCTTTGCAATCGGCTGCTAGAGACGGCCACCAAGCGCATCTGGCTACAAGGTCCTGTGTTCTGGAGGCCCCAGGGTGTCCCGCATTCCTGTGTGAATGGAACATCTGCAAAATCTGAAGGCGAAATGGCAGTGGGATAAACATAACCCCTTTGGGCTTCCCCTCCGGGATGTCCTGCTGAAAAGGACCTAAAGTCTCTGTTCAATCTTCCCAAGTCTCAGTTGTTGCTAGTACCAGTCTCTGAGGGACAATGGTCTCTGGGGGGGAGGGCTGTGCTGTCTCTGGCTCAAAGCATCTAGACAGGGCATCTGCCTTAATGTTTTTGCTCCCTGGGGTGTACGTAATTATAAATCTGAATCTCGAGAAGAACAATGACCATCGAGCCTGACGGGGGCTTAATCTCTTGGCTCCCTCGATGTATTCTAAATTTTTGTGGTCAGTGTAAACTGTAATCGTATGTTCTGCTCCTTCCAACCAATGACGCCATTCTTCAAAGGCCAATTTGATGGCCAGGAGCTCCCTGTTGCCTATATCGTAGTTTCTCTTTGCCGGAGACAACCTACGAGAAAAGTAGGCACATGGGTGCAATCTACCCTGCAACCCTGACCGCTAGGACAGCACAGCCCCTACCCCGACCTCTGAGGCATCCACCTCAACAATAAAGGGATAGGAAGTGTCAACGTGTCTCAGGATGGGTGCAGAGCAAAACAAATCTTTCAAAGTGGAGAATGCATGCAGAGCCTCTGGAGACCAGTGGGTAGTATCTGCCCCTTTCTTAGTGAGACAGGTGAGGGGTGCAATGACAGTGGAGTACCCCTTTATGAACCTTCTATAGTAATTGACAAAGCCTAGAAATCTCTGAAGAGATTTTAACCCGACTGGTTGAGGCCATTTTAACACAGCAGAAACCTGTGGCAGGATCCATAGACAGGCCCGAGGTGGAAATAATGTACCCTAAAAAGGTGACAGATGTTACCTCGAAGATGCATTTCTCCAATTTGGCGTAAAGCATGTTTTGCCTTAGTTTATCCAATACAAACTTGACATGTGTCCTGTGCTCAGAGAGGTTGTTAGAAAAGATAAGTATATCATCCAGGTATTCCAACACGAACTTGCCCAATACCTCCCTGAATACCTCATTAATCAGTTCCTGAAAGACGGCCGGGGCGTTACACAGCCCGAAGGGCATCACCAGGTACTCGTAATGCCCGTCGGGCGTGTTAAAGGCCGTCTTCCATTCATTGCCCTTTCTGATCCGCACCAGGTTGTATGCACCCCGTAAATCCAACTTTGAAAAGATCTTAGCGTCGGTTATCTGTGTAAACAAGTCAATTATCAAGGGCAAAGGGTAGCGATTCTTTACTGTGATTTTATTCAGGCCCCGGTAATCAATGCAAGGCCGCAGGCCTCCGTCTTTTTTCTTAACAAAAAAGAAACCTGCGCCAGCAGGCGACCGGGAAGGGCGAATGAACCCCTTGGCTAAATTTTCACGAATGTATTCCTGCATGGCCACTTTCTCTGGACCAGACAAATTGTAAAGATGGCCCCTAGGGGGCATACAGCCCGATCGGAGATCGATGGGGCAATCAAAGGGGCGATGTGGAGGTAACTTATCTGCAGCCTTGGGACAGAACACATCAGAATACTCAGAATATTGTACTGGTACACCCTCCAAATGAATCCTGGTCTGGCCCAGTGTCACTCTCCCTAAACACTGCTGAAAACAGTGAGCTGACCTGCTAGTTAGCTGACCGGTAGCCCAATTAATCTGTGGAGAGTGTAAGTGCAGCCATGGCATGCCAAGGATGACTGTGGAGGTGGTCATGTGTAACACAAAAAACTGTAGTCTCTCCATTTGTAACACCCCTATAGTGACTTCCACCTCTGGTGTCTGAGACAGCGGATGATCACTTTGCAGGGGGGAGTCATCTACTGCCGTAACCGGAATGGGTGGTTTTACTGGGGTGAACGGAATACCCAATCTTTTTTGCAAATTCAAAATCCATAAAATTAGCTGCAGAGCCTGAATCAATAAAAGCCTCAGAAATCTCAGTTTTATCTTCCCATGTGACTGTACAGGGAAGGAGTAACCGCTAATCTTCTAGGGGTAAAAGCTGCGTGCCTAGGGTGCTACCCCCTACAACTCCTAGGCAATAGCGTTTCCTGGCTTGTTAGGACAATTACGTACTCTATGACCCCCCTCTGCGCAGTAAAGACACAGCCGCTCAGACATCCTGCGTCTTCGCTCCACTTGGGATAGCTTCGGCCGACGAATTTGCATTGGTTCGGGTGGAGGCGAGACAGGAGGAGGTGGAGTTACTGGAGGCGCAGCGTAGGACACCATTCTTACATGACTACTACCCCGGGTCTGTTTCTGATAGCGCAGTCTGCGGTCGACTCGAATGGCCGATGAAATGGCCTCATCGACTGTCTTAGGTTCAGGCAGACTTAACATGAGATCTGAAACCTCATCTGACAACCCTGATTAGAAACAATCTAATAGGGCATAGGTGTCCCACCTGGCTGAAACTGACCACCTCCTAAATTCGGCTGCGTAATCTTCGACCGGACCCCTGCCTTGACGCAAGAGCTTGAGCTTCCGCTCAGAGGACTCGCGGCAAGGTCTGGGTCATCGTAAATTACTGCCATGGCTTTAAAAAATTCATCCACTGAAGAGAGGGCCAAATCCCCGGTGGGCAAACTGTACGCCCACGTCTGAGAATCGCCTGATAACAAAGTCTTAATAAATGTGACCCTTTGGGTCATATTTACAGAAGATCGGGGTCTCAACTCAAAGTAAGATAACACTCTACTTTTAAAATTTCGGAAGTCAGATCGGTCACCAGAAAATTTCTCGGGTACAGGCAAACGTATGTCAGAGCTAGGAGGGGACCGCAACTCATCCACTGCTGTCTGGAGGGTTTGTAAAGAACCAGACAAAGCTTCAAACATAGTCTTGTGACTACCCAGCACTTGGTTGATGTTTTCCACCGAAGTGGCAAGTGCGCCCAGACGGTCAGTGTGTGCGTCCATTTGCATTTTTGGTCTGCCGTTCTGTAACAATCGGTGTAACACAGAGAGGATCTGATTACCGGTGAACTGCAGTCTCACCAGGAATACAGAATATACCCGATTATTGGTGATCTGCAGTATCACCGATAATCAGATATATCTACTAACCTCTGGACACCAGATAGGACAAGTGAGTGTTTAGATGCAACAGTATACTTTGAGTACTTCTCCAGAAGTATGTTCCTTCCTATAGCCTAGACTCTCCAGGAGGGAGGAGCTAGGCTGAGGGTAGGAAGGACAGAGCGTGAGTGACACCCGAGAGGGAGGGTGTCACTAACAGGTTTGGGAACTGCCTCTAACAGTAAGGCCAGTTCTGGAGGTCGGCAAGCCAGGTCGTTAACACACAGACAGATAAGGTACAGATTCAGGAGGCAGATACGGAATCCAATAAACAGACAGGGTTTGGCAACGGAGTATCAGAATAGCACAGTACAGAATCAGGAGGCAAATACAGAGTCCAGGGACGAGCAGAGTTTGGCAACAGGATATCAGAAATAGCAAGGTACAGGATCAGAGTTCAGAGGAATAGTCAGGCAGGCAGAAGGTCATAACAAATAATACAATTCAATGTTCCTAATGCTAAGGTGTGAACTCCTTGATGTCAACACCTTTGGAAACTATGCTAGAACACAGATACAGACAAGGTCTGAGTGCTACCACGTTGTGATTGCAACGGCAGACAACCAGAGAATGACCAGCACCCAGTATATATAGTGAAGCGCTCTCCAGCGCCTTCCCTAAGTGCTGGACCAATGGCAGGTGGTGAAAATGTCAGCTGACCCGCCTGGTCAGCTTACCCTTTTCTGGCTGTCATATAAGCTCTGCCTCTCAGCGCGCGCGCGCGTCCTTCTGAACCTGTGTGGACTAGCAGTCCCAGCCACACCAGACATGTCCTGCAATGCACCCTTTGATTCAGGCGTGGAGACCGCCGCCCCGCTCTCTAAGCGAGCGGCAGTTTCCCCACATCCGGCCGCAATGTCAGCTGCTTTGACATGCGTGCAATCCGCCGCATCCAACGCGGATTCCACCGCTATGCCCATGCGGCATGCGGCGGTTTCTCCGCGTTGTGCCGCCATGTTAGACACGGAAACAGCCGTCTCACTCTGAGCCCTTGTGGCGGCTTTTCCGCGTTTCCTCACACAAATCAGGTGTAAAAACTGCCTATCTCTATATCTATCCATCTGTCTGTCTCCATATCTATCTATCTATCTATCTATCTATCTACAGTATCTGTATATCTACAGTATCTATCTATCTATCTATCTATCTATCTATCTATCTATCTATCTATCTTAGCAAAGGAGAGCAAACAGATATCCGGGCACCAGCCGGCAAAAGTACTGCATAAACTCCTTTATTCCTTCCCCAAGATCCCTGACAGAAAATTGCAAGGCCTAACAGCCGTTTCACAGATAAATCTGCTTCTTCAGAGGCAACAAATCTATCTATCTATCTATCTATCTATCTATCTATCTGTCTGTCTGTCTGTCTGTCTGTCTGTCTGTCTGTGTCTCTCTCTCTCTCTCTGTCTGTCTATCTGTCTGTCTGTCTGTCTTTTTTAGGGTGAACCAAATTCAAAATATCCCTATGCATAGTACTATGGAGTTATGAAAGAACTCACATTTGCTAGGTTACTCTTACCAGCTGACAGGTTAAAAAGTCGTAAAATGGAGTGAGCATACAAATGAAACTATATATTCTTCCAGATGACAGCTAAGCCAAAGATAAGGCCTTATTCACCTAACAGTTCAGTTTTGTAAGGAACACTCAACACAAATGTTTTTATGATGATAAAGTCCTGTAGCTGATGACAGTATCACTTTCCATGTTAAACAAGCCAATTTGCAGAAATGCCCCAAAATTTAATTTTCTTTTCTCATGAATCTTGGTATTCTGGAGTTAATTGCTAATAATTGACTGAAAGTAAGAGAAGAGCAATAAAAATTAAGTAGAAGGTTCACCTTCATTAAAAAAAAAAGTTGATATTTCCATTGTGCCACAGTTGGTTTCCATACACTTCTTGTCTAAAGGCCACCTGTATAGGAAGTGAGGAGAAACACACCTCTTTACAACTGAGGCTCCAACTCTTTCCCACTGTTTCAAATTGAATAAATACCTCTTCTGCGATATGGATCCACTCAATCAGTCCTTTACCCAAAGCTGTTCTGCTCAAAAATCAATAGCCTATTTAAAACAATTTTATTTTAAACAGGAGATGAAAAATTATCTCCTAGGAGAAAAAGTTATCGTAATTGAATATGAGCCTTGTATGCTATCCAATCATCTTAACTTTTACGTAATTTATTTAATTTAAGATAGTGGCCCATATGCAATTCACTTTTTCACTTGAGTTATCTCCAAGTTGACATTTTCACACCTTGTCATAAAATCCCTTTTAAGCCACCAGTAAACAAGAAAATACTCAAGATAATTTTGACGATACTTTTTCTTTACTTTTTGGTACTTTTTTAGATTACAAAATGTTGAAAAGTTATTACAAAAAGAAGTTGAAAAATGATCTGCTATGAGAAAACTCAGGTGAAAAAGTTAATTGCATATGGGCTAGTGAATCTAAAATGTATCTAGTTATTAAAATTAAATGAAGCGCTATTTCCCTACCCACCTTTTTTTTCTGCAGCAATAATACTGGTACAGGGAGTATAAATATGGGAGCAAGAAAGGCAGCCATTTTTGTTTAAAATAATTCACTAATTCTTGATTTATGCCCTTTGTATTTAATTAATGGTTACTTTTTCTGGCATAGGTCTACTTTAAAGTTAAATTAAATTCAATTTCTTTTGGTTAGTTTTGATAGGATGGGGGGGGGGGGGGTTAGACTTACTAGTAATGTGCCATGACTATCTCTGTCACAAATGGAGAGATTTTGTCTTATTTCAGAATCAGAATGAGTTTATTCACCGAGTGCAGCGGACGCCACGCCCGGAATTATTTGTGGTACACATGGCATGGAAAACTGTTATACAACTCATGTCCTGTTTCGTTACATGAGTGAGTAGGTCTTGAAGTTAGGGGAGCAGGGTCTCAACCCCCAATAATCATTCCCGTGTTATTGCTAAAAAAAAAATAAAAAAATTTTGGGGGGGTCATCTGAACTCTGTTGGGGAGAGTTTCCTTCAATTCCTGTCCGTTTAAACCAATGAGAGCCACAGGAAGTTATTACATCTCTACTTACTGTGCACCAGATGACAATTTCTTTGCACATGTGGTCAAATACATAGCCAATTAATGTAAGGCATTTCCAATAGCATTTCCAATGCTTAAAGTACTTTGAATTATACTTACACAAACATGATTATGCCTGTGTTAGCCATTGCATAAGAGAGACCCAGAATTCCGCTGCCCATGATGGCGTTGCCCAAGTTAAACACTGACATGCCGAATGATGTGGTCCCAGGATGCTTTGGATAGAAGAAAAATACAAATCTGATTTATGTTTTGGGAAATTTAATTTCATAGACAAATCAAATCAATAAGTCATGGTTTTCTCAATGTCCTAATTGTATATTTTTCTATGATGTGCATAGACCTGTAGTGAGTTAATAATAACCTGTGAGTTAATAATTAAACACAATTCAAACTTATTGACGCTGCTCTCCATTTGCTGAAGCTTGCTGTGTCAAAGCAACATAGATGGTGAGGTCACAGGGTTAAGGACACTGTTTCACAAGGGAGATGCAAGACTGTTATTTTAGAGGCAATAATGATGGATAAATTATATATGTTAGAAGCCAGATGGCATGGTAAACAGTTAGATCTTTTTTTCCCTGGAAAACCTCTAGCCACATATTTTTGTTATTCAGCAAAATGAGCTCTATTATTAGAAGAAAGCCTAATGTAATATGCATTACTGTAATGTTGTAAAATTTTATTATTTAAATTAATTTTTGATTACCACCATTACTCTTATTTATTATTATATTATATAATATTATAATGTAATATTTACTATTTATTATTACTGTTATACTTTGGGGGGAAAATATAAGACCACCGTACGGGAAGGAGCACTTATTCACACACCTTAGCAACAGTTGAATTATTGATGAAGGCATTGCGGTGCTTTTTTTGAATGATAGACATTTGGTCTGGTGAAGAGTCTAAAAGTTAAGGAGGCAATAGAAGATTGGAGGAAGTTTATGAGGTAATAAAGAGAGAGCATGTCTATGTTGAAGATGACTGGTGAACATAATGGCTGAGTTATCAGGACAGTATTATTTATCAAATTCTCTGTGCAGGCTTGCCTTATAATTTAATGGTATGCTTCTGAAAAAAACATTTCATGTTAGCAAAACAAACTATGATACTTACATGCTCATCTTTATATTCTGCCAACATCTTCTTTACCCCTGTGCCATTTGTTAGAAACTTCTGACTTTCTGCATCTTCCTCATCAATATATTGACTGTATAAAAAACAGCAATGTACAATAATATTTGAGAGATGCAACTATAATTAATATTATTAATATTTATATAGTGCCATTATTTTCTATCATTCTGCACATGGTTCAAGGTATACAATAGTGTCAGTAACATATTATTAGCTCATTGGGCCTGATTCAGTTACACTAATTGCTGCCATTAAGAACTAGAGGTAGTCTAACACATGTGAAATTATATTTGCTGGATACAATTAAGAGAAAATAAATGGATGAAAATTGCTCTGTCTGGCCATATGAAAAAAAACTGAGAGAAATAAATATCTTTCTTAGTCTCTTGGTATACTTTTCTCCTGACACAATTACAGTAGGCTACGTTCACAGTGGTGCATTGCGCTGAACAATGAAATTGCGTTGCTAACGTAAACTATGTTTGCATGATGCAGTGTTTAAAATGTGGTACCACATAAAATGCGCATTAACAGGTGCAGTGAAGCATACTTCATACGTACATTACACATTCAACCGCATGTCGTGATGCAACTATTCTCCTTTGTTGTGCCTAGATCCTGCTTTTGCAGAATTTGTAACACAGTGTCTAACTGTGAATGTTGTCTTAAAGAGGAACTCCAGTGAAAATAGTGTAATAAAAAAAGTGCTTCATTTTTACAATAATTATGTATAAATGATTTAGTCAGTGTTTGCCCATTGTAAAATATTTTAAATCCCGGATTTATATTCTGACACTTATCACATGGTGACATTTTTACTGCTGGCAAGTGATGTAGCTGCTGCTTGCTGTTTTGGCAGTTGGAAACAGCTATTTCCCACAACGCAACAGGGTTCACAGACAGGAAACTGCCAAGAGTACGTCCTCAGAATTTCTTTGTGGGAGGGATTTCACCACAATATCAGCCATACAGCACCCCCTGATGGTCTGTTTGTGAAAGGGAATAGATTTCTCATGTAAAAGGGGGAATCCGCTATTGATTGGTATAAAGTTCAATTCTTGGTCGGAGTTTCTCTTTAAGTCCTACATTTTCTACCACCTCTTCCCAGATTATATGACTTATCAGAATGGTGCTATTTGCACCCAAAAGTGTTTGTGTTGTTGTTGTTTTTAATTATTATTACATTCTTAAACTGTGTTATGTATAAACTATTCACCCAACCAAGCCTCTTTTGAAGCCTTTCCCTATGCAGGTTGATATTGCAGAAAGATGGAGCTGGCCACCTAAACAATACCAGCCTATGTGGTATTTGTCATATGAGGTGCTCTGCCTGCAAGAGGGAGGCAGAAATGTTTTTTCCCTTTGTAAAGTCCACTAATACATGTCAAGGAGAAGGGACATATTCCCAGCTTAGTGCCAAGGAGAGGTGGGAGTTACTACTCCAAGCCCTGTAGCGACGCATTAGTGTTGCAATGCGTATTTACATTTACACGTTGCACCACTAACGCGTAAAAATGTATAAGTTAATGTTCCTGCACTAGCAGGAATGCATAAAAATTTACGCATGCGGCCCGCCGACCTCCGAGGTCGGCGAGCTGCCAGCGGGGGACTGGAGCAGCAGTAAGTGGCTACGAAGGAACAGGATGGCTGCATGGGGCTGGTAGAAGCCCAGGTAAGTGAAACTCATTTATTTATTTTGCTTGGACCTTCCCTTTCAGGGGTGACTTATGATGAAAATTGGAACTCCATTAAAGAAGTAGGCCTCTAGATATCTGCCAGCACCCAGGCATTTGGAATGATTATTGGGGTATATTACTAAGCTATAAAAATTACCACAAAGAGTTAAATGAAATATACTATCTATAAAAATCTAGCAGATAAAATAAAAAAAAAATCATTCAACATTTTCTATGAAGACAATGGCCTATTGGCCTCATTTCACTAAGCTTTATCAAACACTTTATTATCAAACATTTGATAATTTACCTCATGGGTAAAATCTAATTTTGAATTCACTAAGGAGTTATATATTTATTGAATATTGTATCGATAAAACGGTCAATAAATCTATAACACCTTAGCGAATTCAAAATTAGATTTTCCCCATGAGGTAAATTATCAAACGTTTGATAATAAAGTGTTTGATAAAGCTTAGTGAATTGAGGCCAAAGAGTTAAACTCTGCTCCCTGGAAATTCAGAAACACCCCAACAATAAAACAGTTTTAAATTTAGTCAATGGTTTAATCAAAAATGAAGACGCATTTGTGATATGTAAATGATCTTTCAATAGATTGTATACCCAATGGATGATTTGGCTGGACTTTCTTCCTGATAACAAATATGTAAGTACTTAGCCAGTTACACTATGTCTTCATATGACTCATTATTTGCAAAATAGATTTTATGCTTTAATGGTATTTAATTGATACCAGATCATTGCAAAGCTTTAACCACACTTATTTTTATTTTCTGTTGTTGTTTATACTGATATTTACATATTATAATACTAATGTAAGCACAGATTATACTCTTATTTCATCTGTGGAGTATTATTGTCTTATGTGGAAATTGTACAATTTTTGCCATAATTTAAAGTGATCCCGAGCTAAAGCTTGGAATCAAAATTAGATATACTGCATATCTTAAGAGAGGGAAACCTCAGGATCCTATTGAGGCTTCCCTCATGTTTAAACAAATTAAATAAGAAATAACAAAAGATTAAGGTGGGGAATTTAAAAAATGTAGAAGAATATACCGTAATCACAATTAAATAATATATGATAATATTATTTTTAACTTAGTTAGCCGAACATGTAAGTACAATCCAACCCAATGTAGAAAATGCTCTAATGTAGTTTTTTTAGCATCTACTAAATCAGAGCACATTAGAAGGGTTTCACATTTTACTAATTATTAAGCTTGTTTAACAAACAGTTCGAGTATAAACCTTTGGTATTGGCAAGTTGAGATTAATGTAAGATAGAAAGTTAATTTAGCTTTTATATATAAATATGACATTATGCAACCTTTGATCAGGATTTCAAAAGTATAGATCAAAAACTTTTTTGTTTTTTATACTGTATCTAGAACCCTATGGCATTTTAAAGAGATTTAATTTTTGTGACAGTTTAGAGAATGTGAAAAGGATTTCTTAGTCAATAGGGCTGATGTGCTCAAAAATGTTTATACAGCTCAAATTAACTGATGAGACTAAATCAGATAGGTTCATAAAGTAGAACACATTTCTCTATTTTTAAGTCCATCCTAAACACTGGCATGGATATGGCCATCGAAGACTAGAGGTATAGAGGAGCATCTGCATAGCAAAACCCTTTAAGGCCCAAAACCGAGATTCCTATGGGACCGCCAATTCCAGATAGAAAAACAGTTATCAGAGTTCTCCGGCTATGAACAGATAAAATATTGGTAGAGGACCCAAGGTTGATAGGGCAAGTACCACACATAGGTGTGTGAAAGGGATTTTTTTCCACCGCAACAATACAGAAATCTCCAGCAAATGTAGAATTGTGGATAGCTGTTTACTGTGAAATGATAACTTTTGTAATTTACACCTTATCAGTGTGATACTGTGGTCAGAAGAGATCTGTCATTGAGTTTCCATCAGCCTTTCACCGAATGATGCCAGCACATAACTGATTAAATGTTACTGGTTAAGGTTACAGGCTGGCAGCTGCTTAGATTACATTATAATAGGTAAAGCTGTCAGTTAGGTTGACAGGTAGTGTAAGCCATGTACACTATTCACAACAGTAGTCAAAGATTAATGGACTACGACATATGCTACAGATTTTATAAAGCCCAACTAAACTTTTTTTTAAAAATCAGGGTTAGTGCTTGCGAGTTCAGAACTGTCTTGCAATTCTCCTTGATCCTTGCTGCCATTTTCCTGAGAGTAGTGCCATCCTCTTAGCTTAATGTGTAATATCCTTTTATTACAATCAAGTATAATTTTTCATACTTACATTTGTTAAGCAATTGCACTTTAACAACTTACCTGTTGATAGTAACTTTCTCGGAGTCCATTTCTTTGCAGTACACATTTTCAGTGCTCTCTCCGCTGTTGCTGTCATCATCAGCATCTGTGCTGACTTTTTGGAGCTCCACACGATCCATTTTTGGCATTGAGCAGTTAATGACTTGACTCACACCTTTTTCAAAAGTAAACACTTTGCAGGGTTCTTTCACAATGGACTTCAGAAGTTCTGTAAAAAAAAAAATATATACATATATATATATTTAGCAAGTACAAAATGATGACTAAATGATCTTACAAACTGAAATAAAATTTTTGAAAGTAGTATCGAAAGATTGGGCTGCAACCACAGAAAATATAATAAATTGATGTTGTCAACATTTAATATTCTCAATTTTTTCACAGCTAATATATATTTTTGCTTACAAACATTTAATACTGTCATATCATTTTATGTTATTGTCTCATTTAGCCCCTTACAAAAGTTGCTTTGTTTATTTTACACATTTTAACGTGACTTGTCTTGAGATGGCTTTGGAGCTTGCCAACTTTTTTTCCTTTTAAACAAGGCATATTGCCTGGCTGCCCCAATGATTCTGTGCCACCAATACCTCAAACCACTAATGAAGAATAAGTATACAAATCAGGTGCTCTGGCCACGGTATGACCAAAAACTTTTTTCAATTGTGTGATTCAGACACTGCCTGAAGCCAGAAATATCAACAGTGTGGACAGGTAAGTTATTTATTTATTGTATTTATAAAGCGCCAACATATTACGCAGCGCTGAATAGCCATTGTTTGAAACAAAAAACATACGCATCCTCCATACTTGATACTAAAAATGAAAGTATTTTTAGTAGTAAATACCACAAAAAAGTTAATCAGCATTGTTATTTTTAAATCTTAACCTTTTGTGATATATGATATTACAATAAAAAAATTGCTTTTCCTTTAGACTGAAACATTCATAAAAAATTCTTAATATGTTGTCTGTATTCCGGGTTATACATTTTTTTTTTTTCAATGAAACACTGAAATGTTGTCTCATATGCCCTTTTAGATATACTCCCTATCAATGTTGCCAACTCATCCCTTTAATTACTGACACATATTAATTATACAGGTTTCGTGGCTAGGTAGATGCAGTTAAGGCACTGATTATGTGTAAGTAGCCCCAGAACCTGTATAACTTAGATGTGTCAGTAAATAAAGGGATAAGTTGGCAACACTGCTCCCTAAATGTTTTTTTTTATAAAGATAGACATTATACATATGTACTTTATTTTGTGTACTTCCTTTCACCTGTATTTTTACATAACTGAAGTACCTAAATGTCAACAGTTAATTAAAGTCAAACTGTCATTACAGAAACATTGATGCAGCAATTTTAGGAAATGTTTTCATCTCTCACACCTATACATAACATTCAGCTTCACTGGTTAACTATAGATTATGAACAAATATCTAGCCTATGAAGTGGCAAATCTGAATTACATACTTTCTAAGTGCAATAATCGATGGGGAAGTGAGGACATGTTCACTTTATTCCTGATTTGATTAGTTCAAAGTGAGAAGAACTGAATATCTTGCCTGCTTTTACACTCATTGCTCATTCATGCTTTTTTAGGGTGTATGGTTATAATTATGAGAGGCAGAGAATCAGCAGGACAGCTAGACAATTTTCAATGTTTAAAAGGTAATACATATGTCAGCCTCCACTTCAGATTCCCTTTAAACAACCTTTTAGAGCTAGTTTACACTAGGTCCAGAAACGTATCCGTGGCTCCGTTTTTCAGCCCTGATTAAAAACGGAGCCACGGATAGCAATGTTAAAAATAACAGCCGTCTTCACCCAAGAAAAAAACAGATCCGTCTGCGTTTGCAGGGACCCATTTTCAAAGCCTGAACGGAAGGTCTGAATCTGCTGCATTTTCACGCAACGGATCTGGACCCTGATAGACGCAGGGGTAGTGGCAGACAATGGGAAAATGGATTTCCCTCTACACAGGCAAATTGTGACAGAGAAACAGATCCGTTTCTGTGTCACAGCCTGGGGGGTGGGAGAGGGGGTCGCCATACTGGAGGGTGATAGCAGGCAGGACGGGGGTGTCCCCCCCTCCCTCACCTGGGTCCACTGTCCCAGCTACCCCTCCAGCTTGTCTTGCAAAACTTGTTACAATGTATAGCAGGGAGCCGGGTGCTTACGTACTTACCTACTCCTTTGGTTCACGATCGATCCGGTTCTTTTTAATGAATCAATTCAAATGAATCGATTCATTGAAAAGAGTCAAACTTCCCATCACTGCGAGCCACTGCCTGCAATGCCGCCCTCTGAAGTAAAGAGGGTGGCATTGCAGTCAGTGACGCATAGTGATGGGAAGTTTGGCTCTTTTCAATGAATCGGTTCATTCGAATCGATTCATTAAAAAGAACCGGGTCGTAAACCGAAGCAGTAGGTAAGTATGTGAGCTCCTGACTCCCTGCTATACATGTAACAAGTTTTGCGAAACTAGCTGGAGGGGTAGCAGGGACAGGGGACCCAGGTGAGGGAGGGGGGACGTCCCCCCTCCCCGCTGACCACTGCCACCCCTGTTCTGCCTGCTATCACCCTTCAGCATGGTGGCTGACTCTCCCCCATGGCTGGGCATACGTTTCCACAGACTGGAAATGTATGCTGTAAAAATATCATTTTTAGGAAAAAACGGGAGAGAAGGAAAAAAAAAGTTTAGAAAAACGGATCCGTGTAAAACGGATCTGATCTGCAACGGACCAGTGTGGACCTAACCTTAGAGGCAATATACTGAAATGTAAAATTATGATAGTAATATCTAGAACAAAACACACATACATATCAACAGAGCACACATTAACCGATTATAACACCCACAGACATAAACACTTCTAGGGGGTTAAGGAGTATCAACCATATTGCCAAGGTATAATAATTATGGCACCCATAATATGAATACATTTTACAGGTCCATCCCCTTGTATGGATAGGCAGGTATTGTGGAAGGGATTATTCATATTTATCAAGTTCACTGTCTCTTTGTCATATCTATGTTTCATTTAATTTGTTACTTATCTTACCTATCTGTCTCATATATCTGTATATATATATATATATATATATATATTTTTACATCCATAACAGAGGTTTGATGTAACCCTATTTAGACTGGATTTGTGGTTTATAATTCCTGTAAAAGGTTAAGCTGACCGATTTCATGAAGAACATAAGTTCAGATATAATAGATGTTGTGTCTGTTGTTGCAACCAGAACTTGTATATTTGTTATACAGTGATACAGAAAATGTATTTCCTTTATTAAATGATTGATTGCTATCCTGAATATTTTTTAATAATCTGAATTATGTGTACTACTTGCCTACCATAGTTTGAAGCTAGGTTTAATTGTCATTTTGTGAAGGCCTCAGCCATGACAAGCCATACAGTGTTACTTGGGCCTGTAAAAGTAAGCATAGTAAGGAATAAAACATAAATAAATTCTATCAATGAAATATTGATACATTTTGTGATTGAAAAGTGAGGAACAAATCAATGTCATTATTTATGACAGATATTTGTTAGAAAATGTAATGTTGTATTAATGAATGAAAATGCTTATTATGAACACTTGTTTACCCTTGCACATACAGTCTACTCTGTCTGTCTTTCTTAGAAAAATGTACAGCAGCATAATGCAGACATTTTCTCATGTACAAATCCTGATTATTCTTTAAAATCAGGTTTAGTTGTCTTTATTTTAATGTGTTTGTTTGTGTTTTTTAATGTGTCTGTTTCTCACTCTTTTTCTCACTGAAGATTGAATGATATAATGAAAGACAGCTCCAAAATTCTTAACTACCTCTAAGGTTTATAGGGAACACTGAAAACCTCTGTATGAAATTTCGTTATATATATTACTCCCATGACTATTAATAAGAGAAAATAAGTAATGATGCTATTACTAAACACCAGCACCGCAACAACAGACATTATCTTAAGCAAATAAGTCTCTAGTGTATGTGATATATGAATCTATACCTAAATAATGGAGTGTGGACTATAAAAAAAAAATATAAATATATATATATATATATATATATATATATATATATATATATATATATATATATATATATATATATATATATATATAACTAAAGATAAAATTAAAAACAGAAAAAATACTTTTAAAAAATCACTATGTGCTTTATTCTGTATTTCACATTTTAACACGTCTAAATTAAATGTAAATAATGTAAATGTAAATAAATTAAATGTAAATAATATAAATGTAAATATGTATAAATAAATTATTAAAATACATTTTAGAATAAAGCATTTAATAAAATACGAGTAATATTTATGCTTATGAAAAACAATTACCACTGAAGCAACCTACATTTATTCAAAAACAGTTATGCAATTAGATTCTGATACAATAACACCCGCACTGTGGAACACATGCAAAATAATACAAAATAAAAAGAACTAAAACAACATTTGAAAATGTTACCCCTAAATCCAGTCTGTTCAATCTTTTGTTTGCCAGGTACACCAGTAAAAGGACAGTCTGTTCAATCTTTTCCTGGCCAGGTACATCAGTAAAAGGACAGTCTGCTCAATCTTTTCTTGGCCAGGTACATCAGTAAAAGAAATATCAATGGTCATGCAGGTGCATAACATTTAAAGAGCAGAGGGAGTGTTTCCTACAAACCAATCAGAACTGGAATAGAAGACCAAGCCTTTCTAAGTTGCGTCAGATTCTGTAAACAAAACCTGATTACGCCAGACTCTGTGTACTCAATGAATGTGCACCATCTTTAAAAAAAAAAGATAAAAAACTAGAGAGGTGTCCTGGAGTAAAAAAATGAAAACTACCAGTTTGTTGGTTTCTTTCATTTTGGAATTGTTAACCTCCTGGCTCCATAAATTACATGGATTTTGGGCTGTTTCTTATATTGGTACCTTCTATGATGATTATATTTTGCAAAAAGGCATTTTACTAACTTTTGTAAATATTTTAAATGCTTTTGACCCCATAAATAACTGGACCATAATCTGAGGTCTCTAAGTTCCCATCAGATGCTTATAACATCATCAGAAGTCAGCTACATTGCATTCTTTTTGCAGATAATTATTGCATTCTATGCTGCAGAAGGTTGATGATCCCTCCCCATTCCATAGAAAATGACATGCATGCTTAGGTGTCTACCATCTAATGCCAATGTCCTCAATATTTTATTCTACTTTCAATAAAGTAGTGAGCTATAATTTGAATATACATATCTATGGAACTGGACAGGGCTTATACCTTTAGTGTATTTATTATAGAAGATAAACTGCTGTTTAGCAATACAGGACTATGGAGAGATGTTTAATTATCTCTAACCATGGTTAGGGCAAAAAGATTACAGATTGTCCCATGGATTCAATATTTGACTCAGGTGAGCTTTTATATCTTTGTCAAAGCAGCGGGGTGGAGACAGGAGGGATGGAGATTTGACAACTAAAGCAAATATCAACAGGGCAATAACATCTGCAGCTGAAGAAGAATGAAAACATTGACTTTGTGCTTCTGCCTCCAGGGAGACCTATGTTTTTGGTAGGCATGAGACACTAATAATACCATATCTGGGAAAGAACACCTCATGTTTATGGGCAACCTAATTCCAAATAAACACATACTGTAGGTCATTTAGTGATCAAATCTGATAGACAGGAACAGACAAACATTTGTTTGTTTAGGACTCCACCATGGAGAAATCCTGAGCATACTAGGTATAAAACTTTCCACAGGCAGAGGGAAAAAAAAAGATCTTTATTCAAAAACAAAGACTCCAGTAGCAATGTGAATTCTGCAGTGCACATGGAATTTAACAACTTAAGGACCCTCTTAAGGACCAGAGATGGCTGGTACAGAAATGGCAGGATACCGACAAATCGCTGAGCATACCCGCCGCAACCGCCGTCACCACTGCACGGCAGGAACCTGGGCCACCCACTTTGCTGAAAACAGTTAGATTTGCTGGCACCATCCAGCCTCCGGAGCAGCACCCAATTGCACTCCCCCATCATCTATCTAAGGCAGCGCAGGGATTTCTCTTTTGTTCCACCCACTTTGCTGTCTCTATAATGGCAGAGTTCCTGTGAGCCAGTCAGGAGCCGCTTTTATTGGCTCCTGACCCTTTCTTTCAATGGAAGCCAATGGGAGTTGCTTACATTGAAAGACAAGGCCAGGAGCCAATGAAATCGGCTCCTGACCCGCTCAAAGGGCTCTGCCGTCATAGAGACAGGCAGAACAAGTGAGCTGCAGTGGGAGACGGCAGGGATTCAGCTTTGAGATCGGTGGGATCAACGAAAACGGCAGATGCCTGCAGTGGCGGTGAGTTGAAATCTATGCCCTGCCAGCCAGATAGCCATCAAAACATAGATTTCAACTAGCAAGGTCCTAAAGCAGTTAAATTCTAATAAAGTGTCCAAGGTTCAGTTTAAATCCTTATGTATATACATAAGACTGTAAAGCTCAGCTCAGCATAGCAGTCAGGAAACTGGAATTGTTTATAAGGGAATTAAAATGTCAGCCTCCATATTCCTCTCACCTTAGGTTCCTTTTAACATGCATCATGGTTTTTTGCACAAAAAGTGCATAGCATACAAGATTCATTTGAAAGCCATTTTCAAACATTTTTTTTTTGGTTCAAAATAAAATTTCTGTTTCAATTTACAGCAAGCTGTGCGTTTTTTAAATGCTGTTGCTTGGAAACAGTGACAGTGTGATACTTGGTATGTAGGATGCTCCCAAAATCCACTGTTATACTGCTGAAAATGTGAAAATGTCAGTATTCCATATGCCAAAATGTTTGTCATGCAAAATTGATACAGAAGAAGTGGACCATCTCTGCTGAGAATAGCACCGCTTCAGACAGACCTCTAGACCGAGGGCCATTTTGCACTATTCAGTGGCTTTATATTGATAATGGATGGAACATCATAGATTAAGAGAATTCTAATCGGTCCACCTGTCCTAGCCAACCAATTTTCTGTTATTTGGTGGTTAGACATTGTTTTTCTTATTTCATAAAATCTACACTGTGATTCCTGCATTCTTGGATGGATCCTAATAATAGTGGACTTGCTAAAGGGACACAAATCACATTGCTGATCTCAGACTCCCTCTGGTGATGTACATTAAAGAGTAACTGTCAGGCATAATATAGAAAATCAATTACCTATTTGTATCTGTTAAATAAGTAAAAAGGATGCTAACCAGGCAATCCAAAAGTTCAAAATCAATATTACTTTTCTTTTCCAATAAAATATTATTCCCCAGGTCCCCTGGCTCTTATTTGGCATATTTGCCAGACAAAGACAGTTGCAGTGCATGCTGGGGCTTTTTTTCCCCTCTACTTTCCCCCCTTTTATTAGTTATCCCCCTCAGACACAACTAATGCAGCCTGATTGGCTGAAGCCTCTTTCCCTCCCGTTTTCCCCTCCCACGCCTCTGATCCTTTCTAATTGGCCAAAATGATAATGTATGAAAATGCACATCCTACTACAGAGGTGGGCGGGAGTGTCTGAAGACTGGGAGGAGGGTGGACAATGCATACAGAATCAGAAAGAGAATAAGAAACAGAGTAAGGGAGGAAATGACATCAGGATTGGCTTCAATCAAAGGCAATCCAGGATGGCAAATGACAGGAACAGAATTCTCTTTATTTACTATATGAAATTCACTGAAATCAAAACATGGACTGTGAAAATACATATGTTATGTGAGTAGAGCAAGTATTTACCTATATATATATATATATATATATATATATATATATATATATATATATATATATATATATATATATATATATATATATATTTGTGTGTGTTTTTTTCTGAGATAGTATGGCTGACGGCTCCTCTTTAAAACAGTTATTTTTGTACTTATATAACATTTTTCATCAGGATGTGGAAGTATAGAAAAGATCTCTGTAGTCATCCCACACTTTCACCAAGCTCTTTGTCATTTTTTATAACTGCAATGGTAACATTTTCATTTACATTACTGGGGCTTCAGAGACTTTAGTGATGTAACATTTTGCTCTCTTTAGAAAGATTGCCACTCTCCGCTTGTTACCACTCTCCAAACTGAACTTTTTTTTTTGTAAAATACCAATTAATAATGAAGTAGTGTGGCTATACAATGCTAGAAGCTCTGTGTAGCAAATTATGTCTAGGCTTGACCAGAAATGTTCATCTCTGTTTCAAAGAGATTTCAGCAGTGAAATTTCAATTTTAATTTTCATTGAAAAATATGAAATACACTGTAGTCAAAGGAGGAGGACAGTCTATCCAAAAAGAAGATCATCTTTGTCTTTAGGGAATCTTGAAAAGCTTTGCAAACCTGTGACTCAAAAATGGAATCCTCTGTACTGTCCCATTGACTCCAGCTGCATTGCTATTAAACCAACAATTAAAAATACATTTTCATTTTTGTTTTTTTTCAATTGATTATTATTACAGCTGTACATGGCTCTCAGGCCTCGTTCGCAGAAGGGCGTTGCGGTGCGACTATATGGAGGCATCTTAATGCAGACATTCGCACTGTAATAGTAAGTTTATGTGACATTCAGAGTGCATCTGGAGCATTGCGTTCCAAAGGACAATAGTATCCAAATGCAGTGCATTACTACATAACGTGGTAGTCAAGCATACTTTTCATTGGTTGTATGTTTCACTGTAGGCTTTGCAAAGTTCCCATAATGTGTGGTGCAACTTTTTTTTTCAGGGAAAGCAACTCAGCTCCCATTGAGAGCCTAGCCACAGGCTGGAAACACACTTTCCACAATTGTGTACATTTTCCTGCACTACGGGAAACATACACCAATACACTTATGATTAAAATCAATTGGCTGCTTGAGAACCAGGTTCTGTTTTGGTTTTTTTTTGTCTACATCCCATTTTTGTTTTTTCCACTGCAGCAAAAATTCAGACAGCTTTCTGCTTTTTTTGTCCTGTATACCGGGCTGCAAAACAAGAAATCAAGTTGGAAAAATCATGCTTAAAAACAAAAATGTGATCCCACCATGACAGGAAAATGAAAAAATCGTGTTCCCTGCCTCAATGATAAAATTGGTTTTAAAATTGCTACTATGATCTGAATTATTGCAGCAATCTCAACCGTAGACTCTGCCTTTTTGTTAGTAGCATTTTACATGGCTATCTGGGGTTCTCTTTAGACAACTGTTGAATGCAAAAGGCAAGGCTGTCCCTGGGTGGGCTTGAACCACCAACCTTTTGGTTAAAGTGGACCCAAATTAAAAATACAAGATTTCAGAAATAAAATCTATTTTCTAAATTATGATAATAAATAGCAGCCTTTTTTCAGCTACATGATGACATATATAAAATATTTTACATTTATTGTAGGAACCCCTCCCTTCCTTTTAAATTGCCGGGATTTTTCCGGCAAACTGGTGGAGTAGATGGTGTCCGGCAATGGAGGAATTGCAAATGGCTGCCCCCAGTATAACCCTAGCTATGAAAAGAGAAGGGTGAAAAGCATGCACTGAAATGATCATAGGTTTGAAGGAGTGTTTATTTATCTTTGTATGTGTCAGAGTGGTGCAACTAAATATTTTTAATAAAAAAAATGTTTGGTTTGGGTCCGCTTTAACAGCTGAATGCGCAAAACTGATTGTGCCACAGAGACTGTGCATGCAGTTGCTGTTGAATTATTTTATGGGGATGTATGTGTGTCTTTCGGAGGGAGGAAGTAAGTCTGCTCCAAGAAGTTTCATCATGTAGTGTTGGTGTTATAGTGGTGAGCATAGCTGCCTTCAAAGCAGTTGACCTGGGTTTGATTCCCAGCCAATGTATGTAATCTGGCTTTTTACATCCTACAAATCCCTGGAAGACAAGACAAGACAAGAGGAGGAGAGGGAGGAGGAAAAAAAAGCACAAGAACAAGATTAGCTCTCAAAAGAGTTGTTTTTGGTGCTATTTTAGGAATAACAATCAGCCAGGAGCAAGCTAACAAGCTTACAAGAGCCTAACTAATCTTTCCCTATGAGAGTCTGCCAGCAGCTTTCCCTTCACTAATTACTACAGGGACACGAACGACTATAATGGCCGGCGCTGCCTGCCTTATATAAGGGGTGGGGTGGCTCCAGGAAATAGTGTAGCCTGATTGGCTACAACGGTCCTGCTGACTGTGATGTAGAGGGTCAAAGTTGACCCTAATGGTGCACTATGGGGGCGAACCGAATTTCCGGGAAAGTTCGCATTCGCATGCGATCGTGAACCACCCAAGGTTCGCCTGGAACCGTTCGGGCCATCTCTATTCATGACAAATAAAAACCAAGTGGGCAGTCATTCTATTTGCGTATATATACAGTGTACACATTGCGTATAAATAGTAACTAATGTGTTCTGTGGATTGTGGATGGCACCTGCAAGCACCTTATTATCGACACCTATGTATAGCTATCTTTACAGGATAACTTGTACAGATGATAAATCCTGCTGGCATGATGGCACAAAGACACAGAAATAAATCTAGGCTGGAGGTCACTGCTGAACTATCAGCCAAACACTCACGGGTCAAATGTCTGTAATGAATACAGCAAAAGTTAATTTTGTTTCACGTCTGTCTATGTCTCCCTGAGGGCTGTACTGATCATAGTGCAGCTGACGTGTGCTATTTAAAATGTAAATATTTGTTTTATTTACTGCTAAACTATAGAGATTTGTGAAAGGATGACATTTTCTTTCTATCTTCTTTCTGTAAAGATAGCATTTTTTATGCAGATCTTTAAAACAATTCTGTGTAAAGAATTCTCATGTAAAAGCTTTAAGCAAATCTAAAGTGGAAAGAAAAAACAAACAAAACAAGGAGATAAAAAAAATATATCTATACTACTAAACTTACATTGTATTTTACTGGAATCCTATAATGTTATTTTGTGTTTAAAAGCTTAAAAAAGCAAGTTTAAATATATTATTGTTCCAAGCGAATCACAATAGTGTTCATTACTTTACAGCCCAGTCTTGAACTATTGGTTTTTTTTGTATCTATTTCCTGCACTCAGAAGTGTTTCTCTGTCCGATAAGGGTTTTCTGATCAGTAAGTAGTTATTAGTGAGGGTTACACTACAGTTTGACTCAAGCCTGACTGGAGAAAAACTGTTACTTTAAACCTGGGATTCTTTGACCTTGCAGTCAGAAATACATGAAACATAGCCTAATTCTAAGTAGGAATGGGACTGTACATGCACATATTTCAATCCAGGTACTGTTTAACACCTTGACAGCACATTGCAACTGGGTGTGTCTGCCAATGAATTATTGTACTATGCGCAAAGAGAACTTTGGGTAGGCCATTCAAACAGTATACTGTTGCCCAGATTGAAATCTTATTTTGAATAAATCTGAAACATCACTGACTAATATTGTTGTTCAGATTTGGGTCATTGCTATATTCGACCCAAATATGGCTGTTCATATTTGGCTTGGGATGTCCCAAAAAAATAATTATTCAGCCATACAAATTCAGCAAATTTCACTGATGTCAATGGGGCTGATATTCCCGGTTAAACAGCAAAGCTCCCATATTTACTAGAATCACCAATTTGTAAGCTATGTTAAGGAATACAGTGGGAACAAGAGTAAAAAAAATCAAGACCTTGTACTTTTTGAGAAAATCCATTTTGAAGTTAGGATAGGAAAAATGTTTTTCTAAATGCAGATAAATGACAGATAATCTATTTACCTATCGGTAGTGTAAATTTACATATATCAAAAGAAAGAGTAGTGAATGTTCTGCCAGGGTTTCAATGTGGTCAGTATGCGGTGGCTTTACTTCCCCCTCTCTTCTAGAGCCTCCCCACATTATGGCAGGCCATTCGGGCTAGTATAATTCAGACTGCGGAGCCTCACGCGGTCTGGATTCTGCATTCTGCCTACACCAGCTTGCATGAGTGACAAGGGGTTAAAGAAGCTTGGGAGGAGGGACCCCACATAATTTTTTTTTATTAATTTTTTTTTTTAGCCCAACAATAGGTATACTGTATTTGTCAGGAATTATTGTACAGCAGTATTGTGTCTGTACAGCGATCCCTGGCAAAAGCATTACAACTTGCCCCGGGGTATCATCTGACCACCATGAAACCTTGGCAGGAAATGCACTGCTGTTTATGGGGGTATATATTTAACTCCATTTAAAAAACATTTCCTGCTATAACTTTAAACTCCCCTTTCTTGAATACTACAAGGTATTGTTGAAAGATTATTTTCCCGTGTTCCCACTGTTCTTCTTAACATACCTAGCAAATGTGGTGATTCTAGCATGAATGGGGGTTTGCTATTAACTGCTAAAGTTGGTGGTATTCTTCAATGCATTTTTGCTTAATTTGTGCTCTTGAATCATGTGTTTGTTGGGTCAACAGGGTCTGATTCTGAACAGCCATATTCGGATTAAATATAAGGACAACCCGATTTTGAACACCAACGCTATTGCACTCAAAATGCAGGGATATTGGTGTATGCTGATGCAGATACACTGAAGACTGCATTCCAGAATTTTAGCTGCCATTAAGGCTGGTAAGCCTCCTCCTGACAGTACTCAGTGTTGTCTTGTTTACTTTTTCTCCTGAATTTTATTCAAATAATTTATCATAGCCATACATTGCACTAGGAACATCATTTAAATGTTGTGATCGCCAGGAAAAATGGGCAAATAAATTGTGTGGATTTTATATATAGAAGCATTGTTTATTTTAAAACTGCAGGGGATGGAATTGGATAAATAATGTATTTCTTTATCCTTGTATTTTACTATAAAATGCATAGACAATAAAGTAATTACTGAAAACAAGTATAGCTTCTCCTCCCCCGCCCAAAAAAACAAAACAAAACCAAATTGTGGACAAAAGAACAAGATACAGGTCATTTAGGTGTCATAAATAGTAATAAAGTTATGGGAGAAGCTCTGGCAGTAGAAAATGGCTTTTGGCAGTAAGGGTACAATAGCAAGTGGGGTTGAGTGGTTAACCTCTTGAGGACCACAGGCTTACTCTCCCCTAGTAGACATTTCAGCATGACAATGACAATGACTCAAAACAAACAACAAAAGTGGTGAAGAAATGGTTATCAGACAACAACATTAATGTTTTGGAGTGGCCCAGCCAGAGTCCTGACTTGAATCCATTTGAGAATCTGTGGAGGGAGTTGAAGATCAGGGTGATGGCAAGAAGACCCTCCAACCTGAGAGATTTGGAGCTCATTGCTAAAGATGAATGGGTAAAAATACCTGTGGAGACATGCAAAAAGCTGGTCTGCAATTATAGGAAGTGTTTGATTGCTGGACACATTTTGCTCAAATGTAAATAAAAGTTAAGGAATGTTTTTTTCCCCACAATAATGCCTCTTGTACATCATCTAATTATCTTTTGGGATACACCTAAGTAATTTCCCATAAAAAAATTACTTGCTGGTTGAATAAAAGTAACTTTAAGTCAAAATTTGCCATGGGTATGAATAATTATGGGCAGCACTGTATATACTCTATATACATATACATTCTTAAACATCAAGTACAAAACTAAGAGAACATTTCTACTGGGCTACCACATCTGTTTCCAAAACAAATGCGGCACTTGTATTGATGCAAATTCACATCTATAGCCCTCTTACGGCTATGGGGATTTGGATGCGCGATTTGGAATTCTGCATCTGAACTAAAATTGCAGCTAGGTGAAATAAAGAAGATTCAGCTACATGTTGACATCTGGTGAAATGCCTTAATCAAATAAGGGGCAAAATGCAATATGCTGAGGAATAGAATCCAGCTACTGTACTTACACATTTTTTTGTTTTATCGCTTACCCTGATGACGTGGAACTGATGTAAGTCAAATTTTTTTTTTTTTAATCTTTTTCTTTGCAGTATGTTTCCACAGTAAGCCCAGTATGTGTTTCTGTACTTATTATCTCAGCAAACTGCAGGAAAAAAGAATCTACTACTATTAAAAAATAGCACATTACAAGGTTCTGTAGGATACCACACATGGCAGAGCAAGTTTGCAGTATTACCTGTGCAATTTGTTTGTTCTTTTATGTATGAGGAACAAATGTAGAGAAACCATAGAAAAGGCCAGACTAATGTTTGTTGTCCTCATATGTCAATGTCAGTACTCTGAATTCCCAGTTCATTGTGATGTCCACTCAGTAAAATTGGCAGACATTATAAATAGCCAGCAATAATAAAATCACAGTGTTCTGTTTAACTGTAAACTTCAGGTTACTATGGTAGCACTTCAAGTGCTATTTCAGTCACAAAAAAAGTACTATATAGCTTTTAGTGCAATCAGGCTGAAATCAAACAGCTTAATGTGAAATGTAATAGTCTATATTAGATCCTTCAGTTTTGCTCCAGAAACTGCTGAATGTAAGCCTTTTGTGTTGCTCTCTAGCCCTAACCAATGTTTCTAAAACTTTTGAATAAATAGTTCAGATAAATGCTTTAACGTCTTAAATTATATGGGTTAGTGGTGCTGCCTGTGCACTAGAGCTCAGTATGCTTCCATCTCCACTGACCCGCCCAGAACAATAAATGGCTCCCCACAGCTGGTGAGAAGTGAAGGTGTGATTACTTTTGCTTTAAAAACATGGTAGGGGGTAAATAAATGATTTTTATCACCACTTGATATAACACAGCACTTCATTTTCCATTGGTCACTATCAGCTTCATCAGGTGTTTTATTTGTTTTAGTTTACTGGGCGCCTCATTTTCTACATACTGTAAGTATGCAGATTCAGTAAAGCCACAACAGCAAGGACATGTCTCTAGCAGGTCACTCTGTACACTCATTTTTGGAAATCTGGCTATAAGTTGTATGTCCAGTCTGTTGGAGCGTAAATGTATGTATTTGAGATTTAATCTTAGAAAGCATGCATACCTTGTGCAAATAATTTTGGAAATGGTCCATATACATTTAAAAATGTAAAGAAATCAAATTTTACAATCACTTTTGTACAAACTCAACAAAATCAAAACCTGATTGGACCTGTTGGAAATTATAGATTCGACCAGTAGGTCTGACCGAAAATTGCATTGTGTGTAACAGGCATAAAGTCCCTGATTTACCAAGGCATTCTCAAGAAGCTCTTGATTTACTAAAGTATCTTCACAGATCTCCAATAGAGATATTACAAGTGACTAACCAGTAAGCTCATGGTGACCCAGAACTCATTGGAGTGTGTAAAGGGCTACAATGGTCCTAAAAGCCCCCTTACTAAAATGCTATGGAAATCAAAAGTTTGCTTTCTTAAAACAGAAAGAATTTGTGATAATTCAGGTTGGAGTGCAACAATGGTTAATTTGCACATATTCAGCAGTGATGCACTGGGAGACATCTCGGAGCTCACTCCAACCTGAATTATCGCAAATACATTCTGTTTTAAGAAAGCAAACTTTTGTTTTCCATATTACAAGTGAGTTAGTCAACCTGAACTGAACAAAAAGAAACAAAAAAACCCTGCTCCTAGGTGATAATAGATTGCAACCCTATCTGTAATATTGACACAGTGGAGATTGCTATAAAGTAAATAAAAAGTTGTGTGATTCTAGTTTCATGCAGGCACCCACAGAGATACATTTTTTTTCCTAGTAAGCTCAGGCTGTTCTGGATTTTACTCTTGTACTCTGATTTATTAAGCTGTTATGTGCTTAGAGTTTGCCACCCTCATCAGGATTATATCACATCATACTCATCATTCCTAAGAGATTTCAGATGTGGTGGTGTTGTGGCTGTGGCTGTCACACGATTGTTAATTCACTAACCTTACAGCTTACATTTGCAAATTTTTTTTCAAATTTCAGTCCAGTTTTTTTTTAATTACTTGTGATATTTCTAATGGTGATGCCGCAGTAATTCGAAATTTGCGTGGAGATGCCTTAGAAAATCAGGGCCTGCATGTTACACGGAGTTGTTTATAAATTAGGAGATTCAAATTATTAACTGTCATAAGTAACAAGTACAAATTATGACACAACATGAGCAAAGGATCCTGCTCAATCAAGGATAATAATGAATGATAACTGTTAATTACAACTGATAAATGTTGTAGTTAATTACAACTGAGTTATGTTATAGTTCGACTGAAGAGAAAGTGTAATTTTCAGGCCTGAATTCTTATCCCTTAGGGAACTTGCAGTGTGTGGTCCATGTGCACATCATTTTCCCATGCACCACGCACAATTACATTCATAACTAATGATTGTAGACAAGAAAATGTGTGTGGTTTGTGGAAAAATGCTACATGCTTTAAGTTTTTACTGCATAAAGAAATCACCTAAAAGGGACACGATGGTGAAAATTACGCTACTGGGATAACGATGACAGTTTAGTGTAAGATTAGAAGGAAATGAAAAATAAGTGACTAATAGACATCAAACGCTCTGTGACCCAACTAGTCATTTTGAGAAAACATTTTCTAAATGACAATTAGGGCAAAACATACGGTATGTGCTGATTTCTTGCTGAACTTTGTTATTTAACTTTATGAAGGTGTGTAGCTTCACTGTGCCATAGTACATATTTGCTTGAAATTGTCTCTTCCCACTTGTTTTTTAACCACTTCAGGACCACAGTCTTTTCGCCCCTTAAGGACCAGAGCCTTTTTCTCCATTCAGACCACTGCAGCTTTCACGGTTTATTGCTCGCTCATACAACCTACCACCTAAATGAATTTTGGCTCCTTTTCTTGTCACTAATAAAGCTTTCTTTTGGTGCTATTTGATTGCTCCTGCGATTTTTACTTTTTATTATATTAATCAAAAAAGACATGAATTTTGGCAAAAAAATGATTTTTTTTAACTTTCTGTGCTGACATTTTTCAAATAAAGTAAAATTTCTGTATACATGCAGCGCGAAAAATGTGGACAAACATGTTTTTGATAAAAAAAAACCCATTCAGTGTATATTTATTGGTTTGGGTAAAAGTTATAGCGTTTACAAACTATGGTGCAAAAAGTGAATTTTCCCATTTTCAAGCATCTATGACTTTTCTGACCCCCTGTCATGTTTCATGAGGGGCTAGAATTCCAGGATAGTATAAATACCCCCCAAATGACCCCATTTTGGAAAGAAGACATCCCAAAGTATTCACTGAGAGGCATAGTGAGTTCATAGAAGATATTATTTTTTGTCACAAGTAAGCGGAAAATGACACTTTGTGACAAAAAAAAAAAAAAAAAAAAAGTTTCCATTTCTGCTAACTTGCGACAAAAAAAAAATGAAATCTGCCACGGACTCACCATGCCCCTCTCTGAATACCTTGAAGTGTCTACTTTCCAAAATGGGGTCATTTGTGGGGTGTGTTTACTGTCCTGACATTTTGGGGGTGCTAAATTGTAAGCACCCCTGTAAAGCCTAAAGGTGCTCATTGGACTTTGGACCCCTTAGCGCTGTTAGGCTGCAAAAAAGTGCCACACATGTGGTATTGCCATACTCAGTAGAAGTACTATAATGTGTTTTGGGGTGTATTTTTACACATACCCATGCTGGGTGGGAGAAATATCTCTGTAAATGACAATGTTTTCATTTTTTTTACACACAATTGTCCATTTACAGAGTTATTTCTCCCACCCAGCATGGGTATGTGTAAAAATACACCACAAAACACATTATACTACTTCTTCCGAGTACGGCGATACCACATGTGTGGCACTTTTTTGCACCCTAACTGCGCTAAAGGGCCCAAAGTCCAATGAGTACCTTTAGGATTTCACAGGTCATTTTGCGACATTTGGTTTCAAGACTACTCCTCACGGTTTAGGGCCCCTAAAATGCTAGGGCAGTATAGGAACCCCACAAATGACCCCATTTTAGAAAGAAGACACCCCAAGGTATTCCGTTAGGAGTATGGTGAGTTCATAGAAGATTTTATTTTTTGTCACAAGTTAGTGGAAAATGACACTTTGTGAAAAAAACAATAAAAATCAATTTTCCGCTAACTTTTGACAAAAAATAAAATCTTCTATGAACTTACCATACTCCTAACGGAATACCTTGGGGTGTCTTCTTTCTAAAATGGGGTCATTTGTGGGGTTCCTATACTGCCCTGGCATTTTAGGGGCCCTAAACCGTGAGGAGTAGTCTGGAAATCAAATTCCGCAAAATGACCTGTGAAATCCTAAAGATACTCATTGGACTTTGGGCCCTTTAGCGCAGTTAGGGTGCAAAAAAGTGCCACACATGTGGTATCGCCGTACTCGGGAGAAGTAGTACAATGTGTTTTGGGGTGTATTTTTACACATACTCATGCTGGGTGGGAGAAATAACTCTGTAAATGGACAATTGTGTGTAAAAAAATCTAAAGATTGTGATTTACAGAGGTATTTCTCCCACCCAGCATGGGTATGTGTAAAAATACACCCCAAAACACATTATACTACTTCTCCCGAGTACGGCGATACCACATGTGTGGCACTTTTTTGCACCCTAACTGCGCTAAAGGGCCCAAAGTCCAATGAGTACCTTTAGGATTTCACAGGTCATTTTGCGACATTTGGTTTCAAGACTACTCCTCACGGTTTAGGGCCCCTAAAATGCTAGGGCAGTATAGGAACCCCACAAATGACCCCATTTTAGAAAGAAGACACCCCAAGGTATTCCGTTAGGAGTATGGTGAGTTCATAGAAGATTTTATTTTTTGTCACAAGTTAGTGGAAAATGACACTTTGTGAAAAAAACAATAAAAATCAATTTTCCGCTAACTTTTGACAAAAAATAAAATCTTCTATGAACTTACCATACTCCTAAAGGAATACCTTGGGGTGTCTTCTTTCTAAAATGGGGTCATTTGTGGGGTTCCTATACTGCCCTGGCATTTTAGGGGCCCTAAACCGTGAGGAGTAGTCTGGAAATCAAATTCCGCAAAATGACCTGTGAAATCCTAAAGGTACTCATTGGACTTTGGGCCCTTTAGCGCAGTTAGGGTGCAAAAAAGTGCCACACATGTGGTATCGCCGTACTCGGGAGAAGTAGTACAATGTGTTTTGGGGTGCATTTTTACACATACCCATGCTGGGTGGGAGAAATAACTCTGTAAATGGACAATTGTGTGTAAAAAAATCTAAAGATTGTGATTTACAGAGGTATTTCTCCCACCCAGCATGGGTATGTGTAAAAATACACCCCAAAACACATTATACTACTTCTCCCGAGTACGGCGATACCACATGTGTGGCACTTTTTTGCACCCTAACTGCGCTAAAGGGCCCAAAGTCCAATGAGTACCTTTAGGATTTCACAGGTCATTTTGCGACATTTGGTTTCAAGACTACTCCTCACGGTTTAGGGCCCCTAAAATGCTAGGGCAGTATAGGAACCCCACAAATGACCCCATTTTAGAAAGAAGACACCCCAAGGTATTCCGTTAGGAGTATGGTGAGTTCATAGAAGATTTTATTTTTTGTCACAAGTTAGTGGAAAATGACACTTTGTGAAAAAAACAATAAAAATCAATTTTCCGCTAACTTTTGACAAAAAATAAAATCTTCTATGAACTTACCATACTCCTAACGGAATACCTTGGGGTGTCTTCTTTCTAAAATGGGGTCATTTGTGGGGTTCCTATACTGCCCTGGCATTTTAGGGGCCCTAAACCGTGAGGAGTAGTCTGGAAATCAAATTCCGCAAAATGACCTGTGAAATCCTAAAGATACTCATTGGACTTTGGGCCCTTTAGCGCAGTTAGGGTGCAAAAAAAAGCCACACATGTGGTATCGCCGTACTCGGGAGAAGTAGTACAATGTGTTTTGGGGTGTATTTTTACACATACCCATGCTGGGTGGGAGAAATAACTCTGTAAATGGACAATTGTGTGTAAAAAAATCTAAAGATTGTGATTTACAGAGGTATTTCTCCCACCCAGCATGGGTATGTGTAAAAATACACCCCAAAACACATTATACTACTTCTCCCGAGTACGGCGATACCACATGTGTGGCACTTTTTTGCACCCTAACTGCGCTAAAGGGCCCAAAGTCCAATGAGTACCTTTAGGATTTCACAGGTCATTTTGCGACATTTGGTTTCAAGACTACTCCTCACGGTTTAGGGCCCCTAAAATGCTAGGGCAGTATAGGAACCCCACAAATGACCCCATTTTAGAAAGAAGACACCCCAAGGTATTCCGTTAGGAGTATGGTGAGTTCATAGAAGATTTTATTTTTTGTCACAAGTTAGTGGAAAATGACACTTTGTGAAAAAAACAATAAAAATCAATTTTCCGCTAACTTTTGACAAAAAATAAAATCTTCTATGAACTTACCATACTCCTAACGGAATACCTTGGGGTGTCTTCTTTCTAAAATGGGGTCATTTGTGGGGTTCCTATACTGCCCTGGCATTTTAGGGGCCCTAAACCGTGAGGAGTAGTCTGGAAATCAAATTCCGCAAAATGACCTGTGAAATCCTAAAGATACTCATTGGACTTTGGGCCCTTTAGCGCAGTTAGGGTGCAAAAAAGTGCCACACATGTGGTATCGCCGTACTCGGGAGAAGTAGTACAATGTGTTTTGGGGTGTATTTTTACACATACCCATGCTGGGTGGGAGAAATAACTCTGTAAATGGACAATTGTGTGTAAAAAAATCTAAAGATTGTGATTTACAGAGGTATTTCTCCCACCCAGCATGGGTATGTGTAAAAATACACCCCAAAACACATTATACTACTTCTCCCGAGTACGGCGATACCACATGTGTGGCACTTTTTTGCACCCTAACTGCGCTAAGGGGCCCAGAGTCCAATGAGTACCTTTAGGTTTTACAGAGGTGCTCAAAATTTAGCACCCCGCCCACTTGCCAGGACAGTTAACAAACCCCACAAATGACCCCATTTTGGAAAGAATACACGCTAAGGTATTCCATGAGGGCCATGGTGAGTTCATAGAAAATTTTATTTTTTTGTCACAAGTTAGCGGAAAATGACATTTTGTGAAAAAAAAAAAAACACAAAACCACAATTTCTGCTAACTTGTGACAAAAAATAAAACATTCTATGAACTCACCATGCACCTCACGGAATACTTTGGGGTGTCCTCTTTCCAAAATGGCATCATTCGTGGGGTCTGTCCTGGCATTTTAGGGTCTCTGCAATCATTACATGTATGGCCAGTATTAGGAGTTTCTGCTATACTCCTTATATTGGGCATAAGGGTAATGCACTGTGGGCTGAAAGGAAAAATGAACGTCAAACAATCAATCAATGTGGATGAAAAAATATCTGCCAAAAAATTTTGAAAAAAAAAAAAAAAAAAGAGAGGAGGAAGGCGCTTGCCAGGACATAGGAGCTGCCGCCCCAAAAATCCAAACCCATCAGCTCGTATGCCCTGGCAAACCTGATTTATCCATTCACACCGATCGATGTGGATGAACAAATCATTGCCAGAGTTCTTTTTTGATACAAAGTGTTTGCCAAAGCATATGAATCCCCAACACCACTCCTCGGCCCATATGCCTCGGCAAACGTATCTTTTTGACTGCGGAGGAGAAATCTCGTCCTGCAGCGCTGCATGCACCGACTTGTGTGTAAGCTGACAGACGCGCAATGTTCTGTCAGGATGCACCATCAGTACTGCAGCTGGTTAGTCGTTCGCTCAGTCCACCTGGAAGGTTATTGGATGGAAAAAGAGAAAAAAAAATACAAAAAAACCCAAAAAACAAGCAAGCAGCAAAGCAATTACTTCATTAACATTAATAACCTTTGAACTTTTTTAATAAAAAACTTAACATTGCAAACCAAACATTAACTTCTTTGCTTACCTGTTTTTTGTTTTTTTTTGTTTTTTTTTTAACTTACCTCCCGAGGACAAACCTCTCCTCCCCCATGGAACAATGTGCGAAGTGCAAATCGCACAGAGTTGTGGCGAAATACATTACGCAATTTGTCCCAAGTGAAAGGAGAGGTTTCTGGCAGCCCTGTGTATTAGGGTCTCTGGAAACCCGATGTTTGGTTTCACACTGCATATTGACATATCCGGTGGGTCGAGCCCGCCGCACCGTATCGTCCAAAACAGACCTTCAGGCAATACCACAAGAGTAGCATTCGGCCTAGTAATGAACTGCGTCGCCATAGACTAACATGACTTCCGGGCCGATCGATATTGCCACAGAAGCCACGCAGTAACGTAGGCATGCACTAGCATTAAGTCAAGCACTTCCGGCGTAGGGGGGGACCGCAAAGTGTGACTTTTGCTAGGCATTTTGCCCCAACGCATCGCAGCAGTGTGAAATAGCACTGAGAGACCCTTGTGTGCCTACCGCTGTGTGTGGAGTTCCCTACTCTCTAATAGTGTACCTGCTCGTGGTACCTCTCAAAACACTCCCCTAGGCATAGGCCAGGCTGGTCAGGACAGGTGGGACAATAAACAGTGGTGTCACGCCTTATTCCAGCCCTGCTGCAGACACGACAGCGTTTTCTTCGGATTCGTTGACCTGGGGTAGTCGGAATTGGATAGGCGTAATGCCTTCCATGCAGCCGGCTAGTTGCATCTTGGAGTTGGGCCACGGCACCTCCTGGATACAGGAGTTCCATCACGATCTGTTTATTAAATTGAATAAATGATCCAGTTCTCCCAGCCTTACTGTAGAGAACAAAGCTGTTGTAAATTGCCAATTGAATGAGGTAAAAAGACACTTTTTTATACCAGCGTCTTGTTTTTCGGGCAACTAAATAGGGCGCTAACCTCTGGTCATTGAAGTCCACCCCTCCCATGTTAGTATTGTACTCGTGGACGACAAGGGGTTTTTCAATGACCTCAGTTCGCCGTTGAATTTCAACTGTCGTGTCTGCGTGAATGGTGGACAGGAAGTAAACCTCCCTCTTGTCCTTCCATTTCACCGCGAGCAGGTCGTCAGCACACAAGGCGGCCCTCTGCCCCCGTTGAAGTCTGGTGGTGAGGCGTTGGGGGAAGCCCCGGCGACTAGGCCGCACGGTGCCACAGCATTGGATTTTTTCTATTTTTAAGTGCTGAAAGAGGGCCACACTTGTGTAATAATTGTCCACAAAAAGATGGTACCCCTTCTGGAACAAGGGTGACACCAAGTCCCACACAACCTTTCCACTGCTCCCCAGGTAGTCAGGGCATCCGACCGGCTCCAATTTTGAGTCTTTTCCCTCATAGACCCTAAAATAAGATGTATAGCCTGTGGCCCTTTCACAGAGCTTATACAGTTTCACCCCATACCGGGCGCGCTTGTTTGGGATGTACTGTTTGATGCGAAGGCGCCCGGTAAAGCGTATGAGGGACTCGTCTACGCAGATGTCCTGGTCAGGGGTATAAGCATCTGCAAATCTGGATGACAGGTGGTCTATGAGGGGTCGAATTTTGTGGAGCCGGTCAAAAGCAGGGTGGTCACTTCGATGACAGGTTTCGTTGTCATTGAAGTGCAGGAAGCGCAGGATGTTCTCAAATCGTGTCCTGGACATGGCAGCAGAGTACAGGGGAACATGATGTGCTGGGTCCGTAGACCAATAAGACCGCAACACATTCTGCTTTACTAGTCCCGTGTGAAGGAGAAGGCCCAAAAAAATTTTCATTTCGGAAACTTGGACTGGTTTCCACCGAAAAGGCTGGGCAAGGAACTTTTCCGGATTGGCGGTTATATATTGTGTGGCCTTACGGTTGGTCTCTGCCACAATTAAGTCCAAGAGATCCTGGGTGAAGAACAGATAGAAAAAGTCTAGGGCCGATCCTAGATTATCTGTCTCCACCTGGACTCCAGACTGGGCGGTGAAAGGGGGAAGTACGGGTGCGGCGGAATCAGGGGATTGCCAATTTGGGTTTGCCAGCACCTCTGGTAAATTAGGGGTAGTACGGGCCCGTCTTCTTGGTGGCTGCGACTGGGATCTTACTGCACGTGCCACCGAACCAGTTTCAACTTCCATGCTCGCCACTTCACCAGGGTCTACGGAAGTACTGGTGCTAGGTCCAGGAGATGTTGTGCTGCTGGTGCCTGCCCCACCATGAAATCTCAGACCAGCACGAACACCACTCTGCTGCCCTTGAGGCTGATCCTGCGCCACCTGCGGTCCAACAACATGGGGTGTGGTACGCCTGGCTTTAGCCGGGACCTCAACCTCGTCATCACTATCGGTCAGTGAGCCACTGCTCAATTCAGGTTCAAACTCTGACCCGGAAGATTCGTCGAATGAGGCGTCCCAATCGTCCTCATCCGACTGGGCCATGTACCTGAGAACCTCATCATCGGAATACCCCTTTCTTGCCATGGTGGGCTGCTAAATTTAGGGGGTATTCCTCTGAGACTACCCAGAAAAAAAGAGCACCTACCTAGCAAAAGGGAGTATTTGAGAGGTAGAAAGCTGTGGTCACTGAGTTTTGATAAAAAAATAAATCAAAACTGAGGTTTACAGTGCCACAGCTATTGTACGGTGTTTTTTGCAGTGATCAGAAAAAAAATTCTGTCACTGCGGTGGGGCGGGCTGAACGCAAGTGCAGGCGAACGATCAGGCCTGATCGGGCAAACACTGCGTTTTTTTTGTGGATCCTAGTGACCCTAATAGATCTGACTGCGATTAGTAATGATCACTTACAGATACTATATAGTACCAATGTTGATTAGCGACAGTGATGACGCTAATTAGTGACTGTGGTGTAGTGGGCTGAGCACTAACTGACACTTACAAAGGGGCCTAGCTAACTGGCTTAACTGCTAACACTAGTGATACTAAAAAAGTGACAGTTTTCACTGATCACTGTTTTTAGATCACTAGGATAGTGACAGGGGGGTGGTGGTGAGTGGGGAATCAGAGGCAATCAGAAACAATCACAGGACAATCAAAGGCAATCGCAGGCCAATCACAGGGCACTCAATTCACGGGACAATCAAACCCAATCACGGGACAATCAAAGCCAATCACAGGCCAATCAAACCAATCACGGCACAATCAAAGCCAATCACGGGACAATCAAAGCCAATCACAGGCCAATCAAACCAATCACGGCACAATCAAAGCCAATCACAGGCCAATCACAGGCCGATCACGGGACAAAGCCGATCACGGGACAATCAAAGCCAATCACAGGCCAATCAAAGCCAATCACAGGCCAATCAAAGCCAATCACAGGCCAATCACGGGACAATCACGGGACAATCAAATACAATTACAGCACAATGAAATTGAATGTCAGCACAATGAAATTGAATGTCAGCACAATCAAATGCAATTACAGCACAATCAACTACAATGCACTGGGAAGGTGATTGGGGGGGGGGGGGGGGGGGGTCTGAGGGCGATCAGAGGGTGTGGGGGGTTGACTAGGTTTCCGCACGGGGCAGACTGGGTCCTGATCTGGTGGGTGGCAGACACAGGGGGTGACGATAGGAGATCAGTGAGGGATTACAGTGGAGAATATATGTAAACAATGCACTGGGGAGGTTATCAGCAGGGGGGGGGGGGGCTGAGGGCAATCTGAGGGTCTGGGTGGGTGATCAGGTGCCCCCAAGGGACAGTTTAGGGTCTGCTCTGATGGGTGGTGGTGACAAGGGGTGATAGGCAGGTGATAAGCAGGTGATAGACAGGTGATCAGTGGGTAAGGCAGCTGTATACAAACATATACAGTATACAGGGGGGTGGTCTGGGGGGGATCTGAGGGTAGGGGGGGTGATCAGGGGACCCTAGGGGCCAGTTAGGGACCTAACCTAGGGGATAGCGTCCCTAGATAGTGACAGGGAGTGATTGATGGGTTTTTGTGGGGGTGCTTGGGTGCAAACTTTGTTGTGCTGGGGTGAGCAGGGGGGGTTCTGAGGGCTGGGGTGGGCGATCGGGGGGTCTGTGTGGGTGAATATGTGTTTTTTTTTACTTATCCTAATGGCTGCCGTCCTCTCTGATGGTCGCACGACGAGTGACCATCAGCGGAGGAGGCAGCCAGTATAATACACTTTGTTACAATAACAAAGTGTATTATACACTCTGATTGGCCAGATCGCGCACGTTTGAAACCCGCCGGCGCTGCTGATTGGCCGGCGGGTTTCCGAGTATGGTGGGCGGAGCCTATTGCCGGCGGCGATCGCGTCATTGATGACGCGATCGCCGCACAGCCACCGCTGATGCCGCCGCCGCCGATGGGCGTATTGCGGTCGTTTGGGCCCAGCCCTTGCCGCCGCCCATCGGCTTAAGGCGGTCGGCAAGTGGTTAAACATGTTGTTGCACCTGTCTGGTATTTCCTCATTTTCTATCATAATAAGAGAAAGTAACACAATAATCATCAAGGTAAAAATGATGCTATCACTTAAAGGTGTTTTTTTTCATCTTTTACCATGTTGGTTATACTGCTTACAAATCACATTTTTAGGATAGCGTCACTTTATCTGTGTGAATAACATAAATAGGTCCATGATCTGCACTTTACCTAATGGTTGAAAATGTAACTACTAATAAATACATTGAGGAAAACTGGATTATTAAATTAGATTATTTTCGTTTCAAGGGTGTTTATTGAAATTATTGGGTTCACATAAAACACTCAGGCAATTAGATGCCATAAAATAATTCCCACACAGGGGGTGTGTAATATATAGATTACAAACGGTAAAAACATAAGGTTTTTGTTTTAGGAGGTAGGAGAGTGTAAGGAAAGAGGGGTAAAAAGAAAAGGGAGAGGGAAGGGGTAAAGGATGGTCCATGGGTGGAGTAAAAAAAGGGCGCACAGGGATAGTGGACAAAAAGGGCGCCGCCATAGACTGCAATGCAAAATATTGGCTATTCGGCGCCCGACTGGAAAAAAACAGGGCGCCCGAGAAATAGCGGTTAAAGGGATCGTGTTAACAAACGTTTTCGTTTACAGAATAAGGTTTATAACAAATATCGTTTACAAGTTCGTTTTGAGTTTGTGTTATACTTATTTTTTCGTTTTTAAATTTCACTTATATCAGTTTTTACTTTTTATTTAGTTTAAAAATTTCGCTTACAAAAGTATAACAACTAAATTTTCGTTTACACTTCTTTGATCATTTAAAAATTTGTTTTCATATGTATAATGCGTAAATACCGTTTTCAACCTTATTTTATTAGAAATACATCGCTTTTGGTATTAACTTTGTTTTTACACTTACAATGCATTGATTATAGTTACTAAAATATCGCTTTTAATATTACTGTTATTTTAAGGTTGTTTTTACACTTATAATGCGTTAATTATAGTTACAAAAATATCGCTTTTAATGTTACTGTTATTTTAAGATTTCTAATGCTTGTAAGGCTATCTATTGTATTGTATATATTTATATATACTTTTCTCTATTTATAATATTAATGTATACGTGATTTTAAGGCTATTTTAAAGCTATTTATTCTATTACAAATATATAAATTATTTTATTCATTTTATTTGTAGAGAAGTATTTTAAGGATTAAATATATTATTGTTTATATGTGTTTAGGGTGTTTGTGCGGTGGGGATGGTTAGGTTTAGGCATTACCAGGGGGGTCTAGGGGTTAGGGATAGGTACAATGAGGGTTAGGTATAGTTACAGTATAATATACGCAATCAGGGGGTGGTTAGGGTTAGGCACCACCAGGGGGGTGGTTAGGGTTAGGCACCACCAGGGGGGTCTTAGGGTTAGGCACCACCAGGGGGGTCTTAGGGTTAGGCACCACCAGGGGGGTCTTAGGGTTAGGCACCACCAGGGGGGTCTAGAGGTTAGGGATAGGTACAGGGAGGGCTCTGTGTGAGAGTAAGGTTAGGTATAGTTACAACACAATATATGTAATATATACAATTTATTAAATTATATATATTTAAACAAAGAGGGGTCTAGGGGTTAGGGATAGGGATAGGGAGAGATCTGTGTGAGCCTACAGTTTGGTATAATTACAGTAAAATATCTGTAAAACCTACCATTGCATTGCTATGCTTAATACAAGTGTAAATATCGTTTTTGTTATAGACGGTATTTTGCCATTTCATTTCCGTTTATTTAACCTATTTAGCACTAAATTTTCGTTTACAACCCCTTAAAAGAAAAATATGGTTTTGCATTAAAACTTAAAATTTCGGCTATACTGTGCGCCCTTTTTTCCAGGCGCCCTTTTTTGATACACGCCCATGGATGGTAATACCACGTCATGTAAATTAGATTATTTTGATTAAAAAGTACAACTTTGTAGCAATCTTGGGAAAAAATTTGCTCAATTTTTATGCATTTTTGTGCATTGCTGTGCAATAGGAAGATGGTAGCAAGGAAAACAAACTTTACTTGACATTAGAGACGGCCCGAACCTCCGACTTCCGCAAAAAGTTTGGTTTGCGCGAACTTCTGCGAACCGCAATAGACTTCAATGGGGAGGCGAACTTTGAGAACTAGAAACATTTATGCTGGCCACAAAAGTGATGGAAAAGATGTTTCAAGGGGTCTAACACCTGGAGGGGGGCATGGATGAGTGGGATAGACGATAAAAGTCTCGGGGAAAAATCTGAATTTGACACAAAGCAGCGTTTTAAGGGCAGAAATTACATTGCATGCTAAATTGCAGGCCTAAAGTGCTTTAAAACATCTTGCATGTGTATATGTTACGGCCAGAACCCGAAGTTTGGCCACTTCTAGTTCTGGCCAGCCACTTCGGGTTCTGGCCAGTCAATGTGCGAAGTGGCCGCTGCGCGGCGGTCAATGTGAGAAATGGAATGATTCATTAATGTATCTTCTGGCCGCAGTGCAGCGGGCACATTTATCAGAACTTACTTAATTTCAGGAAATGAAGCTGGCGGCAATGTAACAGATGAAGCCGCCGGCTTTTTCTCTGCCTCTCTCTCCTCCCCCACCTCTCTGTCCTTCTCTTATGGGCAGCCGGCGGTGTCCCCCCAGAGTCGTTTGTCGCCCCAGGGAATCCTGCCGTTCTTGCAGAGCAGGTGCTGGCAGAAGCATTGTCTGCAGCCTCCCCGCTCTGCTTCCCTGCCACGACGTGTCCCCGCCGGCTGCCCATAAGAGAGAGAGAGAGGCGGGGGGAGGAGAGAGAGGCAGAGCAAAAGCTGGCGGCTTCATCTGTTACATTGCCGCCGGCTTAATTTCCTGAAATTAACTAAATTGTGATAAATTTGCCTGCTGCGCTGCGGCCAGAAGATATATTAATGTTACAGGAATCCTTTCATTTCTCACATTGGCCGCAGAGCAGCGGCCACTTTGCACATTGGCCGGCCAGAACCCGAAGTGGCCGGCCAGAACTAGAAGTGGCCAATTTCGGGTTCTGGCCGTAACATATACATAAATCAGGGAGTGTAATTAGAGTACTGCTTCATACTGACACACCAAACTCACTTTGTAACGCACCGGAAACAGCTGTTTGTGTAGTGACGGCCGTGCTGGACTGGTGCGCACCATGGCCAGAGTGCAGGCCATGGCGGTTTTCAAGTCCAGTGCTTTAAAACGTCTTGCATGTGTATACATCAATCAGGGAGTGTAATTAGAGTACTGCTTCACAATGACACACCAAACTCACTGTGTAACGCACCGCAAACAGCTGTTTGTGTAGTGACGGCCATGCTGGACCTGGTGTGCACCATGGCCAGAGTGCAGGCCGTGGCGGTTTTCAAGCCCAGTGCTTTAGAACATCTTGCATGTGTATACATCAATCTGGGAGTTTAATTAGTATACTGCTTCACACTGACACACCAAACTCACTGTGTAACGCACCACAAACAGCTGTTTGTGTGGTGACGGCCGTGCTGGACTGGTGTGCACCATGGCCCGAGTGTACGCCATGGCGGTTTTCAAGCCCATATGGTCGCCATGCTGTGGTAGCTCAATGATAGAACAACAGTGACTGTCAGGTAGGTATATGCAGTGATGGGTATTACAGTGTGCACCTATCACACACTAGCGGACAGGCGCAGTGACACTGCGTGCACTCACGTAGGTAGGAGGGTGCACAGTGAACAACAGGTAGGTATATGCAGTGGGTATTACAATGTCCACCAGTCACACACACAGGTAGTAGTCACTGAATGTGCTGGGCCTGGCAGTGGCACACACACAGTATGAATTATCAAGGCTGTCTACGCAACACAAGTGTCAATGGCACACACAGAATTTTTTTTTAATCAGAAGAACAAGATTAGCTCTCAAAAGAGCTGTTGTGGGGTGCTATTTTAGCAATAAGAATCAGCAAGGAGCAAGCTAACAAGCCTACAAGAGCCTAACTAAGCTTTCCCTATGAGAGTCTGCAAAAGCTATGCCTTCACTAATTACTGCAGGCACACAAGTGAGTGAAAAGGCTGACGTTGCCTGCCTTTTATAAGGGGGGGGGGGTCCAGGAGGGAGTGTAGCCTAGATGGCTACAATGTGCCTGCTGACTGTGATGTAGAGGGTCAAAGTTGACCCTCATGATGCACTATGGGGGCAAACGCGAACCACGGAAGTTCCCCGGGAATCGTTCGCCGGCGAACCGTTCGGGCCAGCTCTACTTGACATTAGATAATTCAGACAAACCAAAATATACTACCAGTACACTATACTACCTACACTGGGGGCAGCTATACAGGAGGCCACTACACTAGCTACACTGGGGGCAGCTATACTACCTACACTGGGGGCCACTATACTAGCCACACTGGGAGCAGCTACACTACCTACACTGGGGACCACTATAATAGCTATACTGGGGGCCACTATGCTACCTACACTGGGGGCAGCTATACTAGGGACCACTATACTAGCTATACTGGGGGCCACAATATTACCTACACAGTGGCAGCTATACTGGGGGCCTCTATATAAGCTATACTCTGGGCCACTATACTGGCTGCACTGGGGGCAGCAGTTATACTACCTACATTGGGGCAGCAGCTATACTAGCTACACTGGGGGCAGCAGCTATACTACCTACACTGGGGGAAGCTCTACTACCTACACTGGGGGCAGCTATACTACCTACATTGGGGGCAGCAGCTATACTACCTATAATGGGGCAACTATACTGCCTACACTGGGGGCAACTAGCTACCTATACTGGGGGCAACTATGCTAGCTACCTATACTGGGGGCAACTGTATTACATATACTGTGGCACCTATATTACCTATACAGGGGGCACCTATGCCTGACATTACCCGCCGTGGCGAGCTTAGTATGTCCCACTAGCTCCTTTCCTTTTTTCTAGGGGTGTGGGGGGGGGGGGTGTCTTAAAATACCCAGCACCGGGTGTCAAATACCTTAGGTACGCCACTGGGCTGGAGCCTCTCTTGCCTCTTCCTTGGCCCGGCCCTGCCTGGCTGGGATAGCAGCACCCAAACAGAGCTTAGATTTCAAAGTCTGGAAGTGGCTAAAAATAAAATCTCATAACAAACATTTAATTCAAATGAGAAATCACCTTAAACTCCATACAAATGTTTAATGTTATCTAATCTTTAAACTATGCGGAACATATATACCCTGAGTCTCTGCTAAACATGATGAGTTTGACAAGCTTTCAGTGGAACCGTCATCTAAGGAGGCACAGATGACTCCACAGAGGTAGGAACGACATATTCTAGCACTTAGAATCCGATACAGGTCATTGTTTGCAACCAGTTTCCTGAAAAGTAAATATGATTATTGCCAAAGTTTCTGTGTTACTGCTGTTCCTTCAAATTACAAATCTGGGCTTGAATTTCATCAATGATATTGGAGAAAGTTATAATAACCTCTGAATTATTATAACCTGTGATATGCAAGCTTGTCTTTTTTTCTGCATGTTGTAAAAGGTACAGTTTTCAATCATTCCAGAATTTCAATTCACTTTCAGTGCACAGAATCAAATGTATAATTTCTACAGTGCAGAAGTTTTTATTTGCAGACAGGCAGTAACATTATATCTATATGGTATCTGTAGGCTTTCTGTGGATGGATTATCTTCCAGAACGAACTGTTGGAGGCACCCTGAAAATGCTAATATCTAGATAATGACTATAAAATTAGGAGTAAGTCAATCTTACCACCATCAAAGGACAAATCATATGAGGTACAAATAATGTTTATTGATGCACAAAAGTCTCAGCAGAGCAGAGAGAGAGACTAACAAAGATTGGCTCAATGTAGAGATGATGCTGCACGCTACAGTCTGCTGCCCTGAATCACATGATTAAGTCGGCTTCATGGTAGGGCCGGCCCTGACTGTAATAATAATATACTCCAATGAACGCAGGGAAATCTGTGCCACTCAAAACCTATTATGTTTGTACCTAGACTTTCATTTAACAAATGTATCCATCATGCCCTGATAGACCAAATGCAACTATAATGCCGCCAATCTCCCGTATTACAAGTGCAGTCAAACTACTCCCTAGTATACATAGCATGGTCATTATGGCCCATGTCAAAACTGACCAGAAGAAAGAGATAGGTGCCAAACAACTGAGATGACTTCAGGGAACCCACTTATGTAGTTTAATAAAGAGGAGCTGTAGTGAAAATACTGTTATTAATAAAATTGCTTATTTTTTTACATATTCATTTGTAAATTGTTTAGGCAGCATTTGCCATTTGTTAACTCTTTCCTCACCCCAATTTACACTCTGCAATTTATCAGAGGTGGCAACATCTTTACTGCTGGCAGGTAGTCACTGCGGACATATGTTTACTGATAGTTCTAAAGCCAGTAGAAACTATACCTGGTCTCCCAGAATGCTCAGGAGAGTAGGGTTACATAAAAATATACATCAATGCATATACATAGGAAGTGTTTCTGTTCCTGAAACCTGGAAAATTATCATAAAAGTGGGTAGTCAGAATAATTGACTGCATTCTACTATGTCCCTGCTGTGCCTCTTTAAAGTGGATCTGAGATGAAAAACTAACTATAATAAGTAATTTGTCTATATATCTTATCTAAAGTTTAGATAGTTTACACAGAAAATCTAGCTGCAAACAGCTTCAACAGTTTATGATTATTTATTCCTGTGATACAATGAGAGAGCCATGTTCTGTTTGTCACATTACACACAGGCAAGCTGATCTGCATCTCCAGCCCTCAGCCTGTGAAAACATCACTCCCCTTTCCTCCACCCTCTTCCCCTCTGCCTCTGAAATCTTTGGCTAGTAACACCTCCTCCTCCTCCTCATCCTGCCCAGACTAAGTTCCCATAAGCCCTTGCTACATCGATCTGAGAGTGCCAAGGCATTGGAGAAGCTGTGGGCAAGGCTTGTTTAGTTTGTAGGGAATTAGAGTATTAAAGCAAAACAAAAAAGTTTTTGGTTTGCAGAATGCCCTGTAAACTATATGTAAGGAACACAATTATGCAATGAATAAAAAAAGGCAGCTTCATATTGTTTGCTCTGTCCCTTTACTATAATAAAACTTTTCATAGACACCACACTGAAGACAGTAGATGGAATATACAGATGTTTAGTTTGACATTATTGAAAACCCTGTGCAGGAATGATTAGCTGATTAGAAATTACAAACATTTCTTGTATAACTTTATTTTCTTCCTAATGAAAAAGTAATATTAAAATGAAAGTGGGAGGAAACTCTGATTTCTAAAATCATACAAAAAGAAATTTCTACATTGATTAAAATGTTTATAAAACATTCCCATACATCCAATAAATAACACACATTGCACATTCCGGAGTATGTACCTGTTTGAACCTGCAGCCCCTTAGTGACCTATGAGGGACCAGATTTTTCATCACTTGAGATTTTTCCTGCATTTGTGGTGTAAATTTTATACATTTGTGATTTTGGTGTGGTTGCGTTTTGGGTGCTCAGGATGGAAACTCAGGATGAATAGAAACAAAAGTATAAACCATGGTGCCAGGCTTTGGACACAGGAAAAGGTATTACAGGTACAATACAATTATTGTGAGGGTGCCAAATAATGCACATTTTTTTTAATTAATCGTATATAGAGTTCAAAAGACATCTGAAGTGAGATGTATTTGGAGGCTGCCATATTTATTTCCTTTTAAAGAATACCATTTGCCTGCCTGTTCTGTTGATCTATTTGGCTGCACTAGTGTCTGAATTACACACCTGAAACAAGCATGGGGCTAATCCATTCAGAGTTCAGTCACAAAATCTGATCTGCATGCTTGTTCAGTGTCTATGGCTAAAAGTGTTAAAGGCAGAGGATCAGCAGGGCAGCCAGGCAACTGGTTAAGTTAAAAAGGAAATGCAGCTTTTATGCTCATCATTGGCTGACCAGTTCAGATGGCTGACCAGTTCAGCCATTTGCCTAATGCACATTATGCACTTTTCATAACATCCTCTAAACTTTATATATGCTGTCAGCACATAGTAAAGTTCAATGAATGTAAATCTATAGCATGGTACACAGGTCTGTTACATCAAGATGCAGATCGTGTAGCTTTGTGATGTATGTAGATCATCCCCTACTCCTCCAGTCCCTCCAGTCCTTGGGCATTCACGATCTCGCCCTGTCCTGGCTTTCATCCTACCTCTCCAACCGCTCCTTCACGACCACCTTCAATGAGTCCTCGTCCACCCCCAACCACCTCTCGGTGGGAGTCCCCCAAGGTTCGGTCCTTGGCCCCCTACTGTTCACCCTATACACATCCTCCATTGGCAAGGTTATCTCCTCCATGGGTTTTAACTACCATCTGTATGCAGATGACACCCAGATCTACCTCCACACCCCTGACATATCCACCACTACCATGGACAAGGTCTCCTCCTGCCTATCCGCCATCTCCTCCTGGATGTCTGCTAGGTTCCTGAAACTAAATCTAGACAAAACGGAATTTATGATCTTCCCACCCCGGCCATCCACGAACCTCCCAGACGTGCATGTCACTGTTAACCACACTACCATTCGCCCTACCTCTCAAGCCCGCTGTCTGAGTGTCACCCTGGACTCCGCACTCTCCTTCACTTCCCACATCCAAAACCTCACTAAGTCCTGCAACTTCCACCTTCGTAACATCTGTAAGATTCGCCCTTTCCTGACCTCTGCCACCACCAAACTCCTCATCCATGCCCTCATAATTTCCCGCCTTGACTACTGCAATGCCCTGCTGTCTGGTCTCCCTATGACCCGAACAGCCCCACTGCAGTCCATCATGAATGCGGCAGCCAGAATTATCCACTTCTCCCATCGCTCCACCACGGCAGATCCCCTCCTAGAATCCCTCCACTGGCTTCCTATCCAGCCCAGAATCAGATTCAAGATACTGTGTCTGACCTACAAATCTGTCCACAAAACCTGTCCAACCTACATTTCCGATCTTACTCAGAGGTACACACCTAGCCGCTCACTCTGCTCTTCCAATGAACTTCGCCTAACCGCCCCCCGCATCACCCAGTCCCATGCACGCCTCCAGGACTTCTCAAGAGCTGCTCCAACACTATGGAACTCCCTACCTCCACCCATTAGGGCAGCCCCCTCCTTCAACATCTTCAAGAAAGCCCTCAAAACTCACCTTTTCACTCTGGCCTACTACCCCTCACAAGTGCTCTAAACCTACAGCTGAACTCTGGTCCACTACCATTCGTGTCCTTACCTCTCCCTCTAGATTGTAAGCCTTTGGGCAGGGTCCTCCTCCTTTTGTGTCCTACCTGTGTCCTACCTGATCTGGCACCTCCATTACTGTGAACCCATGCCATGCACTTGCCTAATCTCCATGCTTCATCCAGTGACTGACTAAGCATTACCTTGTACTAATACTGTGCTGTGTGATCTGGTTTTCTTGTATTCCTGTATTGTCATATTGCTGTATGTCACCCCAAAATATTGTCTGTAACCTAAATTAATGTTCAGCGCTGCGTAATATGTTGGCGCTTTATAAATACAATAAATAAATAATAATAATAAATGTGTGGCTTTAATTTTAGTGTTAATTTCATTTTTAACACTTTGTTGTTAGTGCGATTAGTTCTCCTGGTGATGTTGCCTTAAAAGAGAGAAGAGTCCAGTATTATTAAAAAAACAACAACCATGCATGCTCTTAGTACCCCTTTAATTTCCTTTGCAGCTAATATAGAGAGACATATGGTGTTTTCATCCAGCCTTTTTTGCAGCAGAAGCATAAATTTGTAAGTACTAAGTAGTGCACTAACCAGAAAATGACTCTTAACTGATAACACTAAAACTAAATATAGTCATATTTTTTCTGTGTAATGTTCTATCTTGTTAAAGGCAACTTTATACTTTGTATGAGCTTCCTCGAGTATCATCTAGTATTGGATTAAACTGTTAAATCTCTTCAAAATGTTGTCACTTATTGTTATCTGTAGTTTGAGTCATGTCTGTGTAGAACACCAAACTATTATTGTTGTTGGTCTCAGCAACCATTCACGTTGTGTTTGAATGGGAAATGACACCTGGAACTATCCTGACTAGCAGTTTACTGAATTTAGTGCATGGAGAAAACAAAAAAGAAGTGCTCCAATAGTGCATTACATTTTTTTAATGAGGATACGCAATATAAAATTGCACTTACATTTAGGTTTCTTTAAAAGCAGAGTGTAGTGGCCTGCCCACGATCGTAACCCTCTGCCGCGGTCTGGCCAGGACCCGGAGATGCGACGTTGTTTATCCATGTTCCGCTGGCTGCGGTGTCGCCAGGAGAGGTAGGAAAGGGCGTGACCGCTCACATAAATGCCTCTACGTCACTTCCGGTTTCGACGCTTCCTGCGCCTTCATCAGGACCTGATGAAGGCGCAGGAAGCGCCGAAACCGGTAGTGACGTAGAGGCATTTACGTGAGCGGTCACTCCCCCTCCTTCCCCTCCTGGCGACACCGCATCCAGCGGAACATGGATCAACAACGTTGCATCTCCGGGTCCTGGCCAGACCGTGGCAGAGGGTTACAATCGTGGGCAGGCCACTACACGCTGCTTTTAAAGAAACCTAAATGTAAGTGCAATTTTATATTGCGTATCCTCATTCAAAATTTTAATGCACTATTGGAGCGCTTCTTTTTTGTTTTCTCCATGCACTTCAGTACCTGGAATCCACCCAGTAAGAAGCAGCTCCAAAGTGCACCAACTAAAAGGATAACACCTGTCATTTTTTGCATAAGTGACTTTAGCCTAGCTAGTTAGCGCAGGGCATTTTTTCTTTGACTGTTTGTTTACTGAATTTAGTAGCATCCATCCCAATGTTACGTATTGAAATGTTATTACACATGAGCTATCACTAATTCATCACAGGTCGTCGGGTCTAAGGAACATAACAGAAGGGTTCAAAAAAGGTAAGCACAGAGGTGGGCCTGATTCACAAAGCGGTGCTAACAGTTAGCACGCTGGTGAAAAGCCCTTTATCATGCCTAAACTCAGTTTAGGCATGATAAGTTTAAGCACCAACTGCGTTAGCACCGCAATGCACAGCTGATCAAAAGTTTTGCGCTAGCAAAGTCTGGTGCACTTCGCATAGAGTTTAATGGCGCTGCTTTGCGTGCGGGACTTTGCACGCTATCTACACTTATCTAAACTTAGCATGCCTAAACTTATCACACCGAAACTTATCACACCTAAACTTATCACGCCTAAACTGGCTTTTCACCAGTGTGGTGCAATGGTTATCACTCCTGGGGCTCGATTCACAAAGCGGTGCTAACCCAGTTAGAGACTTTAGGGGCTCGATTCACAAAGCGGTGCAAAGTGTTTGCACGCTGGTGAAAAGGCCCTTATCACGCCTAAACTCACTTTAGGCATGATAAGAAGAAACTCGCGCGAAGTTACCGCGTACGCGCGTATGCGCGTAAGTGCGCGCGCAGCACCCGACGCTTCGCGCGAAGCTCCCATTAAGCCCTATGGGACTTTGCGCGCGCGCTCACGCGCGAACGCGCGGTAACTTCGCGCGAAGAGCAGGAAAAAGCGGTGATAACTAAGTGGTGAAAAGGTCATCACGCCTAAAGTCTTTTAGGCGTGATAACTGGGTTATCACCGCTTTGTGAATCAAGCCCTAGGCGTGATAACCATTTTTTATCATGCCTAAACTCAGTTTAGGCATGATAAGTTTAGGCGTGATAAGTTTAGGCATGATAAGTTTAGGCATGATAAGTTTAGGCATGCTAAGTTTAGATAAGTTTAGATCACATGCAAAGTCCCGCACGCAAAGCAGCACCATTAAACTCTATGCAAAGTGCACCAGACTTTGCTAGCGCAAAACTTTTGATCAGCTGTGCACTGCGGTGCTAACCCAGTTGGTGCTTAAACTTATCACGCCTAAAAACTTATCACACCTAAACTTATCGGGCCTGATTCACAAAGCAGTGCTAACAGTTAGCACGCTGGTGAAAAGCCCTTTATCATGCCTAAACTCAGTTTAGGCATGATAAGTTTAGGGACTCGATTCACAAAGCGGTGCTAACCCAGTTAGAGACTTTAGGCATGATAACCATTGCACCACGCTGGTGAAAAGCCAGTTTAGGGGCTTGATTCACAAAGCGGTGCTAACAGTTAGCACGCTGGTGAAAAACCCTTTATCATGCCTAAACTCAGTTTAGGCATGATAAGTTTAGGTGTGATAAGTTTAGGTGTGATAAGTTTAGGCATGATAAGTTTAGGGGCTCGATTCACAAAGCGGTGCTAACCCAGTTAGCATGCCTAAAAGACTTTAGGCATGATAACCATTGCACCATGCTGGTGAAAAGCCAGTTTAGGCGTGATAAGTTTAGGTGTGATAAGTTTAGGTGTGATAAGTTTAGGCATGCTAAGTTTAGATAAGTTTAGATCGCTTGCAAAGTCCCGCACGCAAAGCAGCGCCATTAAACTTTATACGAAGTGCACCAGACTTTGCTAGCGTAAAACTTTTGATCAGCTGTGCACTGCGGTGCTAACGCAGTTGGCGCTTAAACTTAGCATGCCTAAACTTATCACACCTAAACTTATCATGCCTAAACTTATCACACCTAAACTTATCACACCTAAACTTATCATGCCTAAACTGAGTTTAGGCATGATAAAGGGCTTTTCACCAGCGTGCTAACTGTTAGCACCGCTTTGTGAATCAAGCCCTAGGTGTGATAAGTTTAGGCATGCTAAGTTTAAGCGCCAACTGCGTTAGCACCGCAGTGCACAGCTGATCAAAAGTTTTATGCTAGCAAAGACTGGTGCACTTTGTATAAAGTTTAATGCCACTGCTTTGCGTGCGGGACTTTGCAAGCGATCTAAACTTATCTAAACTTAGCATGCCTAAACTTATCACACCTAAACTTATCACGCCTAAACTTATCACGCCTAAACTGGCTTTTCACCAGCGTGGTGCAATGGTTATCATGCCTAAAGTCTCTAACTGGGTTAGCACCGCTTTGTGAATCGAGCCCTAGGAGTGATAAGTTTAGGTGTGATAAGTTTAGGTGTGATAAGTTTAGGCATGCTAAGTTTAGATAAGTGTAGATAGCGTGCAAAGTCCCGCACGCAAAGCAGTGCCATTAAACTCTATGCGAAGTGCACCAGACTTTGCTAGCGCAAAACTTTTGATCAGCTGTGCACTGCGGTGCTAACGCAGTTGGTGCTTAAACTTATGGGCCTCGATTCACAAAGCGGTGATAACCCAGTTATCACGCCTAAAAGACTTTAGGCGTGATGACCTTTTCACCACTGAGTTATCACCGCTTTTTCCTGCTCTTCGCGCGAAGTTACCGCGCGTACGCGCGTGAGCGCGCGCGCGCAAAGTCCCATAGGGTTTAATGGGAGCTTCGCGCGAAGCGTCGGGTGCTGCGCGCGCACTTACGCGCGTACGCGCGTATGCGCGTACGCGCGGTAACTTCGCGCGAGTTTCTTCTTATCACGCCTAAAGTGAGTTTAGGCGTGATAAGGGGCTTTTCACTGGCGTGCAAACACTTTGCACCGCTTTGTGAATCAAGCCCATCATGCCTAAACTTATCACACCTAAACTTATCATGCCTAAACTTATCACACCTAAACTTATCACACCTAAACTTATCATGCCTAAACTGAGTTTAGGCGTGATAAAGGGCTTTTCACCAGCGTGCTAACTGTTAGCACCGCTTTGTGAATCAGGCCCTAGGTGTGATAAGTTTAGGTGTGATAAGTTTGGGCATGATAAGTTTAAGCTCCAACTACGTTAGCACCGCAGTGCACAGCTGATCAAAAGTTTTACGCTAGCAAAGTCTGGTGCACTTCGTATAAAGTTTAATGGCGCTGCTTTGCGTGCGGGACTTTGCAAGCGATCTAAACTTATCTAAACTTAACATGCCTAAACTTATCACACCTAAACTTATCACACCTAAACTTATCATGCCTAAACTGGCTTTTCACCAGCATGGTGCAATGGTTATCACGCCTAAAGTATTTTAGGCATGCTAACTGGGTTAGCACCGCTTTGTGAATCGAGCCCATCATGCCTAAACTTATCACACCTAGGGCTCGATTCACAAAGCGGTGCAAAGTGTTTGCACGCTGGTGAAAAGGCCCTTATCATGCCTAAACTCAGTTTAGGCATGATAAGTTTAGGAGTGATAAGTTTAGGTGTGATAAGTTTAGGCATGATAAGTTTAGGTGTGATAAGTTTAGGCATGCTAAGTTTAAGCGCCAACTGCGTTAGCACCGCAGTGCACAGCTGATCAAAAGTTTTACGCTAGCAAAGACTGGTGCACTTTGTATAAAGTTTAATGGCGCTGCTTTGCGTGCGGGACTTTGCAAGCGATCTAAACTTATCTAAACTTAGCATGCCTAAACTTATCACACCTAAACTTATCACACCTAAACTTATCACGCCTAAACTGGCTTTTCACCAGCATGGTGCAATGGTTATCATGCCTAAAGTCTTTTAGGCATGCTAACTGGGTTAGCACCGCTTTGTGAATCGAGCCCCTAAACTTATCATGCCTAAACAGAGTTTAGGCGTGATAAAGGGCTTTTTACCAGGGTGCTAACTGTTAGCACCGCTTTGTGAATCAGGCCCCTAAAGTCTCTAACTGGGTTAGCACCGCTTTGTGAATCGAGTCCTAGGTGTGATAAGTTTAGGTGTGATAAGTTTTAGGCATGTTAAGTTTAGGTGTGATAAGTTTAGGCATGATAAGTTTAAGCACCAACTGGGTTAGCACCACAGTGCACAGCTGATCAAAAGTTTTGTGCTAGCAAAGTTTGGTGCACTTTGCATAGAGTTTAATGGCGCTGCTTTGCGTGCGGGACTTTGCGTGCGATCTAAACTTATCTAAACTTAGCATGCCTAAACTTATCATGCCTAAACTTATCACGCCTAAACTTATCACGCCTAAACTGGCTTTTCACCAGCGTGGTGCAATGGTTATCACGCCTAACGTCTCTAACTGGGTTAGCACCGCTTTGTGAATCGAGCCCAGGTATGTTCATGCTGGATCCACTTACCTCTGTGAATTGTCCATCCCTATCCTTGCTCTCACAGGTCCCCCTCATCACTCCTTAAAAAAGTGGCCTTTAACTAAAGGCACATTTTCTGACAGGAAGAGGCAGGCTTACAGTGATGTTCTCTCCTATCACCCTCCCATTTCCTTCTCTTCCCCACGCCCACTGAATGGAGTTATGATAAAGGGAACATTGCGACAAGCCTGTCTCTTCCTGTCTGAAAATGTAACTTCAGTCAAATGACACAATTTTCGAGGAGTGATTACAGTATCCGGGGGGAACAATGGTAGAAATAGACAATGCACAGAGATATGTGTACCGAGAATGCACATACCTCCTTGAGTAGCTTTGCCTTAGGCCTGGTTCACTTTAAGCAATGTATACATGCTCAGTTACTGTAGTATGGGACAAACGTTTTTGTTCTTTCTAGATTGAAAGCCTTTGAGCAAGCACTGCTGATCAGCTACAACCAAGTGACCTGTCCTATTTTGTAGAGGTCAGGGGGGCAATGAGTGGAGGGGAGAGGACAATGACAACCAAGAAGAACACCATAGAAGGTTGAGCAATAAAATACAATAGCAACCATTTTTTTTGTCATCGTAATGAATTGCTAAACAGCATTATAGGACATCTTTACTTTTGCCAGTGGCTGGATAGTGTACTGGTTAAGGGCCCTGCCTCTGACACAGGTGACCAGGGTTCGAATCTCAGCTCTTCCTGTTCAGTAAGCTGGCACCTATTCAGCAAGGAGTACTTGGGCAAGACTCCCTAACACTGCTACTGCCTATAGAGTGTGTCCTAGTGGCTGCAGCTCTGGTGCTTTGAGTCCGCCAGGAGAAAAGCGCGACATAAATGTTTTGTGTCTTGTCTTGTCTACCTGATACAATACCCTCTATCATGTATCATGTATTGGGAAATAACACAACTACGTACAGGATTTTATTGTTATGTAGACAACATTTTTTGGAATCTCTGCAACAAGCACTACTTTTCTGACTGACCACATGTAGTCACATAGAAGTGGAAGTAAAAAAAAAGGGAAAATCAACAATACCAAAGCTTTATTTCAAATATGGCCAACATATACAGAACAAATACCGTAAATCTAAAGCAGTGTCTAGAGACAAGACCACTTTAAAGAAGCAGTGGCTCAGTTCTGTATCACATGACTGCTATGTGAAATCTAACCTTAAGCCGAACCTGTGTGAGACTTGACAGTGGCAATTAAAGATTGTCAATGAAATGCTGATTGTCACAGCTTGCAAGCAAATTTAATTCAAATAGAACGTAGCTTGCCTGGGCATAGCAGATGCATTTTGTAAGGAAACGCGGAAAGGCCGCTGTCTCTCGAGGTGAGGCGGCCGTTTCCGCGTCCAGCATGGCGTCACAACGCGGAAAAAACGCCGCATGCCGCATTGGCAGTGCGGCGGAATCCGCATTGGTAACGGCGGAATCCGCATCAGAGGCGGCCCCCGCACTAGATACATTGCATGACAGTACTGGTGTGGCTGGGACTGATAGTCCACCAAGATTCAGACTTACACGCGCGCGAGCACAGAGGCAGAGTTTAAATAACAGTTAGAAGGGAGTCGGCTGACCAGCTGGGTCAGCTGACAAATTCCACTGCTCTCATTGGACCAGCAATTAGGGAGGTCCTGGAAAGGTCCTAGAGTATATATACTGCTGGTTGTTCACTTGCTCTTTGTCTGGCGTGCGATCACACATGTGGGAGCACCCAGATCCGTAGTCAGATCCGCAAGTGTGCCGGGACCAGCTGGAGCTGTAATCCTACACTTAGCTAGATTCTGTTGATAGCTAAAGTACTAGTTTGATTGTGATTATCTGTTATGACTTTTGCCTGCCTTGACTATCCTCCTGAACTCTGATCTTGTACTTAGATATTTCTGATACTCTGTTGCCGAACCCCGGCTCGTTCCTTGACTCTGCTTCTGCCTCCTGATTTTGTACCCCGATATATCTGATACCCCGTTGCTGAACCCTGCCTGTACTTTGACTCCGCCTTTGCCTCCTGATCTTGTACTTTATCTGTCCGTGTGTGTACTACCTGGCTTGTCCGACCTCGAGAACCGACCTTACCGTTAGAGGCGGTTCCTCGCTCTGTTAGCGACCCTTCCTCCTGAGGGTCACTTTCAGACTATCCTTCCTACTGTCAGTCTGACTCCTCCTGTCTTGGAGAGCTCAGGTCTGCGGAAGGAATCTGTGCAGTACTCCTTGCTGCACTGAGGCCTAGTCCTCAAAGTGTTACTGTTACACCAAACACTACACTCTACTCAGGTGAATAGAGGTTAGCTAGTATATCGGATTATCAGTGATACTGCAGATCACGTATAATCTGGTATACATCTGTATTCCCAGTGATTCTGCAGATCACTGGTAATCAGATCCTCTCTGTGCTTCACCGATCGTTACAGAACGCCAGACCAAAAAATGCAAATGGACGCACACACTGACCGTCTGGGCGCACTTGCCACTTCGGTGGAAAACATCAACCAAGTGCTGGGTAGCCACAAGACTATGATTGATGTCTTATCAGGCTCTGTGCGAACTCTCCAGACGTCAGTTGATTCAGTGCGATCCCCTCCTAGTGCTGACATACGTATGCCCGTACCAGATAAATTTTCCGGCCACAAGTCTTACTTCCGGAATTTTAAGAGTAGAGTGTTATCGTACTTCGCGTTGAGACCCCGATCCTCGGGGACTGAGACCCAACGGGTCACCTTTATTAAAACTTTGCTGGCTGGTGACTCCCAGTCATGGGCATACAACCTGCCTCCTACCGATACTGCTCTGACCTCGGTAGAGGAATTCTTTAAGTCCATGGCCGTAATTTATGACGACCCTGAGCTTGCGGCAACCTCTGAGCGGAAGCTCAAACTTTTGCGGCAAGACGGGGGTTCAGTCGAGGATTACGCGGCAGAATTTCGCAGATGGTCAGTCACGGCCAGATTTGATAATTTTGCCCTTCGCGGAATTCGCCCAAAATAATTTAAAGAATTCCTCGTCTGGGTTTTCCCCATTCCAGATTGTAACAGGGAGGTCACCCAAATTCTCCCCTTTTCCAGTTGTCTCGTCCCCATTTCCTGCACTGGAGGATTGGCAGAGGTCACTCAGGGACAATTGGGGAATTGTTAAGGGGAATTTGCAGAAGGCGTTCCAGAGTCAGAAGGGTCAAGCAGATAAGAGACGGTCCGTGGAATGGAAGTTTCAGCCTGGGGATCTAGTCTGGGTGTCCACACGTCACTTGACCCTGAAGCAGCCATCTGCCAAACTGGGTCCCAGGTTTGTGGGCCCATTTTCCGTGACTAAAAAGATTAACAATGTTACGTATACCATTGACCTTCCAACCAGCATGCGGGGGGTGAAGTCCTTCCACGTGTCCCTTCTTAAACCTGCAGTCCAGGTGGGTCCTACTCCTCCTCCTCCCGTGTTGGTAGATACCCAACCCGAATATGAAGTGGAAAAAATATTAGATGCTCGCAAGGTACAAAACTCGGTACAGTACCTCGTACATTGGAAAGGGTATGGCATCGAGGAGAGGCAATGGGTACCTGGGAACCGTATGCATGCGGATGAGTTGGTGAGGGAGTTTCATGCCTTACACCCCGAGAAACCTGGTGGGAGTTGTCCGGAGTCCACTCCTCGGGGGGGGGGGGGGTACTGTAAGGAAACGCGGAAAGGCCGCTGTCTCTCGAGGTGAGGCGGCCGTTTCCGCGTCCAGCATGGCATCACAACGCGGAAAAAACGCTGCATGCCGCATTGGCAGTGCGGCGGAATCCGCATTGGTAACGGCGGAATCCGCATCAGAGGCGGCCCCCGCACTAGATACATTGCATGACAGTACTGGTATGGCTGGGACTGATAGTCCACCAAGATTCAGACTTACACGCGCGCAAGCACAGAGGCAGAGTTTAAATAGCACTTAGAAGGGAGTCGGCTGACCAGCTGGGTCAGCTGACAAATTTCACTGCTCTCATTGGACCAGCAATTAGGGAGGTCCTGGAAAGGTCCTAGAGTATATATACTGCTGGTTGTTCACTTGCTCTTTGTCTGGCGTGCGATCACACATGTGGGAGCACCCAGATCCGTAGTCAGATCCGCAAGTGTGCCGGGACCAGCTGGAGCTGTAATCCTACACTTAGCTAGATTCTGTTGATAGCTAAAGTACTAGTTTGATTGTGATTATCTGTTATGACTTTTGCCTGCCTTGACTATCCTCCTGAACTCTGATCTTGTACTTCGATATTTCTGATACTCTGTTGCCGAACCCCGGCTCGTTCCTTGACTCTGCTTCTGCCTCCTGATTTTGTACCCCGATATATCTGATACCCCGTTGCTGAACCCTGCCTGTACTTTGACTCCGCCTTTGCCTCCTGATCTTGTACTTTATCTGTCCGTGTGTGTACTACCTGGCTTGTCCGACCTCGAGAACCGACCTTACCGTTAGAGGCGGTTCCTCGCTCTGTTAGCGACCCTTCCTCCTGAGGGTCACTTTCAGACTATCCTTCCTACTGTCAGTCTGACTCCTCCTGTCTTGGAGAGCTCAGGTCTACGGAAGGAATCTGTGCAGTACTCCTTGCTGCACTGAGGCCTAGTCCTCAAAGTGTTACTGTTACACCAAACACTACACTCTACTCAGGTGAATAGAGGTTAGCTAGTATATCGGATTATCAGTGATACTGCAGATCACGTATAATCTGGTATACATCTGTATTCCCAGTGATTCTGCAGATCACTGGTAATCAGATCCTCTCTGTGCTTCACCGATCGTTACACATTTCCTGCAGATTTGAATTGATCCATTTCCAAGCTCTGTACAAGGCTGCAGGTGCCTTTAGTTTTCAAGTATAGTGGATTACGACTTGCAGCCATGACAGTAGTACCCGGTGAATGGAATGCCCAAATGGAATGCCCAAAGCTCTCTTCGCATGAACTATGAATGATCAATTTATTTCAAGACAAAACAAATTACCACTTCCTATTCAGGTGCAATACTAAAGCCTCATACACACATTAGCTCAGGCGTGGCCATTGCGTAGATCGTGATCTACAGGTAGATTGCTAAGGACTAGTGTTGGGCGAACATCTAGATGTTCGGGTTCGCGAACGTTCGCCGAACATCGCCGCGATGTTCGGGTGTTCGTGCCGAACTCCGAACATAATGGAAGTCAATGGGGACCCGAACTTTCGTGCTTTGTAAAGCTTCCTTACATGCTACATACCCCAAATTAGCAGGGTATGTGCACCTTGGGAGTGGGTACAAGAGAAATTTTTTTTTTTAAAAAGAGCTTATAGTTTTTGAGAAAATTGATTGTAAAGTTTCAAAGGAAAAACTGTCTTTTAAATGTGGAAAATGTCATGTTTCTTTGCACAGGCAACATGCTTTTTTTCGCCATGCAGTCATAAATGTAATACAGAGAAGAGGTTCCAGGAAAAGGGACCGGTAACGCTAACCCAGCACCAGCAGCAGCACACGTGATGGAACAGGAGGAGGCGCAGGAGGAGAAGGCCACGCTTTAAGACACAACATCCCAGGCCTTGCATGAGGACAAGAAGCGTGCGGATAGCATGCTTTGTACCGCCATGCAGTCATAAATGTAATAAAGATAAGAGGTTCCATAAACAGGGACCGGCAACGCTAACCCAGCAGCAGCAGCAGCACACGTGATGGAACAGGAGGAGGCGCAGGAGGAGAAGGCCACGCTTTGTGAGACACAACAACCCAGGCCTTGCATGAGGACAAGAAGCGTGCGGATAGCATGCTTTGTACCGCCATGTAGTCATAAATGTAATAAAGATAAGAGGTTCCATAAACAGGGACCGGCAACGCTAACCCAGCAGCAGCAGCAGCAGCACACGTGATGGAACAGGAGGAGGCGCAGGAGGAGAAGGCCACGCTTTGAGACACAACAACCCAGGCCTTGCATGAGGACAAGAAGCGTGCGGATAGCATGCTTTGTACCGCCATGCAGTCATAAATGTAATAAAGATAAGAGGTTCCATAAACAGGGACCGGCAACGCTAACCCAGCAGCAGCAGCAGCACACGTGATGGAACAGGAGCAGGCGCAGGAGGAGAAGGCCATGCTTTTTGAGACACAACAACCCAGGCCTTGCATGAGGACAAAAAGCGTGCGGATATAGCAGCAATGCTTTTTGCCGCCATGCAGTGATAAATGTAATACAGATGAGAGGTTCAATAAACAGGGACCGGAAACGCTAAACCATCCCAGATGTTCATTGGTCATGTTACTTGGTTGGGGTCCTGGAGTGTTGCGTAGTCATTTCCAATCCAGGATTGATTCATTTTAATTTGAGTTAGACGGTCTGCATTTTCTGTGGAGAGGCGGATACGCCGATCTGTGACGATGCCTCCGGCAGCACTGAAACAGCGTTCCGACATAACGCTGGCTGCCGGGCAAGTCAGCACCTCTATTGCGTACATTGCCAGTTCGTGCCAGGTGTCTAGCTTCGATACCCAATAGTTGAAGGGTGCAGATGGATTGTTCGACACAGCTACGCCATCTGACATGTAGTCCTTGACCATCTTCTCCAGGCGATCGGTGTTGGAGGTGGATCTGCACGCTTGCTGTTCAGTGGGCTGCTGCTGCATGGGTGTCAGAAAATTTTCCCACTCCAAGGACACTGCCGATACCATTCCCTTTTGGGCACTAGCTGCGGCTTGCGTTGTTTGCTGCCCTCCTGGTCGTCCTGGGTTTGTGGAAGTCAGTCTGTCGGCGTACAACTGGCTAGAGGAGGGGGAGGATGTCAATCTCCTCTCTAAAGTCTCCACAAGGGCCTGCTGGTATTCTTCCATTTTGACCTGTCTGACTCTTTCTTCAAGCAGTTTTGGAACATTGTGTTTGTACCGTGGATCCAGAAGGGTATAAACCCAGTAATTGGTGTTGTCCAGAATGCGCACAATGCGTGGGTCGCGTTCAATGCAGTCTAGCATGAATTGAGCCATGTGTGCCAGAGTCCTACCAGAATCCTCATCATCCTCTTGTGAGCGTTGTGATAGTTGTTGTGATGCATCATAGTCGACACCTTCCTCCTGGTCTGCTGACCATTCGCGCTGAATTGTGGAAGTCCAACGTGCACCGCTCTGGCCCTCGTCAGTGGTGGCATGAAATTCCTGCTCCAACTCCAGCTGTTCCTCCTCCTCTTCTTCGTCATAGCTGCTGGGGCCAGCGTTTCCTGAGGCGGATGGCCTGATGTTGGTACCACGCTGATCGTTTTCTCCTTCAGATTCCCCCAGTTGCATCATGACAGCTGTTTCCTTGATTTTCAACATTGAACTCTTCAGTAAACACAGCAGTGGTATGGTAATGCTGACTGAAGAGTTGTCACTGCTCACAAGCAACGTGGATTGCTCAAAATTTTGGAGGACTTGGCAGAGGTCCAACATGTTGGCCCAATCGGATCCACAGAAGCTTGGCAGCTGTCCGGATGCACCTCGGTACTGCGCTGTCATGTACTGGACCACTGCACTCTTCTGCTCACAAAAGCGGGCTAGCATGTGCAGCGTAGAATTCCAGCGCGTAGGGACATCACACAGCAAGCGATGGTGGGGGAGATTGAAGCGCTCCTGCATCTTGGTGAGTGCCCCCGAAGCAGTACTGGAATTTCTACAATGTTTGGCCACTCGACGCACCTTCAACAGAAGATCGGCCACGCCTGGGTATGTCCTCAGGAACCGCTGAACTACTAGGTTCATCACGTGCGCCAGGCAAGGGATGTGTGTCAGCTTAGCCAACCTTAAAGCGCGAATGAGATTACTCCCATTATCACACACAACCATGCCCGGTTTCAGGTCCAGCGGTGCCAGCCACAAATCCGTCTGTTCCTTTATTCCCCTCCAAATTTCCTCCCCTGTGTGCTGCTTATCCCCAAGGCAGATCAACTTCAGCAACGCTTGCTGACGCATGCCAACAGCTGTGCTGCACTGCTTCCACGATCCTACTGCTGCTGGTGCTGGGTTAGCGTTTCCGGATGAGGTACAGCTTTGAGATGCGTTGGAGGAGAAGGAGTCAGAGAGGTAGGTGCTGCTGTTGTTATCCAGTGGGAGGGACGGCGGTGCAGCTCTTTGCGGCGTGGGCAACACCCGCGCCGTAGCAGGTGAGGAATTGCTGCCAGGCTCCACAAGGTTCACGCAGTGCGCGGTAAGGGAGATGTATCAACCCTGGCCGAACGCACTCGTCCAGGTGTCAGTGGTGAGGTGAACCTTGCAGGCAACGGCATTCTTCAAGCTTCGGGTTATTTTGCTGACCACGTGCTCATGCAACTCAGGCACTGCAGAGCGCGCAAAGTGGTAGCGGCTGGGAACCACGTAACGTGGGATGGCCACTGACATCATGCCCTTGAAGCTGTTTGTCTCCACCACTCGATATGGCAGCATTTCGCAGGCCAGAAGCTTGGCTATGCTGGCTGTTACTGCCACGGCCCGGGGGTCATTTGCTGGCAATTTCCTCTTGCGCTCAAACATCTCCGACACAGACAACTGAACTGTAGCGCTGCACACGGAAGGGCTGTTGGTTGTTGTGTTTGATGAACACTGGGAGACCTCAAGAGCACTACACCGGAAAGTGACAGTGTCAGCGTCGTCTGATGTTTGTGAATGTTGTGAACCACGCAATGGCTGGGCTAGTGTTGGGCGAACAGTGTTCGCCACTGTTCGGGTTCTGCAGAACATCACCCTGTTCGGGTGATGTTCGAGTTCGGCCGAACACCTGATGGTGCTCAGCCAAACCGTTCGGCCATATGGCTGTGATTGGCCGAATGGGTCACGTGGTTCGGACCCGAACGCGCTCTGATTGGCCGAACGGTCATGTGGTTCGGGTGAATAAATACCCGAACCACGTCATATCTCCGCCATTTCTCTGTGGGTTTAGCTTTGGGTAGGCAGGCAGGGTAGTTTGCTCTCCAGCCACGCTAGCCAGGGTCCCCCCCAGTCATTGTGTGTCACTGCTGGGAACAGTAGTACACCGCTCGCTCAGCCACACTATATATAGCATTGTTTACTGCCACTGTGTACTTCGCTCAGCCACGCTATATATAGCATTGTGTTTACTGCCACTCTGTGTACACCGCTCAGCCAGACTATATAGCATTGTGTGTACTGCCACTCTGTGTACACTGCTCAGCCAGACTATATAGCATTGTTTACTGCCACTCTGTGTACATGGCTCAGCCAGACTATATAGCATTGTGTGTACTGCCACTCTGTGTACACCGCTCAGCCAGACTATATAGCATTGTGTGTACTGCCACTCTGTGTACACGGCTCAGCCAGACTATATAGCATTGTTTACTGCCACTCTGTGTACACCGCTCAGCCAGACTATATAGCATTGTTTACTGCCACTCTGTGTACACCGCTCAGCCAGACTATATAGCATTGTTTACTGCCACTCTGTGTACACGGCTCAGCCAGACTATATAGCATTGTTTACTGCCACTCTGTGTACACGGCTCAGCCAGACTATATAGCATTGTTTACTGCCACTCTGTGTACACCGCTCAGCCAGACTATATAGCATTGTTTACTGCCACTCTGTGTACACGGCTCAGCCAGACTATATAGCATTGTTTACTGCCACTCTGTGTACACGGCTCAGCCACACTATATAGCATTGTTTACTGCCACTCTGTGTACACCGCTCAGCCAGACTATATAGCATTGTGTGTACTGCCACTCTGTGTACACCGCTCAGCCAGACTATATAGCATTGTGTGTACTGCCACTCTGTGTACACCGCTCAGCCAGACTATATAGCATTGTGTTTACTGCCACTCTGTGTACACCGCTCAGCCACACTATATAGCATTGCGTACTCTGCCAGTCAGTGTGTATATTGCTGGGATCAGTAATACTCCACTCACCGCCAACCACTATATGAGCTCACCATGAGTTCCTCAGAGACCTCCGCTGTGAGCAGCACTCCCAACAACAGCAACAGCCAACGCCCCACGCAAGCTATAACATCCACCCCAGCAGCCAGTGGTCAGCAGCAGCCCTCCCCGGAGGAGAATGTTGTGTCCATTGGTCCGTCGCCAGAGCGATTAATGAGGGCTGCCATTGAGGAGATGATGGGGTCTGATGTGGAGGAGGAGGTCTGGCTCAGGCCAGCATCCCAAGTTAATGTTGAGGACGATGAGGGGTCTGTGTCTGGGGATGTTGGGGTGGCAGAGGTGGTGGGTGGGTCAGACTCAGGAGAAGAGTTGTATGATGAGGATGATGATCAGGACCATCTGTATGTGCCTCAGAGTCCGACCCCGGAAAACATGTTGTATCGTGTGTTTAGGTACTAAAATCTGCATCCCAGTAGTGTTGGGCGAACAGTGTTCGCCACTGTTCGGGTTCTGCAGAACATCACCCCGTTCGGGGTGACTATATAGCAGACTATATAGCATTGTGTTTACTGCCACTCTGTCCATCACGTGTGCTGCTGCTGCTGCTGCTGGGTTAGCGTTGCCGGTCCCTGTTTATGGAACCTCTTATCTTTATTACATTTATGACTGCATGGCGGTACAAAGCATGCTATCCGCACGCCTTTTGTCCTCATGCAAGGCCTGGGTTGTTGTGTCTCAAAAAGCGTGGCCTTCTCCTCCTGCGCCTCCTCCTGTTCCATCACGTCTGCTGCCTCTGCTGCTGGGTTAGCATTGCCGGTGACGGTCCCTGTTTATGGAACCTCTTATCTTTATTACATTTATGACTGCATGGCGGTACAAAGCATGCTATCCGCACGCTTCTTGTCCTCATGCAAGGCCTGGGTTCTTGTGTCTCAAAAAGCGTGGCCTTCTCCTCCTGTGCCTCCTCCTGTTCCATCACGTCTGCTGCTGCTGCTGATGCTGCTGGGTTAGCGTTGCCGGTTATGGTCCCTGTTTATGGAACCTCTTATCTTTATTACATTTATGACTGCATGGCGGTAAAAAGCATGCTATCCGCACGCTTCTTGTCCTCATGCAAGGCCTGGGTTGTTGTGTCTCACAAAGCGTGGCCTTCTCCTCCTGCGCCTCCTCCTGCTCCATCACGTCTGCTGCTGCTGGGTTAGCGTTGCCGCGTGGTCCCTGTTTATTGAACCACTTATCTTTATTACATTTATGACTGCATGGCGGTAAAAAGCATGCTATGCGCACGCTTCTTGTCCTCATGCAAGGCCTGGGTTGTTGTGTCTCAAAGCGTGGCCTTCTCCTCCTGCACCTCCTCCTGTTCCATCACGTCTGCTGCTGCTGGGTTAGCGTTGCCGGCGCGTGGTCCCTGTTTATTGAACCTCTTATCTTTATTACATTTATGACTGCATGGCGGTACAAAGCATGCTATCCGCACACTTCTTGTCCTCATGCAAGGCCTGGGTTGTTGTGTCTCACAAAGCGTGGCCTTCTCCTCCTGCGCCTCCTCCTCCTGTTCCATCACGTGTGCTGCTGCTGGTGCTGGGTTAGCGTTACCGGTCCCTTTTCCTGGAACCTCTTCTCTGTATTACATTTATGACTGCATGGCGACAAAAAGCATGTTACCTGTGCAAAGAAACATGACATTTTCCACATTTAAAAGACAGTTTTTCCTTTGAAACCTTACAATCAATTTTCTCAAAAACTATAAGCTCTTTTTCAAATATTTTTTTCCCTCTTGTACCCACTCTCAAGGTGCACATACCCTGCTAATTTGGGGTATGTAGCATGTAAGGAAGCTTTACAAAGCACGAAAGTTCGGGTCCCCATTGACTTCCATTATGTTCGGAGTTCGGCGCGAACACCCGAACATCGCGGCGATGTTCGGCGAACGTTCGCGAACCCGAACATCTAGGTGTTCGCCCAACACTAGGCTGGGCTACTGCTGCTGCTGAGGCGGGTCTGGTGGTGAGTCTGGTGAACCCAAGGGAGGCAGTGTTGCTGGTACCCTGTCCTGCCGCGTTTGCCCACAGAGTGGGATGTTTGGATAGCATGTGGCGGCTCATGCTGGTGGTGGAGAGGTTGTTAATACTTTCCCCCCTGCTCAGGCGGGTCTTGCACACCTTGCAAATCGCCATGGTAACATCCTCAGTGCAGTCTTCAAAGAAAGCCCAGACTTTGGAGCACCTGCCTTGCTGGCGATTTCTGTTTGCTCCTCTTTTGCCTCTCACTTGAACTTCCACGCTTGTGGTGCCTGAAATTGCACGCCGCCTACCTTGTGGCACAAGGCGAACTCGTGCAGCAGTGGGTTTTTCAACAGACTCATCTGTGCTGCTGCTACGACGGCGATGTTCTCGTTCACAAACAAAATCTGGGTCTATGTCCACATTGTCCATACCCTCCTCTTCCATCTCCTCAAACTCGTCATATGTCATTGTGGGGGGCCGCCGCCGTGGAGTAGAGCTCCCCAGAACAACCTCTGCGCAGCTCACTCCAACGTCGTCTTCCAGAGCTTCTCGGCCGACCTCCTGCAATTGCAACCCCTCCTGCCCAACTTGCTCTGGGATTTGGGTTTCAAAGTCCTCGGACTCGCCTTGTATTTCAGTGCCCGGTGCATTTCCCACAGTTAATGGTTGTGAATCCGGGCACAACATTTCTGGCTGTTCCTCCATTGACCTTTCAAAGGTGGAAGTTTGTTGGCCTGGGAATAGCTCCTGCGAATACCCCATTGTGTCCTGAGGTAATTCATCGGACTGGTTATCTGGCAGTTGTGTGCGTGGTGTTGCTGCCGGTTGTGTCAGCTTTGTGCCCACTGGCTCCTTGTAACTGGCTGAGGACTCGGACCTCGTGCGTGATGTGCTGGTGCTGCTTAACCCACTGCTGGACGCTTGAGAGGTCATCCAAGTAATTATCTGGTCCTGTTCTTTTGGATCTGTGAGGGTTGTTGTCCTGGACAACATGGGCGGTATTGAGTGGGTTTTCTTGGGTGCTCCCCTGTGGCCTGTACGTGAACCGTCAGGGGAAACACCTCTTCCCTTGCCCCTCCCTCCAGGGGCAAACGCAGGATTTTTAAGGGGGGGGTTCCTGAAAGGTCCAGAAGCACGTATGTCCCGAGTGCTTCCGAATACAGGTGGCTCCATACTGCCCATGCACAAAAGTGCGCTGGCGTATTACGGAGCTGCCTATCTTTGGAAGTACTCAAGGACACTAGTGTTTCTGAGGGCTTCTGGTAGCAGCAAATGTGAAAGGGGTACAGAGCTGGAACAACTCCCTAAGAGAGGAACAGGAGATAGACTTAGTTTGGACAATTCAGTGGAATATGCTACATAGTTTCACATAGCGCAAGCGATACCCATATGATGCAGGGATATATGCATCTGCGGAAGATGTCGGCGCTACATAAATACTAAATAATAATATTTTGCCTCACCAGGATTGCACTTTTATTTAGCTTTCCTGTAAGACAAGAACACACAGTCAGCTCTAGGGGAAGAGGGAAACAAAGGTGAATGAAGGAGGCTGGTGCACACCAAGAGTGCTTCTGAGCGTTTTTCAAATCAACAGTGATTTGAAAAGCGCTTGGCTAATGTTACCCTATGTGGGTGTTCCCACAGCAGCGTTGTGATTTTTTCAAAATCGCAGGTATACTGCATGTAGCATGTTTTTGAGCAATTCATTCAAAAATCGCTCTGAAAATCACTTCACAAAATCACACTCACAAATTGCTAGCGATTGCTATTGTCATTTTGGCGTTGCACTAGCCCAGAGAGAGGAGTGGAGAAATTGAGAATAGCCTGAGATGGAGCAGAGAACTTATCTGTATTGAAGTCCCACATCACACAGGCTACTTGCCTGTAATCGGACTCCTGTCCCTGTCAGTCTCTCACACAAGTCAGAAAGAAGCCCTCCTGGAGTCTAGGGACTGTCAAAAACTTTTCAGCTTGTTATCCACACCTTATCCACACATGCAGTCATTATAACAATGGGGAGAGACCAGACAGATGTTTGCCCACAGACCCTGAGTCCAGGCAAGCTCTGCATCATGCCGTGTATATTTACCAGCTTGCCTGTACTCTAATTTCATCATGTCTGACACTTCTGTGCTGTGGAGAGTCCAGGACTCCATAATCAACATTCTCTCACTGCAGGCTGCATCTTCTTGTGAGGGTTGTGAGGGAAGCTCGGCTGCCTCTCTCATTCTATTAGCTGGAGGGAAGCACCAGAAGTAAGAAGGGAGGGAGAATGAGGCTGTTTATATTATGCGGGCTTCCCTGGCTGAATACACAGCTCAGTGCAGGGGGGAGGTTCCAGACACCCGGAATAGCCCCCTGAGTTCGCCAGTGCCCTCTTTCACCGGATTTCTTCCTCATTTCACTTATCCTTAAAGTACACGCTGACTGGCAGTACAGTGGCAGTACAGAAATGCTATACAGTGGTGGGTGAACGGTGTACCACTATTGCCAGCAGCGACACAGAGCACAATGCTATACAGTGGCGGGTGAGCGGTGTACTACTGTTCCCAGCAGACACAGAGTGGCAGTAAACAATGCTATATAGTCTGGCTGAGCGGTGTACACAGAGTGGCAGTACACACAATGCTATATAGTCTGGCTGAGCGGTGTACACAGAGTGGCAGTACACACAATGCTATATAGTGTGGCTGAGCCGTGTACACAGAGTGGCAGTACACACAATGCTATATAGTGTGGCTGAGCCGTGTACACAGAGTGGTAGTACACACAATGCTATATAGTCTGGCTGAGCGGTGTACACAGAGTGGCAGTAAACAATGCTATATAGTGTGGCTGAGCCATGTACACAGAGTGGCAGTAAACAATGCTATATAGTCTGGCTGAGCGGTGTACACAGAGTGGCAGTAAACAATGCTATATAGTGTGGCTGAGCCGTGTACACAGAGTGGCAGTAAACAATGCTATATAGTCTGGCTGAGCGGTGTACACAGAGTGGCAGTACACACAATGCTATATAGTCTGGCTGAGCGGTGTACACAGAGTGGCAGTACACACAATGCTATATAGTCTGGCTGAGCGGTGTACACAGAGTGGCAGTACACACAATGCTATATAGTCTGGCTGAGCGGTGTACACAAAGTGGCAGTACACACAATGCTATATAGTCTGGCTGAGCGGTGTACACAGAGTGGCAGTAAACAATGCTATATAGTCTGGCTGAGCGGTGTACACAGAGTGGCAGTACACACAATGCTATATAGTCTGGCTGAGCGGTGTACACAGAGTGGCAGTACACACAATGCTATATAGTCTGGCTGAGCGGTGTACACAGAGTGGCAGTAAACAATGCTATATAGTGTGGCTGAGCCGTGTACACAGAGTGGCAGTAAACAATGCTATATAGTCTGGCTGAGCGGTGTACACAGAGTGGCAGTACACACAATGCTATATAGTCTGGCTGAGCAGTGTACACAGAGTGGCAGTACACACAATGCTATATAGTCTGGCTGAGCGGTGTACACAGAGTGGCAGTACACACAATGCTATGTAGTCTGGCTGAGCGGTGTACACAGAGTGGCAGTACACACAATGCTATATAGTCTGGCTGAGCGGTGTACACAGAGTGGCAGTAAACAATGCTTTATAGTCTGGCTGAGCGGTGTACACAGAGTGGCAGTAAACAATGCTATATAGTGTGGCTGAGCGGTGTACACAGAGTGGCAGTAAACAATGCTATATAGTCTGGCTGAGCGAGGTACACAGTGGCAGTACACACAATGCTATATAGTCTGGCTGAGCCGTGTACACAGAGTGGCAGTAAACAATGCTATATATAGTGTGGCTGAGCGAGGTACACAGTGGCAGTAAACAATGCTATATATAGTGTGGCTGAGCGAGTGGTGTACTACTGTTCCCAGCAGCGACACACAATGACTGGGGGGACCCTGGCTAGCGTGGCTGGAGAGCGAACTACCCTGCCTGCCTACCCAAAGCTAAACCCACAGAGAAATGGCGGAGATATGACGTGGTTCGGGTATTTATTTACCCGAACCACGTGACTGTTCGGCCAATCAGAGCGCGTTCGGGTCCGAACCACGTGACCCATTCGGCCAATCACAGCGCTAGCCGAACGTTCGGGGAACGTTCGGCCATGCGCTCTTAGTTCGGCCATATGGCCGAACAGTTTGGCCGAGCACCATCAGGTGTTCGGCCGCACTCGAACATCACCCGAACAGGGTGATGTTCTGCAGAACCCGAACAGTGGCCAACACTACTAAGGACTTCTGAGTAGATCCAACGCCATCTGCCATGAGAGATCTGCTTGTGCTGCATGTAGGTAAATTCTACCTTTTTGAAATAGCTTGCAATCTGAATGTGCATGAGAACCTCTGCACTAGATGAAACATGGCCGAGGTGGACATTTGGTGCCACCTTGCCTGAGAATCTAGCAAGAGGGGGCCATGCAATAAATGGAAGAAGGACTGATTCTCATGGGGGGCTGCACAGGGTGTGGGTTTGTGTAGCACATATGAATCCTGTTACAAGAGAGAAGCTACTGCCCTTGAGAGAGGCTTTATTGGAGGGAAAAGGAACAGGAGGATACTTCACCTGGTAGAACAACTGCTGTACATAGTAGCAATGCTGCACTAACAATGAGGAACATCATAACACAAATGGCCTAGGAGAGCAAAAAGCATACGTACATTAGGGCAGCACGGTGGCGTAGTGGTTAGCTCTCTCGCCTTGCAGCGCTGGGTCCCTGGTTCGAATCCCAGCCAGGGCACTATCTGCAAAGAGTTTGTATGTTCTCTCCGTGTCTGCGTGGGTTTCCTCTGGGCACTCCGGTTTCCTCCCACATTCCAAAAATATACAGATAAGTTAATTGGCTCCCCCTAAAATTGGCCCTAGACTATGATACACGCACTACATAATATAGACATATGGCAATGGTAGGGATTAGATTGTGAGCTCCTTTGAGGGACAGTTAGTGACAAGACAATATATATATACAATGTACAGCGCTGCGTAATATGTCGGCGCCATATAAATACTAAATAATAATAATAATAATAATCTACCACATTTCTTTGTTTTGTTGAAGGAAGTGTATGGTTAAGGGAACAAAATGTTTTCACTCAACTTCAGATGCAAGTGAGTCGGAAAATCTGGGCTTTGAACTTAACCTCTTCCCCTTTTCTTCTCTGCAGAGAACATTCCAGACCCTTGTGGGCTGAATAGCTCTAGGGCAGGAGAAGAGGTGAAGGAGTCCTCCTGTGAAGCACAACCTTTGGATGTGAATGCATAGTCCACAATGGGAAATCTTCCCAGCAAAACACTGACATGAGTAAGAACAATGTTATCCTGCTCCCTGTCACTTAGCCACACTACTTCTAGCCAATGGAAAAACAAGTGTGCCATTATTGTGTGTAGCTAGCTTGATATGTATATAAACAAACAAAATGAACTAGGTTAGCTAGGTTTCTGATTTAGTAATATAACAAAGGCAACTAATGACAAATAATTCTAAAACCGATGTATATGATGTTGTTCTTTGATGCCTTAGGGTAAATAGTTCAGCTGCTTACGCTAGCAAAATTTTAGCTGTGCATGTGGACTACGCAAGAAAATAATCTGACATATTTTAAATAATTGAGTGTCTCACAGGTGAAAAAAATAGGTTTTGTTAAAAAAAAGAGTGCATCAAAAACATTTAAACATTTATTTTCGAATGAAACCAAGTATTTGAACATCTTCCAGTTGTTATCGCTGTCTGCGTTTTCCTCCTCACTTTTTTTTTGTTACAGTGACAGGATTAGGAAGAACTGGGGCTGAAAAAGGAATTAGAATTCATTTCAGGATTATGGTAAAGTTGTTGGACAGTTCTGGAAGTTTAATTGCTAACTGTGTCCTGATTGAGTAGACTCTGTCCACTTCATGTCCTTAATGCAGGATCAGCAAGAAGAGGAAATAAGAAAAAAAACATTGAAAATTAAAACTTCCTCTCTAATCAACTCATATTTAAGTTTTAGTTAATCCTACACTGTAAAGTGTAAAAGAAACTGTATGCACAAAAGTGCATACTTACCTAAGAAGAGGGAAGCCTCCGAATCATAGAGAGGCTTCCCCCGCTGTCCTCCAATCCCCCGTTGCCAAGCGAAGACCTCCTGAAGAGTAGCAACAACGGCTTGATGGCAGGAACCTCGGGGTTGCACTCCTCTACAGACATGAGTGTGGTCTTGTATATCTAAATTGTATGTCTGGAGCACTAAAATGCTTTGTCATGCAGCAGAATCAGAGCATGACCTCTGACTATGTTATGTATTTTAGCTTCATACACTCATTTTATATTTACCGGGTTTACTTCAAGATTACTTTAAAGTTTAAAACTGTGTACACGCGTGTGTGTGCTGTCACCTGTAGGGATCAGGCTTTGATCTTACGGGTGACAGTTTGAGGCCCGATGCAGCACAGACACATTGCCAGTCTTCAGGGGGACACTTTGTTGATATAGAGCAGGGGTCTCAAACTCAATTTACCTGGGGGGCCGCAGGAGGCAAAGTCAGGATGAGGCTGGGCCGCATAAGGGATTTCACAAAAAAAAGTCCTCAAATGTCATTATTAACAGTTTTTATTATTTCTTCTGAACATGAAGTGTCCTACCTTATAGTTCGCTTCAGTGCTCCCATTAAAAGTAATCCGCCGTGTCCCCGCCACAAAACAAGGCCTGCAGAGCCCCCAAATCGCCTGGGGGGCAATCCGCCGGCATTTCCTGGAAGGGGCAGAGCTTTCAGCTTCAGCTCTGCCCCTCCTGACGTCAATCACGGTGCATCGCCGCCTCTGCCTGCCCCTCTCACTTTTCCTTCACAGAGAGGGGCGGGGAGAGGCGGCGATCCGTGCGGCGATTGACGTCAGGAGGGGCAGAGCTACAGCTGGAAGCTCTGCCCCTCAGCGCAGTCGTGGATGTTTGCCCAAGGGATTTGGGGGCTCTGCAGCCCTCGTTTAGCGGCGGGGATGCAGCAGATTACTTGGGAGCACTGAAGCGAAATATAAGGTCAAATAGTTTGCTTCCATGTCTCTTTTGCTTTTGCCGGCGTGGGCCACAAAATATTGTGCCGAGGGCCGCAAATGGCCCGCAGGCCACGAGTTTAAGACCCCTGCTATAGAGGGTGAAGAGGGCAAATGGTGTGCTGCAAAACAGAGCAGTATGGAGCAGACTGGGTGAGTAAAAGAATTAATGTCCTAGCCTGAGATCATCCGCCAGGCCAATCACACTGTAGACACACTAGATGCTTGGCAGAGGTAGTTGGTCAGGGTTTGAATCTGACAAACATGCAGGGCGCTGCAACACACATGGCCTCAATTCACTAAGCTTAACTCCTGTCTTTAATAACTCTTCTGAGTTGTTTTACAGTTATCACAATTATATCACCATGGTGAAACAGCTCAGAAGAGTTATTAAAGACAGGAGTTAAGCTTAGTGAATCGAGGCCATTGTATGAACTCACCCAGATTGTATTCAGTTGCCTGGCAATGGGTGTAATATAAAATAACAGGCAAGAATCAGTGAGGGTAGAAGCCTCTGCATTACAACATGAAGATGTAGAAACAGACAGAGACCTTATATTCCACTCTCCATGTTATAATATGAAGCAAGCCCTCACTGGCGATATACACAGCAGCCTTTCTTTCACAAGGCACAGTACAAAGTGCAAAGTGCAGTGATATCAGAAGTGAGCTGTAACTAATTGCCTTCTCCAAGCTGCTGGAATATGAAAGATGCTCGGCTGCAGTGGGTTAGTACACATCACTGCTCTTTGCTCCATGCTACTAATTAAGCTCAGCAAGGTGTGCTGGCCTGGCAAACTTGACCTTAGTTCAATGGATCTGCAAAGGAACAGCTGCTAATAATGAGTGGCGTTTCCCAAGCATCACTTCTTTTCTCTATTGAGTAAATATTTCCTGAGAGAGCTTTTTCTGTAGGTTAGCTCACATGTCAGCCAGTCTGAGTGGTCTGCATATTCTGTTTGTGCTGAGTAAGTATTGTACAGCTTTATAGAACACAGTTTACTATTAACAGCTGTTTAATAATCTGCTTAATAATATGAATTTGGCCAGTTGTATTCAGGAACTATGCAAGTGTTCTGTACAATCTAAAAAAGCAGTATAGGGGAACCAGAGCACGGCTTTATCCTGTGATGGAACTTCCAGCTAGGTCTTGCTTGTGAGATGCAGAGGGAGCATAGATTCTCCTCTAAGTTGTCAGAATGCTATGGGCGTGATTTACTGATGCTCTCCAGGGTCAAAGAACATAAGTGACCCTGCCGGTTTGTTAGAGGATGTCTGTTACTAGGTTACAGCACTGTCCAACCTATGCCTGGGTCATATCAGGCCATTCAGGGTTACTGTAAATTAGCAGTTGTGCAATTGCTCTCCCTGAAACACAAATGCAGCAAAGTAGGTTACTGCATGAGACTGCGGTCCTATAGCCACTGATTCACTGACTTTACAGCAACCTGCACTATGATTTGATATGAGCTAAGTAAGAGTTGAGAACTTTTCCCACATAATGGGAAACAATCATATATAAATCAAAGTCGGGTGTTTAGGATCATTGGCGCTAGTATGGTCGAGGTCCAAATGGAGAAAATGTCCATATGGAAATTCTGCTAACATGATTAGGTGGACAGCGTCGTCTCAAACTTCTAGGTTTCAGATAGGTTGTATTAGTAGTATGCCCACCCTATTCAGCCATTTAGAATGCTTCAAGTTTGAGATGTTGCTATGATTGGAGAACTGTTCCCTATAGATCTTTTCCCAGGCTCACCTCAACCATACTAGCTCTAGATCATTGATATTCTTAAGTTCTGGAAAACCACATTATGTCCCTGCATAGGTTTAGAACATCTTCAGGGTGGTGCTGGCAATAATATCTGCAAAGAGGGGTCATTGTATGTTTTGGTTTTTATGTATTAAGAACAAATTGGGGAGAAAGACAATATTATATATTACTATTTATCTGCATGCCGTTACTAAAAAGTTAGCAGTTGCCATTCTGTTTTCCATTTTTAAAAGCTATAAGTTATATTTACTTTGTAGAGCCTTTAAAACGACCAATCATCAGTGTGCAATGCAGTTTAAACATCTATATTCAGTTTTAACATTTTCACCTTTTTAAAGAGCAGCTCACACAAAGACAAAGTCATGTGATTGTGCTTTATGAATATATAATAAGACAGTATCTCATTTAATTTAGGCTACACATTCTAGTGCCTGAAATAAGTGACTAAATTATCCATACATTTACATTTCTGGCCACCCCTTCATGACATTTTGCCTGAGTTTCCTTTAAGACATACATTTTCAAGTGCAAAATAACTTTTCAGCAGCTAGCAATTGAAAAAAATGCTAAAAAGAGGTGAGAAAATTACATCAAACTTATATTTCATTGATACGGTGTGAAATAACCATATATACACAAGGAAAGAAAGGACCTGTCTAGGCCACAAAGGACATTAATCCAAGAACAACTCAGATCTCAATGAAGAAATCATTAATCCTTTATTGAAAAACAAGCAAGTATTAAAAACAATTAAAACCACTCCTCTGGTACGTACCAAATGTGATTGGCACTGTCCCCCATTGGCTTTTAGTTACAATTACACCAATGTTACATAGTCAATCAAATCATCCTGGTATAGTGGGTGTCACTATACCGCCGTATTTAAACAGCAAGCGGCGATCAGTCAATAGCCTCTCCTGAAGCAGCCGAGAGCCGCGACCGCGCAAGGCGTTTCCTCTGGGTCTTCCTCCGGCTACATCTCTCCGGTAAGGGGTTACCTATGATATACACCATATATTTATAAGCATTTATAATCCATTGCACTTTGTACCTTTTTTCCAGGACACTATCTATTCCCCAAATGGGGGCTGGTTTTTTCCTACATTGCACTTAGCACTTTTTCCTTGTTGTTTGATACATCCACGGCATTAGTTGTGGAGCAGTTTGCCATTTGTGTTGATATATATATTTTTGTACAGTTTTTTGAGTGTTTTTTCACTGTACTTAATACACAGTATTTTGGAACATTATATGAGAGGTGTCTTGGTTGATACACGCGGTGCGCTCTGTGTGTTCGCGTGCGCCCACATTTTTGGGTGGGGGCGCAGGCGTGCACACGGGTGGACGCCGCTGCGCTTTAGAAATCGTTTGGTGGTTTTTGATTGATGCGCACATTGATTTGCACATGCTGTGAGTCTGCATGCGCCCGCATTTTTGGGTGGGGACGCAGGCATGCACACAGGTAGACACGATTGCACTTTAGTATTTATTGGAACATACGGACCATATTTAACCTTGTATTGGGAACCCATCTATTTATATCTTTTGACACCCACTATACCAGGATGATTTGATTGACTATGTAACATTGGTGTAATTGTAACTAAAAGCCAATGGAGGACAGTGCCAATCACATTTGGTACGTACCAGAGGAGTGGTTTTAATTGTTTTTAATACTTGCTTGTTTTTCAATAAAGGATTAATGATTTTTTCATTGAGATCTGAGTTGTTCTTGGATTAATGTCCTTTGTGGTCTAGACAGGTCCTTTCTTTCCTTGTGTATATATGGTTCTTTATCGGGGACCTGGGCCAAAAAATTTGATATATATTATCATACTATGAGGTTCTTTTTTTGTGTTGTACGGTGTGAAATAACCTCTTGAGAGAAACCTCAGATGAAAAGTTTAAGAAAGAAACAGAGGCGCCAGCAGAATAAAATAGTAGCCAATTAAAACCAATAAAATGTTGGTGGCGAGGGTGGACTCGTCTCCCCAACAAAGAACACAACCGCTGTGTATGATGCAAACACATTTTTTTAAATCAAATTTAGTAAATACTCCAAAAACAATTGCAACGCGTTTCTCGGGTCTCAAGCCCGCTTCCTCAGGCAAAAATGCAACAGGAGTAACAACGCAGTAGTGTAAGCTGGTGTAGCGTCTCTGCCAGGTCAGGCCAGGCCAGGTCAGCGGCCTCTGCGCATGCGCATAAATGGGAGCATTCTGCGCAGGTGCAGTACTTCTGAAGGAAGCCCCAGGGGAGTAAAACTTTTTTTCTTTAATTGCTGGATGTATCCTGTAAGTTTAGGTTCACACAATGGAGAGCAAAAGTTGCATAGTATGTTATATGTGCGATTGGATGCATACATTGAAGAAGCATACAGTTAATGCAAACAGCATGTTTTACTGCAACTGCATATGTACATGTTATCTGGTACCGCACAGCTTGCCTTATGTTATGCCAATGGATTTGTGCCAGCAATGTGATTATATTGCCTGACGCAACACACCGCAAACCCCCTGTGTAACTGTAGGCTCAATGTTCACTATTAGGTGCCAAAAGTATGCAACCCATACCGGGTTGTATCAGAATATAGTGATAAGTGTAAAAAGGCATGTAAATAAAATAAGTGTTTGTACTATTCCAGTCTCAGGCATGCATCAAAAGCAAGAATGGCCTGGATTTACTGAAAAAAAAAAGGTTCTAGATGAGTGCTGATGGGATTATATAATTCATGAAATTTTCAGCTGGGGTTCACAGCTTTTGCCAATTAATATACAATTTTAAGTGTAGGAACACTATGTGCTATGAAAAACGCATGTGCGATTCTGCCTAGTGTGTTCCTACCCTAAAAGAAACAGTGCCAGTTTTCTGGATCAGTGATGTTCCAAAGAATCCTTCCAAATCATGCCTAATATCTACAGATAACTCAACAATGAACATGATTAGCAAAGCTCCATGGTACATGGGAGAAATAGGATTTTAGTTGATGAAATAAATGTAAATGGGTTACCTTTAGGCCCCCATTACACAGGCAACTGCAGGCTCCTGCGCATGCTCCATGTCACCACCGACTGGGCACTTGCAAGCATTTGACACAAGCAGAAGAGAAGTGTCTGACCCATAAATACACATCTGAAAGTGGCTGCAGCTGCACTCTGACATGACACTAGGTGGTTCTTTGCTGCCTGGTTACCACTGCCATTTGGTTGCACTAAATAGCAGTGGAAATGCTAAACTGTGTGCCTTCAGTACAACAGAGCCCTTAAAGTACACCTGAATTGAGAAGTATATGGTGGCTTCCATATTTATTTCCTAGTAAACAATACCAGCTGCCTGGCACTTCTGCTGTTCTCAAGCATGCAGCTAACTCAGGCAGACTTCAGTCAGAGCACCAGATCTGTATGCTTGTTCAGGGCCTGCTATGTATAAGAATACTAGAGGCAGATGATCAGCAGGACAGCCAGGCAATGTGGACTGTTTTAAAAGGAAATAAATGTCAGCTTTCACATTCCTCTCACTTTAGGTGTGGTTTAAGGAACAAGATATGAGGTACTCTGATAAGGCTTGTGCAACATATTGATGCAAGAAATATTTGTATGCCGTATTGATGCAGTATATTTTTTTAGTTTTAAATATTTTCTTTAAAAGTATCCATGCACAGAGCTTGAATAGTCTGGAACATTTACTAAAACTGAATTTGTGCAACTTGAAGTGAATACTTCCATCACATAAATGAATAAAACTATGCCACACGGTTTCCAGTTTTGCACAATAGTCTGCTGTGTTCATGTCATTACTGAAGCTCTTAAATTGCTTATCTTATGAAATAACAACTTTTCATTATCTTCATTCAAACTAAAATGTTAATAAAGTTTAAACTGAATTGAACAAACCCTTCACCCAAAGTGCAAATACTTGTGCCACCACACAGCTTATTATAATGTCACGGGCCAGTTGACTTACTACTAGCAGAAATGTGCACTGTGATGCATCATTATTGGTATTGTCTCCTTTGCTGTCATCTCTCCGTTCTTTTCCTAAGTACCTCATTTTTAGAGCTCATCATATGCCCAGTAATGTTCCCATCTATACTTGTAGTATAGTACAAGTCTTAGGGCTCGTTTCCACTAGTGCGGTGCAAATTGCCGGGATTCCACTGCTGATGAAATCGCATGCGGATACAATTCCGCGTGCGTTTTTTGCCGCGATTTCGCATGCGATTTTGCATAGGCAGGGTATATGCGAATTTAACCATGTCACTGCCTGGTTCAAGTTACATTAGTTTTCATGCGAATCCGCATGCGAAATCGCGGCAAAAAACGCATGTGCGTTTTCCTTATCAAATACATAGCCTGCGAATCGCCTGCATTCCACACGCAGGCGAATTTTGCAGGCTCTACCGTGCAGAAAAATCCTGCACAGAAAAACGCAGGAAAAAACTGACAAGTGGAAACAGGACCACCCACTTGTATTAGTTATGCGAATCCGCCTGCAGACAACGCATGCGGATTCGCTCTAGTGGAAACGGGCCCTAATTTTATTGCACAACTCTACAGTAATAATGTACATTTGACATACCTACATACCTACAGACAATTAATTGTATCTGAAATGACAAACACAGAGGTGTGCAATACAAGCAGCACTCACACGGCCCGTGGCTTCACTCTACAAGCTACACCTCAAGGAGGGCAGGTGCAGAGCAGACAGATGTGACCAGCCATAGTTGTTAGCAGAATAACAACAGGTTGTCGGTAGATGCAGCTGACCGTCCTTCACCAGACATCAAACATCCTGGACATTAAATGGGATTGTAAATATACTTATCAGCACATGGTCACATAGAAGGGTTTGATTGGTTTAAATGATGTTTATAAGTAATATATTTGTTAGAGATATCCTGTTCCTACATTTAGCTTTTGTTGATGATATGTGCCAGTTTTTAAATTGTTCACTGTGTATGTTTTATACTTTGTTGTGTTACATTGTTCCCCAATTGAATAAACCTTGCCTGCAATTAGATTTTTGAACACAAGATGGCCATTTCCTCCTTTGACAAGTACATAATTTGAGACGTGAGAGGGGGCACAGCTGCATTCCAAAGTGAAACGCAGAATCAGACTGTGTTACTTCCAGAGGACATGGTGGATGTGGATGCAGCCAGGAGCAATAGACGACATTTCGCTCCAGATTGTAGAGTGGAGGCTCATTAACCTGCTGGGCGTTTCAATTCCCGCGGTCGCATGGCCGCGAGAGGGTTTTTTTTCCCGATTTTTTTTCCTAGCGCTAGCTACATGATTCTCCCCTTCCTCCTCTCTCCCTCCCACCCTTCTGATCGCCGCCGGTGATCACGCCCATAAGGAAATCCCGTTCTGAATGGGATTTCCTTTAAGGCTTCCCCCGTCGCCATGGCGATGAACGGAGTGACGTCATCAACGTCATCGACGTCGTGACGTCACTGGGACTCCCGCTCCACCCTCAAGCGCAGCCTGTCGGCGATTGGCCAGGCTGCACACGGGGTCTGCGGGGGGGCCTCTTTCGCTTTTGGTGGTGGCGGATCGGCGGCGAGCGGCGGCGAGCGGCGGCGATCGGGGCAAACACGCAGCTAGCAAAGTGCTAGCTGGGTGTTTGAAAAAAAAATTATCAAAATCGGCCCAGCGGGGCCTGAGCGGTGCCCTCTAGTGTCTCTGGACAAGCTCAGCTCGTCCAGAACGCTAGGGAGGTTAAGTGACTTCCGCAGACAGAAAATGAGGCAGCAAATGCCAGTTAGAATAACCACGTCACAAGAGTCGTTTGATCAGCGGCAGCTGCAAGGCAATGTGATTATCTTTGCTTCCCATGAATGCCGCACCCGCACAAAGTAGGCATTCCTATTGAATGGCCATCTTTCCTGACAGGCATGGCTTGGACTCAAAGGGGGACAAGTGAGGACTGGGTGTTAATGGTCTTGAGAAAGCCCAGATTGCAGGGCAAAACGATCATCGACCCTCCTCCGCACCTTCATTCAATGTGACCATGTGCTGATAAGTATTAGAGTTTACAGAGCCTTTTATAGCATTAACCACCCTGGCGTTCTGATTAAATCGCCAGGGTGGCTGCGGGAGGGTTTTTTTTAAATAAAAAAAAAACTATTTCATGCAGCCAACTGAAAGTTGGCTGCATGAAAGCCCACTAGAGGGCGCTCCGGAGGCGATCTTCCGATCGCCTCCGGCGCCCAGAATAAACAAGGAAGGCCGCAATGAGCGGCCTTCCTTGTTTTGCTTATATCGTCGCCATAGCGACGAGCGGAGTGACGTCATCGACGTCAGCCGACGTCCTGACGTCAGCCGCCTCCGATCCAGCCCTTAGCGCTGGCCGGAACTTTTTGTTCCGGCTACGCTGGGCTCAGGCGGCTGGGGGGACCCTCTTTCGCCGCTGCTCGCGGCGAATCGCCGCAGAGCGGCGGCGATCAGGCAGCACACGCGGCTGGCAAAGTGCCGGCTGCGTGTGCTGCTTTTTATTTCATTCAAATCGGCCCAGCAGGGCCTGAGCGGCAGCCGCTGGCGGTGTTGGACGAGCTGAGCTCGTCCAGACCGCTCAGCTGGTTAAGAGCATGTCACTCCTTGATGTAATTTCTCTTTGGCTTGTAAAATACTATTTAATTTCTAAACATCCGGATGTCACACTGCAGTTATAAGAGAGGCATGTTAATGTATGCACTGCACTTTTTCTCTGAGCTATATACAATATACAGACTAGATTGTAAGCCTTTGGCAGGGTCTTCCTCCTTATGTCTCCTACCTGATCACGCACCTCCATTACCGTACACAAATCCTATGGGAACAGGTTCGGATTTGTACTCTTTACCACCCAAGGCCACTGTCACCAACTACCCCTTTCAGTATAGGTAACGAGATGGCCCTTCCCCCCTTCCCTCCAGTATAGGTAGCCAGATGATCCCTTCCCTCTAGTATAGGTAGCCTGATGACCCCCCCCCCCACCACCAGTATTGATAGCCATATGACCCCTCCCCTTTTCTCTCCAGTAAAGGTAGCCAGATGACTCCCTTAATCCCACCCCCTCTTTCAGTATAGGTAGCCAGCTCGCCTTCACACCACAGCTGCCATCAATGTCACTCATTTCTCGACTCGTTTCCAGTGCAGAAGCTTCCTCTACCTTTCCGTCTCCAATGCTGCCCAAGTCCATAGCCACCGGCCACAATGCAAATGTGCACAGAGAACAAGGTGGCTGCTGCACAGGCAGCTCCCAGCAGAGTACTGCGTTCAGGCGCTAGCCTGATCTCCCTGCAATGCAGCATTTGCAAGCTTGCAAATACTTCACCAGATTAGCCTGCTGCTTTGGTGCCCTTGTTCCTGTGGTGCCCTAGGCCATGGCCTAGGTGGCCTTGGCCTAAATCCGGCCCTGTATGGGATGGGAGTGAACCCGACTTGCCTAATCTCCATGCTCACATCCAGTGACTGACTAAGCATTACCTTGTACTAATACTGTGCTGTGTGTTCTTGTTTGCATGTATTCCTGTATTGTCTTATTGCTGTATGTCACCCCTAAATATTGCCTGTAACCTTAACTAATGTCTAACTAACTAACTAACCAGCCCTGCGTAATATGTTGGCGCTTTATAAATACAATAAATAATTGTGATTGGCTGGGTTATATTTTCATTGACCAATCATCATTGTATTCCTCTGAGAAAAGATGTTCTCCCTATCACCTTGTGTTAGGAAAGTACAGTTTGTATATGTTCAATGAAACTGAACTTAGATTATCATGCAAGTCTACGGACAAGGAAAGATGGTGGCCTGATTGTGCTGGATTTAATGTACGTAGTCAACTTTGCTCTTAGCAACCAATAATGAGGTAGCTTAAGTTTTAGTGACCAAATGAAAGGTAATTTGATTACTTGGGTGAATGTTCTGTGCAGTCCATACCTCACAAAGTAAGCATAGAAGCTCCTGATTAGTGACCAGGGCGAAAGCCTAGTACACAAATCCAATTGTTATTGGCCAATGACTGGCCAATTTTAGCCCCCATGTAGTATGAGATTTTGAAACCTATGAACAGATTGTGTAGGTGGGCTCTCATACTACATAAAAGTGATAAAATTGGCCAATGATTGGCCAATCAAAGTTGGGTGCGAGTACCAGGCTTAATGGTGTGTACACACTTGAAAGATAAATGAAAGATCTAATGCTGGGTACACACTATGAGATTTTCTGGTCGATTTACTGTCAGATCGATTATTTCCAACATGTTCGATTTGCTTTTCGATCGTTTTCCGAGCATTTTCCGATCGATTTCCTTGCACTTTAACCACTTGCCGACCGCACGCTTATACCGTGCGTCGGCAAAGTGGCAGCTGCAGGACCAGCGACGTAGTATTGCGTCGCCAGCTGCAGGCTGATTAATCAGGAAGCAGCCGCTCGCGTGAGCGGCTGCTTCCTGTCAATTCACGGCGGGGGGCTCCGTGAATAGCCTGCGGGCCGCCGACGGCGGCTCGCAGGCTAAATGTAAACACAAGTGGAAATAATCCGCTTTGTTTACATTGTACGGCGCTGCTGCGCAGCAGCGCCGTAAGGCCAATCAGCGGCCGGGGATCGCCGTTATGTGACAGGGGACAGCCTGTCACTGGCTGCACAGGACGAATAGCGTCCTGTGCAGCCCGGTTCACCAGGGGGGGCCAGGTAGGAGAGGGAGGGGGGGATTTTGCCGCGGAGGGGGGCTTTGAGGTGCCCGCCCTCGCAACACCCGGCAGGCAGGAGCGATCAGACCCCCCCAGCACATCATCCCCCTAGTGGGGAAAAAAGGGGGGCGATCTGGTCGCTCTGCCTGCACCCTAATCTGTGCTAGGGGCTGCAGAGCCCACCCAGCACAGATCAGCTAAAACAGCACTGGTCCTTAAGGGGGGGTAAAGGGTGGGTCCTCAAGTGGTTAATAGGAAGTCGATCGGAAAATGCTCGGGAAACGATCGAAAAGCAAATCGAACATGTTGGAAATAATCGATCTGACAGTAAATCGACCAGAAAATCTCATAGTGTGTACCCAGCATTAGACCAGTTTTACCACATTTCATGTAGTATGAGAGCCATACCTACACAGTCTATTCTATTGAGTTGAACTCCCCATTAGATAAAAATCTTTGCAGGGTGCTCTACACAAAGATGCTGTACACATTTAACAGATCAGTTTTTGCAAAAGATCCATTCCTGCAAAATGCATTCATCGTCTATGATATCTGCAGATCCTTATACACACCTTGTTTAACAGACATTCATCTGCATATCTGACAATCATCTGCAGATCTGAAATTCCATCCTGGTGGATCTGATCTGCAGATGAATGTCTGTTAATCCAAATGAGAAGTGGAAAAGGTGGGAAAATCAATCACTGCTTCCCAGATAATATTTGATCACTGAGTGATTGATTGATTGCCATATCAGGCTGTTATTGACCTGTGGGTGGCAGCGAGTGACTGTTAATTAAAAGACTTTCAAAAGACTGGTAAGTAGAATGCAATATTGGGCAGGCATTGCTTTCCTAGAAAAGAGGAAGCAAAGGTAAATACAGGCTCATCTCCAAACTCCAGAGAAAGAGGGACACTTTTTAGCATAAATGTACTGTATATAGGCAGATGACACATTCCAACCATATCTCGAGTCACACCATTACCAGTCAGGTATAATACTTCAGCAAAAAATGTATTTTTTTATTTTTCATATTACACTGGCCCTTTCTTTCTTAACTAATTTTCCTTTATATTAGCATTTGGAGATATACAAAACAATAAATTAGCGATTAGACATTTAATTCAGATCTGTGCAACCACTTTTTAGTATGGAAATCCATTTATGTATGTAGTTCTGTACATCAAACCTAAAACAGGGACATTAGAAGAAGAAAGAGGATTTTTTTTTCCAAATGAGGCACCGTTGTTTGCTATGTATTGTAAACAGGATATTCATTTTTTGGAATATACCCCAGTGTAGATAGGTGCCCAGAGAGATCATGTTATCTAGGGCATCTGTATAATATTACAGCAGACTCCTTTAATAAAACTTCCAGTGAAGAATGAGTGACTGCCCTGTGTGCAGCTCCAGAGCCAGTATAACCTCCCCTATCAGCTATTCCTGCCATTCCTGACATCATTACAGTGATTTCAAGTTTAAAGTTAAACAAGTGCACTGCACTGTACAAGGGAAAACCTCCACACAGTGAGACTGGAAGCATTATTACAGTGTCAGAGACATAGAATCACTAAAGCAGCAGCCAGTTCGGCGGGCTACACATCACAGTCTGCATATTTAGCCAGTTATTTCATATAATTACACTGAAAAAATGTTATGCTCTTGTCCAACAAAAACACAAAATCAAATACACAGTTTTAAAACACTAAGCAATGATCTTCACTGTAACAATGTCTACATGTTTCTTCGCTACCAAACAGACAGATTTATGCTAAAGTTGTGATCTTAACTTAAATAGTTGACTTCATTTAATAAAAGCAAATGCAGTATTATAATTGCTAAAAAGAAAGCATAAATCACTACAGCCAAATATGGAGAAGTTCTGCTTACCTTGCAGTGTTATGTCCACAGATGATCAGCCGACAGATGCCTCTGCCTGCACAGATCTTACTTTTAATGATGAGAGAAGGGTCTGCCTCTCTCAGCATCACGTTTCAGGGAAGGCAGAGCCTACATTTACAGCAACTCAACAACCCACCCAAAGAATTTGTCATCTTAGACATTTTCAAAACACCTACAAAGGCAGATTTAAAGAACGTCAATGTTTTCTAAGGAATCATGTTTTTAAAAACAGATAAACCTCCTGTGGACATCCCTGGATATACACTTTTGTATAAATAGCACACCAGTATTTCAGCATAACTTTGTTAGAGCTGCAGTACACTTATTCCCTCAATAAGAACTAAATCTTGAAAAGTTCAATTCTGGACATATGTACTAAGAAGAGCTGGAGGCTCCCGGGGAAGGGGTATATGATGCTATATGGTAGTATCCAATAATATTTTATTTACAAAAATGTCCTACCTTATAGGTGTTTCGTTAGAGGTAAAAACAAGTTGAGGTTCAAGGTAAAAAATAAAAGTAACTTTATTTGATGCACTTGACAACGCGTTTCATGGCTAGAGCTGCTTCCTCAGGTCAGTAAAAGTGCCTGAATGAGGAATGTAAAAGAAAGGAGAAACACAATTGAGAGCCCCAATAGTGTATTATTGATGATAAAGGAATGCCAAGGTAGCAGCAATAAGAAATATACTCACAAGTATGGGTTGCTGGGTTCAGGCAACCACATAAAGCACTTATGGGGATATTAGGCCTGTCCCCAATGAGGCTAAAAAGTTGCTCTCTGTAGAAGGAAAGAAGGGGTGCTCACCCATCCACCAGGTGGATAAAAATTATTGCAATGGTAACAGAGGCGCCAGCAGAGTAAAAATTGATCATAGGTAAAAACAGATAAAAGTTGGGGGGGCAAGGGTGGACGTACCTCCTCAAAACCAAACACAACCACTATGTATGGTTTAAACAAGATTTAATTTGTACTCCAGAACAAATGCAACACGTTTTGCGGGTCTCTAGCCTGCTTCCTCAGGCAATAATAAAGATAGGAGTAACTCAAAAGTTGTGTAGCCAAGTACAGCACCTCTGTACAGAGGCGCTGTACTTGGCTACACAACTTCTGAATATACAGCTTCATAAACAATGATGGCATACAGATAATACACAACTGAACAGGTCACTAGTGAACTGCACGTCTATAAATGTACAAAACACATAACCCCATTACACAGGGAGCTAAAACACACTATGTGAGAGCCCTATCCTTCTGAGCTCTCTTTTTTTTATCTATTAAAAACCTTTATTGGTACATTCAAGGAAATGTTACATTGAACAGCTTAACATTCAGCATTCGATTTTATAAACATATGTGTGATTACCCAGAATCTGATCAGTGCAATGCTGACAAAACAACACATTTACCTTAACATATAAAACAACAACAACAATCCTGCTCCAAAAATAAATTCTTGCTTAGCTGAGTTGCAAGAGTGGATAAATGACAACTGGCTGAAGCTAAATGCTGACAAAACTAAGGTCCTTGTTGTCCAAGACCAACGCTTGGCATCAAAACAGCTCTACTCTAAATCAACACCAATCAGGTTAGGGAATTCAGACATAAATAGATCCAACCTTGTACGCAGCCTTGGTGTGCTTATCAATGGGGAATTGAGCTTCAGAAACCAAAACTAGGCTGTAGTCAAATATCCCTACTTTTATCTGAGGAACATTGCAAAAATTAAACATCTCATTCCCCCAGAGGATCTTCCAACCCTAGCTCACTTCTTCATCACATCAGGACTGGACAATTGCAATGCCCTCTATGCAGGCCTCCCAAACAAGGACCTGTTCGAACTGCAATTAATACAGAATGCTGCTGCAAGATTGCCAACAAACCAGCCTAGCCACTGTCACATTACACTGATTCTTCACTCACTGTAGTTCATAGAGAGAACCATAAATGCCAATATGTACTGCGACATCCTGAAGAAGAATGATCCCCTGACCCATAGGACAGGATAGTATTACAACAATATAATGGCTCCAAACACACCTCCATGGTGACCACTGCCTTTCTATAAAAACTAAGGGCAAAGGTTTTGGATTGGCAAAGCAGGTCTGCAGACCTAAAACCTATTCAGCATCTGAGGGCCATTCTCAAAATGAAGGTGGAGGAGGGCAAAGGCTCCAACATCCACCAGCTTTGTGATGTTGTGATGGGGGAGTCAAAGAGAATTCCAGTGGAAATCTGTGAAGCTCTAGTTAATTTCATGCCCAAGAGAGTTATGGCAGTGCTGGAAAATAATGTTTGGCACACAAAGTATTGACACTATTGGCAGAATTTTGACATACTTCAAGTATTTCTTCTATCCTATAAGTTCCTATACCTGTTCTGATGTGCTCTTAATTACTGCAGCCTTTTCTAGTTGCACTGTCTCTGTAATATATCTAATCTTCTTCTTCAAGCCTTGTCTACCCAGAGAGGAATGCACTGCCTCTGCTGTGATAGGGAGAACTGCAGGCTCTGTGTGTGTGCTTTGTTTATCCCTCACAGACAGGTCTCTGCTCTCAATTTCAGCTGGTCTGAGGGGGGGGGGGGGGCTGCCCATGCTGAGAAACTGTGAAAATCCAAGACTGGAGTGAAGATAATTCACTATGTAGTAAAAACATGTAGTATACTGTAACATGATATTTATATTTATATACACAAACATCACTTCCTGGTTAGAGGCCATGTTTTTTGTTTGTAAACACTGCCTAAAACTGGCGATTAAAAGCCAGGATTGTGGCGGGGTGCGGCGTAAATGGCAAAGAGGGAACCAGGAGATTACAGTGACTTGAATGGTATGTTTTATTATTGTACAAATTGGACAGTACTGATTCCCTTTAAGTGACTAGACAGACAATATACTCTGTACAGTGCTGCAGAAGATGTTGGTGCTGTATAAATGCATCATAATGATTATTTAACTTTTCAACAAGCAACTGAAAGATTTGTAATTAACCACTTTCCCCACCACTACAGTATATCTACGTCAGCTCTGGCACCCTCCAAGCCACAGCCACGTAGATATACTGACCTGCTTGCAGCGCTTTTGTGCAGGAACAGGTGCGCTTCAGAGCGCACCCCCCCCCACACACACTGTCAGCTGCCTTACTAATTGGCAAAAGGGAACATGTTCCCTTGTAGCCAATTAGTGACCCCCCCCCCCCCCCCCCCGCGGATGAATGATCACAGCTGTAGCAAATAGCGTGATCATTCATCTCTCCCCCTCCGTGGTCGGAATGTTAAAAAAATGCCCCTGCAAGATGAATATCTCACCTGAACTGGTTCCTGCGATCATCCTGCAGCTCCAGCCTCCATGCACCGCTCTTCACTCAGCCCTGTGACGCTGAATATCTGGGTCCCGGCTTGATGACATCATCAAGCCGGGACCCGGTGTTCGGTATCACAGGGCTGAGTTGAAGCACGGTGAATGGAGGCTGAAGCTGCAGGATGATCGCAGGAACCAGTTCAGGTGAGATATTCATCTTGCAGGGGCTTTTTTTTTAACGATCTGGCCGGGGGGGGGCATAGTGGTATGGGGGGGGCACATCGGGGGGGGGTTGAAATTATTATTGGGGCCCATCAGGGTAATGGGGTGGGGGATTTCGTAATGGGGGGCACATCTAATGGTCCTGAGGGACACTGATCCTGGGGACACATCTGGTTATAATGAGGGGGGCTTTATTGGGATACGCAGCTGTATATATATATGTGGGGGGTCACAAATGCGGGGACATATTTGGCTATGATGGAGGCTGATATTGGGGGGCACATCTGGCTATACTGGGGGGGCCTGATACTGGGCACACATCTGGCTATCTATCCTTGGGGGACTTAATACTGATGGCATTTCTTTTACCTACTGTAGCACTTTGTATTTTTTACTAGAATTGAAGAAAACCTGAGAAATAATGCAATTTTAACGGTTTTCCCTCTTTTTTCCCGCTAAAATGCGCAGAAAAAAAAATTCTCGGGACAAAATATCCCCCAATGAAAGTCTAGTTTATCCTGAAAAAAACGATATCTAGATCATTTAGGTGCCGTGAGTAGGGATAAAGTTATTGCTGATTGAATTGGGACATAGCTAAAACGTCAAAACTGCTCTAGTCAATAAGGGGAAAACAAGGTCTGGATGCGAAGTGGTTAATAGTAATTACCATTTAGTTGTCAGTTGTTAGTGTGGCATGGTGGCCAAGGGGCTAGCTTTGCACTGCTAGGACCCTAGTTGAAATATCAGCCAGGACACTATCTGCGTAGAGTTTATGTTCTTCCTATGTGTGTGTGGCTTTCCTCTGGGCACTTCAGTTTCCTCCTACTTCCCCAATACATACAGTATGTAAATAAGCTCCCCCCAAAATTGTCCTTAGACTATGGTAGGGATCATGCACTATGACCATGGTATGCTTTAGATTGTGAGCTAAATTTGCAAAAACATAACTTTCTCATGCCCAGAGTCTTTAATGAATTTATGCAAAAATATGTTTTCTCATATATAAAAATGTGTTTTCTTATGCCCTATAGACTACAATGCAATTATATGTGAAAATGTATTAACTCATGTGAAAATTTGTTTTCTTATGCCCCATAGACTGTATTGCATTCAATGGGAAAATAATCCAGAAAAAAATCACACTTCCTGTACTTAAAGTAAACCTGAGGTGAAAATAAACTGATGAGATAAACAATTATATTTATCTTCCTACTTCTAAAAATGACTTTTTTTTTTAAGTGTCCCAGGGTTTTCTTTTATATTTAAACATTTACACAGTAGGTTAAATGTTTTACTGTCTCTAATCAATGGCAGCCTATTAAGTGTCCCAGAGTTAGAAAAAGGTCAATAATTCATGTATTTCATCTCTCCCTGCCCTCAGAAGTTGTATTCTGCCAGGAAAACTTATTTCTATGCCTAGAAATTAACTCTTTCAGTAATAAAACAAGTAAAACAGCCTGGTTAATTAATATGTTTTGTACTGTGTCCATACACATGTTTAGCTGATCTTGTCCCATGTTGCCTTGGGTACACTTTGAGAACCAATTTTCCTTTTTCCAATGTACATTGTAAAAAGTATAAATATGACAGAGCTGGTCGGAGTTCACGCATGCTGTACTAACTCACACGCACTGCTGCTCCACAAAACTGCCTCGGGGTGGGGAACCCAAGTAGATCATTCTCAGCTGTCACTTCTTATTTTTTTCCATTTGTCAGTGATTGCATAAGTCTGCTTATTATGCAGGGCTTATAGTTAAATAGCCAGGAGACCAATTGGGCTGTAAATGTTAGCAGATTCAGTAAGTGCAGTCTGAATATATAGACATAAATGTAAGAACGTGAGAAAAGTAGTAAGAGGTGATCCAAAGTAAAATGAACATCATATCAGCTACAAGTGGGGTTGTTTCCCAAGGGACAGTTGTGTCAATGGCAAGGCCGGATTTCTACTTTTTCTGCCCCTAGGCTAAGTATGTTTGGTTCCCCTTCCATGTGCAGCAGCACCCCTCCCATTCCATGTGTAGCCCCGTCTTCCATGTGTCTCATCCATGTACTGTAGCTCCTTTCTTTCACATACCATGCGCTTGGGCATCATCACCCCTTTTTCATGTGTTACTCCTTATTTGCAGCCTTGTCTTTTATGTATAGCATAGCAAACCCTATTTTACCCCCTTGGGCTGCAGCAGCCAAAGGCCTGGGCCCTTGTGGCCTTTCCAGAAATCCAGCCCTGGCTACTGGAGACTAGCAAATGCTGATAGAGCCTCCAACCTTAGGTGCACTTGACCAACACTACTCTCCCTCGTGGATACAAATTGATACTTGAACAATTGCTGACTATTTTGCAACTCCAAGCAGCCTGTAGCCTAAATCTCTACAAGGCATAATGTTGTCTTTGAAATCAATACAGCCCTAATCTAAGTTATGTCATGGTTATGCTTTTCAATCCCCCTTAGCTATGCTAATCACCAGTGCCTACAGTACTTAAGTATTGAAATTACCATCATTTTTTCTCAATAAAACTAGGAGTTGAGCATAAGAATACTATAAAACATAATGTGCTAAGAATAGTGCTATGGTGCCCCATCCTGCATGTGTCACCCTAGGCATCTTCCTGGTTTGCCTATGCCTAAAATGGCCCTGGTTGATACAATATGATCATTAAAACACATACAGCATGCGGTCCACAAAGCCTGTAGATTGAGAAATGTGTAGTTTTATCTGGAGGACATCTTTTATGGTGGCCACTTATGTTACAATCTTTTCTGTCTAATCTTACCAAATCTATGTAGTAGTCGAAGGGTAAACTGAATAAATATGTTGAATTTATACTTCAGGCAGTCTCTTATATTGCATAAAAATAATAAGAGTGGACAACAAAAGATTGGCTCATTAGTGGGCACCTTAGGGGAACAAGTTGCTTAACTGTTATTTGGGGGATATGTATAGGCTGACCTATTGTGATACTCCATTCTTACCGGCCATGCTTCACTTCATGTTAAAATATTTGAAGGATGCACCCTCTTGCTTCCCTGGGGGCAGATTTCAGTGTTTGCCATAGACAAAGTTTTGCCTAAATATGCCTCTGGATGTTACAGTCAACACTGCCCCACTTGAAGTCCACATAAAAATAAAGAGAAAAACTTGCAACCAGCAACATTTTTGAATATTTCTTACAGTTTCAGAAATGAACAACTGTATTTTAGATCAAATTATTACTATTATTGATTGCCAACATATACCATGGCGCTGTACAAAGTAATGCTGGGAATACACGGTACGTTTGTACCGTGTAATCGAGCCGCACGATAGATTCCGGCGCATCCCCGCGGGCACCTGGATCGATTCCCGCTTGTCCCCGCGGGCGGCTTCTTATCTTCCGCTCGTTTATTCTTTTGTTCTGCCCACCGGTATCGAGCGCGGAATCGATCCGGCGGGGTATCGGACGCGTCGGAAATGATCAATCAATCAATGATCAATCAATCTGAGACACAAAAGAGTTACATAGTTACATAGTTACATAGTTATTTTGGTTGAAAAAAGACATACGTCCATCGAGTTCAACCAGTACAAAGTACAACTCCAGCCTGCTCCCTCACATATCCCTGTTGATCCAGAGGAAGGCGAAAAAACCCTTACAAGGCATGGTCCAATTAGCCCCTAAAGGGAAAAATTCCTTCCCGACTCCAGGTGGCAATCAGATAAAATCCCTGGATCAACATCATTAGGCATTACCTAGTAATTGTAGCCATGGATGTCTTTCAACGCAAGGAAAGCATCTAAGCCCCATTTAAATGCAGGTATAGAGTTTGCCATAACGACTTCCTGTGGCAATGCATTCCACATCTTAATCACTCTTACTGTAAAGAACCCTTTCCTAAATAAATGGTTAAAACGTTTTTCCTCCATGCGCAGATCATGTCCTCTAGTCCTTTGAGAAGGCCTAGGGACAAAAAGCTCATCCGCCAAGGTATTATATTGCCCTCTGATGTATTTATACATGTTAATTAGATCCCCTCTAAGGCGTCTTTTCTCTAGACTAAATAAACCCAGTTTATCTAACCTTTCTCGATAAGTGAGACCTTCCATCCCACGCATCAATTTTATTGCTCGTCTCTGCACCTGCTCTAAGACTGCAATATCTTTTTTGTAATGTGGTGCCCAGAACTGAATTCCATATTCCAGATGTGGCCTTACTAGAGAGTTAAACAGGGGCAATATTATGCTAGCATCTCGAGTTTTTATTTCCCTTTTAATGCATCCCAAAATTTTGGGATGCATTAGTGAGGGACCATATTATCCAGACCATATTGGATGGAAGCAGAGTAGCTGGTCGACCATATTGTATGGAAGCAGAAGAACTGGTTGATTGGTGTGGCGATTTTTTTCATACATATGATTGCAAATGATTTTTTTTGTAAGGAATAGGATTGGATGTTTAATGCTGTGAATTGAGTAAGCATGAACTTTGAATGATCTTATTGAAAATACAATCATTCTCTAAGCATCGTACTGTTAATAGATATCTTTAGGAAAGAGTCTCACTTAAGTAGAGGACAACCGTATAAACAACTATACAGCATTCACATGACAGGTTAGCAAAACTATTTCCATGACAAATGTCTTCAGGGTCAGGTTATTCAACATATGTTCTCTAAATGGTTATCTGTACACACCCTCTGACAGTCGTACAAAAATTACCTTTGCTAAAAAACAAACACATTTGATGTTTAAAGTACCGTACTTTGATCCACGACAAACAATTAGTGTTGATAAAATAACTGATCATTTGGCATTTCAAAGATCATTCATTGTGTAATCCAACTGAGTGTCCTAAGGACATCTTACCAGTTCACTAACCATGGCCGAAAGTTAAGAGGCTACACATATTGTAAATTCTGGTTCACCTTCTCCCTGGTCACCTCTGGTGACCTTAGGAATTTCCGACTTGTTCTTCTTTTATAATGGCAGGGTTGTGCATATCAATGCATCCAGTAGTAAAGCTACTGATCTAAAGGCCCTAGTGCAAATTTTGGGGTTGGGCCTGTCTTTAACAACATCTGAAGCCAGAGAATTTGGATGTAGCTATTGCAATCTGCTTTAATGTTATTTTTTTTAAGCCAGTTATATAAGTTTCATGTTGTTGTTTGGGGTTTGAGTAATTCCAGCCACACACCTGGCATAGGCACACATCCCCATGCAATCAGGGAGTCCGAATGTCTGATTCTAAGATATGTGACTAAAGATCTTGATTTGTGTCATCGATATCTGTCCGATTAGATCATAAAGATTAAATCTGGCAGAGGCTGATGCCACAACATTATCACCCGATCGAGTTGTTTTGATCAGTTTCTGAGGTAATTAGAATTGATTGAAATGATTGATTCAGCGTGCAGGAAATATCTTACTTGAAAGGGTTCAGTCGGTTGCACGGCAGTGATGGTGTTTGATATTCCAACAATCAATAGACCTGATGGACCTCAGTCAGTCTCCCTCATGTAATGTGTCTTCCTCCTCCCCTGTGGGCCCATGGGGCATTTGGAAGCAGCTCACCTATCTGCCGCGCACTTCCCCTTGCTGCTGGGGGTGACCCTGTCTCATGTGATGCCATCATATACATGAGACTGGTTCACTATAGGAGGTACACAGCTGTCACAACAGATAGGGGAACTGCTTCCCCACTTACTACAGGCCCGGGGCAAGACACATTACAATGGTGGGGGGGGCCTGATAGTAGTAGTTTTCCAGTGGATTTAATGATGCAATCTATTGGAAATCAGTGTGCAGTGTGTGGACGGGTAATAGATCCAATCAGAGATGGATCTATAGGATGGTAGATCTGGTGGCCATCAACTAAAGTATAGACACCTTAAAGCGGACTCGGGCTGGTGACAAATCTTTAAAAAAATACTGCTTGATCTGGAGGGCAGCCGGGAAGGGGGAGGAGGTGGCTGGGAGAAACCAACTAAATAAAAGGAAGGACATGGATGTAAATTACTACATGCCTCTGTGTCCCAATCATTATAAACATTTTGACTCAGGTACACACCACATGACCCCCCGCCGTGGAGCGCACAGAAGCCGACCTGGAAGCTGACCTGGCGAGGGGGAGGAGCTGCGGCGAGGCCACCGATCGACTGCCAGGAGCTGGAAGAAGCCTCAGGTAAGTGCAGTTTGTTTTTTATAACATGCGCGAACCTTCCCTTTAAAGGTCACTGGGCCAGATCTTCAGGATAGCAATAAGCATAGTAGCTTTATTTCTAAAGGTTGTTATCAATATGAAACATGAGGAAACTATTTATGTATCTGAGTATACTTGAGAGATTGTGAAAGATAATCTCAGCTATATAGCAGCTTGTTAGCATGTGAAATGTGGCACGTGTGGTCATCTTCCCTGATTCATCGCAAAGCAGTAATAGATAAACTACAAAAATCCAGTTTGTCAGATACATTTTTAGTCCAGTATTAATCTGTCTTTCAGTTCATTTTTATCTCTGTGCATGAGATGTTGCAAATATTCCCCATGACAACTGATCAATTTACATTCGGAATTTAAAGAATGTAAACAATTGCACTTGCTCTAGAAAATCCATCCAAGCTGATTGGTCAGTCCAAGAGGGCGGAAGAATCTTGTGTAGACATAAAATTATTGCCTAACATGACTGGAAATAACTGGCTCAGGTAAGAACAAAACACCAAATGTATGTACTTACCTTAACACATAGCTACAGTTTTATATGCAGTATTATCTGTATTATATAATTGTAGCTAACCCATTTTCCACAGCACATTAAAGACTACATTTACATCAATGACTTAAGTCAGTTTTCAGGAAATTCAGTGAAACTACCATTATGTTTTCTGGTGGAAACTGAAGTACATGGAGGAAATCCGGGCAAACTTGAATATAGTATCCTGACATTTGAGCCTAGGACTCCAGCACTACAAAGTGAGAGTAGTAACAAGTTAGCCACTGTATTGAACATATTACATTACTGTATATACTGAAATATAAAACCAATATAAAGCAAGGTACTTCGTTTTTCCTTCAGACACCAGAATTTTTTTTTGACTCGTGCATAAACCCTGCTACTTTTAACATCTCCATTCCCCTATCGTTTTTTCTGGTGGTCTAGTGATCCCCCTCTCTCCCTGAGATAGCTTTCCCTGATGTCTAATGGCCCCCTTTTAGCATTCACTGGTGTCTAATGGTTCCCTTCCCTCATCCTTATAGCGTTACCTGGTGTCTAATGGTCCCCTCCCTCCCTCCCACTACAGTATACCTGGTGTCTTGGGGTTTATGTACAGAAATAGGGCTTCAGGGATTGTAAATAAACAAGTTATAAAACATTTGGGCTCCAACTTTAAGGCTAATAGTTTTACCCATGGCCATTACATGTCATTTCAATCTAGGCTATGTTTTGAGTGCCATTTGGGGGTTGGGCACCTCATGAACATTTGTAATAATCAGAATTCCCATTCATCAACTTTTCTAACAAAGAGCATTAATATATCTTTCTGCAAATCAGTCCAAAGTGTATAAACTAATTGGGGAGTGCACAACAATATTAGAAATATATAACAATTTTACAACGATATAGCATCTGTTGCTATGGTAACATGTGTTATGCTACTTGTGCAGCACATTACCCTAGCAACACAGTTTTCACTATGAAAAATTGCTGTGTGCTTCCTTTACAAGGCAAATTTACCAGTGTTTACTGAATATGGCCAATGATCTCATATTGGAGGTTACTTGAACAGATTCATGAAAATACATCCATTTCACTGCAAAATTGTATTTCAATCTGAATTTATTCACCAGTGGGACAACTTTTTCATCAGTGTTATAGATAATGGATCCCAGTACCTTTATATATTGTGATCCTCTCAAGGTATAGTTGGTTATGATTTTGCAAATCTTGGTGCTTATTCAATTCACTAGGTCCGGGAACTAGTGTTGGGCGAACAGTGTTCGCCACTGTTCGGGTTCTGCAGAACATCACCCTGTTCGGGTGATGTTCGAGTTCGGCCGAACACCTGATGGTGTTCGGCCAAACCGCTCGGGTTCGCCCGAACTACTAAATGCCCGGCCGAACAGGGCCCTGTTCGGCCGAATACCGCCCCCCTATGGGGTCGCAGGCATAAGGGGGGAGCATGCCCCGATTGCGGGGGGGGTTGGAAATTCCCCCCACCCCCTCCGCTACCGCTCCCCCCTCTGCCCGCTTTCCCATAAAAAAGTTGGCGTAAAGTTAAATATTACCGGTGGTGGCTGCTGCAGTGGCTGGCTGGCAGTGGTGTGAATGAGGAGGAGGAGTCCGAGTATGACGCGTTGAGGCCAGGCAGCGGGCGGTTCAGCGGTAGTACCCTTGTGGTACTTCCGCCCTTTCTCTGACCTCACGTCTTCTACGTGATGACGCATATGAGGGTACGCGTCACGCGTACCATCGTATGCGTCATCACGTAGAGGACGTGAGGTCAGAGAAAGGGCGGAAGTACCACAAGGGTACACCCGCTGAACCGCCCGCTGCCTGGCCTCAACGCGTCATACTCGGACTCCTCCTCCTCATTCACACCACTGCCAGCCAGCCACTGCAGCAGCCACCACCGGTAATATTTAACTTTACGCCAACTTTTTTATGGGGAAGCGGGCAGAGGGGGGAGCGCTTGCGGAGGGGGTGGGGGGAATTTCCGACCCCCCCCCCGCGATCGGGGCATGCTCCCCCCTTATGCCTGCGACCCCATAGGGGGGCCGTATTGCGGCATGTTCGGGTCCCCATTGACTTGCAATGAGTTCGGGGTTCGGGCCGAACATGCCGAACATCTGGCCCATGTTCGGCCTGTTCGGCCCGAACCCGAACATCCAGGTGTTCGCCCATCACTACCGGGAACATATCCGTGGCTCTGTTTTTAAAACCGGAGAAACAGATAGCAATGTTAAAAATAGCAGCCATCTTTACCTAAACAAAAAACGGATCCGTCTACGTTTGCAGGGACCTGTTTTCAAAACCTGAATGGAAGGTCCGGATCTGCTGCATTTTCCCGCACCGCATATGGATCCTGATAGTGGCCACCGACCGCTGTCACCCCCGTCCTGGATGCTTCACCCTCCAGGTTGGTGCACCCTCTCCCCCCCCCCCCCTTCCCGGGCATATGTTTCCATGGACTGGAAACGTATGCTTCAACCATATTTTAAATATAAAGAAAAACAAACCGGATCCATTTCAAACGGATCCGATCTGTTACGGACCTAGTGTGGATCTAGCCTTTCTCATAAGTTTTATCCTAGGTGACAGTTTCACACCTTATCAATAAAGTGCCTTTGCACCAGCAAGCATGAAAATACTCAGAATAATTTTGACAGTAATTTTTCACCAACTCTTTGGTACTTTTTCAATTGCAGAGTGCTGAAAAGTTATTTTAAACAGAAGATGAGAAATTATCGCCTGTGAAAAAACATAGGAGAATAAGTGACTTGAATAATTTTTCTTGGCCCATATACTACTAAAAGTTGGGGAAAAAGTACCATCACAATTATTCTGAGTATTTTCCTGCTTACATGAACACTGGTGCACATGGCAGATTTGCTTGCTTATGGTTTAAAATGCATTTCATAACAAGGTGTGAAAATAACACCTAGGAGACAAGTCAGAAGAAAAAGTGAATTGCATATGGGCCCAGGGTCTGGCTCTAAGGTCTCAGGCTTACCTTTCAAAATGACCGTGAAGCATACAATTTCTTCTGCAACCTGGCAAACTGGTCACCTGGAGTACTGCTTTCTTTTGTTTGATTAAACGATGGTTGGTAAAGTCAGAAGTTTCCTTCTCGATTTTATAAAATCCAGTAATGACTAGGGATGCTCATTCGGATTCAACAGAATTAAAATTTCCCCATTTTTTGCATTTCCGAAAAGGAATTCAGAAATCAGAAAATAAAAATCAGAATTCCGTGGAAATCAGAGTTACTGCAACTCAGTAATTTTAGCCCAATCACAGAAATCGGAAGCATTGAGCCAATCAGAGAATGCAGAATTTTTTTGCAAAACTTTAATTTTAGACCAATCACAAGACTGATTTTCCATTATTCTGATTTCTGTTTTTCCAATTTCCATTTTTCAAAATTTTTTTTGTTTTTTTTGTTTTTTGAATTCTATGATGCAAAAAATTACTTATGAACCCTCAAAAATCGGAAATCAGAAAAACAGAATAATGGAAATTCAAAGATCGTGAAAACGGAAAATCAAAAATCGGAATTTCCACAGGATCGGAAATCTGCATTTTCTACCATCCCTAATAATAACAATTCTGCTTTATCCCACTGGTATGTCAAATGTATATTTTAGCTCTTCATCTGCAGGCAATCAAGAAATGCTGTCAATTGTCTGCCTTGTTTCCACCAGACCAAGACCACATCATCTGTGTACATCAACTAAAGCATGACAACATGTGCCCATCGACGTCACCGTGATCTGATGGTGGAAATGGCCATCAGAAGAGAAGCAATTGAAGTTGAGAAGGAGCTCCAACACATCACGGAGGAATTGATTATGTGTAGTAGAGTCAAGCAGTAGTAGTAGGGTGAAGCAGCTGTTGCTGCTTCACCCACCTCAGCGGTTATAGACGTGTATAGGGCCTAAACATCAATACAATAAGGTCACTCTCCTGAATCTGGAAGCCATCCAGGATAGAGAGTGCATTAATAATGTACTAATGTCCCTGACATTGGAAGGGAGGGTCTCAACTATATGTTTTTGCTTTAAATCTAAACATTTACCTAATTTTTCCAGTGGTCCATCAACTACCCAGAGACTACGGTATCCAGTGCTGCGTAATATGTTGGTACTATGTGAATCCAATAAATAATAATACATGGTGGCCAGGAGTTGTTGTTTTTTATCAGTTCTTGTGGACTTTGGCAATTGCATAGCATGCCAGAATTATGTAAGTGGTAAATCTACAAAATTCAAACTCTTTCTTTGTGAGGACACCCAGTTCTCTACCTTCATCTAGGTGGTCATACTCTCTTTAATTGGAAGGGGTTACCTTTTAATCTTGTAGTTGTCTTAAGTATCTTGTAGTTGTCTTAAGTATTCAGTTGTTAAGCAAACTACATTGACCTCCTTAACCTGGTCCCATGAAAGTGAAAAGTAATGAGGCGTTTAATTATATTTCTGCAGGTTTTTGTTGTATACAATTAAGCACTTCTATTGATTGATTCTTGAATCATTGATTTATCCTACATACTGTTTATTAATTTATTTCAAATGTGTCTTTATCATATAGCCTAATTTACATCTAAGCCTAATTTATGATTTCGAAGATAAATAATTAATTTCTAAAAACCCTTTTTTCCCCCCAAATTCTTTCGAACAGAACCTGCATACAGACAACGGCAGGAAGGTGTTAACGCACACTTGTCGCCACCTCTGGCCGATGCACTCCATGTTGCATTCCAGCTCTCTGATACTTCCTTCTTCAAAGCTGGAAGTAATAAGAATCTGACAGTTGGAACTCAGCGGCCAGAGGCAGGGACAAGGGTAAGTAACACCACTGCCACTGTCCACATGCAGGTTCTGATTAGAGGAGTTTGAACAAGGTTCCAAATTTGAAGAAGCTTACCACTTCAACACTACTGATTTCACTTATTTGACTGTAAGGCTCTGGGTGCAGAAGTGAACAGGGTCAGGGTAAAAGTCTTCCTATGCTTTTGCTATAACTGTCACTGCTCTCATAAAACTGAATAAATGCAAATATATTCTCTTTTAATGGGGAAAATTTTGTTTAGCATAGCTTTTTTTTTTTTTTAGTTAGTGTTCTTTTTAGTCTCTTGAAGCCCCTTATAATATCGTAGTAATTATGTGTCTCCATGAGTTAGCTGAATAGTATGCGTGTTGGTTTAGGGTGACTTGGTAAAATGGAATAGGTCATAGGCAGACATGCTTTTCACCCCAGCAGTTCTGGATATGTGACTGGCTTTATGGGGCATAAGAGATGGTTTGTATATTTTGCAATGATGCATCATTGGAAGGTTTTTTGCTTACATAAAGCTGGGTAAAATTGAAAATACCTTCTGCTTAAAGGTGACCACATAATACAGTCAATTTGATTGTTCTCTTCAATTTTTATTATATAAGTGTGAGAATCCACTCAGCTGCCTGCGCAGGCAGGCAGCCTTTTGACCATTGTTTAGGTTTGCTTGCTGCAGGACTCTGGAAAGGAGACCTTCTGTCAGTTGTGCAGCTTGTGTTGCTGAGGGATTTGCATACATTAGTCATGCAAATCCGTTACCTGCCTTCTTTTGATGACTGGCACTATAAAAGCATTCTGCTCCCAGAATGCTTGGCTGGACATTTCCCTTCCATGGTCTGTTCCTGATGGACACTGCTGGAGTGTCAGCCATTGCTATCTAGTATAGTTAATTCCTGGGGGTTGCTTTAGGCTCCCCTTCTAGTCCAGTCAGGTTGTATTATCTGTTTTGCCTGTTCCGTCTGTCTTGTGTTTGGATCGTACAAGCCCTAGCGTTAGCGGCTGTGGATCCTTCTGATAGAGTTTGGAGTGTAGGTTGGAGCAGCGGTTGTTTCTGCCTACCTCATCTGTTCTGTCTGCCGTGTGTTTGGCTCGCCCTAGCGCTAGTGCTGGGGATCCTTCTGTTCTGTCTCCTGGGATCGCGCTAGCCACTTTTCGCTAGCACTGGGGATCCTTCTGTTCTGTCTTCTGGGATCGCGCTAGCCACTTTTTGCTAGCGCTGGGGATCCTTCTGTTCTGTCTTCTGGGATCGCGCTAGCCACTTTTCGCTAGCGCTGGGGATCCTTCTGTTCTGCTACTCTGTCTCCTGGGATCGCGCTAGCCACTTTTTGCTAGCGCTGGGGATCCTTCTGTTCTGTCTTCTGGGATCGCGCTAGCCACTTTTCGCTAGCGCTGGGGATCCTTCTGTTCTGCTACTCTGTCTCCTGGGATCGCGCTAGCTACTTTTCGCTAGCGCTGGGGATCCTTCTGTTCTGTCTTCTGGGATCGCGCTAGCCACTTTTCGCTAGCGCTGGGGATCGTTCTGTTCTGCTACTCTGTCTCCTGGGATCGCGCTAGCTACTTTTCGCTAGCGCTGGGGATCCTTCTGTTCTGTCTTCTGGGATCGCGCTAGCCACTTTTCGCTAGCGCTGGGGATCCTTCTGTTCTGTCTTCTGGGATCGCGCTAGCCACTTTTCGCTAGCGCTGGGGATCCTTCTGTTCTGCTACTCTGTCTCCTGGGATCGCGCTAGCTACTTTTCGCTAGCGCTGGGGATCCTTCTGTTCTGTCTTCTGGGATCGCGCTAGCCACTTTTCGCTAGCGCTGGGGATCCTTCTGTCGCTTGTCCCTGTTTTCGTGTGTCTGTCTTGTCTGCTGCGCTTGCTGGAGGCTCGGTGAGGTAACCGTTAAGCAAGCGCTCGCGTCCTCTGTTTCATGTTTGTCTGTTAATGGTTAGTTAGGCGTGCTTGTCTCTATTGTGCTTATCACGTGGAGACCGCGCATAACCGCGTGCACTGTTGCGAATGAGTGCGGTGTTCGCGGTTAGCTAGCGTTTGTTATTTTCCGTATTTCCTTATTGTATTATTTGCTGTGCCTTTGCTACTCTCGTGCTCCGCCTTGCTGTACCTTGTGTCACGTCTGGCGATCGCACCTCTCGCGATCGCGTTCCTGCTTCTTATCTGCTGTGGTGTGTGCACAGTCGCGGGTTGGGGACTAATTTTAACTAATTTTATGCACACACACACAATCTGTCTCTGTGCTCACTCTCAATCGCTTCTCTTGCGATTGCGTTTCTTCCCTTCGTACAATTCCTGTCTGGCGTGTGTGGTAGGGCAGAGGAGCTGTTCCTCTGCACTCCACAGCTCCACCTGCCGACAGGAATTTCCCTCTGCAGGTGCATAGCACCTAGCCTGGGTGTCCTCAAATATACGCTTGTGGAGGAAATCCGCCGCGTCAGCGCACGTCTGGTGCGCTGACCATGGAGACGATTCCGCAATCGTTACAATAAGAAATTGAAAATATTTTTGTTTGTTGAGGCAGTGACAGACACAGAGCAATTACATACAGCGAACATGGTTTGTGTCAATGTTTTCAACACTTGTAGGTGTTGACACACGTAAAAGAAAAATAAATGAGCTTAGCTTCCCTATTGTTCAGTGAACCTGTATCTCACATTAAGGAACCAATAGGAATGCTTAAAAGGTTAAATCAAACCTGAACTGAAAATTAAAATAATCTAAAAATAAAATAAACATACACACATCATACTTACCTCCTGTGTAGTCTGTTTATCAATCTCTTTCTCCTCTCCTGCATCCTGTTTGTCCACCGTGATGAATGGAATTCTCTGTCCTCCACTTTGAAAATGGCCATTACTACATAACAGCTTCCTGGTCAGCACATAACAGCTTCCTGGTCAGCACAGTTAAACTGTAATATCACCTACTTGAGCCATAGGAAAACATGGACACTACCTTGCTCATCAGTTGTCCTTTCAGTTATAACTGACAGCAACTGATATATTTCAGCTCTGAAAAAATATTGCCAGAACTGGAAGGAATCATTGTTAGAAGAAAATGGTGAGCTTCTGAGAGAAACTGACGGTAAGGTAAGTGTGTAATATTCATTTGCATGTTCAACATGTGTTTATTTTAAATCATTTTACTCGGTTCAGATACACTTTAAAGGGGAACTTCAGCTTAAAAAAAACATACTATCATTAAGTTACATTAGTTATGTTAATTAAAATAGATAGGTAATATAATCTCTTACCCACCCTGTTTTAAAAGAACAGGCAAATGTTTGATTTCATGATGGCAGCCATCTTTTTGGTTGAAAGGAGGTGACAGGGAGCATGAGACACAGTTCCAACTGTCCTGTGTCCTAATCACCCTTCCCAGCTGTGCACGCTAGGCTTTAAATCTCAAATTAAAAATAAAAAAAAAACAAATTTGCTCCGAAACAGCAGAACGAGAACAACACCATCAGATATCCCATCATGCTTTGCACAGCATCAGGGGGACAATTTCCGGGCAGATTTCTTCTATGCAGCTAAAAATGAGGCTTGGGTAAGAAAAACAAAGTTCTGTTGCTGTGAAACTGTTAAAGAAACACCAAGCCTTTTCAGTGCTGCTGAGTAGATTTTTAGTCTTGAGGTTCCCTTTAAAGGTGAGTGACTTCTACTGATACTGGCACATTCTATTAGCAATAGCAGCAATGATTCTGTCAGGCAGTTTCCACTGAAGGTAAACTTGAACTATGTACCTTATCATCCGATGCCCTGTTTCTGTTGCTCAGGTTTACGTCAGGATCACATTATGGATTGTTATAGGTAGAAAGCTGGAAAACATAGCACTATGTAAATTGCCTTTCCTCAGGTCATAGATTTTATGATAGACATTAGATAAAGATGGACACAAAATGTGAATTAATTGCTTGATATTGTCTATAAAGCACTCTGGAAAATGTGTCAGCAGCAATATGTAGCTGCATAATAATAGAAAAGTACTTCCAAGAATTGATAGGATACAAATGTCTGGATAAATACCACTAAGTATGGACTTGGGAATATACGGTATGTAAATAAGTAGTTCAAGAAAAGACCATCTAGCTAATCCGGCAAATTATGTAAGTAAAAAAAAAAACTGAAATTAACATTTCAATACTTAGAATTTTTTTTTCTGTAAAACACTACAGCTTTGAAATATATCTTTTTTAAACTAAATTTTGTATTTCACCTAAAAATGTTGAAAAATCTGGACATAGCTTGCATAATTAATCAAAGACTTATAAAACTATCTTTTACAATTGATTTTGTTTATTAGCATACCAGAACTAATTATATACTCCAAAACTAGCACCAACGGTAACCATCAATAAAATATCCTGTGCAGAGAGCACACCAGGGCATGGCGCTGCAGCATCACCTGCTGGCAACTAAGACATATTAAGTCAGACCTCATTTTCAGCATTGAATTCACATTGAATTCAGGGTTTTCTTTAGTGATGGAGTCATTCTGATGCTGGCACAGTAAGGTTCTTGTCATGTGCAGAATGCAGCAGGGAACACAGCTGATATATGCAGTGAGAGGAGCAGCAGAGGTAATCTCTCCTTTACAGAATTTACTGATGTTCAGATAAGTTTATGTGTTCTTTCATGTATGTTTATGTTTTCTGATATTTAACCACTTGCCGACCGCCCACTGTCAATTGGCGGCGGCAAAGTGGCAGCCCCAGGACCACGTAACGCAGATTGGCGTCGGGTCCTGGGTCTCTTCCGCGCCGGGGATCGTGCGCATTGATGTGTGCACATCCGCCGCCAATAGGCTACGCAAAACCCGCGACGACAACCCGCCAGCCGTTCAAAAGCGCCAGCGGGTTGTTAACCCCATGATCGCTGCATACAAAGTGTATAATACACTTTGTAATGTATACAAAGTGTATTATACAGGCTGCCTCCTGCCCAGGGACGGATCTAGGGGGGAGCAAGCGGGTCTCTTGCCCCAGGCGCAATTTGTTAAATTCTTAAAAAGGCGGCAAAATGTGGATGGGGAATGGCAGTTTAGGCGCCAAAACCTGACCTTGCCCCAGGCGCAACTTGGGGCAACTTGGTCTAGATCCGTCCCTGCTCCTGCCCTGGTGGTCCCAGTGTCCGAGGGACCACCAGGGCAGGCTGCAGCCACCCTAGTCTGAACCAAACACACTGATCCTGCCCCTCCCTTCCCTCTGATCGCCCACAGCACCCCTCAGACCCCCCCTGCCCACCCCCAGACCACTGTTTGCACCCAATCACTCCCCTAATCACCCATAAATCACTCCCTGTCACGATCTGTCAACGCTATTTTTTTTATTTATTCCCTAAACTGCCTGGGGACTCCTGATCACCCCCCCCCCCCCAGACTCCCAACCGTGTACTGTATGCATCTGTCCCCCCTGTAATAACCTGTCAATCACCTGTCAATCACCCATCACTCACCCCCTGTCACTGCCACGTATCAATCAGCCCCTAACCTGCCCCTTGCGGGCAATCTGATCACCCACCCAAGTGCATTGTTTACATCTGTTCTCTCCTTTAAACACCCACTTATTACCCATCAATCTCCCATCAATCACCCCCTATCACAACCTGTCACTGTTACCCATCAGATTAGACCCTAATCTGCCCTTGCGGGCACCCAATCAACCGCCCACATGCTCAGATTGCCCTCAGACCCCCCTTATCAATTCGCTAGTAGATTATTTACATCTGTACTTACCTGTAATAACCCACTGTTCATCTGTCAATCACCCATCAATCACCCCCTGTCACCCCCTGTCACTGCCACCCATCAATCAGCACCTAACCTGTCCCTTGCGGGCAATCTGATCACCCACCCACACCATCAAATCGTCCGCAATCTCGCCATCAGATCACCTCCCAAGTGCATTGTTTACATCTGTTCTCTCCTCTAAACACCCACTAATTACCCATCAATCACCCATCAATCACCCCCTATCACCACCTGTCACTGTTACCCATCAGATAAGACCCTAATCTGCCCCTTGCGGACACCCAATCAACCGCCCACATGCTCAGATTGCCCTCAGACCCCCCCTTATCAATTCGCCAGTGCATTATTTACATCTGTTCTTCCCTGTAATAACCCACTGATCACCTGTCAATCACCCATCAATCACCCCCTGTCACTGCCACCCATCAATCAGCCCCTAACCTGCCCCTTGTGGGCAATCTGATCACCCACCCACACCATCAGATCACCCGCAAACCCGTCGTCAGATCACCTCCCAAGTGCATTGTTTACATCTGTTGTCTCCTCTAAACAAGCACTAATTACCCATCAATCACCCATCAATCACCCTCTGTCACCACCTGTCACTGCTACCCATCAGATCAGACCCCTATCTGCCCCTAGGGCACCCAATCACCCGCCCACACCCTCAGAACGCCCTCAGTCCCCAGCCCTGATTACCTTGCCAGTGCATTGCTTGCATCTATTCCCCCTTCTAATCATACCTTGAGACACCCATCAATCACCTCCTGTCACCACCTGTCACCCCCTAGCACACCTACTCATCAGATCAGGCCCTAATTTGCCCCGTGTGGGCTCATGATCACTCGGCCAAACCCTCAGATCCCCCTCAGACCCCCTCCCGACCACCTCCTCAGTGCATTGATTGCATCTATTTTCCCCTCTAATCACCCCCTGAGACACCATCAATCACCTCCTGTCACCCCCCTAGCACTCCTATCCATCAGATCAGGCCCAATACAACCTGTCATCTAAGAGGCCACCCTGCTTATGACCGGTTCCACAAAATTCTAGCCCTCATAGACCATGTCATTAAAATTTGCAGATGCTTATACCCCTGAACAGTCATTTTGAGGCATTTGGTTTCCAGACTACTCCTCACGGTTTGGGGCCCCTAAAATGCCAGGGCAGTATAGGAACCCCACAAGTGACCCCATTTTAGCAAAAAAAGACACCCCAAGGTATTCTGTTAGGTGTATGACGAGTTCATAGAAGATTTTATTTTTTGTCACAAGTTAGCGGAAATTATTATTTTTTTCACAAAGTGTCATTTTCCACTAACTTGTGACAAAAAAATAAAAACTTGGTGCTAAGCCCAAGCACCACAGAAATCAATAGTTCAATAAAGTTTAGGCTAGCACACCTGCTTCAAAGTGCAATTGTTCTCCTTTATTGCTCCATCAACACAAAGATTGACAATTGTTTCGGAGCCACGGCGGGTCTCCTTCCTCAGAATGTGCAGACAAACACAAAGTGTCCATTTCCGCTAACTTATGAATTCACCATACTCCTAACAGAATACCTTGTGGTGTTGTCTTTCTAAAATGGGGTCACTTTTGGGGTTCCTAAACTGCCCTGGCATTTTAGGGGCCCTAAACCGTGAGGCGTAGTCTTGAAACCAAATGTCTCAAAACGACCTGTGAAATCCTAAAGGTACTCATTGGACTTTGGACCCCTTAGCGCAGTTAGGGTGCAAAAAAGTGCCACACATGTGGTATCGCTGTACTCAGGAGAAGTAGTATGATGTGTTTTGGGTTGTATTTTTACACATACCCATGCTAGGTGGGAGAAATCTCTCTGTAAATGAACAATTGTGTGTAAAAAAATCAAAACATTGTTATTTACAGAGATATTTCTCCCACCCAGCATGGGTATGTGTAAAAATACACCCCAAAACACATTATACTACTTCTCCTGAGTACGGCAATACCACATGTGTGGCACTTTTTTGCAGCCTAACTGCGCTAAAGGGCCCAAAGTCCAATGAGCACCTTTAGGCTTTACAGGGGTGCTTACAATTTAGCACCCCCCAAAATGCCAGGACAGTTAACACACCCCACAAATGACCCCATTTTGGAAAGTAGACACTTCAAGGTATTCAGAGAGGGGCATGATGAGTCCGTGGCAGATTTCATTTTTTTTGTCCCAAGTTAGCAGAAATGGAAACTTTTTTTTTTTGTCTCAAAGTGTCATTTTCCGCTAACTTGTGACAAAAAATAAAATCTTCTATGAACTCAACATGCCTCTCAGTGAATACTTTGGGATGTCTTCTTTCCAAAATGGAGTCATTTGGAGGTATTTATACTATCCTGGAATTTTAGCACCTCATGAAACATGACAGGTGGTCAGAAAAGTCGGAGATGCTTCAAAATGGGAAAATTCACTTTTTGCACCATAGTTTGTAAACGCTCTAACTTTTACCCATACCAATAAATATACACTGAATGGTTTTTTTTTTATCAAAGACATGTAGCACAACAAAAATGTATACAGAAATTTTACTTTATTTGACAAATTTTATCACAGAAAGTTAAAAAAATCATTTTTTGACAAAATTCATGTCTTTTTTGATGAATATAATACAAACTAAAAATCGTAGCACCAATCAAATAGCACCAAAAGAAAGCTGTATTAGTGACAAGAAAAGGAGGTAAAATTCATTTAGGTGGTAGGTTGCATGACCGAGCAATAAACCGTTAAAGCTGCAGTGGTCTGAATGGGAAAAAAGGCTCTGGTCCTTAAGAGGTTTTATGACTGCAGTCCTTAAGTGGTTAAAGCGTACACAACTTAACTTCACTTTCTTTTACTGCAGGTTGTCTTCATTAAATCACCCCATGAGATGAATGATAGATAAACTTAAAGAAAACCTGAACTGAAAATAAAAGTCTAAATAAATATTCACACATCATACTTACCTCCTGTGTAGTCTACTCATCGATCTCTTTCTCCTCTCCTGCATCCTGTTTGGCCACTGTGATCAAGGGAATTCTCCGTCCTCCATTTTGAAAATAGCCATTACCCCATAACAGCTTCCTGGTCAGCACACTGTTAAACTGTAACATCGATCACTTGAGCCATAGGGAAACATGGACACATCAGTTCTCCTCTCAGCTGTAACTGACAGCAACTGATATATAACTGAGAGCAACTGATATATTTCAGTTCTGACAAAATGTTGTCAGAACTGGAAGGGATTATTGTCAGAAGAAAATGGTGAGCTTCTGAGGGGAACTGATGGCAAGGTAACTATGTAATGTTCATTTGAAGTTACCTCGAGAGTTTATTTTAAATAATTTTACTCAGTACAGGTTCTCTTTAAGGGGCCCATACAATGGTCGATTTCAGCCATCGATCGATTCTATGGAATCAATCGATCAGAAATCAATTCCATCGTTCAGTTTGCAGCCGATTTCGATTGATTTCGATCAATTTGATCTACCTGAAAGAATGAAAAATCTAGGGATGGCCCTTAGAGTTGCATTGGATCTAATGGTTCAATAATGCATTTAGATCAATTTTCAATAGATTTTCAACAGTTTTCATTCTAAAATCTATTGGAAATCTGTTCCTAGTGTACAGCCAATAAAAACTTGATCTGCCCAAAGTAACTTTCTCTGTAACTGATCTGTACAAGTAAGACAGCAGGCTGAATACACAAAAACACTGTGAAGATTTTAATTAGCCGGTGCAGCTACTTCCTGATCACGCTAAAGCTGGCCACTAACGGTCCAATTTCTAGCGAAAAATCGTTCGAGCGATCAGAAATTCTGATCGGATTGGTTGTAAATAATTTCCATTGGTGGACACAATCGATTATGAACGAGTGAAAAAAATGTCGCCCGAATGAATTTTCGTCGAAGGAAAATTTGGATTTTCATGGTGGTCGTGATAGATAGGAAGAAATGATTGGTTAGTTGATGGTTAACAATTTTTCATCCGATCAGAATTTCTGATTGCTCGCACGATTTTTTGCTAGAAATTGGACCGTTAGTGTCCAGCTTTAATCCAATTTATTCTCACAGGTCAGAACTCTTATCTTCCTACTACAAACTTCAAAAATGCCCAAACCTTTTCTGTGAATGATAATTGCTTCAGATAACAAGTCAAGTTGACAGGAAGATGTCACACGATTTTCCAAGAGTTGGTGATGACATTGCTAGCAAAATGGCAGCTCCGTGCAGGGGAAAAGAAAAGAATATTGGAAACGCACCGTAGTGAGCATGTCAGGTACTTGAAGATACAAACATTTTGAAGTATGCATTAAGTACAGGTTTGCTTTAAAAATTCTGTGTTATTTCAGCATACTGTGTATATAGATTACCTTATTTTGCGGACTATAAGACGCTCCTGACCATAAGACGCACCTAGGTTTAGAAGACAACACCAGGGGAAAAAATGTATACCAAACTTGGTGCATCTATGGTGAAGGGGAATTTTGTAGATTATGCCCCCTTTGTACACCATGCCCCCTTGTGTATTCTTGTCTCCTCCTCTTTGTCCCTTTGTGTCCCACTGTGTCCTCCTCTGCTTGGGCACAGTACAGAGAGTCCCTGACACTGTTGCGGGTTGGAGGTTCGTATTGGCAGGCATTTACAGGTCAGGAACTTCCTGCGTTTGGACTATAAGACGTAGTCACTTTTTTCCCCACGTTTCGGGGAGAAAAAGTGAGTCTTATAGTTCAAAAAATACAGTAAATATATCAATTATATACAATGACAAAGAAAAGCTAAGCTGCTTAGGTACTTTTGCAATATGGCCACAAATTTTTAAAATGTTAAAGGTGAAATGTGAGACAAAATGGAGGCTGCCATATTTATTTCCTTTTAAACAATATCAGTTGCCTGACAGTCCTGCTGATCTATTTAGCTGCAGTAGTGTCTGAATCACACCAGACGCAAGCATGCAGCTAATTGGGTCACACAATCTGATCTGTATGCTTGTTCTGGGTCTATAGCTTAAAATATTAGAGGCAAATGATCAGCAGGACAGCCAGGCAATCTGCATTCTTGAAAAGAAAGGGAATATGTCAGCCTCCATATCCCTCTCATGTTAGATTCCCCTTAATAATTATTTCCATTTACTGAGTACCCCTGGCAACAAAATGTGTTAGGAAAGTAGGCGAATACTTATTTGTAACTGGATAAGAAATTCTAAAATGAATAACAATTATTTCATTTAATGGCAATTGCTAGGGTCTTTCTAGAAAGTCTAATAACACAGGATCAGAGAAGCATTAAGATTAAAGGGGATCTAGGCAAGGAGGTATCTTTGGCTGCCCTTTTTGATCCTTTTTGTAAGGGGAGATGGGAGATGGGCCAGAAAAGCTAGAATATGGGCCCCTTGACACCCACTAGGCCACATGCACTTGCCTTTGTTGCCTTGTGGATGATCCTGCTCTACCCAGATGCTGACTTTGAAACATTACAATAAAAATGTGATTTTTTAACAACTTGCATCTCCTTAGTAATACACTTGTGAACTTGCAAGCAGATTTTGTTTCATATTTGTTGAATGTGTGCCCAGGCTTTGGCTATTGTCTTTGTGAATTAACAGCCCCCAGTGCTTGTAGAATTTTTAAATCAGGTATCTGGGGATGGTGTACTGGTTAAAACACCACTCTTGACAAAGGAGACAAGGGTATAGCCAGTAACCTCTTCAGTAAGGTGTCCTTCCTTGGGCAAGACTCGCTAATACTCCCGGGTGGCCTGCTCAGTGTGCCCTTAGTGGCTGCAGTTCTCATACACTTTCAATCTAACAGAAGAAAAGTGCTATAAAAATTATAATATTATTACTATGATGATCATATCATTTAACCTTTTCCGGACCACGTAATGTAAATCCTATGCCACACTTGTGGCTGTCTAAGCCTGATGCGGCATAGGATCTACGCCACCTGCCGTTTCTCTATGCCACCTGCCGTTTCCACTCCCAGCGCAATTGTGCGCACCCGAGAGGGGAGATTAAGCTGTCAAATGACAGCTGACATTTCCTCTCAGTAATCAGGAGCCATCGCGATTGGCTCCTGATAACGTGATCACTACGATCGTCGGCAGATTATAGTGATCACTATTACAGCAGCGGCGGTAGGAGGGAAAGAAGAGGATCCACTCACCTTCCTGACGTTCCCCCGGCGATTGGTGCTCCCCTCAGCACTGGCCGGCATCCCCACTTGCTCTGAAGTAATTGTCAGGTCCTGGCTTGATGACGTCATCAAGTCACGACCCATAACTTAATGCCAGCGAGTGCGGAGGGGGCTAGAGCTGCTCATCCCTGGAACCTGGGAGGTGAGTAAAGGCTACTGGCAAAACGGGGGACACCTACCTACACTGGGGACACCATACCTACCTAGCCATACTGGGGATCCAGCTGTCTGACCCCACCCCAAATGTGCCCCCTACATGTAAAATGGCCTGGTCCTTAAGGGGGGGGGGGGTCAGGCAGCCGGTCCCCAAAGGGTTAAAGTGGCCCAAAGCAAAATCTTCCTGTATAGTGACACAGTGCTCTGGTCATCTTCTTACCCATTCACTAACACACTATTTATAATCTGTTACTTCCTGAACTTATTCAGGTGTTGCTCAGTGGTTTGTAAATTTATATTCAGTTTTGCTTTTGTTACATGTCAGCAGGGTTGGACTGGGCCACAGTAGTACAGTTTTTTCCCTCGGTGGGCCCTGCCTCCTGGTCTCTGGTGCCCCCCTCGTCTGACAGAGCTCCAATAGCTGCCTGCAGCACAAAAATTCTCTTCTCAGTGCTGTAATCACTCATGCTGAGAGCAGTGGTGTAGCTAAGGAGCTGTAGGCCTCGATGCAAATTTTAGAATGGGGCCCCTCAAGCACTCTATACATAACAATTGATATGACGCACCAAAACCTGTCAATGGCAACTACAAATTCAGAGGTGCAAGAAGGGGATGGGAAATAGCTTGTTAATGATTACCCCTGTTCAAAGTATCTATAGAAGTTATTATTATGAGCACAGGACCAACAGAGAGGTAATACTGTAGTTGAGGGAGGGCCCTTCGGGGCCCCTTTGGCTCAAGGGCCCCGATGCGGTCGCAACCTCTGCAAAGTAGGATATTACTTTATGTTGAAGGAGGGGACTCTATGCAAAGTTTTGCTGGGCAGCAGTGTCTCTGAATTACAATGCTGCTAAGATCATGTACATTTGTCCCTGTCCATAATACATCATGACCACGCCCAACTTCCGGTGCATGGTCACGCCCCTTTTTTCACTGCAATCATGGGACGTGTGGGCCCCAGGTTGAAATTTCTTTGGTGGGCCCCAGGGGAGGACTGGCCAGGGGGGAAGAGGGGAGATTTCCCCCCAGGCTGCCTCTAATTTAATGATTTAGGGCTGGCCGATCTACCAACCGTTTCGATAATTATTATGGAATCAGATGAAAACATGTGGCGCCACAAGCCCACAAGCATGCCCAATCAACGTTTAGACTGATTTCGGGTGGAAATTAGTTGAATGTATTGATCTGAGATGCTAGGAAATCTCAGGTTGATGTGGGCGATCAAGTACAAAAATCACGATTGATGAACGCGAAGGAAACCCCAGCCATTGTTTCTCAAAATGTATTATGTGCTCCCCGTTGCCAGTGCATTATACTTTACCTATCATGCTGTCCCTCAAATGTCCTTGCTGTATTTCTGCATTGGCACCCCACGTGACTACCGGCATATAGCACATGGGGCGCATGTGTAACATCAATTGGGCTGGGACTGCCATGAAAATGGGCCTCTAGTTTGTGGTTTCCCTCCTGGCCAAAAGGTCTCAGTCCTCCCCTGGTGGGCCCCCAGTGTCCCAGTCCGACCCTGCATGTCAGTTTGTGTTCGTTAATGTATACCATATCTAGTTTCTTAGGTGAGCTGGTCAAAACTAAAGCTTGTTATGGTATTCAGTTTCTTCATCCCAGTCCAGATGAGCCTGCACTCCCATAGATGGGGGTAAGGTCCTCATGTGATTTCTTACAGAAAGCAATGGTTATTCATGAGACATCTGTCCATCCTCAAGCTAGTCATGCACTGCAAGGGCTTGCTGTGTTCCTGTTCCTGAACAGTCAGTATGTGTGCAATAAAAATACCATCTAATTATTGTAAGTGTTTATTTATGCAGCTCCAGCCAAGCCCAATTGTCAGATGTGGTGCTTGATTATACATTATACAAAGACACCCAACATTGTTAATGTTGCTGAAAGAAACATGTTGACTTTCTATCTCTGCACTTCCCAAAAACAAAGAATGCATAGGCTTCCAGCGTAACTGCTTCTTAGAAGTAAGCGTGAACACGTGTAGTGGGAAATATGTTATCTTTTACCAGTTTCCTAATGATGACTGACAGCTGAAGTTGTTTTGAACAAACCGATTGTGCATTTCAACTTAACTTTAGATTAAGGGCTCTTTCACAGTGCGCACGTTATAAAATACTTTAACGCAGAGTAACGCACAGCAATGCAAAGTCTGTGCAACATTCACAGTGCACACGCTGCGTTAGGGTGTAACGTGTAGCCTTATTAAAAGTGCTGCAAGCTGTGCATTTAGCAATGTATCTGCTGCGTTATGTGTTTTGCACATGCTCAGTAATGTTTTTTTTTATTTAACGCATGCGCCGTTTTTGTTCCATCAGTATGCGACGAAAACGCCAAGAGACACATAACGCAGTGCAAAATAACGTCCAATTTCATAACCTACATGCGCTGCGTTAGGGGCACGTTGTGCGACTTTAACGTCGCATCAAACGCAACAACACACTGTGAAAGAGGCCTTACTGTTCTTTGTATACAGTGCATGCAAACAATGTGCAGGAAACCAATCTGCTAATTGCATTATTATTTTTTTACACAATGCATGGGCTTATTCATGACTAGGGCTCTGGCACAGTGGAGACGACACCAGCAGGCATGGGACACTAAGATTGTCCAGAAACAGTTTTATAGTCAGATCAAATTTTTAGCATGTTCACTTTCACATTAACAAGCAGACCTTAAAATTGTTTGTTCACCACTTCTCATGTTATATCAGACCACATTTCTGCTTAAAATATAAAGCTGCTTTCCTAAACTAATTAAAATAAATAAATTGTCAGCGTACTTGTTATTGTATTGTTATAAAGTACCTACATATTTCGTGGCAATGTACAGAGTAGCAAGCAAACATGGGTACATAAAAATACAGACATTGTTACGTAATTAGTAGAATACGTGGGCAGCAGGGGGGTGTAGAGGACAGCACTCGTGCCATGTAGCGCTGGGTCTCTGGTTTGAATCTTAGCCCGGGCACTATCTGCACAGAGTTTGTATACTCTCTCAGTGTCTGCATGGATTTCCTCCAGTTAATTGGCTTCCTCCTAAAAAAGTTGTCCCTAGACTATAATGGACATACTGTATAACCATGGCAGGGTTTAGACTGTGAGCCTCTGAGGGACAGTTAAGTGACAAGACTACATACTCTGTACAGGGCTACTGAAGATGTTGGTGCTTATAAATGCTAAATAATAATAATAATTAGTAGACATCATAGCAATTACAGTGACAAATATAACAGGATTAACAAAATGTACTTATACTTCAGTGTGCCTAAAATAACCTAAATTGGGAGTCTAATCAATAAATTATTGTTCTAAAATACACGCTTATCTCTGTCAGTCAGACAGCCACTGCACGCTGCTAGCTCAGCCTTCTGATAATAGCTGGAGTCTGTGCGCCAGCCAGGAACCAATTTAATTGGCTCCTGACCCTGTGATCACTGCCAATCACAGTGTTCACAGCTCGAATTCTGAAAAAAAGGCTCTGGTCCTTAACCCATTCGCGTTCCGTCGTTTTCACTTGAGCCATGTTCACCTCCCATTGATTAGCCTATAACTTTATCACTACTTATCACAATGAACTGATCTATAGCTTGTTTTTCCGCCACCAATTAGGCTTTCTTTGGGGGGGGGGGGGGGTACATTTTGCTAAGAGCCACTTTACTGTAAATGCATTTTAACAGGAAGAATAAGAAAAAAACTGAAAAAAAATCATTATTTCTCAGTTTTCAGCCATTATAGTTTTAAAATAATACATGCCTCCATAATTAAAACTCACGTATTGTATTTGTCCATATGTCCCGGTTATTACACCGTTAAAATCATGTCCCTATCACAATGTATGGCAACAATATTTTATTTGGAAGTAAAGTTGCATTTTTTCCGTTTTGCATCTATCACTATTTACAAGTTTAAAATAAAAAAAATATAGAAATATTTCATCTTTACATTGATATTTAAAAAGTTTAGACCCTTAGGTAAATATTTACATGGCTTTTTTTTACTGTAATGTTTTTTTTTTATATTAAACATTTTATTTGGGTAGTTTTGGGAGGGTGGGATGAAACAAGAGATTTATAATGTAAATGTGTGTTTGAATTTTTTTTTTTTTACTTTTAGTTGTAGTTTTACTTTTTGGCCACAAGATGGCGGCCATGAGTTTGTTTACATGACGTCACTCTAAGCGTAACATACTCTTAGAGAGACGCATAGGGGAGGCAACAGCCAGAAAAAGCGCAGCTTCCGAGAGAAGCTACCGCTTTTTCAGCGGGGGAGAGGAATCAGTGATCGGGCACCATAGCCCAATTCACTTATTACCTGGCTAACGAACCGCGGGCCGGGAGCGCACGTGCATGCGCGCGATCAGCCGCAGGAGCGCGCGGTAGCGTGCATGGTTCCTGGACATAGTTTCTACGTCCAGGAACTAAAATAGGTTAAAGCTATTTATTGCATTAAATTGCCGGTGTTTTTTCTCTAGAGAAAGAGGAAGGCAGGGCCAAGCAGCGGAAGTGGAATGATGCAGGGACTTTGGGGTGGATTTGTGGGACAAGACTCCGGAGGTAAATATAACTTTTTATTACAGCAGCGCAGATGGATTTTTCTTTTTTGGATGGAGGTCCTCCTTAAGGAGCCGGAGCCACGTGGTCCTGAAAGGGGTAAAGGAAAGCTAATAAGAAGTGGGCCAGGAAGAAGTATGGGAGTTTTTCTAGCAGCCTAAATCCAATTCATACATCAATCATAATGTATAATGCAATCAGTAGTCTGCTCATCAAGTCAACAAGGTTTGAAATCTGTTCTGCTTTTGTTAACAGTAAATATATTACCTGTTTGCATTGAAATGAACATACTTTCACCTGTGACACACTCTTAGAAAATTGCTTTATTTTTACCCTTTAGGTCCTAGTAATGACTCAGGAAAACAACTTCAAAGTATGTCAGTACAGAATGTGTTACATACACACTCGTTGTCTGAAAACAATTTCCACAAGTCATTTAATAAAGCTATTTTGTACCTGTTGTGAACAAAACACAAATAATTATATAGAATATGTATGATTGCCACGCACCTAGCAGCACCACAATAAGGAGCTTTAAAAAATGTTGGCTGCAAGGAGAAAAATAGATCTGTACCCCAATCCACTCAAATTGAACAAAAAACACAGTATTACTCCTGCACACTCAAAACCAATTTAATACCATAAATTAAATAACAATAAAAATCATACCACACACGAGTAGCTCCACTAAAATCGCAACCACACTGTCACTCACATCCAGACAAATCTGCAGGTATGCAGAGACCATATACACCTCTCATACTGAAAAGTCCTACAGGATCCTGCTAATGAGCCTGATGGTTCAGAGCGGCAGTTTGAGGATGCAAAAATATGCGAGCAAACACTTCAGTGGCAGATTAAAGTGGAATATAACCCTACATTTCAACTTTGCTCTAAAACATTATTTACAGTATATTATATGCAACCAGCATTTTTTTTTACTAGATCAGCATTGGAAGGGTTACACAGGGCTTTAAAGTTCCTAGAGATTTCTGCAGACGCATCCGAAGCTGACATAGATACATTTTGTTTACATAAATGTATCTAAGTGTGGCATGTGCCTCACTCTCTCTGTGAGAAGGAGCTGGAGGACAGTCAAAGAGTGTGTAACATTTCTCAATAGATACATTTAACTAAATAGAATGTAACAATCTGAACTTCTGCATATCTCTCCACGGAACTTTAAACCTCTGTGTTTAACCCTTCCAATGCTGGTCTAGTAAAAAAAAAATTCTTTTTGCATATAATATGCTGTAAATAATGTTTTAGAGCAAAGTTGAAATGCAGGGTTATATTCCGCTTTAAGGATCCAATAAATAAATTCCAATAAAAAGTTCCACAATAAAACAATAAATTCTCCGGATCAATGCCAGTGGTATATATTATCCTCTAAGTAATGTAAAGCATAACACAGCGTTGCAATAAGGCTGCATACTCGCGGCTCCTGTTATGAGTAGTGGTAATGATTTTTATCAGACATTGGCAGCTTCTAATGAGTCCTGTTACTTGGTAGGTATATCCAGTATAGCTGAACAGCCTGTTGAAGGAGGAGTCGGACTTGCACTCCTGGGAAGGAGCTGCGTGAGAGCTGACGGCCGCAGCTGCTCATTCCCAGGTGTGCAAGTCCGACTCCTCCTTTAAAGTGACTCTGTAACAAAAATTACAACGTTTTTTCTACCATCCTACAAGTTCCTAAACCTATTCTAATGTGATCTGGCTTGCTGCAGCTCTTTCTACTATCACAGTCTCTGTAATAAATCAATGTATCTTTCCCCTGTCAGACTTGTCGGCCTGTGTCTGGAAGGCTGCCAACTCTTCTGTGCTGGTCTGTTCCTCTATGCACACTCCAGTGTGTGTTTTATTTACATAAGCCAGCAGCTTCTCTGCTATCTTATCAGTGATAGAAGAGAGCTGGATAAAAATCCTCCTCTGGAGGCTGTGTAAGGAGCTGGTCTGTCACATACTGAGGAATTACAGACACAGGCACAGGCAGAGCTGTCTGCAGGAAGCCTGTAATGTTCAGTGCATGAGAGAAGCTGGGGTCAGAAGGTAAACACACACAAGTGATCTCTTGAGATTCAGAAGTAAGGCTGTATACAGCCTGCTTGTGTATGGATGTATTTTCTATGTGTGGACATACTGTACATCAACCTATTTCCTGTTTTGGTGGCCATTTTGTTTGTTTATAAACAAACTTTTTAAAACTGTTTTTGACTACTTTTAATGCGGCGGGGAGCGGTGAAATTGTGACAGAGGGTAATAGGAGATGTCCCCTAACGCACTGGTATGTTTACTTTTGTGTGATTTTAACAATACAGATTCTCTTTAACGGACTGATTATTATAATAAGTATTGTTAATATGTATGTCATGAGGGTATATCACTGGGTTGTTGTTTTTTTTGGGGGGGGGGGGGGTTTGCAAATAGGGGCTTGTAATTAGTGATGGACTGATAGCAGTGAGTTAGTTTAGACCCTGCAAGCTTATGCAATATGCATTTGTTGTGCCATTTTAATTAGTCAATAGACCATTGGCAGCCAGTATATAAGATAGATGATATCTGGTCTGAGCACACACCTCACTTTTCTTTTGTATGCAATAATAATTATAATGAAGGCAACAACAATTATTGTTGCTCCTGAGATTTTGGTATATACTGTATTTGTAAAAATATTTTGAATCATTCTTACACAGTTGATAGGATTTCTAAATATTATGTAACAAAATAACAAAACAACTATAAAACAACTACCACAACAACAATATCTACCAGCAAATTTGAGCTTCATGAATTTTCAAGAACTGACACTCTGGTACAATGACACGATAGTAAAATAACAGGTTTCAGGCATGCAGAAATGCTGAGATAAAATATAAAATTGCTTGTTGCATATGATTGTAAGCCTTTGCCGGGGTCTCCACCTACCAAACCCTTGTGTCCTTCTTGATCCCTTCCCATAGACTATCTTACACTTGCATTGCTTGGTCTCTGTAAAATTGCATGGTGATGAATCTTATGCTAGGTACACACCATACAATTTTGTGTTAGATAGATGGTTCTATAGATAATTTCTGACGTGTCCGATCTTATTTTCGATTGTTTTTCTGATTGATTTCTCATAGAAGTGAATGTAAATAAATAAGAATAGATAAGAGAATTGAATCGGAAATCGATCGGAAAATTGAATTGGAAATTGATCGGACGGAAAATTGACCAAAAAAACGCATCGTGTGTATCCAGCATTATACCCTGTTTGCATGTATAACCTTTCACTATGTCATATGTTGTATAACCTTGTGCAACCTCTTTGTCTGACACCCCTGTTTGCATCCCTATTTATTGTCCAGCCCTATGTAATATGTTGGTAATAATAATAATATTACATTTAGGGCTCTTTCACAGTGCAACGTTAAAGTCGCACGTTAAAACGCAGAATAACTCACAGCAATGAAAAATCAATGGCCTGTTCACAGTGCAGACACAGTTGGTGTCTAACACTGCATGTTAAATGAAAGTGCTGCATGCTTCATTTTTAGCTGCTTTAGACTGCTTGCACATGCTCAGTAACATTTGGCGACATACTCTTCATTGCCTGTATTTTCTACTGTACATGCTGTATGCGGTTAAAACGCTGCGTTGCGACTTTTTGTCCACGTTGCGTTGTTACTTTGTGGTGCGACTTTATAGTAGCATCAAACCGCAACGTCATAATGTGAAAGTAGTCTAAAATGAACATCTATGTGATTAGTTAATTTCTTGTTACATTAAGATTTGTTTTATATTTAGTGGACTTTTAATGAGCTATTGCATTAGAATATTAATATATATATATATATATATATATATATATATATATATATATATATATATATATATATATATATATATATGACGGGCTATTGCTTTAGAGAAAATATATATATATATATATATATATATATATATATATATATATATATATGCCAAGGGATGAGCAGCACAAACCGATTTTTATGCAATACTATGCAAAGCATGCACGCAGCACTGGAGAACCCCAATCTCCATAAGAAATATATAAATACAGAGGGTGCTGCAGCACACAACAGGAAAATAGTGACAGGGGCTCTTGGTTACGCTTTAACGCGTTTAAGCTCACCAACTGCGCCAAAGTGTCCCCGATCTGGTGAGTCCTACTCTAACCAGGCAAAAATGCTCGTTTTTATCAGCGTTCTAGTGGGAACCATGCCAAAAGCCCAGGGGTCAGCTAAATGGGAGAAATGAAATTAAAAACACCTCACCTTCTACTAGCTACTAACTGAACTATGAGCACCGCTCATTTAAATGCTTAACTGTGCTAGAGATGGGTGTGGTTATGCACGCTCACAGGGGAAAATAATATAAGCCAAGGGATGAGCAGCACAAACCGATTTTTATGCAATACTATGCAAAGCATGCACGCAGCACTGGAGAACCCCAATCTCCATAAGAAATATATAAATACAGAGGGTGCTGCAGCACACAACAGGAAAATAGTGACAGGGGCTCTTGGTTACGCTTTAACGCGTTTAAGCTCACCAACTGCGCCAAAGTGTCCCCGATCTGGTGAGTCCTACTCTAACCAGGCAAAAATGCTCGTTTTTATCAGCGTTCTAGTGGGAACCATGCCAAAAGCCCAGGGGTCAGCTAAATGGGAGAAATGAAATTAAAAACACCTCACCTTCTACTAGCTACTAACTGAACTATGAGCACCGCTCATTTAAATGCTTAACTGTGCTAGAGATGGGTGTGGTTATGCACGCTCACAGGGGAAAATAATATAAGCCAAGGGATGAGCAGCACAAACCGATTTTTATGCAATACTATGCAAAGCATGCACGCAGCACTGGAGAACCCCAATCTCCATAAGAAATATATAAATACAGAGGGTGCTGCAGCACACAACAGGAAAATAGTGACAGGGGCTCTTGGTTACGCTTTAACGCGTTTAAGCTCACCAACTGCGCCAAAGTGTCCCCGATCTGGTGAGCTGATAAAAACGAGCATTTTTGCCTGGTTAGAGTAGGACTCACCAGATCGGGGACACTTTGGCGCAGTTGGTGAGCTTAAACGCGTTAAAGCGTAACCAAGAGCCCCTGTCACTATTTTCCTGTTGTGTGCTGCAGCACCCTCTGTATTTATATATTTCTTATGGAGATTGGGGTTCTCCAGTGCTGCGTGCATGCTTTGCATAGTATTGCATAAAAATCGGTTTGTGCTGCTCATCCCTTGGCTTATATTATTTTCCCCTGTGAGCGTGCATAACCACACCCATCTCTAGCACAGTTAAGCATTTAAATGAGCGGTGCTCATAGTTCAGTTAGTAGCTAGTAGAAGGTGAGGTGTTTTTAATTTCATTTCTCCCATTTAGCTGACCCCTGGGCTTTTGGCATGGTTCCCACTAGAACGCTGATAAAAACGAGCATTTTTGCCTGGTTAGAGTAGGACTCACCAGATCGGGGACACTTTGGCGCAGTTGGTGAGCTTAAACGCGTTAAAGCGTAACCAAGAGCCCCTGTCACTATTTTCCTGTTGTGTGCTGCAGCACCCTCTGTATTTATATATATATATATATATATATATATGGAAATTTAACATGAATGAAAATTTCTTCACTTGATACCATTTCATTTTATCATTGTTAATGCTTTGGTCCCTACGTGTGGTAGGCAGTCATGCTTGAATGTACCCAAATTCGATTCGAGTACATTCGAATTCGGGTCCGGGTCAAATTCGGATTCGGCCGTGATCACGACCATAGAATTCGATTTTGTAATGATCGGTGCCAGCAAATAACATGTCTGGTTATTAGGTGATCTGCAGTATCACCAATAATCCAGACACTATACCTGATTATATGGTGATCTGCAGAATCACCAATGATGCAAGTATCGTAGGCAACTGAAGTGATAGCTAATAGCAAAGTATAGTGCTTGGTGCAACAGTAGTACTGATAGGTTTAGCTATACCTCACCAAAGAAGCTGGTGGGTACTAACAGTACAGAGCCCCTCACCAGAGTCAAGGGCCCTCTGGTGAGAGTAGAGTGGTCAGACTAATTGAGTTGGCAACAGACTGACAGATACGGTACAAAATCAGAAGACAAGAGAAGAAGGCAACGAGATCAGATGGGTTAAAGTACAGAATCGTAAAGCAGGAGGGGAGTCAGAAACGAGCCAGAGTCATACACAGATAAATACAATTTAAGAAATAACAGAACTAACTAGAGATAGATGTATATCGCAAACACTGCATATACATCTATCACAGCAGGAGCCTGACTAGGTCTGAGCGCTAACACGTAGTATTCGCAACAGCAGACAAGTTGCGAGTGACCCAGCTCTGCTTAAGAAGCAGAGGAGACCCGACAAACACATCCACTCCCATCAACCAATGAGGAGCGGCGAGCGTCTCCTCTGATGTCAACCGACCGGCCGATCAACTGACGCGCCTCCTCCCCGCATAAAGGTCCTGTCTGTGCGCGCGCGACAATGCGACCTTATGTGCGGCCGAAAGACCTGTCCTCAGCGTGCTAGACGCCCGAGGTGCAGGCAGACTGTCGGGCAAGGAACTGGAGGCAGCTGCTGTGGTATCGCTGTTGACCGCAGCTGTCTCTCCAGCAATTGTTACAGATTTGAATTCGAATTCGAGTCGTGATCAGTAATTGAATTTGGGTAGTAGTCGTGATCATGAATTCGGATGGCCTTAAAGCAAAAAAATGTTTTTTTTAAAGGGAAATAACAATTAAATAAGTGTAATTAGAAAAAAAATTGATGGATGTTTTACCATCTTCTTTCATCACCATCATCTTCATCATCTTCTTCTTCATTGGCACCTGGTTCTTCTTCTTCACCTGGTTCTTCTTCTTCTTCTTGTTCATTCTCACTTGTTTTTTCATCTTCTTCTTCACCTGGTTCTTCTTCGTCTTCTTCTTCATCATCATCTGGTTCTTCTTCTTCATCATCATCTGGTTCTTCTTCTTCATCATTATTGTTAGATCCAGGTCAGAAGTCTTCAGACACTGTTGACCCTCCCACTGATGGAAGAGGGGTTCCCCAGTAGTGGAATCTAAGAGACCACGGGTCTTCACCCACACCCCCTTAAGGGGAGTGCAGGTCTTCGCTGCCTAGTGCCCACCAGGTCACTACTGGGATAACCTCAGCTAGTGGTTGGGAGAACAGTGACGCTAATGTGTGAGAAGTTGAAGACGTGGTCAGACGATTAGCCAGAGGTTCAGGGCAGGCGGCAATCAGCATAAACAGGTCACACGCCAAAGGTCGGGGCAGGCGGCAATCACGCAGGGTCGGGTCACAATCCAGGAGTCGGGGCAGGCGGAATTCAAGCAGAGGTCGGGGTCACAAGCCAAGGGTCAAAACCGGAGATCAATCAGAGTAATAACAAACAGAGTTTCCACGGGGCTTAGGCCAAGCTGTCAGAAAGAGCAGCACTGCAATGGTGGGCAGTGCTGCTTTTATACAGAGTTTTGGCGCCGAAATTAACGCCCTGCACATGCGCAGAACGTGCACAATCATTTGCGCATGTGCGCGCCCGCACAAGGCTTTGCGCATGCACGCGCAACTGGCCGTGCGTGCAATTCTTTGTGCGCACGCGCATATCACATAGTGCTCTGCGCACGCGTGCACAACGGCCTGCGCGCATGCACATATTGCACAACGCCATACGCCGCCGACCCGGAACAGAGCACAGAAGTCCAAGGGACCCTCCGCGCGTGCGCACATGGGACTGAACTCGGGGAGTACGTCGGAGCCTGGTGGGGTGAGTGTGACATTGCCCCCCCCCTAGGGGCAACCTCTGGGTGCCCCTAAGAGCAGGCCTGTCCGGGAACCTTTGGTGAAACCGTCTGACCAGTCTTGGGGCATGAATATTCTTGGCAGGTTCCCAGGTATTCTCCTCCATACCGAACCCTTTCCACTTCACTAAATATTGGATGGAGTTCCTAACTCTCCTGCTATCCAGAATCCTTTCCACCTCAAACTCTTCAACTCCATCCACTAAGATTGGTGGGGGAGGCACAGTGGTGCGACCAGGAAATCTGCTGGGTATCACTTTCTTGAGACAGGATACATGAAATACTGGATGTACTTGGAGTGAGTTAGGAAGAGAGAGCTTGAAAGCCACTGGATTTATCTGGGTTACAACTGGAAATGGCCCAATGAATCTGGGATCCAACTTCTTGGAAGGACATCGAAGTCTCAAATGAGCAGTGGACAGCCAGACTAAGTCTCCAGGAACTAAGCTGATAGCCTCTCTCCTTAACTTGTCAGCTGACTTCTTATCTCTCTCTTGCACCTGTCTCAAGATCCTCTGGACCTTCTTAAAGTTGTCCTTGAGAGCCAACACTCTCTCTTGAACTCCAGGCACAGTGGGAGTAAAGTTAATACCGGGCAAGAAAGAAGGATGGAAGCCGTAGTTCACATAAAGGGGAGACTGATTGGTGGAGGAATGGAGGGTGTTATTATAAGCAAACTCTGCGGTTGCCAGAAGAGAAGACCAGTCGTCTTGAGAAGCCGAGGTGAAGCATACTGCTCGAGGGTCTGATTTGTCCTCTTAGTCTGTCCGTTAGATTGAGGATGGTAACCGGAAGAAAGTGAAGAATGTATTCCCAGGCATTTGCAGAGTTCCTGCCAGAATCTGGATGTAAACTGTACCCCACGATCAGAGACCACATCTGATGGTAACCCGTGAAGCCTAACAATCTCTTGGAGGAACAGTTTCGCCGTTTCAGCTGCCGAGAGAACACCTTTGCAAGGGAGGAAGTGGACCATCTTGGAGAAACGATCCACCACCACCAAGATGGCAGTGAAGCCCTGGGAAGGTGGCAACTCCACAACAAAGTCCATAGCTCTATTCTCCCAGGGTTTCTCGGGTACGAGGACTCTTGGCGCGAGCACATACTTCACAGGAAGCTACGAACTGTTTACAATCCTTGGAGATCTCAGGCCACCAGAAGTTTCTCCGGAGCAAATACAGAGTCCTGTCTCCCCCGAAGTGGCCCGCCAGCTTGTTGTCATGGCAGCACTGTAGAACCGGGAGACGAAACTCCAGAGGAACAAACAACTTGCCCTGGAAGTAGTGCAGTCCATCCTTGATGCTTAGGTCTGGAAGAAGATCTCGCGGTATTGTGGACTGCTTAATGGACTCCAGGAGGTTGGGCTGAAGAAGGAGAAAATGCTGGGAAGAGAGGATGTTCTCAGGCTCAGAACTAGGCGCCAACCCTGAATGGAACATCCGGGACAAGGCATCAGGCTTGGAGCTCTTGGAACCCGGACGGTAGGTCAAATGAAAGTTAAAGCGAGAGAAGAACAGTGACCATCTTGCCTGTCGGGGCCTCAATCTTTTAGCAGAACGAAGATACTCAAGGTTCCAGTGATCAGTAAGAATGAGTACAGGTTGCTCCGTGCCCTCTAGGAGGTACCGCCACTCCTCCAGCACGGCCTTAATGGCTAAGAGCTCTCTGTCCGCCACGTTATAGTTTCTCTCCGCAGTACTCAACTTTCTGGAGAAGAAAGCCACCGGATGGAGGATAGACTTTGGACCAAAGCGCTGAGAAAGAATAGCCCCAACTGCGATTTCAGAAGCATCGACCTCTAGAACGAAAGCTCTGGCGGGATCTGCATGCATAAGAATGGGAGCAGTGGTAAAGCAGACCTTGAGTCGTTCAAAAGCTGATTGAGCCTGAGGAGTCCATCGGAAAGGAGTGCTGGTGCTGGTTAACTGAGTGATAGGAGCCACGATCAAAGAGAAGTTCTTTATGAATCTTCTATAGAAATTGGCGAATCCGATGAATCTTTGGACCCCCTTTCGATCAGCAGGCACGGGCCAATCCAGGATTGCAGACACCTTCTGGGGATCCATTTCAACCCCAGCCGGGGAAATCTTAAGACCAAGAACCTGGATGTTCTCCTTATCAAACTCGCACTTCTCCGGCTTAGCATAAAGTCTATGGGTGCAAAGTCGGGCAAGAACCCTTCTGACGTGCTTCTGATGCTCCTCCTTGGAAGTAGAGAAAACAAGGATATCATCCAAGTAGACCACCAAGAAATCGTCAATGAAGTCTCTGAAGATGTCGTTGACAAAGTGCTGGAACGTGGCAGGGGCATTACAGAGGCCAAAGGGCATCACAAGATACTCATAATGACCAAAGCGGGAACGAAAGGCCGTCTTCCACTCGTCCCCCTCTCGGATTCTGATCAGGTTATACGCTCCTCGTAGGTCAAGCTTGGAGAAGATACGAGCCGACCGAAGTCTGCGGAACAGGTCTGGCATAAGAGGCAGCGGATACCGGTTCTTCACCGTCATCTTGTTCAGCTCCCGGTAATCAATACACGGACGAAGGGACCCATCTCTTTTTCTCACGAAGAAGATCCCTGCCCCAGTGGGAGAGGTAGAAGGCCGGATGAATCCCTTCTTGAGGTTCTCCTCTATATACTCCTTAAGGACCTGAGTCTCAGGTTCAGAGAGGGGGTATGTCCTTCCAAAAGGAATAGGAGCTCCAGGTTGGAGATCAATGGGGCAGTCGTAAGGACGATGAGGCGGAAGAGTATCGGCCCCGGCTTTATCGAAGACGTCTAGGAAGTCATGATATTCCATAGGAATAATGTCCTTCTTCGGGGAACTTAAACAGAACAAGGTTCCAGCACGAGGATAGCAAGAGCGTAGACAGTAGTTGGAGGGAAAGGATACCTCTCCAGTGTCCCAATTGATTACAGGATTGTGGGTCTTGAGCCAGGGCATTCCCAAGATCACAGGGAATAATGGGGATGGTAGAAGGTCGAAGGATAGATATTCCTGGTGCTCCCCCTAGATGGTCACAAGCAACGGCAAGGTCTCGGAAGTGATGGGACCAGATCCAATGGTAGATCCATCAGCCAGTTGGATGGTCAGAGGTTGACGTCTGGAGCGAGTGGGGAGCTGGAGTCGTTGGGCCACAGACAGATCCAGGAAACAAGAACAAGCTCCTGAGTCTGTGATGGCCTTAATTTCGATGATCCCTCCTCTGGGGCCCTGTAATGAGAGGATGAGGGGAACATGAGAAGAAGCTGGCGGCATACAAGGAGCTCTGCTAACACACACAGCTGACTCAGGCTCACCCGAGGGACGGACAGGACAATTCAGGCGGAAGTGGCCAGGAGCTCCACAGTAGAGGCATAGATTGGAAGTCCTCCTCCGTTGTCTCTCCTCCGACGAGATGGCTGGACGGGCCAATCCCAACTGCATAGGTTCCGCTTCATCAGTCACAGGAGATGGATCGAAGACTGGACCAGAAGGAACCAGAGGAGAAGAGAAACTTCCTCCAGCGCGAGTACTCCCAGACCTCTCTGCTCATCTTTCTCTTAAGCGCCTATCGATCTGGATAGACAGGCGAATGAGTTCTTTCAGGGTGTCCGGTACTCCCACCCTAGCCAGCTCACCCTTGATAGCATTAGAGAGCCCCTGACGGAAACGAAACTTGAGGGCAGAGTCGTTCCATGCAACATCAGCCTGCCAGCGCCGGAACTCAGTGACGTAGTCCTTCACAGGTCTTCTTCCCTGCCGAAGGGATTCAAGAACTAATTCAGCAGAAGAGGCCCTTCCTGAATCATCATATAACTCCGCCATAGCAGTGAAGAGTGCGTTCAGATCACTCAAGGCTGGGTGGCGCTGTTCCACCATATGAAGAGCCCAGGCCTGTGGTTCACCCTGCAACAAGGAAATGACCGCTCCCACCTTGATCTCCTCATTGGAGAAAGTTCTTGGAAGTAATGAAAAGTGGAGGCGGCAGGCACTCTGAAACCAGCGGAATTTCGTGCGGTCGCCTGTAAACCGCTCAGGAAGAGGCAATCTGGGTTCAGGTGGAGGAGCCACAGCAACCGGAACATGGACAGGCTCAGGACTGGCAGGAGGAGCAGAAGCTACTAGTACAGGCACAGGGGCTGTAGCGTCCTAGTGGACAGTGTCGTGCACAGCGGGTTACCGGGGGGGGGGGGGGTCATAGCTAGCATAGTTGCCTCAGTATAGGGAGTTTGGTTGCCCCAGTATGGCTAGTACAGTTACCCCAGTATAGCTAGTAGAGTGCCCACAGTAAAGCTAGTATAGTGCCCAGTAAAGCTAATAGAGTGCCCAGTGTAGCTAGTATAGTGCCCAGTATGGGTAGGTAGTGCCCCAGTATAGCTAGTATGCCCCAGTATAGTTAGTATGCCCCAGTATAGCTAGTATAGTGCCTCAGTATAGCTAGTATGCCCCAGTATAGCTAGTATAGTGCCCCAGTATAGCTAGTAAAGCCCCAGTACAGCCAGTATAGTGCCCAGTATAGCTAGTATGCCCCAGTATAGTTAGTATGCCCCAGTATAGCTAGTATAGTGCCCCAGTATAGCTAGTATGCCCCAGTATAGCTAGTATAGTGCCCCAGTATAGCTAGTATGTCCCAGTACAGCCAGTATAGTGCCCACTACGCCTAGTATAGTGCCCAGTATAGTGCCCCAGTATAGCTAGTATAGTGCCCCAGTATAGCTAGTATAGTGCCCCAGTATAGCTAGTATAGTGCCCCAGTATAGTGCCCCAGTATAGCAAGTATAGTGCCCCAGTATAGCAAGTATAGTGCCCAAGTATAGCAAGTATAGTGCCCCAGTATAGCAAGTATAGTGCCCCAGTATAGCAAGTATAGTGCCCCAGTATAGCAAACCCCAGTATAGCAAGTATAGTGCCCCAGTATAGCAAGTATAGTGCCCCAGTATAGCAAGTATAGTGCCCCAGTATAGCAAGTATAGTGCCCCAGTATAGCAAGTATAGTGCCCAGTATAGCAAGTATAGTGCCCCAGTATAGCTAGTATAGTGCCTCAGTATAGCAAGTATAGTGCCCCAGTATAGCAGCACACACCTCCTCCCCCCCCCCCCCCCCCACGGCCGCCGCTGCAGTTACCTTGGCCAGCGGTCTCTCTTATTCCCCTCTCTCTCTTCCAAGCGTGTCAGTGAGTAACAGCGCGCCCTACGGCTGCTGTGATAGAGAGGGAGGAAGCAGGAAGGTGAGAGCGGTTCCCATAGTAACGGCGCGCCGCTACAGGAAGCCGCTCTTTCTCTCCTGTTTTCCTCCCTCTCTATCACAGCAGCCGCAGGGCGCGCTGTTGTGACACACACTGGGAAGAGAGAGAAGGGAGAATATAAGAGACCACGCGGCCGCCAGAGGTAACGGAGCGGCGGCCGCGGAGGGGGCGGGGCGGGCAGACAAGAGGACAGTCCCGCGGCCCAACTGGAAACGTCCTGCGGACCACCAGTGGGCCGCGGACCACAGGTTGGGGATCCCTGTGTTAGTGCACACAGGTTTAGGAATACACGCGCGCGCTGAGAGGCAGAACTCTTATACTGGGCATGGAGAGATCAGCTGATCATGCCAATCAGCTGACTCCAGAGCAGGATACTATTGGTTGATCAATTAGGGGTGGTGCTGGAGAGCACTACTCCATATATAGTTACTGCTGGCCAGTTGCAAGTCATCTGCCGTTGCGAACACTATGTGGAAGCACTCAGACCTTAGTCAGATCCAACAGTGTGTTTGAACCAGGTGGACCTGGGAATTCACACTGAGCCAGATTACTTGTATTGTTATTCTGTTTATGCTTAGGCTAGTTCCAGGGTGTAGAGACCACGGACCTCACACCCAGACTAGGGAACTGTATTATCATTTGTGTTATACTCCAGACTAGTTCCAGGGTGCTGAGACCACGGACCTCGCACCCAAGACTAGGGAACTGTATTATTATTTGTGTTATACTCCAGACTAGTTCCAGGGTACTTAGACCACGGACAAGTCCTTCAGACTTACAAGTCCTTCAGACGGCTGTGAATACAGTGCAATCTCCTCCAGGTACAGACTTGCGTATGCCTGTGCCCGAAAAGTTTTCTGGTCACAGATCTGACTTTCAGAATTTGAAAAATCGAGTGTTGTCATACTTTGAGTTAAGGCCTAATTCATCAGGAACCGAGACACAGAGAATTACTTTTATTAAGACTCTGTTGTCAGGGGATTCCCAGACTTGGGCATATAGTCTCCAGACAGGGCATGAGGCCCTAACATCAGTTGAGGAATTTTTTAAAGCTATGGCTATAATTTAAGATGATCTGCTTCCACCGCTGAGAGGAAGCTCAAGACTTTGCGGCAAGGCAAGGCAAGGATCCGGTTGAAATTTACGCAGCCGAGTTCAGGAAATGGGCAGTGTCAGCTAGATGGGGGTCATTTGCACTTCTGGACTGTTTTTTGTCAGGGTTGTCAGACGCGGTCTCTGATCTAATGTTGGGACATCCTGAGCCGAAGTCTATTGTTTAGGCCATTTCATTAGCAGTCAGGGTTGATCGTCGTATACGCTACCAGAAGCAGACTCGGAGTAGGAACAATGTGAGATATGTCTCCTACGCCTCTCCTCCACCCGCATCACCTCCCGGGTGAAGCAGAATCGCAGAAAGACAGAACAGCTCTGTTTATACTGTGCAGAAGAGGGTCACAGAGTGCAGAATTGTCCCAAAAAGTCAGGAAACGCTGCCGCCTAGGTGTAGTCAGAGGTAATACCCTAGGCGCGCAGTCTTTACCTCTAAACGATGAACGTTTGCTCCTTCCTTGTTCTATTTCATGGGAGGATCAAACAGTTGCTACTGAAGCTTTCTTAGACTCTGGCTCAGCAGCCAACTTTATGGATTACGAATTTGCAAAACAATTGGGGATCCCTATTTTTCCATTGAAACAACAGATTCTGGTCACTGCAGTAGACGACTCTCCTCTGCAGAGTAAATACCCTCTGTCTCAGACCCCAGAGTTAAGGGTCACGGTGGGGGTGTTACATAGAGAGAGTCTACAATTTCTGGTTTTGCGGATGACAACTTCCACGATCATTCTTGGCATGCCATGGTTACAACTTCACTCCCCTCAGATCGATTGGGCTTCAGGTTAGCTAACGAGCTGGTCTACCCATTGCCATCATCATTGTTTAGCGAAGGTAACCATGGGTAACACCAAGATTCAGGTGGAAGGTTTGCCAAGCCAGTACTCAGAATTTGCTGACGTGTTTTGTCCCAAATCAGCGGATAAACTTCCTCCCCACCGTCCCTTTGATTGTCCCATCGATCTCAGGTCTGGTTGTATGCCCCCTAGAGGTCATCTCTATAATTTGTCTGGGCCAGAGAAATTGGCTATGAGAAAATTTGGCTAAAGGTTTTATTTGTCCCTCTCGGTCACCAGCAGGGGCAGGATTCTTTTTCGTGAAAAAGAAGGATGGAGGCCTCCGTCCCTGCATTGATTATCGGGGCTTAAATAAGATTACAGTGAAAAATCGCTATCCTTTGCATTTAATTGACGATTTGTTCACTCAGGTCACCAACGCAAAAATTTTCTCGAAACTGGATTTGAGGGGTGCATACAACCTTGTACGTATCAGGGACAGTGATTATTATTATTATTATTTAGTATTTATATAGCGCCAACATATTACGCAGTGCTGTACAGTGTATATATATATCTTGTCACTAACTGTCCCTCAAAGGAGCTCACAATCTAATCCCTACCATTGCCATATGTCTATATTATGTAGTGTAAGTACTGTAGTCTAGGGCCATTTTTAGAGGGAGCCAATTAACTTATCTGTATGTTTTTGGAATGTGGGAGGAAACCGGAGTGCCTGGAGGAAACCCACACAGACACGGAGAGAACATACAAACTCTTTGCAGATAGTGCCCTGGCTGGGATTCGAACCAGGGACCCAGCGCTGCAAGGCGAGAGAGCTAACCACTACGCCACCATGCTGCCCAATGATGAATGATGAATGGAAGACGGCCTTTAACACACCCGACGGGCATTACGAGTACCTGGTGATGCCCTTCAGGTTGTGTAACGCCCCAGCCGTCATCCAGGAGCTGATTAATGAGGTGTTCAGGGAGGTGTTGGGCAAATTCGTCTTAGTGTATCTAGACGATATACTGATTTTTTTATCCAACCTCTCAGAGAATAGGAAACATGTCAAGTTTGTGCTACGGAAATTGAGACAGAATCTGCTGTATGCCAAATTGGAAAAATGCATTTTCGAAGTGACCTCTGTCGCCTTTTTGGGGTACATTATCTCAACCTCAGGCCTCTCTATGGACCCTGGAAAGATTTCTGCTGTCTTGGAGTGGCCTCAGCCTGTGGGACTGAAGGCGCTCCAAAGATTTCTGGGGTTCGCCAACTACTACAGAAGGTTCATAAAGGGGTACTCTACGGTGGTCTCGCCTCTCACCAGTCTCATTAAGAAAGGGGCAGATACTCACCACTGGTCCGCAGAAGCCCATGCTGCTTTTTCCACTCTAAAAAAACTGTTCTGTTCTGCACCCATATTGAGACATGTAGAGATGTCACCTTCCCCTTTATCGTGGAGGTTGATGCCTCAGAGGTGGGGGCTGTATTGTCTTAGCGTTCTGGTTTGCAGGGAAAACTCCACCCATGTGCCTATTTCTCTCATAGGTTTTCACCCGCAGAGAAAAACTACGATATCGGCAACCCGGGAACTTTTAGCCATCAAGTTGGCCTTTGAGGAATGGCGACATTGGCTAGAGGGGGCAGAACATACCATCACAGTTTACACGGACCACAAAAATTTAGAGTACATAGAGGGCGCTAAGAGACTTAGCCCTCGACAGGCCCGGTGGTCGTTGTTCTTTTCGAGATTCATATTTGTAATTACGTATACTCCTGGTAGTAAGAACATCAAGGCCGATGCCTTATCCAGGTGTTTCGAGCCCGAGACAGCACAGCCCTCAGCCCCTGAGACCATTCTACCTCAGAAGGTGGTCTTGGCAGCCACTGAGACCTGGAAAGACTGGACTGTCACTCTGAGCCCATACCAACAGGATGTTCCAGAGGGGAAGCCTGAGGGGGTTCTGTTTGTGCCATTGCCTTTTCGCCTACAACTGTTTCAGCTGTTTCATTCCCACAAGAATGCTGGTCATCCTGGAGCCACCAGAACTCCGGACCTGCTTGCTAGATGTGCTTGGTGGCCGTCTTTCGCAACAGACTGTAAGGAGTTTGTGAGAGAGTGTGCAGTGTGTGCTAGGAGCAAACCCTCCCGTCAGGCACCTGTTGGAACGTTGCACGAGTGAACCTTGGACCCATTTGTCCATGGATTTTGTGGGAGAACTCCCCAGGTCTGAGGGCATGACGGTCATTTGGGTGGTAGTAGATAGATTCAGTAAGATGGCTCATTTTGTCCCCCTGAAAGGACTCCCCTCGGCCCAGGAATTGGCTGATCTTTTCATCCAGCACATTTTCCGGCTGCATGGCATTCCAGAGAATGTAGTGTCAGATCGGGGAGTCCAATTCGTATCTAAGTTTTGGAGGGCATTTTGCCATCAGTTGGACATGGATCTTTCTTTTTCATCAGGCTACCACCCACAGACCAATGGCCAGACCGAAAGAGTCAACCAGTCCCTGGAACAGTTTCTTAGATGTTATGTTGCAGATGCACAAACCGACTGGGTAAAGTTTTTGCCGTTTGCAGAATTTGCACACAACAATCTGAAAAGTTCCTCTTCTGGATTTTCCCCATTTCAGATGGTGTCGGGAAGGTCACCCAAGTTTGCCCCATTGCCAGTAGCGTCTACTCCATTTCCAGCCTTGGAGGATTGGCAGAGGGCCTTGAAACAAATTTGGGGAATGGTTAAGAGAAATTTGAGGAAGGCTTTTCAGAACCAGAAGAAACAGGCTGACAAGAGACGATCCATAGAGTGGGAATTCTCTCCAGGGGATTTGGTCTGGGTGTCCACACGACATTTGGCTCTGAAACAACTGTCACCCAAACTGGGCCCTAGATTCATAATTCCTTTTCAAGTGAACAGAAAAATTAATAATGTCACTTATGCTATTGATCTCCCTACCAGCATGCGAGGTGTAAGATCATTCCATGTGTCTTTGCTTAAGCCGGCAGTACACGTGGATTCCGCTCCCCCCCCCCCCCTCCGTGTTGATTGATGACCAACCTGAGTATGAGATAGAAAAGATTCTGGACTCCCGGCTAGTGCAGAACTCCGTGCAGTATCTGGTTCACTGGAAGGGATATGGCATAGAGGAGAGAACTTGGGTGCCAGATTGTCGCATGCGTGCAGAGGAATTAAAGAAGGAGTTTCATGACTCACATCCTGGGAAGCCTGGTGGGAAGTGTCCCGAGTCCACTCCTCAGGGGGGCGGGTACTGTAATAGATTGCGGAAAAGCTGCCGCTCGGACTGGCGGCGAGGCGGCTGGTTCCGCAGCGGTTTATACGCGGTGGCATGCGTTTGATGTGGCTGGGCCTTCTAGTGCACACAGATTGAGGAATACGCGCGCGCGCGCTGAGAGGCGGAACCTTTATGACAAACGGAGAGGGGTCAGCTGACCAGGTTGGTTGATCAGCGCTGGGTGGCGCCAGGGAGCGCCGCTCTATATATAGTTATTGCTGGTCAGTCTCAAGTTGTCTGCCGTTGCGAACACTTACGTGAAAGCACTCAGACCATAGTCAGATCCCACAGTGTGTTAGAATCAGGAGGACCTGGGGATTCACACTGAGCCAGATTACTACTGTGTTATTTGCTGTGTTATACTTTAGACTAGTTCCAGGGTGTTGAGACCACGGACCTCACACCCCAGCTTAGGATTACTGTGTCATTACTGTGTTATACTTTAGACTAGTTCCAGGGTGTTGAGACCACGGACCTCACACCCCAGCTTAGGATTACTGTGTCATTACTGTGTTATACTTTAGATCAGATCCAGGGTGTTGAGACCACGGACCTCACACCCCAGCTTAGGAACTCTGTGTCAATACTGTGTTATACCTTAGACTAATTCCTGGGTGTTGAGACCACGGACCTCACACCCCAGACTAGAAATCTATTTGTTACCTGTTATGACCATTTGCTCTGTTGACCTCGCTCTTGCTTTTTGATTCAGTACCTCAGCATTTCTGCCTTCCTGTTGCCAAACTCTGCCTGTCCCCGGTTACTGAATCAGTCTACTGTCTCTGTACTTTATCTGCGCGTGTGTTGCCAACCTAGCCTGCCCGACCTTGCGAGCTATCACTCTCTCTAGAGAGATTAGCCTTCAGTGCTACCTGTGATGCCCACCTTCCAGGGGTCAGTTAGCCACAAGGCCTTCCTGCTATTCAGCCTAGGGCTCCATCCCCTTGGAAGTCTCGGGCTGCTGGAAGGTCTTCATACTTCCCAGAGGGAGGTATTCCTCACACTGCCAAGGACCGCCTGCTCCTCGGGTGGTCCTACTCAAAGTCATTACTGTTGCACCAAACACTCGCACTATATAGGTGTCCAGAGGTTAGTCATATCTGTATTATTGGTGATTCTGCAGATCATCAATAATCAGGTATACATCTGTATTCTTGGTGATTCTACAGATCACCAATAATCAGATTCTCTCTGTGTGCTGACACCGATCGTTAAACCTGGTTCTTCTTCTTCTTTTTCTTCACCTGGTTCTTCTTCTTCACCTGGTTCTTCATCTTCTTTTTTTTCCCCTGGTTCTTCTTCTTCTTTTTCTTCCCCTGGTTCTTCTTCTTCTTCCCCTGGTTCTTCTTCTTCTTCTTCTTCACCTGGTTATTCTTCTTCTTCACTTGGTTATTCTTCTTATTCTTCTGCTTCACTACCATCTTTTTTTTTTTTATGTTCATATTCTTCCTCTTGCATCCAACTTAATGTTTTTTCCCTTACAGAACTCAACTGTTGTAAAAAAATTTCTTCAACAGCATAGCTAAATTTGTAGTGTAATAGCTAGTGGCGCATGGCAGCAGCGCATAATTCTGCGGACCCTGGTAGCGAGAACACAGACAGCAGGAGGTTAAAAGCAGCAGCAGGAGGAGGAGTGACATGTGGCAGCAAGCAATGTAACGGGCCATGGCACCTAGTGTTGGTACCATGGCTGTAATAATAAACACTATACAGCAGGAGGTTCCAGACAGCAGTCGTGAAGCCCACATTGTGTCCAATACACAACTGGGACAGCACAGTTTTCAACCTAGACACCTCAGATTTTTTTTTTTTACAACAAAATGTAGCTATTGTAGTGGCGTAATAGCTAGTGGCGCATGGCAGCAGTGCATAATTCTGTGGACCCTGGCGATGGGAACACAGACAGCAGGAGGTTAAATACAGGGCTGGGGAGGTTTTTTGCCTTTGGAGGGCTGTGTTTTTTTTCCCTTTGCTTGGAGGAGCTTTGGTGCGGGTGGTGGTAGCGGCTGAAGCAGCAGGCTGTGGCTCCTGCCTTCCACGCCCTGTGCTGGCTGCCATGCTGCTGCCACGCCTCTGTGCCAGAGCCGCCTCCTCCTCTGATGGTGAGCTGCCTTCACCCAACTGTGGTGGTGGCACATAGGGACGGTCCCCCACCTCATCATTATCATCATCCCCAAACATCTCCTCTGAGCCCTCAACCAACTCCTCTGCCCCAACATCCCCTACATCAGGCTCCTCCTCATGAAATTTTGATTGTTGTCCGCCAACAACAAACTCCTCTACCTCATACACCTCCTCCTTGCATGCCCCCATCATCTCCTCCTCAAACTGTTCCACAACATTCCTCAAAACACTTGCGGTCCCTGGGGTGAAGAGCAAGCTCAGTGAGGGCAGGCTGGTCGCTGGGGTCGGCGTGACCTCAAGGGGTGGTGGAGGCCTGCTGTGGACCGGAGTGCTGGTGGTGGCACTGGTGGCACTGGTCTCGCTGGTGCTGGAGGTCTGGCTAGAAACAGTGGTTTTCTGCTCCGCCATCATTTCCACAACAGCCTGCGCCTGACTCTCTGCAATGGGCCGGGGGAGACGACCCATCTCAAAGATGGGTGCAACACGCTGCTGCTGCTCCTCTGCTCCCTCCTCCACAACTCTGCGCTCAGTGGCTGGCGGCGGACCAGTCACAGACCTGCTGGTGCTGCCAATGGCTGCAGCAATGGCACTGCCTCTCCTGGTGGTGCCTCGCCCTCTACCTCTGCCTGTCATTGTGCAATACTATACAAACACAATAAAAAACACAAAATATATATATATATATATATATATATATATATATATATATATATATATATATATATATATATATATATATACAAAGGGCGGGAAAGGATTAGAGTCTGGGTTGGTGGAGACTGGTGGTGAGTGACACTACTAACAGTAGTGTAGTCTACAGTAGTTGATAACTAACTCGTTTGACAGACAGTGACAAATAAAAGTCTGTCACACATGGACGCAATCAATACAGTCAGGCAGATGACAGTCACAGATCACAACAGATGCTGGCCTGGCCTAGTGGCCTGTGAAGTAACTATTACACAGTATAGTAGTGAAGCCTGCAGCACTAAATAAACTCACAGACTATAGCAGTACAAATTAAGTAAACTAGTACGTAGGTAACAACTAACTATAACCCCTAGTGATAGTGTAGTAGTCAATAACTAACTCATGTGACAGTCAGACAGTGACAATAAAAGTCTGTCACACGCGGACGCAATCAATAGGGTCAAGCAGACGACAGTCACAAATCACAACAGATGCTGGTTTGGCCTAGTGGCCTGTGAAGTAACTATTACACAGTAGTAGTAAAGTCTGCGGTACTAAATAAACTCACAGACTATAGCAGTACAAATAAAGTAAACTAGTACGTAGGTAACAACTAACTATAACCCCTAGTAGTAGTGTAGTAGTCGATAACTAACGCGTGTGACAGACAGTGTCAATAAAAGTCTGTCACATACGCACACAATCAATAGGGTCAGGCAGATGACTGTCACTGATCACAACAGATGCTGGCCTGGCCTAGTGGCCTGTGAAGTAACTATTACACAGTAGTAGTGAAGCCTGCGGCACTAAATAAACTCACAGACTACAGCAATAGCAGTACAAATTAAGTAAACTAGTATGCAGGTAACAACTAACTATAACCCCTAGTAGTAGTGTAGTAGTTGATAACAAACTCTGTGACAGACAGTGAATGACAATAAAAGTCTGTCACACATGCACACAATCAATAGGGTCGGGCAGATGACAGTCACAGATCACAACAGATGCTGGCCCTTACAGTAACTAACACAGTACTGAAGCTAATAAACTCACAGACTAACAGTACAAATTAACTAAACTTGTACTAGTACACAACTAACTATAATCCCTAACCTACCTAAGCTAGTAGTAGGCTAAGGCTACCTAAGCTAGCAGGCTTAGCCTGCACACAGACTTAACACTAGCCTAGCACAGTATACAGTATATACACTACACTAGCTGACTGAACTCTAACAATCAAATAACTATCTATGTATAAAACTATATAATATATGTACATCATCGCTTAAGCGCACATCCTAATTCGTATAAAAGTCCACAGAAACATCAATCAGGAGTTCTCATATGCCGTTCTCATATGCAATTTCTTGATCTCTTGTGCCACCATCACCATGGACACCAAACAGTAAACAGACTCACAAGATGTATTGGCCACTGCTAGACTGGCCAACCATGCACAAATCCAGGAGCCTCAGTACTTCAGGATCTTGGTACCGCTGTAATGCTGTCCTTTTAGACCACCATCATTCTCCACATTATCCATGCAAAGTACCTCAAAGAAATAGCCTGCATAGCGTAACTCCGTATAACACTTAACCTCCCGCGGAAGGTTGGACATACCAGGAAGTGAACGGCCGGTGGAGGCGGTGGTGTCTGCAAGCTGAGAGGAGGGGGAGCTGGAGGACCCAACACAAGCTGTGCCCTGCCAGGCAACGGGGGAGAGCCCGTAAAACTCTATATGTGCAATACCTTTTGGAGCATGTGAGTGCAATTTTATAATTAAAGTTTTAAGTGTTATACAGAGTTACGCTATGCAGGCTATTTCTTTGAGGTACTTTGCATGGATAATGTGGAGAATGATGGTGGTCTAAAAGGACAGCATCACAGCGGTACCAAGATCCTGAAGTACTGAGGCTTCTGGATTTGTGCATGGTTGACCAGTCTAGCAGTGGCCAATACATCTGGTGAGTCTGTTTACTGTTGGATGTCCATGGTGATAGTGACACAAGAGATCAAGAAATTGCATATGAGAACGGCATATGGGAACTCCTGATTGATGTTTATGTGGACTTTTATATGAATTCGGATGTGCGCTTAAGCGATGATGTACAAGTGTTTAGGTCTTGCCTGACCTTGTGGTAGCGCACTCTGTTTGGACTTTTTAATTTTGTATCAGCTATAGCGCTTTGATATCATTTTACATATATAATATATGTGTAGAGAATGTGTTCAGAAGGTAAAACGCTGTGTTTACAAGGAGAAAAGCACTTGCTAAGACACACAGCAGCACTGGTGATGCTTTCAGTACCACAGAGTCACAAGTAAGGACGTGCTTCCTAAGATGGCCGCCTCCTTATATAGAAGAGGGGGGCAAGGCTCCCCTCCTCTGATTGGTTGCTAGAGCCTTGGCTGGGGGCCTTCTGATTGGCCTAATGACGTCATCCCCAGATACCGAAGCTGAATTCGTGATCACGCGTTAACACCCGTGATCACGGCCGAATTCAAGAGTGACTATTCGGGTACATTCAAATTCGAATTTGGGAGGAGTATCGCTCTTCGAATTCGAGTTCTGCAGTCATGAAAATCTACCCGTGATCACAGGTAAATGTGAATGTGCTATCTCTGGCGAGCTACCCCGTTGTAGGGAATATTATTAAATGTTCTAAAGGGAAACCTTTTCATGATTAAAAAACATGAACATCAGGTCTGAGCATTGCTATTAAATATCATTCAAGGAAATCCATTATTACTTCATAGACGCAACATGTGTATATGTATTGTGCTTTGTTTTTGTTTTACTGTGATTTGTAATATTTTATCAGTTGAAATAACAGGTCTCAGCTTGTCATTTCCAGCAAGTTAAGGGCTTTCTATGCTTTGACAGCTGTAGTACCACAATAAAGCCTTTTCCACCAACAGGGGTCTAGCACACAGCAAGCAGCTTGATCAAAACAGAAGTTGTTTTGTTTCATGATGTATTTACAGTTTATTTAACAAAATGTTTTTTTACTCCCTGTTGTCTCTTTTTGTTCTGTCCTGTTTTTCTGGGTCTCCATGCAGAATTTGCATTTCTTCATGGAATCAACAGTCCTGTAGACAATTGAAAGTTATTAAGTAGTGTTTAAATCTGCCCCATGAAATAGGGGTTTCTAACCATATTCAGGGGTTTACAGGGCATCTTTCTAGAACCATATTTCCTGATGGGGTTGCATTTACTATTAGCTATAAGAGATTCACTGTCATGGTCTGCACATCACACCAGATAAGGCAATATCTAGCACTCGATATTGTTCTATTAATTTAAGACCTCTCCCTTACTGTTACCCCTTACCTTCAGCTGCCAATCATTTGTAATAAAATCTAGTGGCAGGACTAGGGCAGACTATCCGGGATATGTCTGCATCACTCTGAGACTGTGCTAAGTCATGCTCTCAGGAAGTTTGCATAATGCTGGGAATACACAATGAGTTTTTTCGACAGATTTACTGGCCGATTAATTTTCTCATTATTTTTCTAATCAATTTCCATACACGTCAATGAGAAAATTGATCAGAAAAACGATAAAAATCATATCGGACCTGTCGGAAATTATCTATTGAACCATCTATCTGCCAAAATAACTCATGGTGTATTCCCAGCATAAGACCAGCTTTTTAAAATGGGCTGAAAGTTCACGTCAACAAGCCCCACCTATTGTAACTATGTTGTATTGCAAATACAAAGTATTAGAAATACAGACAACTAAGTACGTCAGTGCGGCTTTCTCTGAACAGAGAGATGGAGACTTTATGCACAAAATTTTTATTTATGAATTATCTCTCCCTTCTCTTATGAATTAGCTTCCTCTTTCTTTCTCTTTTGTCCAATAAATTATATTTCCTTACCCATTTTACTACATGAATTGTAGGGGTGGGGGGTGGGGGGGCTGTTTCATTAACTCTGGTGAGTGGTGAACCGTAGTTTGGTGAAACTGGCTGCTCGTCCCTTATCTGTCTTATCTCATGAATTAGTTATCTTATCTGTCTAATCTAGGATTACTTCTCCTCAACATTTTTACTCCTTTTCTAGAAAACATTTTAAACACCCGACAAGCAAAACAAGTATTATAAATAAAATGAGAAGAGTGGCAGTGAAGTTAAGCTAACCAGAAACAGCTTATTTTCAGTGTACAAAATAAGTAAGGAGAGATAATACATGATCATGATAAAATCGTTGTGAATTAAGCCAATTGTTGGTTAATACTAATAAATTAATAAATAAAATGAATATTAATTAAAAAACAAACAAGATTTAATAAACTCGGAAAGCTATAAAACCAGAGAAGAAAAAGAAACAGCCAGGTAAAGGACTGTACAGAGTGTTGTCATCAAAAGTGTCTTCTCACGTCCATTCAAATGGACAGAAGACACACCACAACACAGATATCAATAGAGAAAAATGGATAAAATGCATAATAATTGAGTACCAAATTGGAAAACAATGGATTATATTGCAGCTATTAATATGGATATGGTAGTGGTGTGGCACAATATGAACCCAGGCTATTTGCAAGAAATACAACTTTTAAGATATAAAACATATAGGCCATACAAATGATAGGCAATAGCACCAGCACATAAAATCATATGGGTTCTATTACATAAATATCTATAGATGCATAAATAGAAAAATATTCAATCATGAAAACCAATTTTTTAAAATAATGCTTTCATAAAATTGTTGTAATTGAGAAAATGTATTTTAAAAATGATAATAAAATATGTATGATTGTAATCAAATATGATTTCATTATATCACCTGCAGAGAAAGGATAAAAGATAGCTGCTGATAGTATAAATCATACACACATAAATACATACTTATAATAATTCTATATAAATTGCTTGCAAAATGAATAGATTAATATCAACATTTAACGCACCACGATTCTCCTTTCACCCACCCATCCCAGTGCAGACCAGGTAACGATCTTTATGAATGCCGAGAGAATTGTGATGACTTACAACTTGTCGCATAGACAGAGCATCAAAGGCAACTACTTTGCTGACCTAATAAAAAAACTTCCTTCAAGCTACCAAGGAAAAGAGTCAATGATATTTGAGGATCAAAGTGCTTTCCATAAGAAAAATGCTCCTACATTTTGGCATTAGTGATGCCTGTGACAAATAATTCTGACTTTGAATTGCTGCATCACCCTTTCTATGCATCTGACCCAGTCTAACTGATTTCCACTTCCTTCTTTTTGTCTTCCTTGTTATTTGGTGCAGTTCAAGATGTTCTAAGGGTGCATATACACATCCATTTTTTATTGATCAATGATTGGCCAATTTTACCACACCCATAGAATATGAGAGCTTACCTACACAATCTGTTAATAGTATTCAAAACCAATTGGCCCTCATATTACATGGAGTTGGTAAATTGACCAATCATAATTGAAAGTGTGTACCAAATTTAAGATTGCTGTGGTTTTGGGAGATTATTTTGAGAAATAAAAAATAATTCTGGGCTCTGTGTTTTTTCTATTTTAGGTCTAAAATGTATTGATCCGCACTATACCTTCTGATTTTGAATGGTAAAATTATATTTAGCAGTCTAAAAACATTTATACTATACTGTAGGTGGAAAGGATCGTGTATTATAAAGTTCTGGCCAAGTGAATTTGAAATCTGGAAATGGCTCTATACTGGGTTCTGTGGAAGAAGAATGAAAGGAACATTATTTACCAATCAAATCGTATATAACAGACCACAGAGTAAATTTTGAGCTCAAATCGGTAAAAATAATGAATATGGATATGGAAGGTGTTTGTTAACTGTTCCCTGTGGGACAGCTGCAAAGCAAATGTTGCAAGACTTCCACTGATCTTCCACCACACATTGTTAGCCTCTTGCTGTCTAACATCTGCTTAACTGCGCACATTGTTTTTCATTTTTACAAGCAAAAACAAATATAACAGCATGATTTTCATGTGCACATACAGAACATATTTTGTACAAGAGAAACAAAAAACATGATAGAAAAAAATATTGGCTAGGTCACATTCTTTTAGCTTTTTTGTTAGCTCTAATTAATTTATTAACAAGCATTAAACTGGAAATAGACCTATGTATTTATGATTGATTTATATCATTTAAAAATATATGACATTTACAGATGCATTTTGTGAATTAACTGAGAATATAAGGGCATATTAAATATTCAATATGCTTTGTATAAGTTCCATTTCTCTAGAACCAACCAAGCCATTAATTTATGTCTTTTAACATTTTTTTAAAAAAAAGGTATTTTCTCATGTGCATTCAGTATTCAGTATGTATTATATTATATATTATATTATAAATTATAGGTACTAGTATTCAGTATTTAGTATTCAGTATGTGCATGGGTATTCACACCCTTGTATTTATCTACTTTTTATAGTGATAAGACCAGGTATTAAAATAGATTTTATTGCTATTGCCCCCAATTTGGAAATAGCCAGGGGAGCTTGGGGGCCACAGGGGAAGATCAGGATGTAACAGAAGAGGAGGACTCAGCCAAGGAAGAGACTGCAGAGGAAGGATGAGGAGTAGGAGAAGAAGTGGCTGGCCTGCCTGAAAGACGGGTTGGTGGCACAGACTCCACTCCACAGCCATGCAGTCCTTCAGGTTTGCACAACCACCATGTTTACCCAGTGGTCAGTGAAGGCTATTTACCTACTCTGCCTGTGTTTTGAAGGCCAGGTGTCTGTGGTCAGATGGACCTTAGCCCCAAATCACTGTGTGCCAGAAATTCAGTGATCTGCTGCAGCACATGCTGGTACGTTATATTTCAACAATAATGCTGCGCTCTCCAGACCTGCAACAGAAACAAGCTCCACATAGGGTAATATTGTTCGGTTTATGCACATTCAACCTCCTTCACGTCACCCGTGTCTCGTGCTCCCCAAGTGTCACTTCCAATATATTTCCTCACCCCCTCTCACTAAATGCTCACCAGATTCACACCACCTCAGCTGGTCAGGTGGATCTTAGGCAAAATGCTGAAAACAGCCAACTTGAACTTATTTCTGCAAAGGAAAAAGATTCTCCACATAGGGTAATACAGTTCAGGATATGTAATTGCTTGAAACTGCAAACACTGTGTCTCCCCTTTAACACCTTGTGAATGTGCCACTTCACACACTGCATGCCATACTTCTCACCAGATCTGCCCCACCACTTATACACGGGTGGAAACTGCGCTTTTAGGCAAGGTTGCAACCACGACTCCCATTTGTTTAAAACTGGCCTCTTACAAGGTCCTTCCGATTTATTCCAGGATAAATATTCTCAATAAAACATACATAAAAAAGAAAAAAGACCATATAGCGTAATACTGTATGTAAATTGCCTCTGTGAGCATTAATCAGCTCACTTACGCATCCAGAAGCTTTTTCCGCATATAACAGACACTAAGTGCCAATGCCCATCCGTCTGATGCAGGGTGCGTCTCCACCATTCACGCTGGCCCGCTCCACCGCCTCTCTCACTCTCAGGGATTCCAAATAGTGCACTTTTGCTACGACCGGCCGGTCATGCTGGTATGGATCCGCTGGTTTGGGATACCCGTCTGTGAAAAATATCTTCCTCCTGGTACCTTCCTTTGCAGTGCTGAAATGCCTACACATTTTTGAAGGCCTCTGATCCACCCTGCTGGTATGGTAAAAGCTGGCAGGCCAGCAGTTCTGACAAGCCAGCAGTAAGACATTGGGCAAGGGCGTTACTTGGAGACATCATTTTTTTCCTGTCAAACACCTGAGCCATGGAATGTTGACTCTATGGAGATGAACATAAGGTGTGCAGGCTGGAAGGTGGAGTAGAGGACAACTGGGAACGAGGAAGAGGAGGAGGGAGAGAAAGAGGGGGGGAGGCAGAAGGTGGAACACAAGGAGGCTGGCTTGTGCTTTGAGTGCCTTTTTCCATAAGGGCTTCATGCCACAGAGCCTTGCGATGAGACTCTTGTAGCCTTCTCAATGTAGTTGTTCCTACATGTGTGCTGGTCTTCCCACAACCAAGTTTCCTTTGATGATGCATATGGCGTTGGTTCTTTCAGCAGCAGACACATAGAAGTATTTCCATACTAAGGAGCCTTGATGAGCTGGTCTAGTACTGCTAGAAGTGACTACGTGCGGTGTTTGGCAAGATTAAATTAATTTGGCATCATGGCCATATTTTGCACTGTAATTGTGATTAGCCAAAATGAAGTAAAGGTGCTAATACCAAAAACTGTACAATGCCAATAAATAGAAATCAATACTGTATTATTTCTCTTGATGGTGACTAAAGATACACTTTATGTGTAAAAATCACTTTTTCCAATTATTATTATTATTACCGTAAATTCCGGCGTATAAGATGACCCCCCCAACTTTACCAGTTAAAATATAGAGTTTGGGTTGTACTCGCCGTATAAGACTACCCCTCTTCCAATGCACACTAAATAAAAATTAAAAAACATCAGATACTGGTGCTATGTATGAACATACTGTATACTGGTGCTGTACTGTATGTGGTACCCAGTATATAACAGTATACAGGTGATTGACTGTTTGGATTGGTCAATTCTCCCTCTCCCTAAGCGGATTGGTCAGCTCTCCTTGTCTACCTGTTTATCAGAGTAATGTTGAGCCGAAATTTTGTGTTTCCTTAAAGGAATACTATCGATTCACATATTTTTTTCAATTGACAAAGGAATTGTTTGGGAAGTGCTGCTAAGTACTGGTGTATACATTTTAGTAGCAACTTCTTTGTTTACTGTTATCAAAATACATTCAAACTTTATTGACGCCAAAACTGACGGCTGACTGAGCCATGAGGAGAGGGGAAATTCCCCCCACACTTGATCAGTTAACTCTATGTGTAGCTCTGTGTGTGACAGAGAAGAGAGCTCCCAACAGCTGCAGCTCCTGTGTCCTGTGTTTCTGACTGAAGTGTCTGAAGAGATCAGAGGAAATGTAACTAATTGTCACAGCTTTTTCATACTGTTTTTGCTTTCAGAGTTTGATATGTTTGATATTTGCTTTCTGTAGTCTGATATGCAACTCTGGCTGTGCATTGAAGCAGACACCCCTTTTGCAATTGATTTGTCCCAATATAGCTAAATCCTACCCTCAATAAATTACAGCTTTTGCCTCTGATATTTAACATGAAAAGTAGGAAAATGTTTACACAGCTACTTAGACATTATTTGCACACTGTCATTTTAGAACACTTGGGTATCGATAGTATTCCTTTAATTGTGGAAGTAAATTTTGCCACTACAACACAAATTAATAATTTCATAATTGCCATACAAACCCGCAATTCGGAATTCCGTTTTGGCACAAATTCGTGTTTAACACGAAATTTCGTAATTTAATTTTTTCTATAGAAACAAAGCTATTTTAATTACGAAAATATAAATAATTTTGTCTCTAATAGTAAGTATGCACATTTAGGTAATGACTAAACTCAGGACAGTCACTCATTGATTGCAATTACTGATAATGCAAAGGCTGTCGCTTTAAATGTATCAGGAGGCTCTATCTCTAGCCACTTCTAAGATAGGTACTCTTTGTAAAGGTGCACTTAGTGGTCATGTTGAGACACTTGGTTTTGGGCCTTGCAATATCTGATAATGCAAAAGTCCCTGCATGTGCTGTCGCTTTAAATGTATCCGGAGGCTCTACCTGCAGCCACTTTTATGACAGGTGCTCTTTGTCAAGGTGCACTTTGTGGTCATGCATGCTGAAACACTTGGTTTTGTGCCTTGCAATATCTGATAATGCAAAGGTACCTGTAAGTGCTGTTGCTTTAAATGTATCATGAGGCTCTGGACTGGAACACAATTTCAAGAAAGGACACATTTCCGATATTCTGATTTGTTTGTGTTACACAAACAATCATAATTATGAAATTCCCCATAAACGCAAAATTTAGCGTAATTTCGTGAAGTTCGCAAAATTTCGATTACAGTCATAATCGTAATTTTGTGGATTATGCGAAATGTTGTGTAACCGTAATTAGGTCATTATGCTCATTACTATATCAGAGCGGTATGGAAGAATAAATTGCGATGTGCCCATAAAACACACCTCTTTTACCTGTCTGGCCCACCCTTGTATCCTATTCACTCTTTCTCTGCCTCTCAGATCTCGCACATGTGCGCCTGCGCCCAGGGGCATAGCAATAGGGGTTGCAGAGGTTGCGACCGTATCGGGACCCTTGTGCCAGAGGGAGCCCAAAGGGCCCTCCCTCAACTTCCAGTATTAGCTCTCTATTGGTCCTGTACTCATAATAATCACTTCTATAGATTCTTTGAATAGTAGTAATCATTAACAAACTGTTCCCCATCCCCTTCTTACAACTATGTAGTTGCCATTGGCAGGTTTTGGTGCGCCGTATCAGTTGTTATGTATAGACTGCTTGGGGGGCCCCATTGTAAAACTTGCATCGGGGCCCACAGCTAAGCCACTGTCTGCGCCGCTTCACTACAGTTCTCAGCAGCGAGATCTGAGAGTCGGTAACAGGATAAGGTGTATCACCCGGCATCAATGATACCCGGCGTATAAGACGACCCCTGACTTTTCAGAAGATTTTCAAGGGTTAAAAAGTAGTCTTATATGCCAGAATATACTGTATTATTATTATTATTATTTTGCATAATTAAGGTTACTAAGGCAGGGGTCATACTTGTCTTTCAGTTTCTACACTTTTCAGAAAACTGAAAGACAAGTGTGACCTCTACCTTACAACAGCTATTGTAATTTATAGAGAAAACTGACAAATTGCGCAAGATGTCAGTTTTCTTCCTGCGTGCGAAATCTACAGGCAGGGGTCACACTTGTCTTTAAGTTTCTACACTTTTCAGAAAACTGAAAGACAAATGTGACCTCTACCTTACAACAGCTAATGTAATTTATAGAGAAAACTGACAAATTGCGCAAGATGTCAGTTTTTTTTCTGCATGCGAAATCTGCATTAAAGTGTGACCTAGCTCATTGATTAACATGAGTTCTCAGTTGAAGTCAGTTTTTCTGTGCAGAAAACGCGTACGAAAGCCGGTAAGTGTGACCCCTGCCTCAAGTGTGACCTAGTTCATTGATTAACATGAGTTCTCAGTTGAAAACAGTTTTTCTGTGCAGAAAATGCGCACGAAAGCCAACAAGTGTGACCCCTGCCTAACTGTCCACCAAAGGTACTACTGCTAACTGTAGTCTAATACCTACCTGTAGTCTAGTGATAATTTGGGGTAAATGCCATGATTTTGGAATGTGGAAGAAAACTGGAGTGTTCAGAAAAAACCCAAACACTGCAAACTCCATGGCGATAGTGAATGAATGTGGGACTCTTGTGCTGCAAAGCAAGAATGCTACTACTTAGGTACTTGCAGTGTAAGCATACATCTTTTACAACATACTGTTTGAGAATCATTTGGGAACAACTGGAAATGATTTACTTTATTACCATTGAAATATTCTTTCATTGTGTTGATAAAGACTTTGGACATATTTCAAGGCTTATATGTCCCATCAACAAACATAAGCTCATTGCCAGTTAAGCCTGCTGAGATCTGACATTTTTAAAAGCTATTAGGTTAAACTGCAACAATGATTTTTAAGTAGTAGTTTAAGAAAATGTTTTGTTCAGTGCTAACACCTGCCAGCATTTTGTATAAAACAATCTCAGATATTATGCAATGTGATTTTGTGGGTTTATTGTGTGTCTTTTGAAAACTGTTTTCTTTGCTGCTGAGTAGAAAACTCTTTTTTAAAGCACTAAGTAAAATGTATTAGAGCCAGAAGAATTTTTTTTTTCAAATATGCAAGGGCCCGTTAAAACTTTGTTCACTGCTTGACATGCAGAAAATACCCATGCTAACTTATGAGCCATTTGACATATGTCCGGTCTGTCATTGCCCATTGTGTTCAGCTGCAGAAAAGCCTTGTGACACACATTTTTCCAGGCATCTATGTATTGTACTGCCATCCATTGCCACCTATGGTGGTTCCAAAATATAGGTAGGGTTCGGCAGGAAGGGGGGGGGGGGGGAGTTTAGGCATCGCCAAGGGAGTTTTAGAGTTAGGCATCACTGGGGGTCTTAAGGTTAGGCATCGCAAGTGAGTCCTTAGGGTTAGGCATCGCCAGGGGGCATTGGTTACTGTGAGGCATTGAGAGGGAGAGTCCATGTTAGGTAAGGGTTAGGCCATAGTAAAATATTGGTAAGGATTACAAATATTTTACTATTAGAATTAACTAGTAGAATATCTGAAATTATACCGATATTCTACTAGCGGTCATCTCGGGCGCCCTTTTTTACTGGGGCACACTTTTTATATATATGCCTGCAAGAAAACCTGCAATGGAAGATGTGAGCAGGGTGTTAAAATACTCATGTCTAGTGTGTAAACTTTCCTGTCACCGCCACTAAAAAATGCTCAAAACAGGGAGACAAAGCCATTTATGTTTATACCTCTCATCGTTTCGGCAGTTCTCCTGGAGTGGGTGACACTGGAGAACATTTTTTTCAGCAAACATGGCCTGGATTCCTTTTTTAAAAAGTCTGATATTAGGATGCCAAAATATGTAGCCCTTACCTGGTCATAGCAGATCACTGCTAGAAAAACCTGGATTTATTCATAACATTTCTGGTGCTGCAACTGCATTTACATAACCACTGTTCAAACCTTGTAATGGTTTGCTCTGATCCAGATGAAGGTTGCAGATTTTTCCACACAAAAGTAAACTCTTTTAAAAAAAAAATCAGTCTTGGTTCTATATTCTTTACCAGTCTTAAAAAAACTTAGTAAATTAGGGTCAAAGCAGTTTTTAAGGTTGAGTATACTGAGTGATTGTCTGTGCCTTCTGTTCCTTTACACTTGGGATTGGGGAGGTGGGCACTGCAGATCTAAAGGTGGCCACACACCATACAATTTTTTAAATATCTGTTCAATTTAAGAATTGCAATCAATTTTTCTGACTGATTGTAACATTTCAAAAATAGGACCAATGTACCACACACCTATGTTCACACCTATGTTAAATTTTTTCCCCAATCATGATAAAAAATGATTGGAAACTCTGAGAAAATTGCTAGGGTGTGTATATTAACAAATTGGCAATCTACCACACACCATACAATCTTTAGGAAGATTAAAGAAAAATATCAGACATTCTGGACCGATAAAAATTGAAGAAAACGGGAAATCCGATCGGATTTTTCAGTCGAATGAAAAAAAAGCTTTCGATTTTTTCTGGAGATCCGATCATTTTTATCGAATTGCTGTAAAATCGGATCATTTTATTGTATGGTGTGTGGCCACCTTAACTCTTCAATTGCAGGTTGGTCAGATTAAGTGCCGACAATAATGATTATTGGGAATAATGGCATCTGGAAATAGCGCGTATGTCGGAACATGCAGGATTTTTTTTTAATAAGTTAAAAGCAAAACAGCACCACTAGATCCTATGTATTTTCATTTTCTTCATTCAAATGTTTACAGCCGACTGACACGTACCCAAAATGCGGTGTTACAGTGGATACCTTTTGTTACATGGTATGGATATGTTCAAAAATTCAACCTTTTTGTAATGATTTCTGCAAATGTATTTAAAATGTTACAGGAGCAAGAATACTACTGGATCCTAAATCTTCCTATACTATATTATTGGTAAAAAATACTCCTTTTTTAATGCTGAAAAATAATTATTGCATAAATGGATTCTTGAAAAACTGCCCTCTATACATTCCTGGTAAAAAAGAAAAAATAGATAATGCTATAGCTAATTATAAACTAACATATATGAGCCACAGTTTGCCACATACAATGTATGGATCTGAAATGTATGGATCGATTGTTCAACTGTACATAAACCTGACTCCAGTATACACATATTACCAAGATTTTTCTTTGTAAAATACAAATCCTAAACACATAAGTCCTTACTTCATCTATCTATAGCCTTTAGATATTCCCCTTATTTACATGAATATGTAGTTTTTATAACTAATTGGAGTATGTTGCGCATAAGATTGGGATACGGGGGGGGGGGGGGTTTGGGGTAGGATTAGTTGTGTTTTTTATTTTCTATAAAATGTAAATTCTAATAAATGTAATAAATCTCTCCTCTATACATATGCTGTATTCAATAGAATTCAGCTTTCAAAACAAGTTGCAAGCCAGTGTCTTATTTATTAATGAATGCGTGACATGAGGAGGGCATGAGGAGAACCTATGCTTCTTTGTGACCCAGTTAAACATGAGGTATGTTATATAGGTAAAGGAAAGATGTTAAATTGACATAGTGGTGGCAGCATGTAACTTAGGTTCACATATATTTAGTGAATGACTTTTATTTGGTTGTGCCCACTATCTTTTGTGTCTATGCCCACTGTTTGCCTTAGTGCACCAAGCGTGCCACATGACTACTACTTTCACCACAATTAAATAATCAATAAATAATTAATAATTAAAACATAAGCTGGATACTTTCTTTCTCTACCTGCCCCTTTGGTCATAGAGAATTTGTTCACAGTCTACATATCTATTTGGACTGCCTTGAGGCCTATTATACTATGTAAAAAACAAACAAACATTGAACCGAATTATAAAATAGGAAAATCACTAAACTGAATGTCGGAAGTGAGCAGAGTGAAAGCTTTCTGTTCTAAAAAATAAACCCCACAACCAGTCTGTACATTTTATAAAATTGATGTCAGTATCTATTAGAGATGGCCCAAACCTCCGATTTTAGGTTCGCGAACTTCGGCAAAAGGTTCAGTTTGCGCAAACTTTCGCGAACCGCGATAGACTTCAAAGGGGATGTGAACTTTGAAAACTAGAAACATTTATGCTGGCCACAAAAGTGATGGGAAAGATGTTTCAAGGGGTCTAACACCTGGAGGGGGGCATGGATGAGTGGGATAGATGCCAAAAGTCCCCGGGAAAAATCTGGAATTGACGCAAAGCAGCGTTTTAAGGGCAGAAATCACATTGAATGCTAAATTGCAGGCCTAAAGTGCTTTAAAACATCTTGCATGTGTATATGTTACGGCCAGAACCCGAAGTGTGGCCACTTCTAGTTCTGGCCGGCCACTTCGGGTTCTGGCCGGCCAATGTGCGAAGTGGCCGCAGCGCAGCGGCCAATGTTAGAAATGGAAAGTTTACATTTATTTTACAGCCGTCTCGCTGCGGCCAAATTGTATTAAAAGTTGTTTAATTTAATTAAATATAGCCGGCGGCAATGTGATAGATGAAGCCGCCGGCTTTTGCACTGCCTCCTCCTCCTCTCCTCCTCCCCCCGCCTCTCTCCTCTCCCTGCCTCCTATACGACATACGGAGCAGCCGGGCGGGGACACGCGTGTCCCCGAGAGTAGTTCGTCGCGGCAGGGGAATCCTGCCGTTCCTGCAGAGCGGGTGCTGGCAGAAACAATGTCTGCAGCCTCCCCGCTCTGCTTCCCCTGCCACAACGAACGACTCTCCCGGCGGCTCCGTATTGTATGGAAGGCGGGGACAAGGAGAGAGGCGGGGGGGGGGAGAGAGAATCGGGGGAGGCAGTGCGAAAGCCGGCGGCTTCATCTATCACATCGCCGCCGGCTATATTTCATTAAATTTAAGCAACTTTTAATACATTTGGCGGCCGTAAAATAAGTGTAGCTTTGCATTTCTAACATTGGCCGCTGCGCTGCGGCCACTTCGCAAATTGGCCGGCCAGAACCCGAAGTGGCTGGCCAGAACGCGAAGTGGCCACACTTCGGGTTCTGGCCGTAACATATACATCAATCAGGTAGTGTAATTAGAGTACTGCTTCACACTGACACACCAAGCTCACTGTGTAAACTAACATATATGAGCCACAGTTTGCCACATACAATGTATGGATCTGAAATGTATGGATCGATTGTTCAACTGTACATAAACCTGACTCCAGTATACACATATTACCAAGATTTTTCTTTGTAAAATACAAATCCTAAACACATAAGTCCTTACTTCATCTATCTATAGCCTTTAGATATTCCCCTTATTTACATGAATATGTAGTTTTTATAACTAATTGGAGTATGTTGCGCATAAGATTGGGATACGGGGGGGGGGGGGGTTTGGGGTAGGATTAGTTGTGTTTTTTATTTTCTATAAAATGTAAATTCTAATAAATGTAATAAATCTCTCCTCTATACATATGCTGTATTCAATAGAATTCAGCTTTCAAAACAAGTTGCAAGCCAGTGTCTTATTTATTAATGAATGCGTGACATGAGGAGGGCATGAGGAGAACCTATGCTTCTTTGTGACCCAGTTAAACATGAGGTATGTTATATAGGTAAAGGAAAGATGTTAAATTGACATAGTGGTGGCAGCATGTAACTTAGGTTCACATATATTTAGTGAATGACTTTTATTTGGTTGTGCCCACTATCTTTTGTGTCTATGCCCACTGTTTGCCTTAGTGCACCAAGCGTGCCACATGACTACTACTTTCACCACAATTAAATAATCAATAAATAATTAATAATTAAAACATAAGCTGGATACTTTCTTTCTCTACCTGCCCCTTTGGTCATAGAGAATTTGTTCACAGTCTACATATCTATTTGGACTGCCTTGAGGCCTATTATACTATGTAAAAAACAAACAAACATTGAACCGAATTATAAAATAGGAAAATCACTAAACTGAATGTCGGAAGTGAGCAGAGTGAAAGCTTTCTGTTCTAAAAAATAAACCCCACAACCAGTCTGTACATTTTATAAAATTGATGTCAGTATCTATTAGAGATGGCCCAAACCTCCGATTTTAGGTTCGCGAACTTCGGCAAAAGGTTCAGTTTGCGCAAACTTTCGCGAACCGCGATAGACTTCAAAGGGGATGTGAACTTTGAAAACTAGAAACATTTATGCTGGCCACAAAAGTGATGGGAAAGATGTTTCAAGGGGTCTAACACCTGGAGGGGGGCATGGATGAGTGGGATAGATGCCAAAAGTCCCCGGGAAAAATCTGGAATTGACGCAAAGCAGCGTTTTAAGGGCAGAAATCACATTGAATGCTAAATTGCAGGCCTAAAGTGCTTTAAAACATCTTGCATGTGTATACATCAATCAGGTAGTGTAATTAGAGTACTGCTTCACACTGACACACCAAGCTCACTGTGTAACGCACCGCAAACAGCTGTTTGCGTAGTGACGGCCGTGCTGGACTGGTGCGCACCATGGCAATAGCGGTTTTCAAGCCCATATGGTCGCCAGGCTGTGGTAGCTCGATGATAGGACAACAGTGACTGTCCAGCTGATCAAATTTGGTCTGTCCACAATGAAGCAACAACCTTATTATCTTCTTGTATGTAGGTAGGCATAGGTAGGTGCCCCAGTATAAGTAGGTAGGCAAAGGTAGGAGTCCCAGAATAGGTAGGTAGGCATAGGTAGGAGTCCCAGTATAGGTAGATAGGCATAGGTAGATGCCCCAGTAGTTAGCTAGGCATAGGTAGGGGTCACAGTATAGGTAGGTAGGCATAGGTAGGTCCCCAAGTATAGCTAGGTAGGCATAGGTAGGTGCCCCAGTAGTTAGCTAGGCATAGGTAGGAGTCCCAGTATAGGTAGGTAGGCATAGGTAGGTGTCCCAGTATAGGTAGATAGGCATAGGTAGGTGCCCCAGTAGTTAGCTAGGCATAGGTAGAAGTCCCAGTATAGGTAGGTAGGCATAGGTAGGTGTCCCAGTATAGGTAGATAGGCATAGGTAGGTGCCCCAGTAGTTAGCTAGGCATAGGTAGGAGACCCAGTATAGGTAGGTAGGCATAGGTAGGTGCCCTAGTATAGGTAGGTAGGTAGGCATAGGTAGGTGTCCCCGTATAGGTAAGTAGGTGCCCCAGTAGTTAGGTAGGCATAGGTAGGTGTCCCAGTATAGATAGGCAGGGCCTGGCTGGCACAGTAATAACAATTACCAAGGTCCAGCTGTAACAAATAGGGCTGTATAATGTCAGTATCAGTGGGCAACACAAAAAAAAACACATCAGGAGAAAATTAGCTCTCAAAAGAGTTATTGAGGGGTGCTATTTTAGCAATAACAATCAGCCAGGAGCAAGCTAACAAGCCTACAAGAGCCTAACTAATCTTTCCCTATGAGAGTCTGCCAGCAGCTGTCCCTTTACTAAGTAATGCAGGCACACGAGTGAGTGTAAACCCCTTGGCTGCCTGCCTTTTATAAGGGGGGGGGAGAGGCTCCAGGAGAGAGTGTAGCCTAATTGGCTACAATGTGCCTGCTGGCTGTGATGTAGAGGGTCAAAGTTGAGCCTAATGGCGCACTATGGGGGCGAATTGAACTTCCACAAAAGCCAGCGAACGCGAACCACCGAAAGTTCGCCTGGAACCATTCGCATGCGAACCGTTCGGGCCATCTCTAGTATCTATCAGGAAAGACATATCACATCATCTTCATAGGAGTAGAGTTCATCATGTTTTGCTACTGTGGACTTCCAAAGCATTCCGACAGCCTCTTCGTGCTATCACTTCAAAAGTTATGTGCAGTAGGTAAATATCGGTTAATAGAACAGTATTATATTGTATACAATATTTTTTGCACAACGCCAAGAAGTCACCTGGGCCCATACTCAATTCATTTTTTCTCCTGAGTTTTCTCCTAGGTGATACTGTATTTAACAATGTGTCAATAAAATTCCTTTTACTCCTCCAGCAAGAAAGAAATATTTTGGTAGTACTTTATCACATATTGTTGGTACTTTTTCAATTGCAAAGTGCTGAAAAGATTTTTTAAAAGAAGATTAAAAATGATCTCCTAGTAGAAAACTCAGGTGAAGAAAATTATTTGGTAAGGTGGAGAGTCCATTGCAAGAGATGTGACTCTGTAACTGTATGGAATAAATAAGTCAACCATTAAATAAATGAATAAATAAACAAACCATTTTCTCTACAGTTTGTGTAACCACTCATGATTGACTCTCTGCAAGGCATTTATGCATGGGCAGCACAGTAGACAAATGGCAAGTATTATTTGCTTGATTTTGAATACTACTGGGTTTGCTTCACTAAAGCTGTCTAAATGCACATTCTCCCTTATTATTGATTTATAAAGCGCCAACATATTCTGTGGTGCCGTACAAAGTAAGTAACAAAATAATACAGACAATGGTATGAACCAGTATACAAAATACAGAGTTGGTACAAAATACAGAACTGGTACAAAGTACAGAATTGGTAATAACAGTGACAGAATTAATATGAATAAATGTGGAACAAAATCCAAAACACAAAAGAGTGAGAGCGCCCTGGTAAGGGAGTGAATGTAAGGAATAAAGGAGCGAGAGGAGTCAAATATTACCCCTAAGCACCATGCTTTGGGAACTGAAGTTATAGGGGAGTTAATAACATTTATTATTAAAAAAGGCAGAGAAGTGGAAAGAGACTGTGGAAAATGATTAGTTTTGTTATACTCATATTAAGTTTTAAGAAGTGAGATGTCATGAAAGATGATATAGCAGACAAACAGTCAGGAACATGTGTGAGGAGGGAGTTAAAGAGAAACCTTGACCAAGAATTGAACTTCATCCCAATCAGTAGCTGATACCCCCTTTTACATGAGAAATCTATTCCTTTTCACAAACGGATCATCAGGGGGCTCTGTATGGCTGTTATTGTGGTGAAACCCCTCCCACAAGAAACTCTGAGGACCAATGTACTCCTGGCAGTTTCCTGTCTGTGAACGTTATTGCATTGTGGGAAATAGCTGTTTACAGCTGTTTCCAACTGCCAAAAAAGTAAGCAGCAGCTACATCACCTGCCAGCAGTAAAAATGTCACCATCTGATAAATGTCAGAATGTAAATAAGGGATTTAAAAGATTTTACAATGGGCAAACACTGAATAGATCAGTTATACATAATTATTGTAAAAATGAAGCACTTTTTTTTTTTATTACATTATTTTCACTGGAGTTCCTCTTTTAGGTCTGGGGCTGAGAGGTACAGTTGAGTATCCTTCACATATAAGTGGTATTAACCATTTCCCCTCCCCCGGGACGAGTAACTACGTCCCTGCTAAATGCCACAACTCTGTGCAGGAACGTATCTACTACGTCCCTCCCACTGCTCCCCCCCACTCGCCCCCGCGTATGGTACCGCCGCTCATTACAGCCGATTGTTAGCCGCTAAATCAGGCCTGGGCAAACTTGGTCCTCCAGCTGTTAAGGAACTACAAGTCCCACAATGCATTTGCCTTTATGAGTCATGACTGTGGCTGTCAGACTCCTACAATGCATTGTGGGACTTGTAGTTCCTTAACAGCTGGAGGGCCAAGTTTGTCCAAGCCTGCGCTAGATCAATGAATTGGAACACAAATCCCATTCATTGATCTAATTCCCCCTGTGAATGGCCGCAGCCGTCTATTCAGATGGCTCTGCCATTCATAAATCCCGTCCACGTAATGCTTCTGTTTCCGTACTAATAGTACGGTAAGCTGAAGTCACCACTGAGGACATCTTGTGGCCAACTTGTAATATTACATCCTCCCTTTTTTTTAGTTAATGATCCCTAGTTACCTTTTTTTTCTTTTTAAATTAACCCCTGTCCTCCCACACTCCCCTAAAGTTACCCTTTTTTAAAATTAAAAATAAAAAAAATTCATAAATAGTTACCTTAGGGACTGAACTTTTTTAATATGTATATAAAAACTGTATACTTCAATTACTTTATAAATTATGGGCTTGTAATTTGGGATAGACGCAAAACTGAAAAAATGCACCTTTATTTCCAAATAAAATATTGGTGCCATACATTGTACTATGGAAAATTTTTAATTGTTGCAGTAACCGAGACAAATAAGCAAATAACATGTGTGGGTTTTAATTACAGTGGCATGTTTTATTTTGAAACTATACTGGCCAAAAATTGAGAAATAGTGAATTTTTTCAATTTTTTTCTTATTATTCTCATTAAAACTGAGTTAGAATAAAATAATTCTTAGAAAAAAGTACCCCCAAGTAAAGCCTAATCAGTGGCGAAAAAACAAGATATAGATTGTTTCTTTGTGATAAGTATTAATAAAGTTATAGGTGAATAGGAGCACTGACGGGTAAAAATTGCTTTGATTTTTTAAGGGGGAAAACCCTTCGAGGTGAAGTGGTTAAAACCCAAATGAGTTGATTAAGTTGCCAAGACTGTGCATGTAGATGGAAAAGAGGAGGGGGCCAATGACAGAGCCTTGAGGAACCCCCACAGATAGGGGAGATGAGATCTGATCTGAGTAAGAGACTGTGAAAGACCATCCAGAAAGATAGGAAAATATCCAGGAGAGAGGGAGGTCCTTTATAGTAAGGTGTGGTCAACAGTATCAAATGCTGATGACAGATCGAGAAGGATGAGTATGGAATAATGGCCATTGGATTTAGATTCATTGGCTGCAGTGACTTTTCAGTATTTTTTAAAGAAATTTGCTCTCCAGACTACTTTTTCACTGCCGAACATTTCCTTTAACGATAAGAGTTTTTATCAAGTAATTTATTTTTGATGTGTCTGTATTATTATTATATGTTTATATAACAATTACACTTTTTATGCATTGCTCTTCAAAGTATTTTGAGCAATTCACATTACCAACTTTGCTTCAAAGGGGGTCACATTTTAAGAAAACCATTGCAAAAAATATCAAAAGCATAAAATCTATAGTAAAAATCATTGCAATATAAATCAACTCATGCCCCTTAAATATTCTGGAATGACAAAAATAGCCCCAAAACTATTTGAAAGAGTATTGATTATTTATAACTGTGTTATTGAGCACTTTTTATTTCGATACCGAATGCAAATTCAATAAACTCTTTATAGTAAGTATCTATCAAAACATACTCATACTTTTCTTAGCATTATCTATATGATGCTTCGACTGAACAGATTACGTACCTTCTTAATAGAACTACCTACTTATAAGTACATGAGTGCTATGGACTCTCCCACAATTTTAATAATTGTGGGAGAGTCCCTAGCAGTCATGTACTTATAAGTAGGTAGTTTTATTAAGAAGGTACGTAATCTGTTCAGTCGAAGCATATTACCTATTTTCACCCAGCAGGGTAGTTTCCTAAATTCATCTTTCAGTACATTCAGTTTCTGCACAGTACTGCAACTAGTACTTACCATTGCTTAGTCAATAAGAAGTATAAAAAAGTTGAATTTCTGTTTTTGTTATTTTTTTTTTTTTTTTTACAAACATCCAATAAAGCACACCAAACTTTTAAAAAAACATGATTAATTGGTTATTCGAAGTGAAAACACGCAACATAAAAAACTCTCTTTACTGCATCAGGACCTCAATGCTTTGAACAGCAGAAATGCTCTTTCCAGCAAAATGTAAATGCTTATTATAAGCAAATAAAAAAGCAGTATTCAAAGATTAATCCTTTTAAAAAAAACTGTAACTAAAACTAGCTCTTTAATCCAGCACATCCTGGAGTTAGGAAGGTACTGAAAAGAAGCCATTCCGCACTGAAGATGACTCCATTCTTATCTCATTTTTAGCAGTAGTTCAGTAAAATAATTTAGCTGATGTTTGCCTTTATAAATCATATCAATAATGCAGTATTGCAATGACTTCACAAACAGAGCGTCTTAGTCCCAAAGCACTTGCTTAAGAACTTATGTAGTCAGTACTTGTATTTGCTGACCTTGGTGCACATTTATGCTGGGCCATTCATTTTCACTTTATTTATATGACATAAAATGCCAATGCCAAATCCCAACTCTCCCTCACCTCATGTCATATTAAATTACCCCCAAACGCCCCTCTTGCTTGAAACTCTGTTTACAGATGAAACAGTTGTTAAGCTATTCAAAAGAAAAATCACCAGTACTGTCAGATGTAATCAGCTGCAAAGCTTAAACTCCCTGTGCCTCTGAGCAATCTTTGTGATAGGCCCTATAACTCCCATTCACAATAGATTTAGCATATATCAAACACTGTGATACAGAAACAGTAATGACATCTATTCTACAAACTTTGCAGATAACTTTTGCCATGATGCAAGATCAGAAAGTCAGTATAGTAAGGAAAACAAGTTAGTGACAGCATGTCACATTTAGATGAAGCTCAGGGTCGGCCACCAGCCACTTGACTAAGTTGTCCATACTAGAAGATACAGTATGGACCCATATGCAATTCACTTTTTCTCCTAACTTTTCTCCTAGGTGATATTTTCACACCTGGGCCCATATGCAATTCACTTTTTCACCCAAGTTTTCTCCTAGGAGATAATTTTTCATCTTTATTTAAAATAACTTTCCAGCACTTTTTAACTAAAAAAGTACCAAAAAGTAAGTGAAAAAGTACTATCAACATTATTTTGAGTATTTTTTTGCTTTCTGGTGGCTTAAAAGTCATTTTATTGACAAGTTTAAAATTATCACCAAGGAGAAAACTCGGGTGAAAAAGTGAATTGCATATGGCCCCTGGGCCCTTATTCGATTCACTTTTCCTCCTATGTTTTCTCGCAGGAGATCATTTTCCATTTCCTGTTTAAAGAGAACCTGAACTGAAAATTAAAAGTAAAAATAAACATACACACATCATACTTACCTCCTGTGTAGGCTACTCATCAATCTCTTTCTACTCTCCTGCGTTCTGTTTGTCCACTGTGATCAATGGATTTCTCTGTCCTCCATTTTGAAAATGGCCATTACCCCATAACAGATTCCTGGTCAGCACACTGTTAAACTGTAATATCGTCCACTTGAGCCATAGGGGAACATGGACATTACCTTGCACATTCAGTTGTAACTGACAGCAGCTGATACGTAACTGACAGCAACTGGTATATTTCAGTTCTGACAACATATTGTCAGAACTGGAAGGGATCACTGTAAGAAGAAAATGGTGAGCTTCTGAGAGGAACTGATGGTGAGGTAAGTATGTAATATTAATTTGCAGCTACGTCATGTGTTTATTTTAAACAATTTTACTCAGTTCAGGTTCCCTTTAAAATAAATTTTCAGCACTTTGTAATTGAAACGCTTTGCAATTGAAACAGTACCAAGAAGTAGATGCCAATGTACTGCCAAAATTATTCTGAGTATTTTCTTGCTTGCTGGTGGTTTAAAAGGCATTTTGCAAAATATCACCTAGGAGAAATCTCAAGAGAAAAAGTTAATTGCATATGGGCCCTGCAAATTGGCAAATAAAATGTGTGGGCTTTATCCACAGTAGAATGTTTTATTTTAAAACTATAATTGCAGAAAACTGAGAAATAATTAATTTTTTCAATTTTTTTTCTTATTATTCCTATTAAAATGCATTTAGAATAAAATAATTCTTAGCATAATGTACCTTCCAAAGAAAGCCTAATAGGTGGCAAAAAAAACAAGATATAGATCATTTTGTTGTGATAAGTAGTGATTAACTTATTGGCAAAAGAAAGGGAGGAGCACTGACAGGTGAAAATGGCTCTGGTCCTAAAGGGGTAAAAAACCCTCAGTGGTTAAACCATCAGCAAGCAAGAAAATTGTCAAAATAACTTTGACAGTACTTTTTACCTACAGTACTTTTTGATACTTTTTCAATTGGAAAGTACTGAAAAGGTATTTTAAAAAGAAGTTGGAAAATTATCTCCTAGGGCATGGGCGTCCGCAGAAAATTTTCCAGGGGGGGGCAAAAAGTGGGGAGTAAAAAGCGGGGCGGCAAATTCGGGCTGCTGTTGTGTGGCGCGCGTAGCGCGCCAAAAAATGGAGCTACGTCATATGGGTGTGGTCATGAACCAGAATGTGGGTGTGGTCGTGGGTGGAGACAAGTTTACATGAACTAAGCAATGGTGGGACATTAGATTAGGACAGTGGTGGCGAACCTTTTGGAGGTCGAGTGTCCAAACTGCAAAGTCACTTTACTATCACAAAGTGCCAACAGCAATTTAAACTAAATACAAACGTTTCAACTCATATATGAACATTATGGAAAATTAAGTTGAAAATAAACTGTGAAGATAAACAATTTCATCCATCGTACTCCTGAAAAAAAATTATTCTTTTTTTTAGAACCTCCCAGTTTCATTTTCTGTTTTAAAAAGCGGAAAAAGTAGGTTTAATGCTATTGTCTCATATGATGATGATTCAGCTTTTTCCATAGTCTCGCAGTTAGCAATCATGTGACCCCCAACAAGACAAATTCAGCAATCATGAGGCCCCCCCCCATCAAGACAGATTCAGCAATCATGAGGCCCCCAACAAGACAAATTCAGCAATCATGAGGCCCCCAACAAGACAAATTCAGCAATCATGAGGCCCCCAACAAGACAAATTCAGCAATCTTGAGGCCCCCAACAAATCATGAGGCCCCCAACAAGACAAAGTCAGTAACCATGAGGCCCGCAACAAGACAAATTCAGCAGTCATGAGGCACATAAATAGACAGCTTTTCACATAAATAGGCAGAATGCCCCCTTAATATGTAGACACCTCTCACCTGGCAGCATTTCCCCAAAATACACTCAATCTGACAGCAGTGGTTCCCCAAAAATAGGTAGCCCCAGGTCTATAGGTGTCCCCAGAATAGGTGGCCAGCGGTATAGATGTCCCCAGAACTGGTAGCCAGGGGTAGAGATGTCCCCAGAACAGGTAGCCAGGGGTATATGTGCCCAGTATATGTAGGCAGGGGTATATGTCCCAGTATATGTAGGCAGGGGCTATATGTCCCAGTATATGTAGCCAGGGGGGTATGTCCCAGTATATGTAGGCAGGGGTATATGTCTCCAGAAAAAGTAGCCAGGGGTATATGTCCCAGTATATGTAGGCAGGGGTATATGTCCCAGTATATGTAGGCAGGGGGATATGTCCCAGTATATGTAGCCAGGGGGATATGTCCCAGTATATGTAGGCAGGGGGTATATGTCCCAGTATATGTAGGCAGGGGGTATATGTCCCAGTATATGTAGGCAGGGGGTATATGTCCCAGTATATGTAGCCAGGGGGATATGTCCCAGTATATGTAGGCAGGGGTATATGTCCCAGTATATGTAGGCAGGGGTATATGTCCCAGTATATGTAGGCAGGGGTATATGTCCCAGTATATGTAGGCAGGGGGTATATGTCCCAGTATATGTAGGCAGGTGTATATGTCCCAGTATATGTAGGCAGGGGTATATGTCCCAGTATATGTAGGCAGGGGTATATGTCCCAGTATATGTAGGCAGGGGTATATGTCCCAGTATATGTAGGCAGGGGTATATGTCCCAGTATATGTAGGCAGGGGTATATGTCCCAGTATATGTAGGCAGGGGTATATGTCCCAGTATATGTAGGCAGGGGGTATATGTCCCAGTATATGTAGGCAGGGGGTATATGTCCCAGTATATGTAGGCAGTTGTATATGTCCCAGTATATGTAGGCAGGGGTATATGTCCCAGTATATGTAGGCAGGGGTATATGTCCCAGTATATGTAGGCAGGGGTATATGTCCCAGTATATGTAGGCAGGGGTATATGTGCCAGTATATGTAGGCAGGGGTATATGTCCCAGTATATGTAGGCAGGGGTATATGTCCCAGTATATGTAGGCAGGGGTATATGTCCCAGTATATGTAGCCAGGGGGATATGTCCCCAGAAAAAGTGGCCATGTGTGCAGGAGGAGGGGAGCAGCGGAGAGAAGAGGGAGAGCTATGGGCACTCACCTTAGGGGGCTCTCCCTCCCTCTCTCGCTCTCCCCTCCGGAGTCCGGAATGAAGTGTGCAGCGGCTGGCAGCGGGCGGAACTTACCTCCTCTCGTCGCACGCGCCGGATGGATTAGCCGCTACTCTGGCCTGATCCAGACCAGAGTGCGGCACCAGAACTTCCGGCGCAGGAGCGAGAGGAGGTAAGTTCCGCCCGCTGCCAGCCGCTGCACACTTCATTCCGGAGGGGACAGCGAGGGAGAGAGAGCCCCCTAAGGTGAGGGAAGGGGGGGGGGGAGACGTCCGCCCTTCCCCACTGTGCCCATAGCTCTCTCTATTCTCTGCGCTGTTCCCCTCCTGCTGGCTGCACGGGCACGCGGCCAGGGGGGGGCAGCGGGCGGCCAGGCTCGGGCAGATGCTCGGTTTTGCCATATGTGCGGACGCCCATGTCCTAGGGGAAAACTCAGGAGAAAAAGTTAATTGCATATGGGCCACGGAGTAATGGGCCCTAAGTGTGTTTTTTTTAATGTAATCAGATGGGATTTTAAAATAAAGAAAGGAATATTGTTGTAATGACAGGATCCTAGTAAATAAACAAAAATATGCAGGACAAGGCTCTTAAATTTAAAATGGTACCAGTTCATCCAAAGCAATGATCTAGTAAAAGATAAAACTGATTTATTTCATATCATTGGTAAAACAGTGTATATTGCTAAAACTAATTTATTCAAAGCCCAACGTTCTGAGATATCTGCATTGTAAGGTGCATCAAAGGTGCCCAAGGATTGAAAAAACCTGCCTGGTTTATCCCTTGTATCTGATGTTGGTTGTTTATCGGGCATTGGTTGTTTTACTGCATCAGTGCTTTAAGAATGAACAGCATACATAAAGAAAGCTGAGTGTTTTACCTTTATTAGTACTAGTATTTTTTAAATATTTTTATTATTATTATTGATGTATAAAGCGCCAACATATTCTGTGGCGCTGTACAAAGTAAGAAACAAACATGGGGTACATAATAATACAGACTATGGTGTACACCAATATACAAAATACAGAATCAATACAAAATACAGAATTGGCAATTAAAGTAACAAAAGTAACATGATCAATAATTAATTCCAAGACACAAAAATGTGAGAGAGCCCTGTCCTTGTGAGCTTACAATGCAACGAAATAGGGGGGATGTAAAGCAATACAGGGGGATCTAAAGGAATACCGGTGATGTTTTCTGCAATTGCCATTTTTTTTAACTTTTCCCCCAAAACAACAGCATCATACAAATAGCTTTCTTTGAAAACAACCTTCTGACAGGTTACAGTCCCATAACTCATTTATTTTACAATGTTCTCATGACAAAACACATATATATACAATGGCAGAATATACTGCTGTATAGAACTTTCTTGAAAAAAATAAAACTAAGTCAAGATCACTTCTAAGAGATAAACACATTTCTGGAATGCTTTGTATTGCTACATCTACTGTGAGGGCAGACACTGACCACTTGTGCAAGCAGACACAGTGCCAGGTGTCCCACTGATCGCAACAAAGTCATCTAAACTGTTCATACAGAAATAAATAACACTATCTGTAGTCAGTATAAAAAATACTGTATGTGTTTTTGAATTAAAAAGGAATTTCAGAATCTTCAAGTTGCTGTCAATTAGACAGGTGTTAGTGTTTTGCTGGAAAATCAGTTTCTCTTTAAACCTATTATTTTCTTAAATTTGCCAGTTCTATTTTGGTTTGAAGCCCTGTTCATGTTTTCGTACTCTCACCTTCCCTCCTGCTTCTTTCTACCTAACAGATTAGCTACCAAAAATATCCACATAACTTTTGTGATATTACAACTATGGGAGGCAAATGACCACCACTCTTAGAAAACCATGAGGCTCTTCCTGCACTAGACAAGGACGTGGCTGTCTGAGCATTTCCCAGAGATAGATTAAGATGTAATGGGGCCCTAGGCAAGATAGTAGGTTTGGGGCCTCCTTGTGGTCCTTTTCGTACGCTGAAGTGGAGAGAGATCAACGAAGGTGGCAGGTGGCCCCATTGACACCCACTAGGCTCCAAGTAGCTGCCTAGGTTGCCTGGTGGATGATCCTGCTATGGCATTGCTCCCTTCCTCAACACAGATCCAACCTCCATACACTTGCACTAAAGTTAGGGGAAATGACAGGCCCCAATATACTGCATTGCACAATGCTCTTTAGGAGGATCAATAGGCGGTTCCTGTACTTATGCCTACCTTGCAATGCCACAAGTGGCACGATGGTGTCTGTAATAGCCATATGTCATGCCTACAGGAAATAGCATGAGCCAGTTACCATATCAGAATGTACTTGGGAGGTGGGAAAGTTAAAATAACACAGCAGCTTGCCTTCAGAATATCTCAGGGTCAAGGTTGGAAGATGGTAGATGATGTCATCATGAGAGTTTCGCTGGGTATTTACTACCATTTATACACGGGTATAGTCTAGAAATTTAGGTCTGTTTCACTTCATAAAAGTATAGGGGTCGACTTATATACAAGTCACGGGCAACACTGAGCACACTGAGTAATGTGTGTACTAATAGTGACATTCCCATTTGCAGCAATGTACCCGGTGGTAAGTGATACTTTGAGGAAAGGAAATGCCAAGAAAACACAGGTCTGAAAGTCCTGAACACATCAATTAAAAGGAAAGGGACAGGGGAAAAATATTGGGCTTGAAGTAGGTGAAGTGAATAATTGCTGAACTTGGGGGCCTGGAGGAGGTATTGGCTGCACTTAAGGGACAGGGGGGGTTAATGGCTGCAATACTGTATGCAGTGCAGTAATTAACACCTCCAGGTCCCCAAGTGCAGCCATTAACTTTGCTGGGTAGACTTATACTTGAGTCAATAAAAAATTCCAGCTTAAGAGGGTTAAAAAATTGGAGTCGCCTTATACACGAGGTCGACTTGCATTTGAGTAAATTTGGTATATATGCCTAAGAGTTTTTCTTGTTCACCTTCTAATAAAAATGTTATTTGATTTTTCAATCTCAAACCTGGAGGCCAGTAGAGAGACTGTCAGCTTCCACTTACCATTAGAAATTCCTACCGCAATCAATAATGCAAATACATTGTTACTGATTTTACTCCTGTAAATAGATGTAAAGTGAAAGAAGAGAACCTGTGTTTACATACAATTGCAGAAAAGAGCCTTCTTTTACATTACTTTTACACACTAATTCTGTTAATTTCCAACTCCCTCTCCTATGGAAAGATACTAAATACATTGAGGTGGAGTTATCAAAAACAGTGCAAGGAAAATTGGAGCAAAACTAGCACAAAAATGGAACAGATGCCCACATCAAGGATTCTGATTGTTCACTTTAAAGATAATCTGTACTCTAAAATTCTTACAATAAAAAGCATATCATTCTATTCATAATGTTCTCCTGGGCCCCTCTGTGCTGTTTCTGCCACTCCCTGCTGCGATCCTGGCTTGTAATTGCCAGTTTTAGGCAGTGTTTGCAAACAAAATACATGGCTGCTAACCAGAGTGTGATAGGCTGAGAGGAGCTCAGTCTGTGACTCACACAGAGCCTGCAGGGGGCATGGAGAGGGTGTGTATAGCTTCTATCCTATCACAAGCAGAGCAGCACATTCTTGCCTGAGTGCCTGAGCCCGACAAAGCTGTCAGAGGAAAGAAGATTAGATTGTATAACAGAGATAATACAGCCATTGTGCAACCAACACAGGGGCACCCCAGGGCTGTGTCCTGTCCATGCTGCTCTTATCCCTTTACACAAATGACTGCAGATCCACGGTAGACTCTGTCAAAGTCGTAAAATTTGCGGATGACACCACCATTGTCTGCCTCGTCACCAAGGACAACATCCAGGATTACCAGCAGCAGGTGGAAAGACTATGCCACTGGTGCAAGGAGAACAGCCTGGTGCTCAACACGGCCAAAACCGTCGAACTTATAATTGACTTTAGGAAGTTGGCTCCTACCCCACTGCCCATCTACATCAATGGCACTGAGGTGGCCATAGTGCCCTGCGCCCGCCTGCTGGGCACCTACATCTCCAGCGATCTCAGTTGGAGAGTCAACATCATGTCAACCCAAAAGAAAGCCCAGCAGAGACTCTTATTCCTATGCCAACTGCGGAAGTTCGGCATGGCGCAGGAGATTCTAACATGCTTTTACACTGCCACCATTAAATCTATCCTCTGCTCCGACATCTTGGTCTGGTATGCGGGAGCCACCTTCAGTGACAGGCACAAACTACAGAGGATCATTAGGTCGGCGGAGAGGATCATTGGGAGACCTCTGACCCCACTTGACCACCTGTATACCACAAGACTGCGAGCCAGGGCACTGAGGATTGCAGGTGACCTCTCTCACCCAGGCCACTGTTTTTTCACCCCACTTCCACTGGGTCGGAAACTCCGGGCCATCACCACCAAGACCACCAGACACAAGAACTCTTTCTTCCCGATGGCCGTTAGCCTCCTGAACTCCCTGAACATTCTACCACCCTCTATCAGCGCCCTACCACCTGCATAGGAGCGGTAGACTTCAGCAGTGTTTTTTTTGTTTTTGTTTTTTTTTTTGAAAGAGGAATACTGAGCTATATGTTCTAATGTTGATTGTATATTGTGTATGTCTATATTGTGTATGAGGTATTACTGTCATTCTAACGTTTTTCCTGCCTTTCCTTCTATGTACCGCTCCTAGTGCCAAACCCAATTCCGGGCTTGACCCAGTCATGCTTGGCGAAATAAAATGATTCTGATTCTGATTCTGAATTTCAGAGAACATAGTAAAAAAATACAAAATGAAACCAGGTACGGTAACTTGTAGACGTCTATCCAAAACTGACAGATAGTGAAGAAAGAAAGAAAGAAAGAAAGAAAGAAAGAAAGAAAGAAAGAAAGAAAGAAAGAAAGAAAGAAAGAAAGAAAGAAAGAAAGAAAGAAAGAAAGAAAGAAAGAAAGAAAGAATAAAAATCCTGAATAAGAGCTTAAAAGTGTTAAGAAGTTTTGAATCAGGATGATTCCATTTATTGATTCAAAACGTCTTGATTTACTTATGGCTAAAACAGTACAGTGATCTACTGCTACTACTAAGTTTTATTAACTAACTGTATGTCAAGGATTGGTGGTATGATTTAAAAACTGAATGTTATTCTGTGCATGAATTGTTATTTTAACAGTGCCAGTAGTACGGAAATGGAAAATATGTTAACTAGCTTTTACAAGAGCTACAATGTCACAAGCCATAGTGAAGTGACTTGAAAAATGACAGTAATTAATGAAACAAAACATCCACATGATTGATAGATTTGAACATTGCACAAATGAAGAGTCACCTTGCCAGGAAGTGTTCTGAAATAGAGCCAGCAGAAAATGAAGGCAGTACACAAAGAGAAGTACTTTTTGTCATGCTATTGCTAGTACAATAGCAGACCCAGGGCAATCTTAAGCACCATCACAAAATAATAGATGAAGTGTGTGTCGTTTTCTATAGGAAAAACTAGATTTGTCCAGAATACAAATTATGAGCTAAAGTCATTCAAAGAAGACTGGAAAAAAATAGCAAAGAGATCATTTTTAACAGTATTTGTTCAGAAGAATAGAATTGCCTAGCAACTCCCGAATTATTTCCATCTGTCATGGACCCAATGTGCTAAACATAAATCTTGGGCGTTATCTCACATTGTGCTACTAAGAGGGAATAAAATAGTTTTTTATTTTGCATTTCCAACTTATTTTCATGCAAATCTGTATTTTATAGTTCTCTTGAACCCAGATAAGTATTAGAAATGAAACATAGCAAAGTAAAAATAATTCTATCTGCAGAAAATCAAGCTTAATTTGCACCTTATTTGTATACTAACTTTTCAGTCCACACCAAGTGAAAGTGGCACTCAGAATAAGTTATATAAAGCTTGATAATGTTTTACTAATTATTTATAGTATTTTTTAATTACTAGCTTTTAAAAGGCATTAAAGAGATAACGTGAGGAAATTACAAGCATTGAAAGCAATATAACTCATTATAAAAGTTTTATGCATTAGGACTCTTGTCCTTAAGTGACAACACATAATAACAGGTACACAGAGAATAGTAGATGGTAAAACGATGACCTCAGTTTGCAGGTTACCAATTATCATACAGTCAATAGAGGTTATTCAATACTGCTATAAACAGTCATAATTCCAAACTATATTTCCAGAAAAGTATACATTTTTTTAAAGGGAATGTCCAGGTAACCCCCCAAAAAATGACATTTAGTAACCTGGGCCTCCCTACAGAGCCTGCGCCTGCTCTGTACTCATCTCATCACACCACGTGCGAGTGATTGACAGCGCGATCACGCAGGTGCAGTAGAGGACGACCTGGCGAGGTTGGCCTCTGCACCGTTGGGGACCGGGAGCCAGCAGCTGAGATTGGAGCTGCAGCAAGGAACATAGCAGCTGCTAGGGGCTGGAGGAAGCCCCGGGTAAGTAAATGTCATTTGTTTGGGCTGCCTGGATATTTCCTTTAAGGGTGGACATTAGATGTTTGTTCAACAGCATGCTCCAAAAATACATTTTAAAAAAACCTCCTTTCTTTATTCATGGAAGTCTTCCCAACATTTTGGTATCACAGAGGACCCCTATTTCAGGGTACTTACTAAATAATACATCAAGTTAGCACAGTTATAGCTTCCATACAACTAGAACTACTAAAGTATGTAGCCCACTGTGTCCCAAACCTGTCTTAATGACCCATCAACAGTGCATGTTTTGCAGGTAACCTAACAGATGCACAGAGGGGGTAATTAGTGCCTCAGCTACAGTATGTAAATTCATTAAGTGTGTGCCACTGTGTTTACACAGCACCTGAACTGTTGGTGAGTCATTGGGAAAGGTTTGAAAAATACTGGTGCAGCTAAACTCTGTGACATGACATTTAGTTAGCAGCAGGAGCACCGGAGATCAGCTACAGTGTAGCCAAACTTCATGCAGTGACAGTGATAGCAGGTAGGGGTGGATACTGCAAGGTTACTGAGGGTGGTGTTCACCTACTGTGTAGCTGAACTATGGATATGAATGGTGAGTACTGCTAGCAGTGCTGGATAATGGCAGTGTTGGTGTTAGGTGTTGAATAGAATAGAATAGAATAGAAAATCTTTATTGTCATTGTAACAACCGAAATTGTACAACGAAATTCTTAAGTGCAATTTTCCAGCAAAAGCAAAGACAGCATAACATTCCATTCTTACATACATTGCATTGCACACACCCCTTATCAACATGGCCACTTAGCAGCATTTAACATAGAAATGGCTGAAGGATAAAAACTGTTCTTTAGTCTGTTTGTCTTAGTTTTTATAAGTCTAAAACGTTTTCCAGAAGGCAGATGTTCAAATAACACATGTCCTGGATGTGAGGCATCGCTTAAAATTTTCTTAGTATTCCTGAAACAAAAAGAAGTATATAATTCTTCTAATGGAAGAAGAGGACAGCCCACTATCCTCTGGGCAACCTTAATTACCCTATGAAGCTGCTTTTTTTGTGCTACTGTGCAGCTTGAAAACCACGCACAGAGACAGTAGACTAGGACACTCTCCACTGTACTGCGGTAAAAAGACACCAACAATTTCTCAGGAATATTATTCTTCCTAAGCACCCTTAAAAAATATAGCCTCTTCTGTGCCTTTTTCACTACTTCAGCAATATGTGACCCCCAAGTCAGGTCCTCTTTAATAGTAACTCCTAAAAACCTAAAAACCGAAAGTCTGTGACCCTTTCTACCCTTTGATACACAAAGTGACATTTGACATGATGAGATAGCCATGTGTACGTACAGTACCAAGGACATACATAACTATACTGTGTTTCTTTCTTTCTGTTTCTGCCTGAAAGAGTTAAAAATCAGGTATCTGTCTGGGTCGGGACTGGGTCGTACTATAGTGTAACCCTCTCTAATTAAACACTTTCCTGGCAGAAAAGGGCTTCTCGAAGCAGGAAAGAGATGAAAAGGGCCAACAATTCATAGATATTACCTCTGGCATACTTCAATGAATGTGTCATTGAGCAGAGCTGATGAAACAGTAAAAACTTAAAAAATAAATTTAAATGTAAAATAAGACCATAGGATATCCAATATTGTCATTTTTAGGAAAAAGACAATTGTTGGTACTTGTGTATTATCCCGTCTAGCAGAACGGGCTTGGCAGTTAGACAGGCTGGAAAAGTGTGCATTGTGCTTCTTGAGCAGCTGATTCACCACAGATCAGCTGCCCCGTTCCACACAGCTTTCCTCACTGCACTGTGTTGGCTTTTCCGTCAGCGATCAGACCGCAGAACAATAGAGAGCAATAATGAAAGAGGCATGAAGCCTTCCCAGCCTGGAGGAGGGGAATTACAAGTGATTCTAGCGGCATACAAACTCTGCCTAATCACATTACAGGGAAGAGGACTTGCTGAGCACCAGCACAAGGTGATCCACCTCACACCCCCTGCTATGTACAGCAATGTGCCCTGCAGCAATCTGCCCGCTGTCATACAGCTTGTCTATAAAAGGGTCTCGCCCGTAATCACAGCCCACCAGGGGAGAGCTTACCTAAGCGGGGATCAGCGGCTGTTGTCTATGGAGCGGAGGTCAACTGCATTCAGTGTGCTGTACAGCCCCTCTACTCACATCTTACACAGACAAGTGATGTGACTTCGGGATGGGCTAAAACACTGCGCAGTGAGGAAAGCTGAATGGAACGGAGCAGCTGATCTGTGGTGAATCAGCTGCTCAAGAAGCACAGTGCACACTTTTCCAGCCTGTCTAACTGCTGAGCCTGTTCTGCTAGACGGGATAATACACAAGTACCCAATTGTTTATCTCATCAGTTTATTTTCACCTCGTGTTTCCTTTAACCCGTAAGAGCAGCTCATTCCATAGGTAGGGATGGGTGAGGCTTTACCTACATATTTTGCACCCAGGGGCGCCTCTAGCCATCTTGGCACTCCAGGCGAGAAAACCTGTGGTGCCCCCCCCCCCCCATGGTGCCCTGACACGCTCCTCCATCCTCCCCCTTGTGGTGCCTCCCTATGAAAATAACTGTGATGCGGCTGCGTTTCACTGGAAAATAATCGTAATGCAGCGCCCTACCCTGCTCTGCCTGCCACAGACTCCGCGGGCCTGCGGCCGACAGGTGAACTGGTGCTGCGTCTACCAACTGGGAGGACACACTATCTGGCTAGGGGGTGGCCCAGTCCCTCCCCCAAGCCCCCCCCCCCCCCTGCACGTCGCTCCAGGTGACAGCCTCTATGGCCTGGCGGATCAGGTGCCCTTGATTCCAGAACACTTTTTCACACACATAAAGGGATATGCAGATATGTTACCACCTGTCAGGATAGTACTGGAGTGGGTATATCATGACATTGAAGGGTTGACATAGTCAAATGGTACAATAGTTTAGTAATTCATAACCCATTCTTGAAATAAGCACAGTGTGTTGGTAGTGTAAGAGAAGTAGAATGGAGGGAGGAAGGGTGGTAGAAGGTCAGAATTGATGACATGCATGAACAGACAGATATGAGCAGAATAGAGGCGTACTGGATAGCACTATTGTACAGTATTACAGTGCTGAGTCCTAGGTTTGAACATTGGTTAGGGCAAAATGTGCATGGAGTTATTATCTTCCCCAGGAATTCATTTAGGCACTTCATATTTCCCAACATCCCTAAAACACACTAACAAGTCAACTGGTTTCCCTCAAAACAATCCTATATTGAAAATATTAGACTTTAACTATGGTAAGGATTAGACTGTGAGCTCCTTTGAGGACAGTCAGTGACATGACTATGTACTCTGTAAAGTGCTGCAAAAGATGTCACTGCTATATAAATATACAGTATAATAATAATATGGTAGGGCATTAGACTATGACTACGGTAGGATTAGACTGTGAGATCCCCTGAGGACAGTCAGTGACATGACTATGTACTCTGTACAGTGCTGCAGAAGTTGTCACTACTATATAAACACATAATAATAATATGGTAGGGCGTTAGACTATGACTATGGTAGAATTAGACTGTGAGATCCCCTGAGGACAGTCCGTGACATGACTATGTACTCTGTAATGTGCTGCAGAAGATGTCAGTGCTATATAAATACATAATAATAATATGGCAGGACATTAGACTATGACTACGGTAGGATTAGATTGTGAGCTCCTCTGAGGACAGTCCACTGACATGGCTATGTACTCTGTAAAGTGCTGCAGGAGACGTCAGTGCTATAGAAATACTTAATTATCACTTGTATATGAACAATTATCTATTATTGTACGTTTGTAAGATCCTTATAAACCACTGGGAGATCTACAATTACCAGCATTTCTTTGTGAAGATGAACTTCCATACATGACACGTACATAATCACAGTAGGACATGCTAGTGGTACCTGTAGTTCCCCAGTGTGCAGTCTATGATTTGGTCAAGGAATAGGCAGCCTGAGCAGCACCTTACAGCAAGTCACTATATTCACATCCTGATGACCTGGTCTCTCGCTGTGCTTCCCCCTCCCTGAGCTGCAGCCAGAATTTAACCTTTTGTGTGCTCAATCAGTGACTAAAGCTGTTAATTTAGCTAGTGTCCTGCTATTCACACAGCACCTTATCAGTCTGGAAGCCATCACATTCAGATGATCGGGTCTGGTGAGGAAATACAAATGTCCCTAGTGAAAGGACAAACGTAACTAGCAAAGGACAAACGTAACTGTCTGGGGATTGATGTTCTCTAGCATGGAGCTCTGCACTCCTGACATGTCTTGCATGCCTTGTTATTACAAGCTCTTCTGCTTTGTTTACTTTTCCTCTCTGGCACAGGGAGGGGCGGGACAATAGAAGTAGCAGGAGATCGCCAGATAACAATGAATAGGGGACTTGGTGCAAGTCTCTGTCTACAAAACTGGTTATCCAGTGGCTCAGCCAGCAGTTGCAGTCATCAGAACCCTTGTGCACAGAATAGAAAGTTTTTCTCCGAACCCTTAATTATCAGTAAAATAAACATTTTTTTTCCTGGAATGCGCTTCCCAGACTGCTCAGCGCCCTAGGCAGTTTGCTGGAATGTCAGTCTTTAGAAGCGCCTCTGGTTGCACCAGTAGCCGTCAGATATGGAGCTGGGGACCACAACACTACTTCTGTTTCCAGCAATCTTTTGGTCCCATAGAATATGAATGTGTGGTGCTTCCATTTCTATTTCTGTGCCTTTATAGAGGAGCCTATTTATAAAATGGTGATAAAACTGTAATACGTCATTCTGTTGTATAGTTTTTTTTCCTTTTACTGTGGCTTTCCCTGTTTATATTTTGGTATATACTTTTGCTACTCTACTGTCTTTAATGGTTCATTGGTTCGGGTCCTTTTTTTTTAACAAATATCCATACACTTAACATGATCAGTGCAACCAGAGATGTTGATGAGTGCAACTGTATCAGAGTGACAATTATTAATTTTCATTCAGGTGCGTAATATGTTGGCGCTATATAAATACAATAAATAATAATAATAATTCAGGTGTCAGGTTGCAAATTGGGAAATGACACACTCTGATGAAGCAAATTCCAAAACTTGTAAAGTATATGGGTGAGTAGGTGTCACGATTGTGGAACTTTCCCCGTGATCAGCGCACAACGCGTGCGCTGACACGGCGGAGATCCTCCACAAGCGTATAATTTGCAGGAACCCAGCAAAAGGTGCTATGCACCTGTAGAGGGAAATTTCTGTCGGCAGATGGCGCTGGGGAGTGCAGAGGAACCAATCCTCTGTACCTCCACAAGTGCCAGACAGGAATTGTACGAAGCGCAGAACGCAATCGCAAGAGAGGCGATTGCGAATGAGATTGAGCAAAAGGGATAGGTTGTATGTGTGTGCGCCAATCCAGTCGCCACTCCGCGACCGCGCACACACAACAGCAGATACGAAATAGGAACGCGATCGCGAGAGGTGCGATCGCGAGACGTGACACAAGGCAGAACAGAATAGAATACGAAGGTAGCAAAGGCACAGCAAATACAATAAGGAGATACGGAAAATAACAACCGCTAGCTAACCGCGAACACCGCACTCATTCGCAACAGTGCACGCGGTTATGCGCGATCTCCACGTGATAAGCACAATAGAGACAAGCACGCCTAACTAACCATAAACAGACAAACATGAAACAGAGGACGCGAGCGCTTGCTTAACGGTTACCTCACCGAGCCTGTAGCAAGCGCAGCGGACAAGACAGACACACGAAAAACAAGAACTAGGCAGGAAGGATCCACCGCTCTTCCGCCAGAGCAAGTGTGATCCAAGCAGGAACACAGATCAGAAAGATCCACAGCCGCTAACGCTAGCGGCTAGTGCGATCTCAGCAAGACAGAACGATTCGCTATCAACCGCCGTTGGTGACAGCGCAATCGCGACCGACAAGACAGAACAGAAGGATCCCCAGCGCTCGCACAAAGTAGCTAGCGCGATCCCAGGAAACAGAACAGAAGGATCCCCAGCGCTAGCACAAAGTAGCTAGCGCGATCCCAGGAAACAGAACAGAAGAGATAGCTGGCAGCAACCGCTGCACCAGCTATACTCCAAGAACATAGATCAGAACCATTTCCTGTCAACCACCATAGGGACAGGACAATGGCAAACAGGCAAGACAAGACAGAACAGGCAATACAGATAATACAACCTGACTGGGCTAGAAGGGGAGCCTAAAGCAACCCCCAGGAATTAACTATACTAGATAGCAATGGCTGACACTCCAGCAGTGTCCATCAGGAACTGAGCATGGAAGGGAAATGACCAGCCAAGCCTTCTGGGAAACATAAAGCTCTTATAGTGCCAGTCATCAAAGAAGGCAGGTAGAGGATTTGCATAACGAATGTATGCAAATTCCCCAGCAAGAGAACAGACCAGAAACTTGCAATGAAAAGACAGGTCTCTGTTCCAGAGACCTGCAGCCCACAGACTAGAGGAATGGACAAACAGCTGTCTGCCTGTGCAGCCAGCTGAGCGGATCATCACAGTACCCCCCCTTCTAGGGATGGATTCCAGACATCCCTCAAGACTGGTAACATCACAAAACTCTAACTGAAGACTCATGAAGGTCAGGACAGCCCGACAAGGCCCAATTCCAGAGTCAGTCCATCCGAAACCGACCTCATCGGAAGCAGAAGCCACCGAAACATGCCCATCAGCACTACAAGTCTCAGCGTAACACCCATCAGGACTGTGGACACCAGAGAAGAAGCCATCGACACCCTCCAGACAATACCCACCACCTTCCAAGGAGCGTCCAAGAATACCAAACCTGCCACAATACCTGTTCGAAGTGTCCCTTACAACACCAAAGCCATTGCTGATCGTATTCAGGGCACCAAGCAAAACCTTTCCCGGAATCTCCCAGAACGCCTTGAAGCTCCGCAGAGATCCCAAGAAGCCAGAACGCTCACCAGGCTCACATGGAGAACCACCAAGAACCCTTATGGAACCTAGGATCATTCCAGACTCAAAATTAGCAGGACACCCATCAAGATCAGGACTTTCAGGGACCACTTCTGGGCATGCAAGCAGGCAGGCTATATCAGAACATGTCTCCACTGAGGAAGCATCTGAGTACGCTGGTAACCGAGGCACACTTGGGCTTTCTGGGTCACAGAGCACATCGGGGTACACTAGTACAGGAGAAACCTCAGGACATGTCGGGGAACTGCCAACCTCAGAGTCCGACATGACAAGACCAAAACCAGTACCGGGCAGAAAATCATCACGAGTAAAGGTCACAGGTACTGGTCTTTCAAAAGAAGACTCAAATTCAGAATTTTCTGTAACTGTAATATCATCATTGACTACACATGAATGAAGCTCCACAAGAGCTGCAAAAGTAGTCAGCAAGGCAGCAATGCCTACTGAAGTGGGCAACACCTCAGAAGGACCTGGGGGGCAGGAGACATCTCCTTCAAGTTCTGCACCCTTTGGGAGGAACTCGGAGACCTTCAGATCATCAAACAAGAACTAGGCAGGAAGGATCCACCGCTCTTCCGCCAGAGCAAGTGTGATCCAAGCAGGAACACAGATCAGAAAGATCCACAGCCGCTAACGCTAGCGGCTAGTGCGATCTCAGCAAGACAGAACGATTCGCTATCAACCGCCGTTGGTGACAGCGCAATCGCGACCGACAAGACAGAACAGAAGGATCCCCAGCGCTCGCACAAAGTAGCTAGCGCGATCCCAGGAAACAGAACAGAAGGATCCCCAGCGCTAGCACAAAGTAGCTAGCGCGATCCCAGGAAACAGAACAGAAGAGATAGCTGGCAGCAACCGCTGCACCAGCTATACTCCAAGAACATAGATCAGAACCATTTCCTGTCAACCACCATAGGGACAGGACAATGGCAAACAGGCAAGACAAGACAGAACAGGCAATACAGATAATACAACCTGACTGGGCTAGAAGGGGAGCCTAAAGCAACCCCCAGGAATTAACTATACTAGATAGCAATGGCTGACACTCCAGCAGTGTCCATCAGGAACTGAGCATGGAAGGGAAATGACCAGCCAAGCCTTCTGGGAAACATAAAGCTCTTATAGTGCCAGTCATCAAAGAAGGCAGGTAGAGGATTTGCATAACGAATGTATGCAAATTCCCCAGCAAGAGAACAGACCAGAAACTTGCAATGAAAAGACAGGTCTCTGTTCCAGAGACCTGCAGCCCACAGACTAGAGGAATGGACAAACAGCTGTCTGCCTGTGCAGCCAGCTGAGCGGATCATCACAGTAGGGTTAAATCTCTGCTTGTTGCTTTTGTGTGCTATGCAGCTAGCAGCTGGGCCTGTCTGAATATGTCCTATTCTGCTGAATCAGCCCATTGATTCTACGCATCCCTCTCTTTTACACTATATGCTGAAAAACTGATGCATTTAACTTTCCATTGTAGTGCATTGTGAATAAGCTTTCAGTTAAAATGTGTATAGTGGTAACTGTGCCATAAGAAAACATGAACATTACTTTGAAAATCAGTTGTCCTTTCAGTTATAAATGAGAGCACCTGATTAAGTGTAAAAGAAAGCTAAGGGCCCTTTTACACTTAATCAGTTGCTCTCAGATATAACAGAAAGGACAACTGATTTTCATAGTAATGTCCATATTTTCCTATGGCTCAGTTCCCACTATACACGTTGTAACTGAGAGCTTTTTCTCCAAAAATCCACGCATACCAATGCATACTAATGTATACCAACACATTAAGTGCAAAAGGCTCAGAGCATGAAACTTATCTCACATTGCAGTCCAAACGGATCTTGGCAGTTACTGGCAAAGCCAATCTGTTCCCATGACTTGGAAGACTCATGCAGCATTTGCCTGGCAGTAGTGATAGTTTGTTATGCCCTTGCAAGGTGCTCTGGTCTGATGAAGTTATAAAGATTTAGTGCAGAATTATTAACATAAACGGCATAGTTAGTCAGTAAATGGTTGACAATACCAGCAAGTCAGCTCTTGGTTTTAATAACCAGCAGTTTGTTTGGTTACAGAGCAACATGTAAAAAAGGGAACAAGATTAAGCACCCTTATTGCAGTAGCTACTGTCAAAATGACAGCAGAATTTACATGAATCATAACTGGCAACCGTAATTTTACACTTATAAATTCTAGCCAAAAAATAGAAATGCATGTCATACAGAATATTTAAATATCTCTAAGAAAAGAAATATACAACTATGACAGTATTTTATACTCTTACAATAATGATAAAGGAGAACTATTACCCTAGGGTGTTTCACACCTACCCACTGCCAAAGAACACTGATGTGATTAAACATGAACACAAAGTGCAAGAACGCCTTGTTTATTCAGGGTGATTAATCAGAGCAACTCACAACATAGCTCCGTGTAAACATGTGCTGATGAAGATTCTTACATTTATGACTTTTTCAATAAACCAAGCTTTTACTGTATCTATTGATTACTTAGATAGATGGGTTATAACCAGGGCCACTTTTTACATTGTGTAAAGTGCAGTATACAGGGTGCTATAAAAACAGTCAAAAAGGGGTTTGACAGCTCTCTCCTACAGGACACCCTCCTCTGCCATGATGAGATACTATGGTGCAGTCACCATGGAACTAGTGATGGATAAACTTGTTCCCCATTAGCATTTAATATTGAACTTAATGGCTGCTGTCTTAAAGGGGACTTTAAGATGCCACCATGAACCCCCCCTACTGGGCCTACACCCACATGCGTAGTTGTAGTTACCCCTACTCTCCGTCTGGGCACCGAAGGTTGGATGGACAAGGACTCTGGGTAAGAGGGGGTTTCCATGGAATGGACAAGGACTCTAGGTAAGAGGGGGTTTAGCCACTCCCCTCTTCCAGTGCACCCCAATTCCATGGATCATGTGGGTTGGTATAGTTCAGGCTGCAGAGCCCCACATGTTTCAGGCCCCACAATCTGACTAACCCACCCTGTATAGGTGACAACTGGTTAAAGAGGCTTTGGAGGGAGGACTCCACATTTTTTTTTTTATTTAACTGTTTACAGTCCAAATCATAGGTACATTTCCCAGGGATCCTTATACAGCAATATTGTGGCTGTACTGCGATCCCTGGCCAAAACGATACCAGTTCCACGGGATTTCCAGGTGACCACTATGTACTGCATACTAAGCACCTGGAAAGAGGCAAGAAATTCACTATTGTTTCTTTTGAAACATCTAATTTTACACTACAGATAGGTTGATACATTATCTGACATTTAACCACATGGCAAAAACAAAACTTAGAAAATGTATTTTCTCAAAAACGACAAGGTCTTTTTGAAAATGTTGGTGGCCATTGACATCTCAAAACCATTAAAAAGCATTTTCATAAAATACATATTTCTTGGTGAATATTTTACCTTTGATACCCCTTGCCGTGCCACTGTCTGGGTTGTTGGACACTGTGTACACCCTATTTAAAGATGCCTTGACTGTTTTAGAAATTTGCTTGCAATTAAAGTTTATGAGGTTCACCACATTTTTTCGGTAAAATTTGTGATTGGTCCGCAAACTGGACGCAGAGGCCTACAGCTCAGGTGGGGGAATCTGTCCATAGGACAACTATTAGTCGTGCACTGCACAAAGGTGGCTCTTCTGGAAGAGTGACAAGAAGAAAGCCATTGTTAACAGAAAAGCATAAGAAGTCCCGTTTGCAGTTTGCCATAAGCCATGAGGGGGACACAGCAAACATATGGAAAAAGGTGCTCTGGTCGGATGACCCTAAAATGGAACTTTTTGGCCAAAATGCAAAACGCTATGAGTGGCAGAAAACTAACACTGCACATCACTCAGAACACACCATTCCGACTGTCAATTATGGTGGTGGCAGCATCAGGCTCTGGGGTTGCTTCTCTTCAGCAGGGACAGGGAAGCTGGTCAAAGTTGATAGGAAGATGGATGGAGCCAAATACAGGGCAATCTTGGAAGAAAACCTCTTGGAGTCTGCAAAAGACTTGAGACTGGGGCGGAGGTTCACCTTCCAGCAGGACAACGACCCTAAACATAAAGCCAAGGCAACAATGGAATGGTTTAAAACAAAACATATCCATGTGTTAGAATGGCCCAGTCAAAGTCCAGATCTAAATCCAATTGAGAATCTGTGGCAAGATCTGAAAACTGCTGTTCACAAACGCTGCCCATCTAATCTGACTGAGCTGGAGCTGTTTTGCAAAGAAGAATGGGCAAGGATTTCAGCCTCTAGATGTGCAAAGCTGGTAGAGACATACCCTAAAAGATTGGCAGCTGTAATTGCAGCAAAAGGTGGTTCTACAAAGAATTGACTCAGGGGGCTGAATAATTACACACACCCCACTTTGCAGTTATTGATTTGTAAAAAAATGTTTGGAATCATGTATGATTTTTATTCCACTTCTCATGTGTACACCACTTTGTATTGGTCTTTCACGTAGAATTCCAATAAAATTGATTCATGTTTGTGGCAGTAATATGACAAAATGTGGAAAACTTTAAGGGGGCCGAATACTTTTGTAAGCCACTGTATATAAGAAAAACTACAATCAGAATATAAATGCATAAACCACATAAATAAATGACAGACCTGCAGGAGCTAAAAAATGCAGAATATAGGTGCATAAAACACAAATTAGTGACCTGCAAAAATGAAAATACTGTTGCTGGCAAAGCAGTCAAGCCCAACAGTACTCTTGGTATCGTATACAATACTGTTGGGCTTGCCTGGAATCCATAGAGCTGGTGAGTGATCCGCAGCTGCCTGCACATTATCCTGGGTGCAACTACACCTGATTTTTTATACTGGGTGCACCTACACCTGACTTCCTATGCTGGGGGCTCCTGCACCTGTCTTTCTATACTGGATGCACCTACACCTGACTTCCTATGCTGGGGGCTCCTACACCTGTCTTTCTATACTGGGTGCACCTACACCTGACTTACTATGCTGGGGGCTCCTACACCTGTCTTTCTATACTGGGTGCACCTACACCTGACTTACTATGCTCTACACCTGACTTTCTGTACTGGGTGCACCTGCACCTGACTTCCTATGCTGGGGGCTCCTGCACCTGTCTTTCTATACTGGATGCACCTACACCTGACTTCCTATGCTGGGGGCTCCTACACCTGTCTTTCTATACTGGGTGCACCTACACCTGACTTACTATGCTGGGGGCTCCTACACCTGTCTTTCTATACTGGGTGCACCTACACCTGACTTACTATGCTGTACACCTGACTTTCTGTACTGGGTGCACCTGCACCTGACTTCCTATGCTGGGGGCTCCTGCACCTGTCTTTCTATACTGGATGCACCTACAACTGACTTCCTATGCTGGGGGCTCCTACACCTGTCTTTCTATACTGGGTGCACCTACACCTGACTTACTATGCTGTACACCTGACTTTCTGTACTGGGTGCACCTGCACCTGACTTCCTATGCTGGGGGCTCCTACACCTGACTTTCCTTTACTAAGTTTTTATTGAGAAAACAGCTGGTAATAATTTTACATACAAGGTGATAATCAAATACAGGTAGAAATACCATAGCTTATCTTATTACAGAGACATAATCTCAACAAATTTAACTCAAATGGCAATTAACTCAAGAACAATAAGAACTACAATTTTCAACTGTATATCTTGCTGAATTCAGGAGGGGTGTACTAGTACAACTGAGTACCAGTATTTTCCAGACTAAATCAAGTATTTCCATTATCATTATCTGCCAATAAGGTGCAAAGTCCAGACCATTCTTCCCAATTTGCTATACGTTTGGGCATAGTGTCTTGCATAGTATGGTTAATATACTCCATTAATCTCACATCTTCAACTGTATAGTAAAAGGTACAGTAGCTTGCTTCCAGTTTCTGGCGATTGCCCATAACAATGCACATATGAACACATAATAAACACGTTTCCATTTTTTGGGGATACTAGTATTAGGTGCCAATAGTAAAACATGCTGTGGTTCTAGTACTACCATACGTGAGCATAGGTTATTTATACTATTTTTTATCTTATCCCAATATGCCTTAATTGTTGGGCATTCCCAAAAAATGTGCCTCAGGGAGCTGTCATCCTGGTAACCTCTAAAACATAATGGAGAAACTGTCGGGAAGATTTTATGAAGGCGTACAGGGGTTTTATACCATCTTGTGGTTAATTTAAGGGCGGTATCCTTAAGTGCAGGGATTCTAGTTGAATTAACCATATTGAGGCCTATGGTCTGCCATTCATGTATGGTAAGATCAAGCTGCAGTTCCCTTTCCCAGTCTAGCATATTCTTCGTCTTTTTCTTCTGTAGTAAGCAAATCATGTGCTTATATATGCGAGATATAATCCCATTACTCCAGGAAGGGGACAAACATAAATTCTCAAAAAAATGTACAATTTAACCTGGCATGTGGACCAGTATGCTTCAAGAAAAAGTGCTTAATTTGTAAATTTCTAAAGTATTCAGAAGGCGGAGCGTTATTATTGAATTGGATCAGTGAGAATGGTATAAATTCAAAAGCGATTTGAAATGGTAAGAGAGTTTTCAATCCACCAGCCAAATTGAGAACAGTTTTCAAATGCTGGAGGGAAGTCTGGGTGACTGATAAATGAAAGATTCAGGGGTTTAGTGGACTGCAGCTTCATCCTGACTTTATAAACAAACCAAGTGGCAACTAAATCTGTCACTATAAGGTTAAGCTCTTTTAGTTTCTTAATATGAACCTGTGCAAAAGTGGGAACAGAGGCAAGATTAAAAGGACTGATGGTGTCCCTCAAACTGAACCCAGGGAACACGAGACTCACGCTTAAACCATGCAATAAACTGTGCAAATCGAGTAGCAGCATAATAATATGTAAGATTAGGCATTCCAGATCCTCCGTGTGTACATTGTCTATAGAAATATATATTCTTAAAACGCGCTGGTTTGTCATTCCACACAAATGTGTTTAATAATTTTTGTAGTTTAGATAGTGTCTGGCTGCCCGGGTTCAGTGGGAGGGCTCGCATATAATAAAGGATTCAAGGCAGTATTACTAGCTTAATGGCTGAAACCTTTCCCAACCAGGAGATTCTATATTGGGACCACTGTAAGGGTTCGCTCTGTAGATTTAAGCAGGGGTTCATAATTGGTTTTAACTAGGGTGTTGAATGAATGGGTTAGTTTATTTCCTAAGTAGGTGAGCTCTGTATTCATCCAGTCAAAATTAGCCTTGTATAATTTAACCACTTGAGGGGGTAGATTAATAGGTAGTGCTTGGGATTTTGCAGTATTTACATTCAGGCCCAAAAGTTTTCCAAAGTGTTCTAGCAGTGGCATTAGAGTGGGCATAGAAGTAAGAGGCTGCGATAAAAATAAAAGTGCATCATCAGCGTATAGACTTATCTTATATTCTTTATCTTCTTTAATATAACCCTTTATATTTGGATTATGCTGGATTGCTAATGCTAAGGGCTTAATGGCTATAGAAAAGAGCAATGGGGAAAGGGGACATCCTTGCCTGGTGCCTCTAGTGATTGGTATTGGTCTGATAGAATGACAGGTAATCGTAATTATGCTTGAGGTTTATTGTACAAGGCTAAAATCGCTTGAGTGAATTCACCTGTAATATCCATTTTAAGAAGTGCTTTGTGTAGATAAGGCCATAAAACTGAATTGAATGCTTTATGCAAGTCCAGGCCAAGCATAAGCAAACATTCATTAATCTTGGAGTCTTACAGTATATTACATGCCAGCCTGGTGCTCTACACCTGACTTTCCATACTGGGTGCACCTACACCTGACTTTCTATACTGGATGCACCTACACCTGACTTCCTATGCTGGGGGCTCCGATGAGCAGAAACTACGCCAGTGCGAATTTACGCATTGTAGTTTGCATCTATGCATCATAGTTTGTAGGTGAAGTTTCAAAACTACGCATTTACGCGTAGCGAAGTACCGATACGCGTAGCTTACGCCCACTATGCGTAGTTAACATGTGTATTGCGTATTGAACTACGAATGCGTTACACGCAGCTAATTTTCCGTGTGCGGTTACATGCTTACAAATGTACGCATAGAAGAGTTACCGGTACAAGCATTTACTGAAGAATTAATGCGTAATATTTTCTGCATACGGGCATAAGCATCCGCATACACTACGCTTCGCACTACGCGTAATTGCGTATTTTAATATGTAGTGTACAAAATGCATACAAAACGAATATTTGATTTCGAAGCCGTAGTTTGGCGAAGCGTAATTACGTAAAACTACAAGTAGTTTCAGCGTACCGAAGTTCGCTGACTACGACCATCCCTACTATCTATACTGTTGCACCTACACCTGACTTACTATGCTGGGGGCTCCTACACCTGACATTCTATACTGGGTGCACCTATACCTGACTTCCTATGCTGGGGCTCCTACACCTGACATTCTATACTGGGTGCACCTACACCTGACTTCCTATGCTGGGGGCTCCTACACTTGACTTTCTATTCTTGGTGCACCTACACCTGACTTCCTATGCTGGGAGCTCCTACACCTGACTTTCTATAATGGGGGCACCTATGCTTGGCAACCTATACTGAGGGCAGGGCACCTACATACTATACTGGGGGCACCCACATACCTATACTGAGGGCACCTACATGCTATACTTGAGGGCACCTACATACTATACTTGAGGGCACCTACACCTGGCTTCCTATACTGGGGACACCTATGCTTGGCTACCTATACTGTCATTTAACTCAAATGAAAGACTGCTGCTCTCCTGCCTACCCCTGTCCTCACTCACTGTCAGACTCCAGTCCTCACACAGCACAACAAGCTGCTTCCCCCAATAATAATAAAAAAAAGTTTTTAAACACAGCCTTTGCATATCTTTTCGACTAACACCGCTTTGCTTTGCTAGCTGTTTTTATCTCCTACCATACTCCTAGCCAGGGAATCAGGCTCATAACGGGCGAGCGCAGAAAAACTTTTACACGCCCACCGCAGCGTGTTCCAAATAACCACCATGGAATCCTGACTGGATCACCATCCAAGACCGTGAGGATATCCGTGCAAGCCAGGTCCCCGGCATAAGAGGGACACAAGCATGACATCATGTAAACCAATATAGGTTTCTCCAACCTCGACAACCAGGTGAGACCTTTCCTATAGGGCCTAGAGCCCTCACCTACTAGTATCACAGTGTGCGCTTTTTATCTCCTTTCTTTCTCCATATCCAACACTGTTCTATACAGGTAGCAGCACCTGTGATACAAGGGGACCCGCAGATCGCTCTCTGATGGTAAACTTTACTATCAGAATCCACAGATCTACATTTCCCCAATAATGACCTCTTTACCTCACTCTCCTTTCACTTCTCCTCCTACTCTGACTGCATGCTGTTAGTGTGAACACAGTACAAACATGGAGCTCCTGTAATTTCTGCACCAGATGCAAGTGTTTCACCTTGCTTCATTAGAGAACCGGCCCTGGTGATGTGTCATGGAGATATAAGTGTTTGGCGTGATGTGTCACGACTTCAGGAAGGTTGGGAACCACTGGCCTAATCTAATTTAATATCCTTCCCCCCAGCTGTAAAGATCTCGCTTGGACAATATAATGGCAGTTTCATGCCTCTGAGAAGCGATAGTTCCCATCTGACATGAGCTTTAGCTTAGACCTGCAAAGAGCCATTCTAAACACTGGTCGGACATACGGCCGTGCAAGCGCACAAGGGCCCCTGGAATTACGTTTCTCCAGGGGCCCATTAAGAGTCGCTGGGTTATTTTTTGGGGTTTTTTTTTAGATTTGTTTACCCCCGGGCCCCCCTCCTATTATGATCGGCGGGAGAACGGCGGTTACACAAGGCTCCGGCGGGGTACCCCACCCCCACTGAGCTACCTGTCTGCGGCTGCCTACCCTCCCACCCAACTACCTAACTTCCCACCCGGCTACCTATCTGCCCACCCAGCTATCTATCTACCCACCCGGCTACCTATCTAACCACCCGGCTACCATTCTGCCTACCTTCCCACCCAGCTACCTAACTGCCCACCCAGCTACCTATCTGCCTACCCTCCCACCCAGCTACCTAACTGCCCACCCGGCTACCTATCTGCCCACCCAACTACCTATCTGCCTACCCTCCCACCTGGCTACCTATCTGCCCACCCAGCTACCTATCTGCCTACCCGGCTACCTATCTGCCTACCCTCCCACCCAGCTACCTAACTGCCCACCCGGTTACCTATCTGCCCACCCGGCTACCTATCTGCCTACCCTCCCACCCGGCTACCTATCTGCCAACCCAGCTACCTATCTTCCCACCCAGCTACCTATCTGCCTACTCTCCCATCCTGCTACCTATCTGCCCACCCAGCTACCTATCTGCCTACCCTCCCACTCGGCTACCTATCTGCCCACCGGCTACCTATCTGACACCCGGCTACCTATCTGCCACCCCAGCTACCTATCTGCCTATACTCCCGCCCGCTGCATGATTACCTGGTGGGAGTGGGCAAAGATAGCCTGGTGGGAGTGGGAGGGTGGGCAGATAGTTAGATAAATAGCCTGGTGAGGGTGGGCAGATGAGATAGCCTACTTATCTGCCTACCCTGCCACCCAGCTACCTATCTGCCCACCCGGCTACCTATTTGGCCACCCTCCCACCCAGCTATCTATCTGACGCTACCTATCTGCCCACCCTGCCACCCAGCTATCTGCCCACCCGACTATCTATCTATCTATCTATCTATCTATCTATCTATCTATCTATCTATCTATCTATCTATCTATGGGCTTGATTCACAAAAGTGTGCTAAGTGTTAGCATGCCAGTGAAAAGCAGCTTATCACGTGCAAACTGCCTCTTCGCACGCTAATGCTAAAGTTTAGTGCGCATAAAGTTTTGCGCACGTAAAGTTTTATGCGCCCATTAAACCCTATGCGACTTTGCACGCAAGTTTATTCCTCAAAATGGTGCTAACCTACTTAGTGCAATGGTTACCACGCCCAAAAGTCTTTAGGCATGCTAAGTAGGTTAGCACCGCTTTGTGAATCAAGCCCTATCTATCTATCGATCTATCTATCTATCTATCTATCTATCTATCTATCTGCCCACCCGGCTAGCTATCTGTCCACCCTGCCACCCGGCTATCTATCTGCCCACCCGGCTATCTATCTGCCCACCCTCCTAACCCCACCCAGCTATCTATCTTATCTGCCCGCCCTCCCCCCACCATGCTATCTGATCTGCCCCCCAGGCTATCTATCTTATCTGCCTACCCTCACCAGACTATCTATTTATCTATCTACCTGCCCACCCTCCCACTCCCACCAGGCTATCTTTGCCCACCCCCACCAGGTAATCATGCAGCCACCCACCCACCTTCCCTACCTGGCAATTGTTTAGCCCACCCACCTTAAGTGTTCAGGCGCGGCGACAGACCTGAGGACATTGACCTGAACCGATCAAGCAAGCAGCATGGTCAGTCGGTATCGGTAAGCACTGACATCTTCTACAGCACTGTACAGAGTACATAGTCATGTCACTGACTGTCCTCAGAGGAGCTCACAATCTAATCCTACCATAGTCCTAGTCTAATATCCTACCATTTATATAGCACTGACATCTTCTGCAGCACTTTACAGAGTACATAGTCGTGTCACTGACTGTCCTCCGAGGAGCGTACAAGCTAATCTCTGCTATATGTATAGTAAGTAGGACATATTTTTTTTTTTATTAGGAGAGGGGGCTTCATTCAAAGTTTCCTGTTGATGTCCACTGTCAGTGAATTACTAACTGCTGCCAAGTTCATGTACTTTTGGCCCTGCTCATGACCCATCATTACCGCGCCCACTTTCCAGTGCATGGACAAGCCAATTTTTTGCTGCGGGTGGCTATGTGTGCCGCAGGTCGCCTGCCACTACGGTGGAACTAGTATTTGCATAGCACCTGCAAAAAAAAAAAATCTTGGAAACACCCACTGTTTACAATCCACTGCCTTGTCTTCCCAGTGCACCTCCTGCCTCCTAGCTCACTCACCCTTTGTACTAGGTTCCAGCCAGGTAGTCTAGATTGCACACTGCCACTGCAGACTGCACCATCCTTGCCTAAATTCATTTGCATTTGCTCCAGTCAGTCAGAAACATCTGATCTGCATGCTTGTTCAGGGTCTATGGCTAAATGTATTAGAGGCAGAGAATCAGCAGGACAGCCGGGCAATGTGCATTGTTTAAAAGGAAATAAATACGTCAGCCTCCATATCCCTCTCACCTCAGGTGTGCTTTCAAGTATAAAAGACAGAGCCTGTCATGTCAAGCTCTGTCTTGATGCAGGATTGGGGTTACGTTTTGTTTTTGTTCAGTAACCAGTATAATGCAGATGTTACATGCATGCATCAAGAAATATTTCTGGGCCTCAGGGAATGTTGCCATAGACTGTATTGGTGAATAGTTGCAATGTGTAACCACACCCAATTTAGTTATGGCCACACCCACTTTTAGCTGCCTGTTAGGGGCCCACAATTGTTATTTTGCACAGGGGCCCACTTCTGGCTGTGTCCGCCACTGAGTCTAAAACTACTAATGCATGTCATTGCCGCTACATCAGAACTCCCTGTTGGGCCACAGCACATTGCCAAAGCCACCCTTATAGCAGCTGGGCCATCACCCCTGTCAATTTACCTACCACTGCTGGACATCCACCGCCTCTCGCTGCAATGATGCTGTAATTACAGTGTATCTCTTACTGTAATTACTGTTATCAGAAACCTGGCAAAGCATCTTTGAAGCTTCCACTGGGGCCCCCATTGGTCCACTGTCTGGACTATTTTCATTGGCTCAGACAGTGGGAGCTTAAAAGATGCTTTGCCGGTGTTCCAACAATGGTAACTACAGTGAGAGATGCAAAGATGCAAAGATGTAATTAACAGGGGTGACGGTGCAGCTGTGGGGGGGGGGGGGGGGGCTTCAGCAATGTGCGGCGGCCTGAGGGGGAGCTCTGGGGTCTCCTTATTGAAGCGTACCCCCATTTGCAGAGGATGGCGGTGGATGTTCGGCAGGTGCGTGCGCATCTCTGGGGAGCGAGGCCTTAGTGCTGATGGACAGCCCCACAGCACTAAACCTCTCTCCTCATCACCTGTAATATGGTAGCATCACTCAAGTAATGCTCTCTAGCACTTTAGTGGCGCAAACATGGCATGGTGGCATGGATTGGACACATCATATAACACAATTAAGTAAATATATATATATATATATATATATATATATATATATCTACATGGACCTGTGTGAAAAAGTGATTGCCCCCCTTGTTAAAAAATAACTTAACTGTGGTTTATCACACCTGAGTTCAATTTCTGTAGTCACTTCCAGGCCTGATTACTGCCACACCTGTTTCAATCAAGAAATCACTTAAATAGGAGCTATCTGACACAGAGAAGTAGACCAAAAGCACCTCAAAAGCTAGACATCATGCCAAGATCCAAAGAAATTCAGGAACAAATGAGAACAAAAGTAATTGAGATCTATCAGTCTGGTAAAGGTTAAGCCATTTCTAAAGCTTTGGGACTCCAGCAAACCACAGTGAGAGCCATTATCCACAAATGGCAAAAACATGGAACAGTGATAAACCTTCCTAGGAGTGGCCGGCCGACCAAAATTACCCCAAGAGCGCAGAGAAAACTCATCCGAGAGGCCACAAAAGACCCCAGGACATCATCTAAAGAACTGCAGGCCTCACTTGCCTCAATTAAGGTCAGTGTTCACGACTCCACCATAAGAAACAGACTGGGCAAAAATGGCCTGCATGGCAGATATCCAAGGCAGAAACCACTTTTAAGCAAAAAGAACATTAAGGCTAGTCTCAATTTTGCTAAAAAGCATCTCAATGATTGCCAAGACTTTTGGGAAAATACCTTGTGGACCGACGAGACAAAAGTTGAACTTTTTGGAAGGTGCGTGTCCTGTTACATCTGGCGTAGAAGTAACACAGCATTTCAGCAAAAGAACATCATACCAACAGTAAAATATGGTGGTGGTAGTGTGATAGCCTGGGGTTGTTTTGCTGCTTCAGGACCTGGAAGGCTTGCTGTGATAGATGGAACCATGAATTCTACTGTCTACTAAAAAATCCTGAAGGAGAATGTGTATATATATATATATATATATATATATATATATATATATATATATATATATATATATATATATATATATATATATATATATATATATATATATACATACACATACACACACACACTCAGGGCTGGTTCTAGAATTTTTTCCAGCTGAGGCAAACTTGTGAGGATGCCGAAGTACAGTGGACAGCATTGCAGAAAGTGACATGAGCGGTGGAATGCAAGCAGGTGAGTCATTGCTTTCCCCGCTCGCTGCCTGATAGAAATGCTGGAGGGGGAGCGTGGACAGGGGAGCCCCATGTGAGGGATGGGGGACTGACCCTCCTCCCCACTGCTCTGCCTGTTGCACCCCCTTCTTGGCTGCTTCCCTCTCCAGCTACCCCCCCCACACACACACACACACACACACACTTTCGCTGCCTGAGAAACCTGCCTCACCCTGCTTCATGGGCGGCCCGGGGCTGTATACACTGAGCAAAGTTATAAACAGTAAACTTTCAGTTTTGCTCCCATTTTCCATGAACTGAACTCAAAGATTTGAAACATTTTCTAGTAATTTTTTATGTAACAAAATTAATTATTAAATAATTACATTTGTTTTATTATTATTATTATTATTATTATTATTATTATTACCTGCAAGAATTATTTAGTTTTTATTATTATTTTTGCTGAGCTGTTCCAACACCGGAATGTTTTGCTATCATCCCTTTGCTAAAGTACCACGAGGTGAACCAGAACTCATTGGAGTGTGTAAGGGGCTACAATGTTCCTAAAAGCCCCCTTACTTAAATGCTATGGATTAATTTGGCTCTATGGAGTAGGGCTTGAAACACCCAGAGGTACCGACAAGCCCTACTCCATAGAGCCAAATTAATCCATGCCATGCACTGATAAGGATCAACCAATCCGAAACAGTCTGTATGCATGTTGGATTATTATGGCTCTGTACTAATTAACAAGCTGACACATTATCATTACATTCTAGCGGATCTGGAGGTGTGTTTAGCTTCTAAGGGCAACAATGGTTAATTTGCATATATTCAGCAGTGATGCACTGGGAGACATCTCGGAGCTCACTCCAACCTGAATTATCGCAAATTCTTTCTGTTTTAAGAAAGCAAACTTTTGTTTTCTAAAGTACCATTTAATAGTCTGCAATACATGTAATAACCTGACAGATTGACAATTACTTGACAAAAGAGAAAACAACTGTCTAGTATATTTTAATTTAAACCCTTTCTGAATAAATTGCCCTGTGTAGTAAAATTTGTAAAGGAGCATATACCACCGCCCTTTTTAAAACAAAATAAGTAAATAAAAATGAATAAAAAAAAACAGGTATATTTTTTATTTTTCTGTGCATATTTTCTCCATATCTAGAATAGAAAATAAATGTTAAAAATGGTATTTAAAACTTGTTTTACTATATACAGTATACATATGCAATCACATTTTCTTTTCATGTTAGAGAGGATATTGTACACTAGATGGCACTATACACCATCACAGAAAATGTTACTTTGAGTTTCCATTTCTGACAGAACAATGACAGTGGGTAGTTTTCTTGGCAACAGCAGAATGAAGACAAACCAAATCAACACTAGAGATCATTTTATATAAGCTGTGGGTGGCATTATTATTATTATTATTAATATTATTATTGTATTCATCATATTCAGTGCAGAGATCATTTTACGCAAACTATGGAATACATTATTGTTATTATTACTACTGTTGTCCTTATTAGTAGTATTATTAAATACTGAAATGTGAAGCATGCACTTTTTTCCCTTCCCAAAAGTACAAATATTTGCACTCAAAGATGACAGTATCAGAAAGTAAGAGGGAGGAAATAGCAGATTAGGGTTTTATGGAAAAGGCAAGAAGAAATCAAGCAGATGGAGAAGCCTAGCTGTCATTTAATAAGATGAAAAGTAATCACGGAAAGCACAGGAACACACAGAGCTATATACTCAAGGCCTGATTTACTAAGGTTATCCAAGGATGGAAAACACTGCAGAACATAGGATTTTCATAGATGTACCTGTGCTGCTATTAATCCCCAGTAATTTATCTGGGCAGCTTCTGTTTACCATGTGTAGTGTCTATTCCTCCTACATCCTTTTCCATTGAAATGTAATTTAGTATAGACCAGGATCAGGGGGAGTCCTATGAGGAATAAGTCTGCCACAAACCACTTGAATAGGTAATTTTACTACAATGTGCTGAAAGATTGATTACTTTGGAGCAATTCTGTTTTGAAAACTAGATTCAATTGTAATTACAAAGTGCAAGGTGCAATGATGCTCAATTGTCCATGCAAGACAATTATAGTGTTATTCCACTTTGCTCCAAAAATCTATACAGCATATATCAATACATACAAGTGATTGTGTAGGAAACTAGATAGAAGCCATGGTAGCATAATACAGCTACAGCTCAATGTTAAAGGTACCGAGGATTCTACTCTCCCTGTTTGTGTCTTTAATTCATACAACTTCCCTGAGCAGGGAGATCTATGCATCTCTTTACAACCCTCTGACTTATCTGGGACCTGGGTATACTTCAGTGATATATTCCTTCCACACCATGAAAGGGAACCCTTAAACAGCAGAGTCCCCAGTATCCGACACCAGTGGGGTTTGCCTGATGCCGCATACATTTACTTGCCGGTTGTTTGAGCAGCCAGCCAAAAAAATGCACAAACCTCACCCATTATGCAGTACAAAATACTCACCAATCCTCCAGCGATGTCCAGCAGTTCCTAGCGGGTCTCCTGGCGGCTTTCTGACAGCCTCTGTGTGCAGCTCCAGGTCAGGTCCCAAGATATGCTAAGAGCCGTGCACAGAAACTGGAAAGCTGCTAGGAGCTGCAGAATATCGCTGGAGGCTCAGTGAGTAATTTGTGGTTTTAAAACCCCTAAAACCCCCCAAAACACAGTCCCTGTTATCCCCTCAGGCATGATGCCGGTTAGTTGAGACTTCCAGTTGCCTAAGTTCCGGTTAACAGGGACTGTATACACTGCAGTTGGTGAGGTCAAAGCACAACAGCTTTTTGTAACGAATGGTGTCAGCACACAGAGTGTATCTGATTATTGATGATCTGCAGTATCACCAATAATACAGATGTTATACCTGATAATATGGTGATCTGCAGAATCACCAATAATACAAGTATAGCTTGACACAGGACACCTAATGTAGTGTGAGTGTTTGGTGCCACAGTAAGAAGGTTATCTCCCGAGGAGCGGGAGATACAGACACTACTGCAGCCAAGGATTCCCTGAAGAGCAGGGAATTGGACTGCACTGCAGCCAGTGGACACCTGAGGTGCAGGTGGCCTCTGACTGTATAGACATTTACCTCCTTAATAGGAGGAGATGGAGATTGTGGCTGAATAGAGTACTGGTTAAGGGCTCTGCCTTTTTTTTTTTTTTTTTTCTTGATTAGCTCAGAGCCTAGCCACAGTTTATGAAGGCCCAACCATATTGATAGGCTTCATCACCACGCTCTTGGTGTTGGGCATAAAGTCTCATCATATTTGCTAATCAGAATTTGCCAATCAAATTTAATTATTTCATAAAATTAAATAAAGAAGGGGAGAAAAGAAACAGACCAAAGATGAAGAAAAGTACCGCATCCTCCCGCGTACAAGACGCGCCCCCCCCTCAGCAACCACGGAAGCAAAACTGTGCACCCCACAGCTCAACATTTATCTACACACTGCCCTATGCTGGACACCACACACGCACACAGACACACGCACAGACACACGCACAGACACGCGCGCACACCGACACGCGCGCACACAGACACGCGCGCACACAGACACACGCGCACACAGACACACGCACAGACCCACACACAGACACACGCACAGACACACGCACAGACACACGCACAGACACACGCGCGCCCAGACACACGCACAGACACACGCACAGACACACGCACAGACATACGCCCAGACATGTGCGCGCACAAACACACGCACGGACATACGCACGGACACACGCACGGACACGCGCACGGACACGCGCACGGACACGCGCACGGGCACACGCACGGGCACACGCACGGGCACACGCACGGGCACACGCACGGGCACCCGCGCGGACACGCACGGACACACGCCCGGACACACGCATGGGCACACGCACGAACACACGCACGGACACACGCATGGGCACACGCACGGGCACACGCACGGGCACACGCACGGGCACGGGCACACGCACAGACACACCATACACCCACACCACACTACTAACACTCGTTCCAGTTGGGGGGCTGTCCCACACTCCCAGTTGTCCCACCCACTGGAGAACACGGTGAGTAGAAAAGAAATCACCAAGAGAAAAGTGTAAAAGTGTAAAGAATAGCTACTTAACATTACCCTTAGAATAGTATGGCTAGAATTTGAATTTCTCAAAACAAAAATTATACAGCTTTATCCATCTGTTTTGTTCATTGGTAACAGTCATTGGGGCCTCAGGGGGATGTGAGTACTGTATCTCTAAGAGCTCGTTAAATCTAGTGAGCCAACTTGATATTGTAGGGATAGTGTGGGTACCCCAGTGTTCAATAATTAGTTTCTTGCCGAACAAGGTTGAAAACATTAAGAGGTCCATAGATAATTCAGTAGTGGTTTGCAGGCCCTGACCAAAGATTGCCTCTATTTTATTGATACGGAGGTCTAGGTCTGTGTTTACTCTTAAAAAAACCTCAACCTTTTTCCAAAATTTCTGGATTGAGGGGCAGGACCACCAAATGTGGGAATAATGTAAAACTGGATAAGAACATCTCCAGCAAATAGATGGAACGGAACTGTATAATTTATTAAGGGCATCCGAAGTAGAATACCAGCGCATGATTACTTTATATTGCATTAATTGAAGTACTGTATTTTTAGGCATCCAAACATTCTCTATAAAGCTCGACCAGCGTTTATTGTCCAGATTAATTTGCAGTTCACCTTCCCACCTCTCCCTAATTCTGTCCCGTGAAGTGCCCGTGAAGTGCAGCAACGACCCATACAGAAGTGACAAGCTCCCTGGGGGTTTAGTCCTAGCCAGAAACCATTTTTCAAAATTGGAAACTTCCGTCCTAATAGGGCCTAAAGACCTGATTTCTTTGAGTATATAGCTTGATATTTGGTAATATTTAAAAAATGGAAAATGTGGAGGCGGGCTGGCTAGACCGAACCTTCCCAGGAAATCCCAGAGTCTAGTATCTTGTTCTAAACCAGTTCCATTAAGCCAAGTCCTGTCCATCCCTGGGGTAAAGCCAGGGTTATTAACTATAGATAATAGGGGGCATGGTCCTGGGAGTGTTTTAATCAAATATTTAAAAGTAGTCAGAGTTGGGCCTATTAATGGTTGAGTACAGCCTCTAGACAACCTGTTCAGTACCTGTAGATTGCATGACAGGGTAAAATGTTCGTTCAGATATTCTAGCTCCAGATCTGTCCAAAAGCTATGATCTTTGCCTTTCCTCCAGTCTAGTATTCTACCCAAGTGGACTGCTTGGTAATACTTATAAATATCCGGTATAGCCAGCCCTCCTCCTTCCCTCCTTTGAATAAGGTGTCTATGTGAGATTCTACTTTTTTTGCCCCTCCATATAAATCTCTGCAGCACAGCCTGTCCACCTCGAAACCAGGATCTTGAGACAAAAATAGGAAGACACTGGAACACAAAGAGTAATCTAGGGAGGATCATCATTTTGATGATAGATATCCTGCCCAATACATTGAAGCAGGGTCTGTCCCACCCGTCCAGCAATTTTTTACAGTCGGGTAGAAGCCTGTCGTAGTTGGCCCCAAATAAGTCACTCTCATTTGAGCATAATTTTATCCCCAAGTAATCAATACAGCTAGTCTGCCATTTAAATGGTACTATGGATTGAATAGTGTGTCTAGAGAGGGGTGAACAGCCCAGGTCCAGAATAGTGGTTTTCTTTATATTAACTTTAAAATTCGAACAGTGACTGAAGGATTCTAATAATTGAACTGCCCTTGGTATTGATGTGGCCGGTTCTAAAACAGTCAGCAGTAAATCATCTGCATAAGCAAGTATTTTGATTTCATTCTGGCAGGTCTTTAAACCTGTTATCAAATGATCTCTCTGTACAGCCTGAATAAGGGGTTCTAATGCTAAATTAAAGAGGTAGGGTGAAAGGGGACAGCCCTGTCTGACTCCATTGCAAACTGGAAAGTCAGAAAAGACAGCCCCATTAACTTTAATTGCTGAACTTTGATTTGCATAGAGCTTTTTAATTCGGTTGCAAAAGGAGTTTCCTACTTTAACTGTATGTAGGACTTTATATAGATAGTGCCTATTAAGTCTATCGAAAGCTTTTTCGGCATCTATCGCCACCATTGCAGCCTCAACTCCACGTCCACGGACCTTATTACAGAAACCAACAGCAGTGTACACGTTTTCATACAGTTGTTTTTTATTACGGAAACCACACTGTTGTTCCCCCAATAATATATCGTACACTTTAAGGAGTCTATTTGCAAGAGTTTTTGAATATATTTTGACATCTATATTTATTATAGAGATAGGTCTAAATTTGCTGCAATCAAGGTTTTCCTTTCCTTCTTTAGGAATCACTGTTAGTACTGCTTTATTTGATAGATCCGAGAACGTGGTTGGTGAGTCAACCTCATTTACTAGAGCACAGAATGGTGTCGCCAATTCCTTACAAAAGGTTTGATAGAATTCTGCTATAAAACCATCTGGACCTGGGCTTTTCCCCCTCCCCAGAGCCTGAACCGCAAGAATGAATTCCTCCTCAATAATCGGGGTATTTAGGGACTCTTGTATTTCAGAACTGACCAAGGGAGGTGAATACTGAGATAATAAGTCACACCCTGGTTCAGTTTGTTCTATAGATTGCAAGTTGTATAGTTTGGAAAAATAGTTAGTAAATCCTATACCTATTTCCTCAGTGCTATTTAATATAGTCCCATTGGGGCCTATTATTTTTTCAATGAAGTTTTCTGATTTTTGCTTTTGAAGCAGGCCTGCGAGAACTTTCCCGGGTGTATTACGGCCGAGTACTAAAACTTTTTTATCGTTTCTAAGCTGTTTTATCATTTTTTCGTTTAGTATTTTATTAACCTGAGTTCTGATAGTTTGCAGTTTCTTAGATATTTCGGTTGTGATTTTTTTTTTATTCAAAAACTCCAACTGACCTAATTCGGCTAACAGGTCCTCCAGTTCCTTTTTTTTTTCTCTATTCCTCCTGATGCCATATTTTATGAGGACACCGCGAATCACACACTTCATTGTATCCCAGAGGGTCTGCTCTGAAACATCAGGAGACCTATTCAACAAGTAGAAATCACTAAGACTAGTTTTTATTTCGGTGATCATGTCAGGTATTGAAAGTAGTCCCAGATCTAACCTCCATTCTCTTCTTGTAACCTGTTCCTTTTTCCATGTCAAGGACATAAGGATTGGGGCGTGGTCTGATAGTGTAAAATTGCCAATCTTAATCTCCGTAATATTTTGTATCAAATCTTGAGGAACCAGAAAAAGATCAATACGAGTGTATGTCTGATGTCTTGGAGAAAAAAAGGAATAATCTCTTTTTTTTTAATTAAAAACTCTCCATGCATCAAGTAACTTTTCTGCATGTAGAGATTTTTTAATCTTCTGAATACTACGGAGTGATATGCTTGACTTCCCTCGAGAGTTGTCCAAAATAGGGTCTAGCGTCATATTAAAATCACCTGCTGTAATGATTTTTCCTTTAGCTATTAAATTTACTTTCTCAAGGAAATTTAAAATAGTTTTAGTTTGGCCAGTATTGGGTGCGTATAGGTTAGCTAAGGTGATTAATTTCCCATAAACTTTACCTACTAATATTAATATGCGGCCTTCCTCATCTGAATAGGAGTTTTCTACAGTAAATTGAGTTTTGGAGCCAACTACAACGGCCACCCCCCCTTTCTTACTCCTGTTAGAGTTAACATACCAGTCAAATTTTTTATTAGTGCATACTGGTTTAAAGTCTTTTTTAAAGTGTGTCTCTTGGATAAAGGCAATGTCGGTTTTATTTCTGGATAAAAATTCTAAGATTCGACCTCTTTTAACCCCTGAGTTTGCCCCTTTGACATTATAAGATACTAATTTTAATTCTTCCATAATGATATAATAATTGTTGATTGATCCAGCCATAACTCTTAAAAAGGGTAGAAATACTCCTAGTGTGTAAAGAATTAAAATTCATTTTATTTTCCTCTATCTTAAGGACAGAAAACATGAAAAATAAGACAAAAAGTGAAAGGAGATGTCCAAAAGAGATAAAAAAAAGGTAAAAAGGAAGAAAGAAGTAAAGAACATGAGCTACGTCCAAAATTGTAGACTGAGAGATGGTTCCTATTCCGGCCCAACCTCAGTCCATGGTTAGGTACCAGGAGAATGTTGACCACCTGGCAGTATGTTGGATACCTAACTGGTGTCATTTCGACACCTTGTTTCGCCTAATCTTGTACAGTCAGGCAAAACAGATGGAAAGGAGTAATTACTGACTTCAATGCCCAGGGCAGCGAGATTTTACCAAATCTTAACTGTAAGGCTCCAACTGGCTAATCAGTCTTGTGGGTAGGTGGAGATGGGTTGGGCTCCCAGCCTGGAATTTCTATAATGGGTAGGTCTAAACTCGATAGAAAGGGACAAATCGGATCACCATCTTTAAGAATTATGGTTCGACCATCTGAGCTCACAATCAATGAAAACGGGTAACCCCATCGGTATTTCAGTCCTTTCTCAGTTAAGAGCCTTAAAGGGCTCTGCCTTTGACATGGGAGACCAGGGTTCGAATCCTGGCTAGGTCCAGTACCTATTCAGTAAGGAGTTTAAGGCAAGACTCCCTAACACTGCAGGGTGGCTTCCTGAGCGCGTCCTAGTGGCTGCAGCTCTTGAGTGCTTTGAGTCCAACAGGAGAAATGCGCTATATAAATGTTCAGATTAAGATTCAGATTCAGATTGTACTGCAGCCAGGGATTCCCTGATAGATTGAGAATCAGACTGTATTGCAGCCAAGGATTCACTGATGGGCTGGGAATCAGACTGTACTGCAGCCAGTGGACTCCTATGGAGTAAAGTCCCCTGACTGGACTGTAAGGAGGTCTTCCTGTGGAGCAGGCAGCCTTTACAGCTAATGGACACCTAGAGAGTTGGTGTCACACGGAGTACACAGAGGCTGCTCACCCAAGGGACGAGTGACAGCCAGAAGGGTCATACAGGCCAGGTCGGCAACACACGAGCAGATAAAGTACAGAGACAGAAGACTGATACAGTATCCAGGTACAGGCAAGATTGGCAACGGGTAGACAGATAGGCAAGGTACCGAATCAGTAAGCAGGAGAGTGGTCAACAAAGCCAGAGATCATAACAGGTAACAGTATAGCACAATCATAGTCTGCGGTGTGAGGTCCTTGGTCTCAACACCTGGGAACTAGTCTAGAGAATAACAGTAGTAACACAGCAATCTCCTAGTCTTAGGTGTGAGGTCCTTGGTCTCAACACCTGGGAACTAGTCTGAAGTATAACAGTAGTAACACAGCAATCTCCTAGTCTTAGGTGTGAGGTCCTTGGTCTCAACACCTGGGAACTAGTCTGAAGTATAACAGTAGTAACACAGCAATCTCCTAGTCTTAGGTGTGAGGTCCTTGGTCTCAACACCTGGGAACTAGTCTGAAGTATAACAATAGGAACACAGCAATCTCCTAGTCTTAGGTGTGAGGTCCTTGGTCTCAACACCTGGGAACTAGTCTAGAGTATAACAGTACAATAACACAATAGAGACTAAAGCGGAATCTGGCTAAGTGTGAATTCCCAGCTCTAACTGGTTCTAACACACTGTAAGATCTGACTGAGGTCTGAGTGCTCACACGTGAGTATTCGCAATGGCAGACAACCTGCAACTGACAAGCAAGTCCTATATATACTTGCAGCGCTCCGCAGCGCCCATGGCCGGATTTCTGGGAAGGCCACAGATAAACAAGGGGCGGCCTGCAGACAGTGGGCATTATTTGCAAGTGTCCAAACAAATGAAAGTGGTCAGGATAACTGCACTATTAGTACCAGCTGGCATCTGCCTGTGCTGTGCTACAGGCAGCTGCAGTCCGTTAACCAAACGTTTGTGAACAGTGTGTGACTAGCAAAAAGCCAGACCTTGTCCAATGACATAGCAGCAGCTGCAGGCAGTTACAGAAGGCCGGTTCTCACGTACTTGATGTGGTGGATGAAAGGACCAGGGGCAGCACCAGCAAATAGTACAGAATACAGAAGGCAGCCTCTCACAGTACCCATTTCTTAATTACTGATTGGCTAGCGCTGTTACCCTGGAGACAGCAGTGGGTACAGGCCTCACTTTTGTTGCTGACCTCACCCAATGTCCAATTGTGAGCCACTTTTGACTATGTGTGTGTGGTGGATGGCTCCCACCACGCCCATCAACCGTAGATCGCTTGATTGACCAGTTCCCCGTGTGACGTGATTGATTCACTTCACGTTGCCATGAAGACCTCAGCACTAGCCGCAATAGTGGACACCATCGGACCCAAAAATTTTGTGTGTGTGTGTGGAAAGAGGTGGTAGGATACGGTTTCGGTTGGGGCGGCTTGTCATAGTCGGCCTTGGGCGGTAAGAAGTACAAATCCGGCCCTGGCAGCGCCGCCCCAGCCACTCAGCCAATCCAGAGTCCAGCTGGGATCAGCTGATCGGCCTGATCAGCTCTCCATCTGTGTGCATTAGAAAGACCAGGCGAACCAGAGACATTTTGCTGCGCGGAAAAGGCAGCCGGCTTGAACGCGCAGACAGCCGCCCTGCCGCTTGCCCGCGCGGCGGTATCTCCGCTATTCATTACACTTTTACAATGAAATATGCAGAGCTGCAGAGGGTATTCATAGCTAACATTGGAGTAAACACATGTATGCCTGTATAACACAGCTTGAATTATATAAAGTTCAAATACTTGAAATATATAGAGATAATCCAACAAGACACTTGAAATAAATATAAACAGTTTAAATGCCAATGTATTTGTCTCTGTTTGCTATGGGTCAATTTGCTTTACATATTGCTCTCCTCCTTGCAGATGAAAAGCCACTAAATACCTAAGCTTACAGAGAACCTAAGGCTGCATAAAATAAAAAATAGATACTTACCTAAAAAGAGGCTTTCCACATACTCCTCTCGATCACCGCTGCTGCCCAGGACCCTCTTGAAGTTTGTGCTCTTGCTCCTGCAAGCACAAGCACAGCTGTACTCGTGCAGGCACAGTACGGTCACGCTCGTTCCCAGCAGGGTGAATGGGCACTCGAACATATCTAACAAGCTGTTCCAGGGGTCCAGGTGGGCCAACAGTAGGGGCCAGGAGGACGTAGAAGAGACAAGACGCAGAACATTTATATCAAGCATTTCTCTTGGCGGAGTCAATGTGCCAGAGCTGCAGTAACTGGGGCATGCTCAGGAGGCAGTGGCAATGCTAGGGAGTCTTGCTGAAAGTCTCCTCACTGAATAGGTGCTGGCTTACGCAGAACACGTAATAAGACTCTGCAGGATCCATAGGCTTCCTTCTTTTTAGGTATGTATCTTATTTTCTTTTTATATACCGTCTTGGGTACAGATAAGGGGCAGATGGGACACAGAGGCATGTTCCCTGCTCTATGCCATGCCTCTTTGTCCCCTCCCTGCCGCTCTCTGCCCCCTGTGCGCCTCACTGACACAAGCAGAAAATGCCAACAAGCAGCTTGTCGGCATCTAACTGGGGAAGGGGCTTCCCTTGCAGGAGAGGCAAAAACACCCCCTTTGGCATTAAGAATGCTGCCAATTCCCTGCCTTTCCCCGCCCCTCTGCACTGTGTAATGATTCACACAGAGCCAGAACTGCAGCATCATGACCCCAGGGGTCACTGAAGCTGAAAAGATTTCTGGCCACAGGAACGGCTGTAATTGAGGCTACCTGATCTGGCTAGCCCCCTGGAGCAGGTAGTGTTTTTTATTGAAAAATTCCAGCTCGGGCTCACTTTAACTATTTCTCATCTGGCAAGTCTTATCCACCTTTTCAATCCAAACATTTTAAATCCTGTAAAAATCAACACTTCCAATTGTTCTTTAGCCTTTTAGATTACTTAAAGAAGATCTGTGGTGAATTTACAGCACATTAAAGTAAATATATTACTGTTTCCTCCTCTTAATTTCTTCTATTTTCGCCACTCCCCACTGCCAATAAATAATTAATAAAATATAGTTTTTAAACCTTTGGGCAAGATGGCTGCAATGTAAAGGGATTCCAGGTCAGTACACAGTCTCCCTGTACTGCTGTGCAGGAGAGATGAGCTGAGCTGAAACCACAAGAGGCAGATCTCCCTCCCCCTGCTGTCCAGAGCTTGCAGAAAGGTCAGGGGTGACTCATCAGATGAGTGCAGCAGGGGGTGGGGGAGGCAATAAGCAGGGAGGAACAGCTGCTAGACTGTCTGCCTCTTCCTGCGGAAGTAGACGAATAATTAGAAAGGAGCAGGAGAGAGACAGCACAGCTGTTTCTACATGAGACAGGGAAACAAAGATTAGTACTTATGAAAGGAACATATCTCTTCATTTAAATTGCATTTTGAAAAAGGGTCACAAAACCCCTTTAAGTGAACCTTATATTGCTTTTTTCAAGACATGCAGGATTTCAGAGTACTATACATAGACAGATAATATTTTTATCTTTTCATTATACGCGTTATCTGGCCAAGACAAAGGCTCTACATAAGTAGGCTGTGCCCCCTGTGTCTATTTAAATAGCAAAATTTCACACTTCACTGGAGTGTACCTTGCCTTGGCAGCACGGTTAAGTTGAAAGAAACATATTTTCCAGACACTGGTTTAACACAAATCTTTTTATACTTCTCCACATAAAATAAGTATATTCCTTCTGTGTCTGTTTAGAAGTCCCCAAAGAGTGAGGGAGCTACAGTGTTTCCTTTATCACCTGTCCTTGAGCCATCTTATGAAGTCATGACACTGAAACCCTGACCTATTTTTCATGATGATGAGAATCCATGCAGTGACTCTGGAGACTACTTTGTGTGCATGAAGCAACAGTTTTCTAAGGCAGCCATCATTCTTTATCAGAATGTTTCTGCACAGCGCAAGGAGCGACAGCACAAAACCCAAATGATATAATTGCACAGCCGACAAAAGTCATTTTCTATGGCATTTTTCTCTTGCATAAATGATGCAGAGGTTTGCAACCCTGAAGGCAGTTAGCTTACTATTTATCAATCCGAGATGCATTAATGTTGCAACCACAACTCTTTACATAACAGTGCTGTTTCTCTTTTTTAATCAAGCTAAAAGCACATTATTTCAGGGGCATAGATTTGTCTTTGAAAATGATATTGTTTAGAAAAATGTCTTTATAATGAATTGGATTTATTTATTTGTTTATTTGAACTACGAAGCTGACGGGAGATGTGGAAAAAATGAGTTTGCAGGGATCAATGACCTCAGCAACAGCTGGTACAGTAGTGGCTCCTGGTAATCTCCTGGTAACCTTGCTCGGAGCCAAAGCAACCTTCATATTGGTCCAAACAAAGCAAAGCGCTGCTCTCAGTAAGAATTGATTGCACACTGATTTTTCTGACATCGTGTAATCTCAAGTAACGTTATGGGTGTAAAAATGAAATGTCTAATGTCCTGTAAATTGCACTCTTGCTTTAAATGCCCAGACCATAAAACATGTAGACCAGGTTACCACTCCTTTAGTCTCTTTAACTTTTCTATATTATTTAAGCATCTTAAATACTAGTTATATTTTATCTTCTCTGTCTCTGTCCTTGTTGTATTCCAGACGCAAACATGCATTCAATATGCTAATAATTGTGCAGAAGTTTAGATTAATATAATTCCAGTATCTTAACATATAACACTAGAGGTTTGATTTACAAATCGCAAGTTGCCTAAATATCCCAACCTACATTACCTAAGTAACACAAGCATTGCTAGGGTAGCGTACATTGTAGCGCACAGCACCCTAGAAACATTCACATTACTTATGTTACAAGGGTCACATTAATTAAGCAACGTGCACTACGTTGTCAATGGTAAAAATGGCAAGAATTGCCATGTGTTTACTGTGCATGGCAATCTTACTGCAGCTTACTGAATTAGGGTCTAGGAGAGTTACGCTTCGTACACACGTTTCATGCTGAAATCTATTGGAGATCTGTCTGCAGTGTATAGGCAGGTAATAGATCCCTCTCTGATCAGATTCAATCAGAGAGGGATCTATCTAATGGTGGATCTGGTGGCCATCAACTAGTGTATGGCCACATAAGAAGACTTTTACCTCATCAAGAATACCTCAGGTAAACTTCTCATTGCTTATTACACTTCATCTGCTGTTCATCTATGGAAATCTCCACATTTCAACTACCCTGAAAGTCCAGTTCAGGCTACTCTGCTATTGTACTGTCCCACCTATATTCTGACCTCATCCAGCATAATACCCCTAACAATTAGTTCCTCTCTTCCAGGGAGATGCTAACAGCTTCTTCACTGATAAACTTTTACCAAGGAGGACTCCAAGATTTTTCTAGTGTTCCTCTCAATCTTGGAATCTCCCACTCTCATTTTATTAAACCTGCTCCTGCCATGACTACTTTCATATATTACCTATATTATACCTACCATAATCATATATCTTTTGTAGTCTAGGGACAGTTTTTTGAGAGAAGCCAATTAACTTTTCTGCATTCTTTTGGAATGTTGTAGAAAACTTGAGTGCCCGGAGGGAGTCCAAGCAGACACAGGGAAAACATACAAATTCTGTGCAGATAGTGCCCTGGCTGAGAATTGCACTGGGGATCCGGAACAGCAAGGCATGGCCAGTGCTATCCACTACGCCACCATGCTGCCTGGTGCTGCCCCCTGCTGCCCATTTAAACAAATCCAAGGATTGCTCTTACTGCTTTTGTTCAAGAATTCAAAGTTGTCTCTCTATCATCATATGGATATGCCTTTTAGTGCCTGAATGAACCCGAATAAACCTAAAACCAGTGAAACTTTAAAACCTTATTAAACTCGTCTAATTTAGGCAATTATTTCCCAATAAATGCAATCAAGGGGGAATTCAATTAACTCGTCAGCTGTGTTTAAAATCTTAGCAATGTATCTATACATTATACAGTACTCATTGCAATAAATTAATAAAGAAAGAAAAAAAAATACAATGCAAGATTTGCCAAACAGAACTGTAGACAGTCTTTTCTTACTTCGTCCCCCCCCCCCCCCTTTTCTGCTTAATAAGGTTTTGTTGCAGCAACATGTTTGAACTGGTTAACTAATTAGATTGGTTGCTAAGGTAATTGTAAGCAAACTAGATTAGCCCCATGATGACACCAGGAAGTCTACAGTACCAACAGAAATAAACAGATACAGTAATACAGTTTAGCCTCATAAACCCTTTTAACTGTTTGACAAGAGGTTTCGATATTGCAGTGTGCGAATAGTCATGGAAGACCTCATATTGTTATGAGCAGCATGTAGAAAATGGAAATGCATAATGCGTCACTGCAGAGATCCTCTCAGGGATTTGCTGTTTGTTTTGTCTCTGGAGTACATCCGCTCTCTGTTTTCTTACATTACTCACACAGTCAATGCAAGATAACTAGTAATCAGTTGCAGCTTATTTGAAATCATTTGCTTAAATCGCGTACAAAATGAAGAGCACCTTCTTATTCCTACCCCTGTCTACACAAAGAGGGTTTACTTTTTTGTCCCATTATAAATATATTATCTAGAATGTCATTAGACTGTTGGTACCCTGTAGCTAAATCTGTTGATGATCTCTGGCAGCACAGCGAGTTTTGGAAAGGCACTTTGGGACTTCAGCTTCTTCACAATAGGCTTCAGCTCAGCGCAGTGAGATGGAAGATGTTTCTGCTAGTATTAGTGATGTCAGTTATTATACTTTTCCTCTGACACCAGAGAGCAATACCATGACAGATGAAACAATAAGCAATGTGTGAGTGAACATACTTATTTCAGGAACTAATTGGCAGCCCTTTCCTGCTTCACATTAACTTTTGTTTCACTTCAGATGAATAATTGTGCAGGTGCGGCTTTAGTCATCCATCCCAGTAATGGAAACATATAGGAGGGTTTAATCCTATTCAGTGATAATTGTTTCTAAAAAATAAAAAAAATATATACATATATATATTTTAGAGGCAGGTATATAAGAAAAGCTGTATATTGAAATGCATCCCCCAGGTGTTTTATGCTCCATCAGAAAACAGCATTCAATCAGGAAGCTAAATAGGGGACTGCAATTTTTAGTGCATTTTTTTTTCGTCTTTTGCGATTCTATGCTTTTCAGTGCAATTCAGTGTGTTTTATATTTTATAAATTTGCATTTTATGTACATTTTCTATGAAATATTATGGCCTGCACAGTTGTACATCTAATATGCCCCCCCGTTGAAAAACCAATTGTATATCACTACTTTCCCCAATATATTTGAATTTAGTACCCATGTGAGTCCTCCTGACAGTCATGTGACTCTAGATACTACTAGACCCCTAGAAACAAACTTCAATCAGCTACATACCCAATCTGTAACCCTTTCCTGTATCCATACAAACCACCCCCTATATAGAAATGTTGTGCAGGAAGTGTGGGGATGTAGTTGTAAACAGATCTACAGCACAATTCCTCCAATCTGATCAGCATGTCAAAGTCTCCAGATGTCTCCCTGATGTGACAACATCACACTGTATCAGTTTTGGCCAGCAGCATTCCAAAAAATGATGTCAAATAATAGTGGTTCACAGGAGCAAGTGGTGCAGGAAGCCATAGAGACCCAATATGCTTATTAGACAGGAAGACAGCAGAAAACTTACCGGCGGGATAATCAGTTCCAAACTCCACATGTCAAGATAAAATTCAGAAGCCAGCTGCAGGTCGCAGAGTAAAGGTGCCCATATACACATAGATTTTCCCATTCGATTCCTTGCAAATCAAATCAGATGGAAATCAATTTCCTTTTTGACAAAAAAATCAATTGAACGTATCAATGGGAAAATCATACAATAAGGGCCTCTACTTTTTCACTTGCCACAATGCTATGAATTGCATTGTGCCGCCCAGCTCCACTCCCAAAATCCCCCCCTGCCCACCCAAAAGGAAAACTAGGCCTTATATGCTGTGTTTAGAAGTCCTGACAATCATTTGTGCCCTTTTAAAATATGTATAAACTGTGGGTTCAATTAACTCATATATATGCTATATGCCTATACTCTCACTGCCGGCTCTGTGTACCACGAGTTTAGCTATAAGTGTGTCCCATGATATTCTACTAGGGAAACTGTTGCTATGGCAATGTGCATTACTATCAAGCATTACCATTAGTAGCGTGTTTTACCTTAGCGACGGTCATGCTAATCGAGTACTGCAGGTCATGCTAATAACTTAATTTGCAGTACACAATGCCGGAAGTAAGGATAATATTGCCATGTGATGTCTAAGCGGTGCAGGGCAATATTACTGCTATTTCCTGCATCAGGCCCAAAGTCTATCTATATTATCTGTAGATGCATCACACTCAGGGCCGGATTTACCATAATACAGAGTAGGAACATGCCTACAGGTGCCTGATGATGGAAAGGCGGCTCACTCTCCCCTACAAGTGTCTCTCTCCCACCTTGCCTATGCAGAGTCCCAAGCAAAGTGTAAATGAGAGGATACTCACCAGAGTCTCGGCACTCCACGGACCTAATTTGCCTTCAGCTGGGGGCACCTCTAGATGCCTAATACTTGGGTGCACCTCTAGCTACTTAATACTGAGGTTCTGGTTACCTAATGCTAAGGGCACCTGTAGCTACCTGTGAGAAGCATGGAAACTAAGAGAAAAGTGACAGCTAGGACAACCAGCATACTTGCGATGTGGTTCGGCGGTGGTTTATAGGTTCATGGAGGGTGAAGTCTAGGGTACCAGGACATTTGTACCTATAGGCTCCTGTGATTTAAATCTGGGGCCTGATCACACTGAGGTCCTGAGTTCTAAAATTTTCATAAACCATTATTGACAAGACTCTATTAGTAAACAGAGATTTATTAAAACACAGTTACTAAAACACATGCAGCTGGAAATTTTAGGACCATGTTTCCGATGGTGCCTAAACCAGATAACTCTGAGGAATAGTTCATAAAAACAAGGGCGAGCTCATCCATCACTGCTTTATCTAGAATGTAGTCCACAATGTGCCGGAATTCAATTGTCTCTTACCAACAGCAGAAAGAGAAAGCTAAGAATCATCCAGACATTCTCTGTGACATTTAGCTGATAATGCCTTCTTAATGACACTGACAAGGCAAGTCTATTGTACATTTGCAGAGTCTGTCTCTCACTTTGTTCAGTATGAAATTGTTCTTGTTAAAGCTGAGTGTGTCGGATAAAGTAATTGACAGTATTTACTAAGTATCCTTTATCTCCTGACAGTATATGTGGCTTATCTTCCAGTTTACTGACATCAATGCCAAAAACAAATTATGTATCAGAATTAAAATACAGTAATATGTTATTGTTCAATGACATTATTCCAATCTTGGCTAGCATTTTACATGCATAACATAATATACTGTAAGACTGCAAATAACATCAGACCAATATAGGCTATAGTATATGATTACATAACAGTATCCTGGTATTTGAAGCCAGCATAATTTAGGCAGGAGCTCTAAGTAAAACAATCCACTCTATAATAATAAGAAGAAGCTGGTCTACAAAAGGCACGTGAATATTCAGTAAATCAAAGATTTTATTATTGATTTGACAATAGTTCATGGATGTGCCTTTGGACACAAGAGGCTGTCTTAGTTGGAATGATTCCTTTCCCCTGTGCATTTGTTTAAAAGGGTGGGCCTTTGATCCTCCATTATCCACACCCTGACCAAGCCCATGTCAGCGGGTATAACACATAGGTGGGAGGAACTTAGTGCTGCAGCATTTGTGCACCGCTGCTGACTAGCCCAGAGATGCATGGCTGCGTCAGCTGATACTGGAGCAGTGACAGTGGATTACAGTTTTACTTTAGACGTTTAGAGCTAAAGACTAGGGTGATTGCCCAGAAAAGTGTCACACTACTTAAGGGTTAGGTGTTGGAAGGATGTACCGTATGTATCAGGTGGTGTTTCTACCTGGAGTGTTATAGAACTAATCCTAGAACACTTATCTTAAAGATTGAATAAGTGGTTTAGAACATATTTTAAAACATTTTACTTGACACCATCATAATCTAGCAATAAATCATACAAAAGTCTAGAAACACTTCAAGACATAAAGGATGTAACACTGTGTTATCAACCCCATATCCCTCTCACTTGCAGGTATTGATGGACGAACATCTTGAACGAACGATCACTCAGTCACTTTGTTTTAGCACAGTGGTGGGCTGTAACAGTGATGCAGCCACACACTACACTACACTATACTACATGGGTGGTGTATATAAGCTACACACCACAAACAACAGCAACAAAAATAGCAGGATCAGTCCTCAAAAGGACTTTAAACCCAAAGTAATACAGTCCTTTTTAAAAATGCTCCCTGACATTGGGATACTAACAAAGGTATTCTTTCCAGGGATATGTTTTGTCCATGTTGTTCAGTAATACTAACTGGATGTTGTGTGTGCAACCTAATAAAAATGAATGGGACTTCTCACTACTAGAAGTTGAGTCAGAAATGGCTTTCCCCGTAGTAGTTGTAAGATACCAGCAAAAAAAGCCATTTCTGAATTGCTGCTCCATTTTGCAACACAATTTAAATGCAAAGGAGATGTGTTGGCAGGTAAGACCTGACTACATTCCCCCAACACAAGGTACTGAACAATGGCAGAGATTTTGCTGACAGGGATTACTTGGCCTTTAATTACGTTCTTTCCTGTTAAAGCGGTTTAAAACTCTGACAACATTTTCAACAAAAATGTGTTTTCCTACTTTTTATAACCCATACAATTATCATATTTGCTTTTGTGCACAAGTATTATTATTCATTTCGACATTATAACTTTCCAAAATTCAGGTAATTTATTTTTAAAGCTGCTGGTGCATTTTATTCATAACTGTTGTCATTCTGTTGTGAATGCAGCCACCAGTGATTTCACCCCAGGACTCATCAGCTGAAGTCCTGCACAGCCTTATCTGGTTTACATAAATGTATCAAGTAAAGAATGTGTACACAAGATAAGATTAATAGCAATTCGGATGCGGGTTCTCCCTGCAGAAGAAAGAGTCAGCCCTGTGATGTAACCCTTTGAATGCTGTTTTACTAAAAAAAAACATTGTGTTAGTATATTATATGCTGTAAATAATCTTTTAGAGCAAAGAAGAAATCTCCTGGGATCAGTAACAGTTCATCTTTTAAAACTTGTTTTTCTCCATAACCTACTTCACAACAATTATGTCATTTATGTTTAGAGGCTATTAGTACAGCCAGAAAGGATTTTCCCCATTGTAAAAAGAAAAGGTCACATGCATCAGCTCTGTTTTATTTTCTAGGAATTAGTACAAACTGAATTTGATGGATGTTTGTCTCTTTCGACCTTGCAATTATATCACCATTTCTAGTCTCAAAAACCTCAGCAACTAGGTAACATTGGTAGACATCACATCACTCAAAAAGATGAAATGTCTTTCATTGACTTTCACTGTTATTATTATGGTAAAACTAAGTGAAAAGCACCCAAGGCTAAGTGAACTAACCTGTTGCTGAAGCTCAGATGAGAAAGTGCTCTAATGAGATAACACCCAAAGGAATTAAAATACCAAATTACCTGCTGTGCAAAGTTTCTGCAGCCCAAATGATCATTTCTACAAAAGGCCTCTTATTCATCTTATTTAAATCTAGGAAACTAGTCAGATGTGTTTGTGTTTCAGAAAAAAAAGTGAAATATATTTGTACCTTATATTTTATAAATCTGGAATGTTTATTCATGTCTGCTCAAACCTTGGTTGTGTGGCTGCAAGTTTTATATTACTAATGTAAATCACTGATATGCAAATATGTCCCTGAATTATTTTTGTTCTTAATACCGGCAGTTGTACCATACCTGCTAATTATGGCATAATTAGAAATCATCAGATATATTTACAGTAAAAATACTGAAAAAAGACCAGTGGATATAATTAGTCATGGCAGAGTGGGTGAATTTAATCCAAAAATGGATGTTATTATTTTCATCAAGTTATAGATAAGCTTATTCAATGTATAAATAACTGAAGTATTGGATGTTTTACAGATACTTCATCACTTGTTACCATAATTGTGTTTCCTTCAAGCAATTTATTTCTCATATGTTTAGGTTGCATTTAGGATTCGTATTTGCTGCTGTTTTTCAGTTGTATTTATTAATCTTCTGAATAAAGGTGTGTTTATACCATTTGAATTTAGCAATCCAAAGTCAGTACTGCTTTTACAAGGTGCACTATGGAGGGGTACATTATTACCTTAGATTTCTGTTCTCCAACAGTAAATAATTATTCAACTAATAAATAATCATGATTTTTCTGCATGGATGTGCAGAGCTCCAGAAACTGGACAACATTACACAACTAGCACTCAAACTGGTATAACAAAGGAGGGTGTTAGCTTCAGTAAATAATTTGTGCACAGATTATTCCCTATTGGACTTCCCCATGGCGATGATGGAACCTCACGGGGAAGACCTAATACTAGTCTAACATTAAAAACCAAATTTTTCCTTGTGCTGCTGATCATAAATGGTATACACATTTCATCAAAATGTTGTCCAGTTTCTGGAGCTCTGCACATCCATGCAGATAAATCATTTGGGTGCAGCCTCTGTATGAAAGCGCTGGCATGTCTCCCACTGTACAAATTGAACGTAAGTATACCTGTATATATAATCTGTATTCAAAATCTCTTAGATTAGAATTAGTACAACATTGCATCTGTTTTGCATTCAAGGCATGTATTTAGCCTCAGAGGGGCTCTGCATGCCTCTGTTGGTTTTCATTTCAGGTGCAGCCTTGAGCACTGTCATTTGTCTGCCTGCTTGAATAAATAATAATAAAAAGTAATAATATTCATAAGAACAATCAGTTAAGCTTTAAATATCAGAATGAATTATTCAGTATAATTGGAAGGATGCATTGATATATGTGTGTTTTTTTTCACTGCTATGACCCTTTGTACTATGTATACTCAGTTCTATGTAACCTACCTATGATATTCCCCTCCTATTAGATATTATTGAGTGGAAACACCAAGAAAACTAAAATTCATTATGAAAATGGTAATTTTAGAGAATTTTCATTAACCTCCCCAGGTCCGCCTCACGCCAATGGGCATGGCCGCGGTGGCAGCCCCAGGACCGGCTAATTGGCGTCAAGTCCTGGGGCTGCATTTTGCAGGAGATCACACGCAGGGTGCGCATGCATCTCCTGCTTGGGGGGCGGAGTTCCGCCCCGCCTTCAGTCTCCGAGTGGCTATTGCAGCTCGGGAGATTGTTACACGGCGAAACCGCCTTCTTCACTGTTAGTGCGATCAGCAGCAGCGCTGCACTGGGGGCAGCCGTGTGACACAGCTGTCCCCCTGGGGATCAAGAGAGCGAATGACAGCTGATCGCCGTGATTGGCTGGCTGGGGGGGGGGGTGGGGAGGGAGGGGATTGGAAAATAAATAAATAAAAAAATTGTCAAAAACAGAAAAAAAAAACAACAACTGGGGTGCGATCAGACCCCACCAACAGAGAGCTCTGTTGGTGGGGGAAAGGGGGGTGGGAATCACTCATGTGCTGTGTTGTGCGGCCCTGCAGCTTTGCCTTAAAGCTGCAGTGGCCATTTTTAGTAAAAATGTGCCTGGTCTTTAGAGGGGTTTACCACTGTGGTCCTCAAGTGGTTAAAATGGCAGATACATTTGCCAATTTGCCTGTTTAGGTAAACTTCATGATTAATGAGCATGTAATTGAATAAAGCAGTGGTGTGGGGGGAGGTTGATTGCCACTCGTTTTTCTTTACTTAGCTGCTTTTTTCTTGCCATAATACAAATACAGTCTATTCAGTAGGACTATCAGCTGTGTATCCACCTGACTTCTCCACAATGCAACTGATGGTCCCAGCCCCATTTATAAGGCAAGAAATCCCACTTATTAAACCTGACAGGGCACACCTGTAAAGTGAAAACCATATCAGGTGACTACCTCTTGAAGCTCATCAAGAGAATGCCAAGAGTGTGCAAAGCAGTAACCAAAGCAAAAGGTGGCTACATATATATATATATAAATTGTTTTTTCTACCCTTGGTCCTGCCTGTATATTTATGTTTGTTAATACCTTTCTTTGCCCATGTGAGAATGTTACTATGCCTCTACTTTCTGCAAATCATTGCACTTGGTAATAACTTTTTGTTACTTTGGGGCATCTTCTTTTTAACCTTTACTGGCATTTTGGCTCTATCAAAGTAATGTGATGGTCGCAAAGTATGTCTGCCCACCTGGTCTGCAACTGATCCCAATGCCATTGCTGCACTTTGGATCTGTAGTTCCCAAGAGGCTCTACTCACCCCTGAGCTCAGTATCATTACTTCCTTGCCTGTGCCCTGACACTTTATCACTCTGCTAGCTGTATGTAGAGATGGCTCGAACCTCCGATTTTCGGGTCGCGAACCTCGTACTCGAACTTCTGAAAAAGTTCGCAAACCTGCAAACTTTCCGAACCGCAATAGACTTCAATGGGCAGGCAAACTTGAAAAACTACAAACACTGTTTCTGGCCACAAAAGTGATGGAAAAGATGTTTCAAGGGGTCTAACACCTGGAGGTGGCATGGAGGAGTGGGATACATGCCAAAAGCCCCGAAGAAAATTACGGATTGGAAGCACAGCAGGGTTATAATCACTAAAAGGCAGAAATCACATTGCATTGCTAAATTGGAGGTCTAAAGTGCTTGAAAACATCTTGCGTGTGTAGACATGGATCAGCAGTTAGTGTAAGTAGTGTACTGCTTCACACTGACAGACCAAACTCACTGTGTAATGCACCGCAAAAAGCTGTTTGTGTAGTGATGGCCATGCTGGACTGGTGCGCATGAAGGCGAGAGTGCAGGCGATGGTGGTTTTCAAGCCCATATGGTCGGGTTGAGGAACAACACACAAAAAATCACATCAGAAGAATATTAGCTCTCAAAAGAGTTGTTTTGGGGTGCTTTTCATCAACAAATATCAGCAAGGAGCAAGCTAAGAGACCTCCTAACTATCGCTTTCCCTATCTCTCCAATGTCTCTCCCTTCTCTCACTAATACAGCAGCACACAGAGTGAGAACATGGCCGACTCTGCTGCCTTTTATAAGGGGTGAGTGGGCTCCAGGAGGGAGTGCAGCCTGATTGGCTGCCATGTGTCTGCTGACTGATGTAGAGGGTCAAAGTTTAGCCCAATGATGTAATATAGGGGGCGGGTCAAACTCGCTAAGTGTTCATGGTTCACCGCCACTCGAACCAGCTAAGTTTGCGCAAACTAGTTCTCCGGGCGAACCGTTCGGGCCATCTCTTGTATGTTGTTCCATCTTAGTTTAATTACACCCTCATAGATTTTTGCACATTAGTAGATGTATTCATTGTTGGCATTGTTGACATTGTTGGCATTGTGTCTTTGTCTGCTGGACATGAACAGCACTTAATTATTGATTTATTCAGAAATTGCTTATTGCATAAATGGATTGACCTATCAATTGTAATTATATGCACTAGCAATAAAGCCCATAAATCTCCATCCAAGTGGGGACCTATAAGGAACCACTGAGAACATTCCATAGTTGCTATATATCCAGAGTACAATATTATCTTTTCATGAATTAATATTATTACTATTATTATCCCTGCTTATTTTATCTATGCATTACCTAATTATGATGTATATTCATTAAATATCATACAGTGTATAGCAATTAAAATATGGATTTGTTGATGTTAATTATTGTTGTTGATTAATAAAGCTATCCAAATATCCAGTGCTTCCAATACATCCTTAATTCAGCAAGAATCCTTTCTGAGCCTTCAAATAGAAATATAACATATGTGGGGAAGAGCATCCTACCCCATCAGGCTTGCAATCTAAGGGATCAGTTAATACAGGATTCTGTAGATAAGAGAAGTGCCAGAGACTTGAGGGGTTTTGTAGTTAGTTTTTAAGTAGTGAATGATTGGGGTCAAAAGAAAGATGGCTAGGTAGTTTTGAAGCATTTGGTTTGAAGGATCTTTTACACATATTAAAGGCAGGGAAAGTCTTATAAGGATGGTGCTATGTTATTTAGGTTTTAAAGGAAAGCAAAAGTAAGAGGAATATGGAGGCCACCCCTTCATACCTTTACATACAATGCCAGTTGCATGGTTGTCATGCTAAGTTTTAGGCTTCGGTTGTTTTTAAGTTATCCACGTACAGCAAGCATGTAACCCAGTGGAGTCAGACCAGAATCAAAGCATCTGATCTGCATGCTCATTCTGGGCCAGGGAAGCATTAGAAGTATTAGAAGCAGAGTATTAGCACAGACATTTGGCAACAGGCATTGTTTATTAGAGAATGAACATGGCTGCTTCCATATTCCTCTCAATTCAAGTTCCCTTTAAGTACCTTTTAGACCAGCCCTGTCCAACTGGCGGCCCGCGGGCCGCATCCGGCCCGTCAGACCTGCTGTTGCGGCCCGCTCCTCTCCCCGAGATGCAGGCATGGCGTGCGCTATGGGCGCCATGCCTGCTCTCTCTTGTGTGGCCTCTCCTGTGTCCCCGCTGCCTCATAGCTCAGCTCAGACCTCACAGATCGCGGCGACAGGAGGCAGACAGAGCGCGCTGCGCGCGCATAACAGCCGCACGGAGTACGTCACATGCGGAAGGGAAATCAATCACTTCCGCATGTGACGTTCTGCCGCGCGGGTGTTATGTGCGCGCTCTGCTTGTTTCAGTCGCCGCGATCTGTGAGGTCTGAGCTGTGAGGCAGCAGGGCACAGGAGCGAGGTGATGGACGCTGACTGGGGGGGCAACCGTCACTTACTGGGGGCACCTGTCACTATCTAACTGGGGGTGGGGGGCACCTGTCACTCTAACTGGGGGGAACCTGTCACTATAACTGAGGGGGGGGGACCTGTCACTCTAACTGGGGGGAACCTGTCACTATAACTGGGGGGGGCACCTGTCACTATCTAACTGGGGGGGGACACCTGTCACTATCTAACTGGGGGGGCACCTGTCACTAACTGGGGGGGCACCTGTCTCTATCTAACTGGGGGGGCACCTGTCACTAACTGGGGGGGCACCTGTCACTATCTAACTGGGGGGGCACCTGTCACTATCTAACTGGGGGGACACCTGTCACTAACTGGGGGGACACCTGTCACTATCTAACTGGGGGGACACCTGTCACTATCTAGCTGGGGGGACACCTGTCACTATCTAACTGGGGGGACACCTGTTACTACCTCATCCGGCCACACCACAGCATCACCGCCAGCCCGGCCACAGCAGCACCGCAAGGCCTATCAGCCCACACATCATCACCAATCTGGCCGAAAACACTATTGCCAGGCACAGCAGCCAGTAAAGGAGAATACAGAAGCCAGGTAAGAGGTGTCTACCATATTAAAGGTGCATTCTGCCTATTTATGTGAAATGCTCTCTATTTATGTGCCTCATGACTGCTGAATTTGTCTTGTTGGGGGCCTCATTTGTTGGGGGCATCACGATTGCTGAATTTGCCTTGTTGGGGGCCTCAAGATTGCTGATTTTGTCTTGTTGGGAGCCTCATGATTTGTTGGGGGCCTCATGACTGCTGAATTTGTCTTGTTGGGGGCCTCATGATTGCTGAATGTGCCTTGTTGGGGGCCTCATGATTGCTGAATTTGTCTTGTTGGGGGTCACATGATTGCGAACTGCGAGACTATGGAAAAGCTGAATCATCATCATGAGACAATAGCATTAAACCTTTTTTAGCTTTTTAAAACGGAAAATAAAACTGGGAGGTTCTAAAAAAAAAATACATTTTTCAGGAGTAGGATGGATGAAATTGTTTATCTTCAGAGTTTATTTTCAACTTGGATTTTCCATAATGTTCATGTATGAGTTAAAACGTTTGTATGTAGTTTAAATTGCTGTTGCCACTTTGCGATAGATAAGTGACTTTTGGGTTGCAGTTTGGACACTCGGCCTCCAAAAGGTTTACCACCACTGTCCTAATCTATTGCTAAGTTCATGTAAATTTGCCTCCACCCGTGGCCACACCCGCATTCTGGTCCATGGCCAAACCCATTTTTCCGCTCAACGGAACCCTCGTGTTTTCTGGCGCGCTACGCGTGCCACACAACTTCTCCATTATTTTAAATTGAATTTTGTGAAAAGTGCTGCCAATCTAACTGTCCTTTAATCGCATTTTTTCCGGGGGGGAGAGGGGGGGGGGGTCTGCGGCTCTAGCAAGAACCTTCGGCCCTCCACCATGGGGTCTGAAAAAAAATGGCCCTCCATGCCCATGAAGTTGGACAGCACTGTTTTAGACTAAAAGTTTCAAATAAAAAGACTAATCATGGGGGCAGAAACCTTTTGTAAAAACATTTGAAAAAAAGTGTTTTCCCATTGAGAAGAAAAGAACTATTACATTAAATTAGCATGTAATCCTACTCATACCTGTTGTGATTTTCCATGAATGGAGATAATGTATGGAAAACCCTTAAGATTCATGGTCTTCTAATTTGCTGTTGTTCAGAACTGATTAATGGTTGACTGCACAGCTGGGCTGCAGGGGAAAACTTATAAATAACATTTTAATAGATAGCTGCTCTGAAAATATATAAGACTAACCACTTGCTTTAACTATGTGAAAAAAATATCTATTTAAACCTTGATGAGCATTTAACTTAAAATTTTTAATTTTTTACAATTAAAATGATAATGCAGTTGCAATGCTGTTTATTCTTTTACCGCATTTTTGCACAGCATAATGATTTGCTTAAATCCAACAAAAAAATATGCTGTTGCCTTGTCAAAAAAGGGACTGAACATCTCAGCTTCTGTATCAAATATCAAGCTGCTTTATTTTATTCCACTATTTTTAGAAGCTGCTTTAAGCCTAGTCAACAGCTGTGGAAAACATTGTCTGGCTTGGTGGATCTTCATAAACCAACATAGTTTATTTTACAATTGCAAAGAAAGCAGAGACATATTTATGGCATTGACAAGGCTTTATATATGCCATGTTTATGATGAAACTCAGCGCTGCTAGTGGCAGCTCAAAAGACAAAATCCCCTGCTTCAGAGTCAGACAATCTAAGGTAGCGTGGTCTCTCTGTTGGCTTAGAGTCAACAACAGTAATCATCTGAAATGAGAAGCTTAAGCAGGATAAAGATAAGTTACATGAAATCTACAGAGAAATGAGATTCACAAGTTATCTGCTATATTTAAGGGCTCGTGATTTGCTTCTGGTACTGTATGGCATTTTGTTGTATTTTTATTCCAGTGCTTATACACTACTGAAAACTAGTGTTTATGTAAGCACACAGAAATATTATACAAGATATGAAAATAAAAGAGAAATCAAGGTAATTTTTTTTATTTAATTCTGTGTAGTGGGAAAGGGGGCTGAGGGTAAAGGGGGCTAAAAGAGAGCTTGTGTCTGTTGTTGGTACCATTGTCACACACGACTTTACCAACACTGATGTTGTGTGGGGTCATCAATTCATTGGCCTACGTCTTTAATGTGAACAAAAGTGCAGTTCCAGTGTGGCTTTTTGCCTCCAAGCACCATTGGTGCTCCAGGTTCAAATTCTTAGGGGGGGGGGCAAAGAGGGCATGATGGCTGGCTGGTGGGGCACATGACAGTAAAAACATGTACCATGTATGATCTATTATATCTACAGTTATCTTCAGCTGTATATGGCTGGCACACCTCAATCCTTACTTGTTAGTAGAATGGTTTCCCGGCGAACTTTGGTGGCTCGCATTTGCAGTGAACCAGGAACTTTTTTTTTTAAAGTTTGGTTCACATTTTTCCCGTAGACTTTAATGCCCGCCGAATTTAGCGGTTAATAGCAAAGTCCCCTTACATAGTAAAAACACCACATTTGCAGGGTATGTAGAGGAGGGCAGTGACTACAAGAGGAAACTTTTTTTTTTTCAAAAAGACCTTATAATTTTTGAGAAAATTGATTTTAAAGTTTCAATGTAAATTCTCCTTCTGACCGTGGGAAAATATACCCTGCCGACTTTATTGGTAATAGCAAAGCCCCTTTAAAAGCTAGAAACACCAACATTTCTGGCAATGTTAAGGGAAGCAGGAGATTTGGGCGCATGAGACAAGTGGACAAAAAGGGTGCCCCATTCACTCCCATTATAAATATCGTTTAATGGGCGCCGAACAGGGAAAAAAAGGCGCCGGAGATTATTAACGTTTTAACAAACGGCGCCCGGAGATTTTTAAGGATTTATAACTATGTTTGTGATGATTTAACTTTACAAAATGAGCCCGTGACGAATAACGTTTATAAAGATACTAAATCACTATTTCTAAAACATTTCTAAAACATTATTATCCACCCAAAAAAATTAATTACATTTTTTTATTTACATTTTTTATTTATTAATGTCTGTAAAACATTATTATCCATAGGGGGTCTTAGGTTTAGGCACCAACTGGGGGGTCTTAGGTTTAGGCACCACCAGGGGGGGTCTTAGGTTTAGGCACCAACAGGGGGGTCTTAGGTTTAGGCACCAACTGGGGGGTCTTAGGTTTAGACACCAACAGGGGGGTCTTAGGTTTAGGCACCAACAGCGGGGTCTTAGGTTTAGGCACCAACAGGGGGGTGTTAGGTTTTGGCACCAACAGGGGGTCTAGGGGTTAGGGATAGGTACAGGGAGGGTTTTTAACTAACGTAAATATAAGTTTCAGTTTACAAATAGGGAAGATTAACGTTTTAAGAATTGCCGATCTCATACACATTATTTAGTGATTTTTAAATTCTTAAAACACTATTTGTAAACGAAATTCTACACAATATTTCAATAAACGAAAATACTGTTTATCGTTTACACCACGCGCCCTTTTTTCCCGACGCCCTTTTTTGATGTACGTATGTTAAGATGAACAGTGGGAACAAGAGGAAAAAAATTTGTTCAAAAAGACCTTATACTTTTTGAGAATATCGATTTTAAAGTTTCAAAGAAAAAAGAGTCGATTCATTAAAAAAGAATGATTCATTAAAAAGATCCAGCTCATTCATGAGCCGTTAGTATAGCAGAGAATGCGTCCTGAGCAGGACGTGAAGCTGCCGGCTCCGCTGTCTCTCCCCACCTGCCTGCACCTGTTAACCCCCACCTAGGCTGGCACCCAGTAGACCCATGGGTGCACTAGGTGCCAGCCTAGGTGAGGGTGACAGGTGAAGGCAGGTGGGGAGAGACAGCGGAGCCGGCAGCTATGCGTCCCAAAGGACGCATTCTCTGCTATGTGGGAGGCATCGGAGATCTTCAATCAACTTAATTGAAGATCGCAACATAAGAGGATACATTATTCGTTGGATTGTTTACCGAGGATATTGGCATGGGAACATTTTTTTAAAGGTACAGGTAAGTATTTCTGGTTAATTAAGAAAGTTAAAGGACTTTTTTCGTGGTTGTGTTTTCATTTCATTTAACCCTTTGTGAAAATGGGTAAGGGGTACTCTGTACCTATACTCATTTCTCCTGGGAGGGGGGTGGGCATCTAGGGTCCCCTACTTAAAGGGGACTCCCAGATGCCACCATGAACCCCCCAGGGAGTCGTCACCTCCACCTCCTCCTGGGTCACCGGAGGTGGGGAAGAGCCCCTTGTCCATGGATAGGACATGGGCTCCGGGGGGGAAGGAGGGGAAGGCTTGCCCGCCCCTCCCCCCGGAGCCCCCCATACCATGGACCATGCGGTCTGGTATAGCTCAGAGTGCGAAGCCCTAGTCGGGGGGCCCCACGTCATTTTTTTTCAGATTTCCCACACTCAGCACATAAAAATAATATATATATGTATATATATATATATATATATATATATATATATATATATATATATATATATATATATATATATATTTATTTATTTATTTATTTTTTAAGGACTTACGAGGCCACAAGTATGAAAAAAGTTAAATACCATTTCATAATCCAGATCCATAGAAGACGCCATCCGCGCCCTCCCGTTCATTCCGCCATGGCACCTGCAGTAATACCGGCCCCGGTTGAGTCCCGACCCCTCCGAACAGGTTGGGTTCTCAATCCCCCCTCAATATGGCCGCCACAGATTGCCGCGGCTGCACAGTCTGCATAGACGCGATTGCGGCTGCGCAGCTCTAGGACCTCCTCCTGATGAATCCGATGTAAGCACGCATATTGATGATGCGGCGGGAGGAGGCCCTAGAGCTGCACAGCCGGTGTATTTTTCCACAGTCAGAAGGAGAATTTTCAAATCGATTTTCTCAAAAACTATACTTTTTTTAGATTTTTTTCCCCCTCTTGTAGTCACTGAAAAAACTTAGGTGTTAGACCCCTTGAAACATCTTTTCCACCACTTTTCCAGCATAAATGTTTCTTGTTTTCAAAGTTCACCTCCCCATTGAAGTCTATTGCGGTTCGCGAAAGTTCCGTCGAACCAAACTTTCACGGTAGGTTTGCGAACCTGGTTCACGAACCGAATATCAGAGGTTCAGGCCATCTGTACTTGTTAGCAAGCTGCCCCTGTGTGGACAGATTAAAGACAAATCATTCCAGCCCCCGGCCTATGTTTGACCCCACTAGCTGAGCTAAGGGAAGGAGGAGAGGGTATGTGTAATTTCTTATTGCTGTAGCTGAGCATCGCTTGCTTTTACAGAGAGAAAGTTTGAATCAGGATGATACCATTTATTGGCTAACTTAAAAGAAAAACAGTAAGCTTTCTTCAGACCCCATTCCTGTTGTGACACTGTTAGAACACACAGCTTACATACATTGAACATCAGAAGAAAATTGACATTTTTTTTGCAAATATAGGTATCATCCAGATACATTGAATACAAGGGATCTTGCATGGATTGTGAGGTATTTGTGGCAAATAGATAACACCCTGTGTTTACCTAAACTCTGCATAAACTTAGACTTGAAGAGTTTTACAGACCCTATCCCGTTCACCAGCATGTTACTGGAGCCTGGAAACAGTTATCTGTATGTTACTAAGCAGGGGGAAGGGGCACTGAGGGGGGCACAATGATTTACAGGGGGCCAGTGCCAGCTGGCCCCACAGTAGGGCCACCACTGCCAGGTACAACATCCGCAACACATCATGACACCGTCATACCTGGGGAACTTGGGAGCACAGCAGAAGAGGAGGCAGAAAGAAGAGACAACAACGGAAGGAGAAGCAATAGGAGGAGAAGAAGACGCTGGCCTTCATGCAAGCAGTGGTGTGCCACCAGTCCTTCTTTACCTACCGTCACCACCATTAACACTCACACAAGTGGGCTACCACAGAAGACAGGAAATGGGGGTGAAAATAAATTATATCACACAGTGGAAGTCTGAAGTAGGAAATCAAGCATTCTGCAGTCTGCCAGACACTGTTTTCACAGTTGCATAGAATGATTTAGAAACAATGACCTGTGGGCCACAGATCCCATGAACCACGCACAGGATTCAATAGAAAAAAACAGACATTTTGACCATATTATTTACCATATCCCAGGCCAGGGGTTAGGGTAGTAGATGCAATCGTTCTGAAAACTGTCCATACACTTTACTGCACAGGATTCCTTACATTTTCTAGATGAAATCTTGGCAGTTTAAATATCAGAATGACTTGCTAATGTACAGTAAATTGTGTAGTATATAAACTGGCAGTATAGAAAGAGAGATATGCATGTACAATGATTTCCTGCCCTACATAGGTCCCATGGATTAAAAATAGTCTACAAGAGGAATGCTCCCTTGTTATCTTTCCCTGGAAGAATTGCTGTCTTTTAAATCCTGCTTTGATCTGCTATAACCATTTGAAATTGTGTATCCACTGTAATATCTGCGTTCTACCTGCAATCACTTGTCTAAATAGGAAACCAGTATTACATGGCGTGCAGTTACTGTGGTTATAGTTTTAAAGGTTATATTTCCCTTTCACTTGGCTGCTCATTTAAATGACATACTTTAAGGCAGTTCCTTTTTATTGAAAGCATGCAGTTGGGAGGTGAGGATATTTGCTTAAACTTTGAGGATATGAAGGTCTTTAAAATTCTGATACTCTGTGCTTCCACAGTGACTGCAAAAATCACTGACATCTGGAAAATGTACCCACTCTTTTTTAATTAAATACAGATTTATGTTTAATTCAACAGCTATGTACATGGATTTGAAGCAAGTAATGCATTCAGCATTGAATTAACTGGCATATATCGCAATGCTTTTACTTATAATCTATACAATATTTAAGCACAATTAATTGAGCTTATTTATTTTTACCTATTTTAAAGTGTTTTCTGCACATAACTGAAGGGCTTTTTCTGGGTACAGGATATCTGGGCAAGAGCCTGGAGCAACTGCTAATGTACATGATGCAATTCTGCCATTAGTGAATTTCTGTTTCATGCAGACTGCAGTGCAAAGTATATTCAATTCCAGTATTCCCATTATGCATTCCAGCTTCACATGGCCCTTGGTAGTGCAATTCTTGACTGATTCTATTGTAGTTAGATTGTAAGCATATTTGGCAGTCTCTGTATGCTCTTCACTGCCACCATATGGAATCAGTGACTGTACTATTATATTTATCCCTACATTGTCATTTGCACATCATTGTTTATTATTGCATCACTTTTTGTGTACCATTGTTTAACCACTTCACCACTGAGGGGTTTTACCCCTTGAGCACCAGAGCAATTTTCACAATTATCACAATTAAATGAACTATATCTTGTTTTTTCCGCCACCAATTAGGCTTTCTTTAGGTGGGACATTATGCCAAGAATTATTTTATTCTAAATATGTTTTAATGGGAAAATAGGGAAAATGTGGGAAAAAATTCATTATTTTTCAGTTTTCGGCCATTATAGTTTTTAAATAATGCATGCTACTGTAATTAAAACCCATGAAATGTATTTGCCCATTTTCCCGGTTATAAAACCGTTTAAATTATGTCCCTATCACAATGTTTGGCACCAATATTTTATTTGGAAATAAAGGTGCATTTTTTCAGTTTTGCGTCCATCCCTAATTACAAGCCCATAGTTTATAAAGTAACAGTGTTGTACCCTCCTGACATAAATATTTAAAAAGTTCAGTCCCTAAGGTAACTATTTATGTATTTTTTTAATTGTAATTTTTTTAAATTTTTCTTTTAATTACAAAAAAAAAAATGGGGAGTGTGGGAGGTAATGAGTTAATTTTTTGTGTATAAGTAATGTATTTGTATGTGAAGAATGCTTTAGGGTGTAGTTTTACTATTTGGCCACAAGATGGCAACAGTAAATTTTTGTTTACTGCGACCTCCAAGTGTCCTTCCGGACGCTTGGAGGAAGTACTAAGAGGCTGGGAACGTTTTTTTTTCACAATGATCGCGCTGCTTGGCGGAGAAGCAGCCGATCATTGCAGGGCTTAGATCAACGAACGGGAATGGATTTTCCCATTCATTGATCTCCGGGTGAGCGGCCGGCGGCGTGTTTACCCGCGGGAGTGCGCGCTAGAGCGAGCGGGAGCGTGGGCAGCGGCGGGAGCGCGGAAAGTACGGATTTCTCCGTCCCTGGGGGTGAAAGGATGGAAAAAGGGACGGATAAATTTGTACCGGTGGGGGTAAAGTGGTTAAAGCTGTCATACCCTTGTGTAACATTGTTGTAATGTATCTCCATCTATGTACAGTATCCCCATGTATTGTACAATGCTGTGTAATATGTTAGCACTTTTTAAATAAAGTTTAATAATAATAATAATAGTTCCCACAGCATGGTATATGCAGCTTGTCAGTCCTCGTACCACAGAGTTTGTGAATGTATGTGGTGGAGTGACACATGTTATCTTGCTTGGGGCACCAAACAGAGCAGAAATTACCCTGCATAGCTATAGGCTTGGTATACACCAGCAGTTATGGATACTAGCCTGGCTTCAGGGGCATAAAGAGATAATTTGCATACTCCGTAGCGGTGCATTGTGGGTAACCACAGATGTTCACTTAAAGATGAATTATCGCAAATACCTTCTGTTCTAAGAAGACAAATCACACCAAGCATTGCTTTTTGATATGAGGACTTTTCGGCTTTTTTAGCCCACAATACTTTCCTAATGGTTTTGGGTCACCCGAGCTGCTTGGGTATCCTGCATAGCTTGAATCTAGAAAGTAAATGCTTTCTAAATAGACTTTTGCATTCTAAGGATCAAGTTTGGTATAGACTCACTAAACCACCACAAGAGTTACGACAAACAACTGATGCAATGACTGGTGGTGATATCTTCTAAGCTATACAGAAAAGCAATGCAGAAATCTAGTTCTATCTTGATGTGTACCTAGCTTGTACGTTAAATCATAAACCTAATCTTGGCTGGTCAGGACATAACTGTTACATTTGATACATTTTGGATAGATGTCAGCATGGAAAATGCATCTGAAATGTTAACTTTCCAGGACATAAGTGTTACAGATCACAGGACTACTGAAATAGCACGAGTGTCTTCACACATAATTCACTGCCAAAATAAATCTCGATTTATGCCCAATTTACTCATCACATCTCAGTTGGTCAGAACACAACTGTTGTGAAAGTAAAGATTCATTTTGCACAGATGTATGTATGTGAATTGCACCTGCAGTGTTAACTTTCCAGGCCATAGGTGTACAGATCACAAGGCTACAGAAATAGTCCAAGTGTCTGCATACATGAATCATAGCCAAAATTAGTCTGGATTTATACCCGATTTACTTAGCTCCTCGTTTATGAATGCTTCATCTAATGGTTGACAGTAGTGTTGGGCGAACAGTGTTCGCCACTGTTCGGGTTCTGCAGACCATCACCCTGTTCGGGTGATGTTCGAGTTCGGCCGAACATCTGATGGTGTTCGGCCAAACTGTTCGGCCATATGGCCGAACTAAGAGCGCATGGCCAAACGTTCCCCGAACGTTCGGCTAGCGCTGTGATTGGCCGAACGGGTCACGTGTAGTGTTGGGCGAACATCTAGATGTTCGGGTTCGGGTCGAACATGGTCGCGATGTTCGGGTGTTCGAGCCGAACTCCGAACATAATGGAAGTCAATGGGGACCCGAACTTTCGTGCTTTGTAAAGCCTCCTTACATGCTACATACCCCAAATTTACTTGGGAGTGGGTACAAGAGGAAAAAAAATTTAGCAAAAAGAGCTTATAGTTTTTGAGAAAATCGATTTTAAAGTTTCAAAGGGAAAACTGTCTTTTAAATGCGGGAAATGTCTGTTTTCTTTGCACAGGTAACATGCTTTTTGTCGGCATGCAGTCATAAATGTAATACAGATAAGAGGTTCCAGGAAAAGGGACCGGTAACGCTAACCCAGCAGCAGCACACGTGATGGAACAGGACTCGGGCGGCGCAGGAGGAGAAGGCCACGCTTTTAGACACAACAACCCAGGCCTTGCATGAGGACAAGAAGCGTGCGGATAGCAATTTGCATTTTGTCGCCATGCAGTCATAAATGTAATACAGATGAGAGGTTCAATAAACAGGGACCGGAAACGCTAACCCATCACAGATGTTCATTGTTCATGTTACTTGGTTGGGGTCCGGGAGTGTTGCGTAGTCGTTTCCAATCCAGGATTGATTCATTTTAATTTGAGTCAGACGGTCTGCATTTTCTGTGGAGAGGCGGATACGCCGATCTGTGACGATGCCTCCGGCAGCACTGAAACAGCGTTCCGACATAACGCTGGCTGCCGGGGAAGCCAGCACCTCGATTGCGTACATTGCCAGTTCGTGCCAGGTGTCTAGCTTCGATACCCAATAGTTGAAGGGTGCAGATGGATTGTTCAACACAGCTATGCCATCTGACATGTAGTCCTTGACCATCTTCTCCAGGCGATCAGTGTTGGAGGTGGATCTGCACGCTTGCTGTTCTGTGTGCTGCTGCATGGGTGTCAGAAAATGTTCCCACTCCAAGGACACTGCCGATACCATTCCCTTTTGGGCACTAGCTGCGGTTTGTGTTGTTTGCTGCCCTCCTGGTCGTCCTGGGTTTGCGGAAGTCAGTCTGTCGGCGTACAACTGGCTAGAGGAGGGGGAGGATGTCAATCTCCTCTCTAAAGTCTCCACAAGGGCCTGCTGGTATTCTTCCATTTTGACCTGTCTGACTCTTTCTTCAAGCAGTTTTGGAACATTGTGTTTGTACCGTGGATCCAGAAGGGTATAAACCCAGTAATTGGTGTTGTCCAGAATGCGCACAATGCGTGGGTCGCGTTCAATGCAGTCCTAGGCCGAAGAGGTCATAGCCTAGGGTCACAAAAACCTGTTTATTTGGGCAATTTCAATGGTAGTGATGCTGACGTACATAAATCTCAGCCATGGCCGTTAGCAACGTCTGAATTGCAGGTAGAAGACATATTGTTAGACTTGGATTCCAAAGATGGGGTCCCTACATCTCTGCAAACCAGAGTTACAGGGGTCCAAAATTGGTAAAATCCCCCATAGGCTTTCATTGCCTCCCTATTTCACTTTCCAAAATCTCACATCTTTTCAAAGGGCAATTGCTCAGCAGTGGCAAATTTTCTAGCATTGTAGGAACTGTTAGGGGGATTATAACTGGTGAGTTTCGGACCCCTAGGCCGAAGAGGTCATAGCCTAGGGTTACAAAAACCTGTTTATTTGGGCTATTTCAATGGTAGTGATGCTGACGTACATAAATCTCAGCCATGGCCGTTAGCAACGTCTGAATTTCACGAAATGTCTCATGCAGGTAGAAGACATATTGTTAGACTTGAATTACAAAGATGGGGTCCCTACATCTCTGCAAACCAGAGTTACAGGGGTGCAAAATTGGTAAAATCCCCCATAGGCTTTCATTGCCTCCCTATTTCACTTTCCAAAATCTCACATCTTTTCAAAGGGCAATTGCTCAGCAGTGGCAAATTTTCTAGCATTGTAGGGACCCTTAGGGGGAACATGACTGGTGAGTTTCGGGCCCCTAGGCCGAAGAGGTCATAGCCTAGGGTCACAAAAACCTGTTTATTTGGGCTATTTCAATGGTAGTGATGCTGACGTACATAAATCTCAGCCATGGCCGTTAGCAACGTCTAAATTTCACGAAATGTCTCATGCGGGTAGAAGACATATTGTTAGACTTGGATTCCAAAGATGGGGTCCCTACATCTCTGCAAACCAGAGTTACAGGGGTGCAAAATTGGTAAAATCCCCCATAGGCTTTCATTGCCTCCCTATTTCACTTTCCAAAATCTCACATCTTTTCAAAGGGCAATTGCTCAGCAGTGGCAAATTTTCTAGCATTGTAGGGACCCTTAGGGGGAACATGACTGGTGAGTTTCGGGCCCCTAGGCCAAAGAGGTCATAGCCTGGGGTCACAAAAACCTGTTTATTTGGGCAATTTCAATGGTAGTGATGCTGACGTACATAAATCTCAGCCATGGCCGTTAGCAACGTCTGAATTTCACGAAATGTCTCATGCAGGTAGAAGGCATATTGTTAGACTTGGATTCCAAAGATGGGGTCCCTACATCTCTGCAAACCAGAGTTACAGGGGTGCAAAATTGGTAAAATCCCCCATAGGCTTTCATTGCCTCCCTATTTCACTTTCCAAAATCTCACATCTTTTCAAAGGGCAATGGCTCAGCAGTACCAAATTTTCTAGCATTGTAGGGACTCTTAGGGGGATCATGACTGGTGAGTTTTGGGCCCCTAAAAAATCCAAGTCTAACAATATGTCTTCTACCTGCAATTCAGACGTTGCTAACGGCCATGGCTGAGATTGATGTACGTCAGCATCACTACCATTGAAATTGCCCGAATAAACAGGTTTTTGTGACCCTAGGCTATGACCTCTTCAGCCTAGGACTGCATTGAACGCGACCCACGCATTGTGCGCATTCTGGACAACACCAATTACTGGGTTTATACCCCTCTGGATCCACGGTACAAACACAATGTTCCAAAACTGCTTGAAGAAAGAGTCAGACAGGTCAAAATGGAAGAATACCAGCAGGCCCTTGTGGAGACTTTAGAGAGGAGATTGACATCCTCCCCCTCCTCTAGCCAGTTGTACGCCGACAGACTGACAAACCCAGGACGACCAGGAGGGCAGCAAACAACACAAGCCGCAGCTAGTGCCCAAAAGGGAATGGTATCGGCAGTGTCCTTGGAGTGGGAAAATTTTCTGACACCCATGCAGCAGCACACAGAACAGCAAACGTGCAGATCCACCTCCAACACCGATCGCCTGGAGAAGATGGTCAAGGACTACATGTCAGATGGCATAGCTGTGTTGAACAATCCATCTGCACCCTTCAACTATTGGGTATCGAAGCTAGACGCCTGGCACGAACTGGCAATGTACGCAATAGAGGTGCTGGCTTGCCCGGCAGCCAGCGTTATGTCGGAACGCTGTTTCAGTGCTGCCGGAGGCATCGTCACAGATCGGCGTATCCGCCTCTCCACAGAAAATGCAGACCGTCTGACTCAAATTAAAATGAATCAATCCTGGATTGGAAACGACTACGCAACACTCCCGGGACCCCAACCAAGTAACATGAACAATGAACATCTGTGATGGGTTAGCGTTTCCGGTCCCTTTTCCTGGAACCTCTTATCTGTATTACATTTATGACTGCATGCCGACAAAAAGCATGTTACCTGTGCACAGAAAACAGACATTTCCCGCATTTAAAAGACAGTTTTCCCTTTGAAACTTTAAAATCGATTTTCTCAAAAACTATAAGCTCTTTTTGCCTCTTGTACCCACTCCCAAGGTGCACATACCCTGTAAATTTGGGGTATGTAGCATGTAAGGAGGCTTTTACAAAGCACGAAAGTTCGGGTCCCCATTGACTTCCATTATGTTCGGAGTTCGGCTCGAACACCCGAACATCGCGGCCATGTTCGGCCTGTTCGGCCCGAACCCAAACATCTAGATGTTCGCCCAACACTAGTTGACAGGTGGCACATATTTCTAGAGTGATGGCTGGTAAACAACAAAATGATCTGTGATACAGTTGTGAGCGGAGTCTGCCATTAAGGTGGTATAACATCTACTGTAGAGTGTGAATGTTTATAGTGTGGATGATAAACAGTAGTACTGTGTGCTCCATACTTTCATTGCTACTGTTTCTAGATAGCCTGTTATCCATTAACTAATGTGTTTACTTCGAACCAGGGTTATTTTAATTAGCTGGCCACAACTTATCATTCACTAGGCTGACTTAACCACTTCCCATCACAGGTTATTTTCCCTTAAAAATTATCAGAGCAATTTTGACATTATATGCTCCTCTCATTCATTTGCCAATACATTTATTGCTACTCATCACACCTAAATGATCTATATATTGTTTTTGGTGAAATCTAGGCTTTCTTTGGGTGGTACTTTTTGCTAAGAAAATTGTATTTGAAAAGGAATATGAAAGACAACATTAAAAAAGTTTTTAAAAAAAAATTATTTCTCAATTTCAGCCATTATAGTTTGAAAATAAAAATTACTACTGTAGATAAAACGCACATATTTTATTTGCCCATTTGTCCTGGTTATTACAACACTTCAATTATGTCCCTAGTACAAAGTATGGTGACAACATTTTATTTGGAAATAAAGGTATGTTTTTTTCCGTTCTATGTTTGTTTATACTCTATCAAAAATTACAAGCCCTTATTTGCAAAAATGACAGTAATATACCCTCATGACATACACTTAGGTAACTATTTTTCTAAAATGCTGTCACTTTTTTTTTTACAGCTGTATTATTTTGGTAACTATGGGAGTGGGGGAGGGGGCATAAGTGGATAATTACTATAGGAAATGTATTTTTTATGTACATTTTATAAAACAGTGTGGCCGCCGCTGCTGCCACAAGCACCACCAATGATTGCTTGCAGGAGGGGAGTGCTGAGAGGAGTGCCAGAGGTGAGGGAGGGGGGGGGGGGAATTTCCCCCCTCCCCACCGATCTGCGGCCACAGCTCTCCTCTTATGCTGCGACCCCTCCTGCCCCCAAAAAGTCCCCGAGCGGGTCCTAGGGGGGCTCTGAGCCCCCCCCACGACGGCAGGGGTCGCATCCCCTATTGTTACGACAGTGGTCCTGCCCTTGCAAGCTTACAATCTAAAGAACTAGTTCACACAGGTCTTTGTTAAATTGCCTGAGAGAGATCTACCATATGAGGCCACTGAATTTGCTTCTTTGGTAATGTCTTGTTCTGTTGGTCTTGGATACATGTTAAAAGGGATGTAAATTACCTTAGCCGTCTGTATGCTGTTGCCAGTGAGTCTGCATTTTTGTGTTATCACTTATTTTCTTGCTTCCCCTTATTAGTCTGACTTTGATCCTGAGTGGCTTCAGCCTCATCCACCTCATCATCTTAATTTAATATGTATATTTAATATGTATATTTTTAGGTTTTCAAATAGTTACTGTATTCCCCCACTACAGTCTGGAGAGCAACTGACCAGACACACAAGACGTAAGCCACAAAAGGGTGACAGACAATTCCTTACATGCCAGATCTGTGGTTTCAATTTGCCATACATTTGCATATCACTCTTCAGCCCAATCTACATGATACGATTCTTTGTGCAATTACGATTCTATTTACGATCCAATTAAATCCGACATGTCTGATCGGGATTTGATTAGATTCAATTCGATTTGCCATTGCAAAACAATTGCAAATTGAATTTAATTGAATTGAATTCCGATCGGACATGTCGGATTTAATCAGATCGTAAATAGAATTGTAATCGAATCGCATAAAGAATCATATCGTGTAGATGGGGCTTAAAAAATGCACCCCTTAGTGCTTTGTACTGTTGCACTTTGAGACTCCTGTAACCCCCGTGTTTCTCCCTTTCTGAGGAACTGTATGGATTAAATCCTGACATTGGCTCTTTTTCTCCCTCTGACCCACTTCCAGGGGCATATCTGGGTAATATAGAGCCTATGGCGAACACTGGAATTGCTCCCCCCCCCCCCGGTCAGAGCCCAATCTAAAACCATCACCCTCTCTCATGTACATGTGTTATGGTTGCATGGGTCTTTGGCTTGTGATATTTCAGTTTTTTTGGGGGGAAATATCTATTCTTTATTCACTCTGTGTTCCCATTTCTAACACTAAGCCAAGTGTGCCCTACGTATGTAGATTAAAGAGAGTCTGAAGCGAGAATAAATCTCGCTTCAGACCTCATAAATAGCAGGGGCATGTGTGCCCCTGCTAAAACGCCGCTATAGCGCGGCTTAACGGGGGTCCCTTCACCCCCAAATTCCCCTCGAAACACCGGGGGAGCGCTTCCTGGTTGGGGCAGGGCTAACCGCCGCAGCCCTGCCCCACGCGCGTCTGTCAGCGCGTATCTCCGCCTCTCCCCCGCCCCTCTCAGTCTTCCTTCACTGAGAGGGGCGGGGGAGAGGCGGCGATGCGCCGCTGACAGACGCGACTGGAGGCAGGGCTGCAGCCGTTAGCCCTGCCTCCAGGAAGAGACAGCCAGCGACTTTTTCTACGACACACTTTTGCGGGGGGTGGGTTGGGGGTGAAGGGACCCCCGTTTAGCCGCGGGATAGCGGCGTTTTAGCAGGGGCACACGTGCCCCTGCTATTTATGAGCTCTGAAGCGAGATTTATTCTCGCTTCAGAGTCTCTTTAAGTAGACATGTTCCCAGATTACAGAATTAATCTGATCTGAGGTCTGAGTGACAGGAAAGCATGGGGGCAGGCATGGCAGTGCAGCACAGGAGCAGGCACCCCTGCACCCCTTTAGATATGTCTCTGTCCACTATCATCTTCTCTATTCCAATTCCTTTTTTTTTTCTTTTACAAAGTTGCTAAAGCTATTTTTTAAGGGTGTTCTGTTTAACCTCTGTTCCCTAAAATTGTGGCAAATTTATGTTTCCTGGTAGTCAGTGGAAACACATAAAAATCACATTGTATGTGAAAAATCATACACAGTTTTGAAGTTAATTAAATACATTTTTATGTAAATTCCAACTCAAATGAAAAATGTGCATACAAACACTCACAAAACAGCAGTATTAAAACATAAATGTAAAGCTTTTGTTTGAATATAAAATTGGATATAACATTGCTTTATTTTTGAGAAGTTCTATTTTATATTGCCATAGGTAGCAAAGTGTAACCTAGAGCAGTCTCTGCATGTTAACTTATCAAATTAATGTGAACAATGCAAAAGGTTAATCTGTTCTAATATTAGTCTTCCAGGGAAAGCGGGAAGTCCTGACACACAATGAAGGTATCCTGCATTTACTATTTTGGTTTGTTTGTGTGCTTTCGAGCAGTTCTTTAATACTGTATGCCCGAGTGCTTTCTACTATTGCTGAAAGAAAAACTTCAGGATGTGCTAAATAAATGTATCGCCTCAGTTATATAAACAATTTCAATTAATTATTTTAATATCATTTTTCCCTTCCAATTGATATACTTTGAAATATTGTTGAAATAACATTTCTGCTTTTGATAATACTGTGCACAATGGACACTTAGAAACCTTTTCACTCCATTGTTGTGTTAATGATAAGCAGCACTCCCTCGGCATTGCATTTTTTTTTTAATAAGTAGAGCCATTGGTCATTCCTATATGTAAACTTCCCGATATAATAGAATATAGAAAATGTAAGAGTGAGTATAAAACAAATGTATTTGCAGATGTCTTATTTCTTACCCTGAAAAATCTCCTAGTTCCTCTTGCTAAACTAATTACCTCATTAAAACAGCTTGCAAAATTTGAGCCTTAAAGTGGGATTGTCAGCCATAAAATCAAATTCCATTTACCCACTGCTTTGTGTTTAATATGCAGCCTGCAACCTTACCCTGCATTGAAAGTACTCCAATCTATTCAGAAATGTTTATACTATAACAAATCTTATCTCAGCTATCCTGGCTCTATGTTTTGCCATTGTCAAGGAGAAGGAAGCTTGTAATCACCCCACCCATATTTTTGCTCCTGGGTGATTGGCTGAGGGCAGCTCAGTGAGCTGCTGAAATCTGATCTCTGCTGTGCTCACGTGTTTACAAAGCAAGCTAGCTATGGCTCTGCAGCTTCTAGAAAAAAAAGTAAGGGAGGAAATTACATCATGATTGGCTTCAGTCAGAGGGAATCAAGATGGCAAATGCCAGGAACAGAATTCTCTTTGTTTACTATATAAAATTCACTGAAATCAAAAAGTGAACAGTACAATACATCGGTTCTGTAAGTAGAACATGTAGTTATCTGCTTATATATGTGTTTTTACCTGGGATAGTATGGCTGCCCCACTGCTTTAACTTAAATGTAAAGTTACAGCCTTGTTCATATTTAAATATTGAACACTATGAATATAAGATTAAGGGACATACTTGGACAAATTAGGGAGAAGCTTTTTACAGTCTTTGGTAAGATTTAGCACTCAGTATACTGGTACCGATTATAAATTATAGTGTCATTAAAATGGACCTGAAATCTTGCACAGGACAGAAGGAAAACTGAGAAATGCATCCTGGATGTATTAAGAGTGTTTAGCCTGTTTAATTCACCCTCATGAGTGTCTAATCATAAGCCTGGTAGTCAGGGGATCTCCATTGGGCTGCAAAACACGAATGGGAACACAAATAACTGCAGGTCCACAGCAAACTCTGTCAAAGTGATCAAATTTGCTGACGACACCACCATTGTGGGCCTCATCACCGAAAACGATGAGCGGGAGTACCGGAACCAGGTAGACAGGATCTGCCACTGGTGCAAGGAGAATGGCCTGGTCCTCAACTCCACAAAATCTGTCGAGGTAGTCGTCGACTTTAGGAAGCACGCCACCCCCCCTTCTCCAATCTGCATTGACAACACAGAAGTGGAAAGAGTCCCTTATGCACGCCTTCTAGGCACTACTATCTCAAACGATCTAACTTGGAAAACAAACACTACCTCAATCCAGAGGAAAGCCCAACAGAGACTATTCTTTCTCCGCCAACTGAAGAAGTTTGGCATGTCCCAGAAACTCATGTCAAGCTTCTACTCCGCCACTATCGAATCTGTCCTCTGCACCTCCATCCTGGTCTGGTATGCCGGTTCCTCTGCTGGTGACAGGCACAAACTACAGAGAGTCATTAGATCAGCGGAGAGAATCATTGGTAAACCACTCCCCCCTCTGGACCTCCTCTACAACTCCAGACTACGCTCCAGAGCCTTGAGGATAGCCAGTGATCCCTCACATCCAGGCTACCGCTTCTTCAGTCGGCTCCCCTTGGGCAAGAGATTCCGGACTATTGCCACCAAGACCTCAAGGCACCGAAACAGCTTTTTCCCCTCAGCCGTCAAATCATTGAACGCTATGCACTTTATTCCCACCCTATAGTGGCGGTTGCACTGTGAACTCTGTACTGTGTTTTTGACTCTCTGTGTGTATATTTTTGATGTGATTGTTGTATTTGATGTATTTTTGCATATTTGCTACACTCAGCCCTGTTATGCCAAGCCCAATTCCGGGCATGACCCAGTCGTGCTTGGCGAAAATAAAAGATTCTGATTCTGATTAACAACAGGGAGAATTCTCATTGGTTCATGTTGGACCAATAAAAATTCTCCCTGTTGCTAGGCAGAATTGGCCTGTTGCAGCCTATGGAGAGCCGCATGCATCTGCTAGCCTCTAGGCTGTTGAAGAGATCAAGCGGCATCAGTGGGACAGGTGAGTGGAGATGTGTATGGGCCAATGTGGTGGACTCTGTGGACATGCAGCGAAGTGCGGATGCGGAACGGATGGGAGGAAATTGTTGCATGCACATGCAGAACGGATGGTACGCATCCGCCTCACGGATGTGCTCACTGTTTCCGTTCCGTTCAAAAGTTTGAACCGACCCTTAAAGGTCAACTGAAGCAAGAAGGATATAGAGGCTGCCATATTTATTTTCTGTTAAGCAATACCAATTGCCTGGCTGTCCTGATGATCCTCTGCCCCTAATACTTTCAGCCATTAACCCTGAACAAGCATGCAGCAAATCAGGTGTTTCTGACATTATTGTCAGAGCTGACAAGATTAGCTGCATGCTTATTTCTGGCATTATCCAGGCATTACTGCAGCCAAATAGATCAGCGGGGCTGCCAGGCAACAGGTATTGTTTAAAAGGAAATAAATATGGCAACCTCCATATACTTCTCGCTTCAGTTGTCCTGTAAGAGTGCTAAGGATACATACACTCGGCAGGGGAGTACACGCACACTTGCTGCCCCTTGTCTTGGAAAAATGATAATTATTACTGTTGTTATTAATAGAAACATTTTGTCATGTGCTATATTCATCCTATTACACTGATGAATAACATATAGAAGCTGCATGTGAATGAGTAACATCTACTTTCCTGTAAGAACTGCAGGGATAAACGTGTTTCTCATTTCATGTCACTTGGCTGTGTTCTCCTGCAGATGATGCCAAACAGCTTTAGCACAGCAAGGAGGCTGACAGGGGCATTTTCCTGGTTGAAACCAGATTGTGTGTTGCCTCAGTGCCCTTTTGTTTCCATTCTTAAAATCCAACAAAGATTAGACGTAGCACCTAAAACTATGATGATAGGTCCACATTGTTGTTTTGCTATTGTACATCTCCACTTCCGTCACAGCTGGTAGTATTTCTATACTCCTTCTCTAAATGAATGGGATATTTAAATCTACAACTGAAGCATTACAGATGGATTGCACTATGTGAAGAAAAAAATCAAAGCACAAAAAAGCGATTTTCACTCAGTACAACGGAAAAGAAAAACATTAACTGAGTTGACGTATGCTGCTTAATTACTGTTTTTAACATATTTTTGCCAAAAACTGTCGTTTCTCTGCTATGTCATCTATATTTTTCGAGTTCATAGTACCTGCCTAAAATTAAATAAAGAACTTGATATCTTTGAGGATAGCACTTAAGTACTAATAGTTATCATTATTATTATTAATAATATTATTATTATTAATTATTGTGTCGAGTAACTAAAGCTAGCATGGTGCATTTTGATCTGTTCAGGTACTCAGTTTTACAAATATTATGTTTGACCAGAGGCAAAATGGTACACAAAGCAGACCTTTCAGCTGCTTTGCGGCTCTGGGATGACATGGTCTATATAGAAGCAAACTGCTGGGAGCTTAAACAGCAAAGCAATCTTTTTATCTGTTGTGAATCAGCCTCTGCTCTTGCGGGGGAGGGGGGGCAGCTCAGGGCCATTTTTGGGGGATGGAGGGGTCGCAGCATGAGGGGAGAGCTTGGTAGCATGTCGATGGGGAGGGGGGACGGTCCCCCTCCCTCCCTCACCTCGGGCTCTCCCCTCTGTGCTCCCCTCCAGCATTGAATAGTGCGTATACAGGCGGAGGGAAGCGGCAGATACATACCTTCCTTGCGTTCCATGGATGTTCCTCTCTCTAGCTTCTGACGCGACTTCCTGAATAAACAGGAATTTCTCAGAATTTCTGCAGGGGGCCTGCCGATTCCTAGTTACCCCCCTGACCCAGACACTCATAACCTGTGCAGTAGCAAGCCTTTGTGTGCAACATACTAAACAAAACCTTCCAGTCCACTATACAATTGTTCTTGCGCCTACTTTCAAGCATTCCCAGTACCACTAGTAGCAGATATAGCTAGCACAGGCACTATAGTGTCAATTGACAATCTGCCTGTCCAGATGTTTGCCTTATCTGGAACCATGATTATGCTTAACCTCCTTGCCGGTCTAAAAAATCCGGCAAGGAGGCAGTGCCGCACTTTTTTTTTATTTATTTTTTTTAAAAAATCATGTGCTACATGATAGCCGCTGAGCGGCGGCATCCACCCACCCACTCCGATTGCCTTCGGCGATCAGAGTATGCAGGAAATCCCGTTGAGAACGGGATTTCCAGCAGGGCTTCCCCGGTCGCCATGGCGACGGGGCGGGATGACGTCACCGACGTCATGGATGTCGGGACGTCACAGGGAACCCCGATCCGCCACTCAGCGCTGCCTGGCACTGATTGGCCAGGCTGCGCAGGGGTCTGGGGCAGGGGGGGGGGGCGGCTCGGCGTGGCGGGTAGCGGTGAATGGGCGGCGAGCGGCGGCGATCGCGTACTACACGCAGCTAGCAAAGTGCTAGCTGCGTGTAGGGAAAAAAATTATGCAAATCGGCCCAGCGGGGCCTGAGAAATCCTCCTGCGCAGGTTACCCCGAGCTGAGCTCAGGATAACCGGCAAGGAGGTTAATGGGTTTGCTAAGTTTGAAATCTGTTGTTTTTTAACTCTTTAGTATTTCATTAAAGGTAAAAAGCATCTCTTTCCAATGGATACCAGCCTTTACAAAGGTTATATAAGCTGATAGCCCTATAGCAGAAGAGATGCAAATTGTGTATGCAAAATAAAGACACCATATAATTTGGGTGACGGGATCCTGCCAATAGTAGAATGTCGGTAACATTTACCAATACTGACTATTTTAGAGTGCTAAATTTCATAAATAAAATATCGGTAAATATTAGTGATATTTTACTACAGCTAAACCCGACCCTACTCTCACACAGAACCCTCCCATCCTCAATGTCTGACCTTAACCACCCCCAATGCCTACACTTAACCCTCTACCCTGGTGCAAACACCTTCCCGTTGCCTAACTTTAACTGTCCCCCCCCAAGCGCAAACTCATTCATCCTGACATCTAATCTTAACCCAAAGCCATGCACAAGCCATGTAGCGCCTGAGTTGGGCACTGCTATAGCAGTAATACTAGTCCGCAGCCCACGCAGGGTAATTTGGGGTTACATCTCCCTCCAAGTTGCTATGACATGGAGGGGGAGATAGTATTTAATGCCTCCAGGAGTTTTAGTGGCAGCAGAGTGAGCTGTCATTCATTTACCCTGCTTCCAACTAACTGGTGGCATGGTAGCAGGAAAAAATGGTGCAGGACGAGGGTGGACGAACAGGGCAATTATCGTTAATATGGCAAAAAAGCAGAAAAAAAGAGCGCAGTGAAAAATATTGTTAACAACATTACAACATTATAGTTTTTGAGGTAGTTATCATTTCAGAAGCTTGCAATGTTATAGTTTTTGTCATATTATTTCGTTTATATGTACAGATTTTACATTATCAAAGATATTATCGTTTCTATGTGTAAAAGGGTGTTCTGCAGAGGGAATGGTTAGGGTTAGGCAACACCAGGGGGAGTGGTTAGGGTGAGGTACCACCCTGGTGGCGGTTAGTTTTAGGCAACACCAGGAGTATTGGTTAGGGTTAGGCACCACAAGGGGGGTGGTTAGGGTTAGGCACCACCAGGGGTATTGGTTAGGGTTAGGCACCACAAGGGGGTGGTTAGGGTTAGGCATCACCAGGGGGTTAGGGTTAGGCACCACCGGGGGGGGGGGTAATTAGGGTTAGGCGCCACGAGGGGAGTGGATAGTTTTAGGCACCACCAGGGGAGGGTTCTGTGTGAGAGCAGGGTTGGGTAAAGCTGTATTGTTGAATTACATAACGATTTTTAACGTTAATATCTTTTCATTATTATTTCCCATCTGTAATTACAATGGTATTTATCGTTCACCAAGTTTGATAATGATATTTATCGTTATCAGATTTCGTTATCCACCTGCGCCATTTCGTTATCAAGCCAAGCCCTTTTTTCATGCACGTGGTGGCATACTAATGCATACACACTTTAACTGCCCCACACCATATAAACAATAATATTTGCAATAAATTATATTATTAACGATACATTTTATCAAGTGCTCAAATTTCCTGTTTTCTGCAAGTGTGGAGAAACACTATTATCGTTACACCCTCCAGTGGTACATGAGCTTTATGGCAGTATGTTTAGAGAGTTCAAGCTCTGAAATGCCCTGTAGTCTCCTTCACCATCTTCAGCCATCTGCTAAAGGATAATACTGAGATCCAGTGTTTGAAATTACTGGCATTCCCCGTTATCAGTTGTTTTTTGTATAAGAAGGAACCACCAAATACTGATTCTCTGAATAAAATTCAACTCTTTTTAAAATCACCCTAAAAACTCTTGTGCAATGATTCCCTATGAGAGAGTTCACAGTAGTGTTGGGTGAACACCTAGATGTTCGGGTTCGCGAACGTTCGCCGAACATCGCCGCGATGTTCGGGTGTTCGCGCCGAACTCCGAACATAATGGAAGTCAATGGGGACCCGAACTTTCGTGCTTTGTAAAGCTTCCTTACATGCTACATACCCCAGATTTGCAGGGTATGTGCACCTTGGGAGTGGGTACAAGAGGAAAAAAAATATTTGAAAAAGAGCTTATAGTTTTTGAGAAAATTGATTGTAAAGTTTCAAAGGAAAAACTGTCTTTTAAATGTGGAAAATGTCATGTTTCTTTGCACAGGTAACATGCTTTTTGTCGCCATGCAGTGTAATACAGAGAAGAGGTTCCAGGAAAAGGGACCGGTAACGCTAACCCAGCACAAGCAGCAGAACACGTGATGGAACAGGAGGAGGCGCAGGAGGAGAAGGCCACGCTTTTTGAGACACAGCATCCCAGGCCTTGCATGAGGACAAATAGCGTGCGGATATAGCAATGCTTTTTGCCGCCATGCAGTCATAAATGTAATAAAGATGAGAGGTTCAATAAACAGGGACCGGAAACGCTAACTAGTGATGCTCAAATACCCCTTTTTAAAATTCGAGTTTGGTCGAATTCGAATAGTAAATTATTCGAGGTCAGTCGAATATTCGAGTCGAATAATTTTTACTATTCGATTCGACCTCGGACTTCGAGCTCACTATTCGAGTCGGTATTCGAGCTAACTATTCGAGCTGACTATTCGAATTGGCCTTAAATAGCTTCCAACACTTGTTTTGAGGGTGAATGATGCAAGAAACCTCTTTTTTTCCAAGTAACAACAGCAAGTGATTATGTGGGGATGTTCCTTTAAAAAAAAATGTGGAAAGAGAAGTTGTGTCCTTAATTTTGTTCAGTAGTGTTACTGTATATACTTGTTCTTCTTCTTCTTTATCTTTCTTCTTCTTCTTCTCGATCTTCTTCTTCTATATTGTCTTCATCTTCATCTTCATCTTCATCTTCTTCTTCTTCTTCTTCTTCTTCTTCTTCTTCTTCTTCTTCTTCTTCTTCTTCTTCTTCATCTTCTTCATCATCTTCTTCATCTTCTTCTTCATCTTCTTCTTCTTCTTCATCTTCATCTTCTCCTTCCTTTTCAATATCGTCTTCTTCTTCTTCACGTATTTCTCTTTTCAATTTTTTTTGTAAAGAAATGCAGCTATTTTTGAGCGTAACAAATAGCTGGTGGGCGCACGCATGTTGGAAGCGCCATTGTATGTGCTCCCTGGCAGTGGAAACACAAAGACAGCAGGAGGTAAATTCAGCAGCAGGAGGAGGAGGATGAGTGTGTGGCAGCAGGCAGTCAATGAGGCAGGCAGCTCGCCGTGACATAATAGCCCTGGTACCTAGCGGTGATACCAGGGCTGTAAATAAACACAACAGGAGGTCCCAGACAGCGGTCGTGCAGCCCACATTGTGTCCAATACACAACTGGGACAACACAGTTTTCAACCCGGGCACCTCAGAAAAATTAAACCTTTTTTTTTTTTTTAATGGTTTGTTTGGTTTTTGGTTTTGCAACCAATATAGCTATTGTTTGACGTAATAGCTGGTGGCAGAGTGGCAGCAGAAGGTAAATCATCTGTGTACCCTGGCAGTGGGAAACACAGACAGACAGCAGCAGCAGGAGGAGGAATGGAGGAGTAGGCGAGCAGCTATTGTTTGACATAATAGCTGGTGGCAGAGTGGCAGCAGAAGGTAAATCATCTGTGTACCCTGGCAGTGGGAAACACAGACAGACAGCAGCAGCAGCAGCAGGAGGAGGTATGGAGGAGCAGTGTGAGTGTGGCAGCAGGTAGGCAGCGTGACATAATAGCCCTGGTACCTAGCGGTGATACCAGGGCTGTAAATAAACACAACAGGAGGTCCCAGACAGCGGTCGTGCAGCCCACATTGTGTCCAATACACAACTGGGACAACACAGTTTTCAACCCGGGCACCTCAGAAAAATTAAACCTTTTTTTTTTTTAATGGTTTGTTTGGTTTTTGGTTTTGCAACCAATATAGCTATTGTTTGACGTAATAGCTGGTGGCAGAGTGGCAGCAGAAGGTAAATCATCTGTGTACCCTGGCAGTGGGAAACACAGACAGACAGCAGCAGCAGGAGGAGGAATGGAGGAGTAGGCGAGCAGCTATTGTTTGACGTAATAGCTGGTGGCAGAGTGGCAGCAGAAGGTAAATCATCTGTGTACCCTGGCAGTGGGAAACACAGACAGACAGCAGCAGCAGCAGCAGGAGGAGGTATGGAGGAGCAGTGTGAGTGTGGCAGCAGGTAGGCAGCGTGACATAATAGCCCTGGTACCTAGCGGTGATACCAGGGCTGTAAATAAACACAACAGGAGGTCCCAGACAGCGGTCGTGCAGCCCACATTGTGTCCAATACACAACTGGGACAACACAGTTTTCAACCCGGGCACCTCAGAAAAATTAAACCTTTTTTTTTTTTTTAATGGTTTGTTTGGTTTTTGGTTTTGCAACCAATATAGCTATTGTTTGACGTAATAGCTGGTGGCAGAGTGGCAGCAGAAGAAGGTAATTCTGTGTACGCTGGCAGTGGGAAACACAGACAGACAGCAGAAGGGCAGTACACAGCAGCCCACTGTAGGTGTAAAATGTGTGGCTGCAGGCGACGTAATAGTCAAAGTGAACCAGGCTGGCTTAGTGAGCAGGAGCCAGGAGGTGGTAAAGGGTGGTAAGGCACATTAACGATGGTTCCGGCAGCCAGTTCATGTCCCCCTCTCGCCGACAACAGGGGCCAGGAACTCGCCTTCCACCCACGCCTGGTTCATCTTGAGAAACGGCAGTCTGTCCACAGACTTGTGAGACAGACGTGAGCGTTTCTCGGTGACCACGCCACCAGCTGCACTGAAGCAGCGCTCGGACAGCACGCTGGAAGGGGGGCAGGACAGCACTTCCAGGGCGTACTGCGCCAGCTCGCTCCAGATCTCCATGCGCTTGACCCAATACTCCATGGGATCAACAGGGGCATCGCTGTCAAGCCCGCTGTACGACCCCATGTAGTCAGCCACCATGCGGGTCAGGCGCTGGCTGTGACCGGAGGAGGATGCTGCTGCATGCATCTCCTCTCTAGTCACTGCTGCCGGAGCCTCTACAGTCCTGTAGAGCTCGTGGCTGAGAGACAGCAGGTCTGTGGGGCGCTTGCTGCTGCTGGATGCAGGCACCTGCTGCTGCCTCTGTGCTGGCTGCTGGACAGTGGGGGTGGAAGGCTGGGGGAAGGCTTCCTCCAAGCGCTCAACAAGGGCCTGCTGCAAGCTCCTTATTTGTTGCGCTGGGTCTCCTCCTGCAGGCGGCAGGAACTGGCTCAACTTCCCCTTGAGGCGTGGGTCCAACATCATGCTGATCCAGATGTCCTCCCTCTGCTTCATCTGGATCACCCTGGGGTCCCTGCGCAGGCACGTCAGCATGTGCGCTGCCATTGGGAAGAGGCGGGCCATGTCTGCTGGCACATCGACGTCAGTGCTGTCCTCATCCTCCTCCTCTGCCGCCTCATCCTCTCTCCACCCCCGCACCAACTCAGCTGCGCTGTGCTGATCCCCCTCATCAGCAGCCAGGTCAGGGACCTCCACCAAGTCCTCCTCCTCCTCCCCCTCAGAGGTGGACTGCGCAGCTGGTTGCCGCTCCTGCTGGTCCAAGGCTGCCGCTCCCTGTTCCAGCAAAGCATCGAGGGCCCTGTTCAGCAGAGAAACCAGGGGCACCCACTCGCAGACCATAGCATGGTCCCTGCTCACCATGTTTGTGGCCTGCAGGAAGGGAGCCAGCACTAAGCACACCTGCTGCATGTGCCTCCAGTCATCATCGGGGACGATGGACGGGAAGTTGCTGGTCTTGTCCCTTCTCAGAGCTGCGGAAACAGTGGCCAGGGCAAGGTACTGTTTGACAGCGCGCCTCTGTTCAACCAGACGCTCCAACATCGCCAGGGTGGAGTTCCAGCGAGTCGGAACGTCAAGGATCAGCCGATGGCGTGGCAGATCCAGCTCCTTTTGCACGTCTTCCAGGCTCGCACAGGCTGCAGCCGAGCGCCGGAAGTGACGCACAACATTCCTTGCCGTTTCCAGCAGTTCGCCCATCCCCTGGTAGGTGCGCAGGAACTTCTGCACCACCAGGTTCAGCACGTGGGCAAGACAGGGGATGTGGGTCAGGTTTCCCCTGTCTATTGCGGCAACCAGATTGGCCCCATTGTCGGCCACCACCTCTCCGACTCTGAGGCCTCTGGGGGTCAGCCAAATCCTCTCCTGCTCCTGGAGTTTGGCCAACACATGGGTTGCCGTCAGCTTGGTCTTCCCAAGGCTGACCAAGTGCAGCAGCGCTTGGCAGTGGCGGGCCTTCACGCTGCTGCTGAGGCGGGGGGTTTGGCCAGGTGTGCCGGAGGATGGCAGAGGATCGGAGGAACCTGCTGCAGTTCCCCTGAGCCTGCGGGGTGGCACCACCCACTGTGTTGCTGCTGCTGTGCCCGCTGCTGCTCTCCCATCCTCACCCCCTTCCACCAAGCTGACCCAGTGGACAGTGAAGGACAGGTAGCGGCCTGTCCCGAAGCGGCTGCTCCAGGAGTCCATGGTGACGTGGACCCTTTCACCAACCGCGTGCTCCAGCCCTCGCTCCACATTGGCCATCACAAAGCGGTGCAGTGCAGGAATGGCCTTGCGGGAGAAAAAGTGTCTGCTGGGGAGCTGCCAGTCTGGGGCTGCGCAAGCAAGCAGCGCACGAATGTCGCTCCCCTCCTGCACGAGCGTGTACGGCAGGAGTTGGGAGCACATGGCCCGTGCCAGCAAGCCGTTCAGCTGCCGCACGCGACGGCTGCTGGGAGGCAGAGCCCTAACCACCCCCTGGAAGGACTCGCTCAAAAGGCTCTGGCGTGGCCTTTTGCTGACACGGGAATCAGCAGACACAGCAGAGGAGGCCACTGAGGACTGGCTGCCAGAACAGGCCTCAGTGTCGGCGGCAGGAGTTGCAGAGGGGGGAGGAGCAGTGCGTTTCCGCACTCCTGCTGGTGCTGCTGGAGGAGCAGGAGGGCGGGTGGCTGCTGTTGCTGCTGCTGCTGCTGAAGGCTGTGCAGTGATGGGTGTGGTGCCACTGCCAGCACCAGATGCCTTCAGCCTCTGGAACTCCTCATGCTGGTGGAAATGTTTAGCCGCAAGGTGGTTGATGAGCGAGCTGGTGCTGAACTTTAAGGGGTCTGCACCTCTGCTCAACTTCCGCTGACAGTGGTTGCAAGTGGCGTACTTGCTGTACACAGTGGGCATGGTGAAAAAGCGCCAGATTGGTGACAGAAACATCCCCCTACGGCATGGAAGCGCTGCTGCCTGTCTCCCTGTGGTGGTTGGGGGGGGGGCTTGGGTGCGGCTGGTGGTGGTACTGTCTGATGCTGCTGCTGCTGCTGCTGAGCCTGAGACACCAGCAGGGTGTGGGACGCTGCCAATGCTTGCAATGATGCGCCTCCTTGCAAGGCCCACAAGCGCATCCTCCTCCTCTTCCTCAGAGCTGCTGAGGACGACATCCCCTGGAGGTGGTGGCACCCAGTCTCTGTCTGTCACCGGGTCATCATCATCATGCCCCTCCTGAAACATGTCCTGCTGGGATGATGACCCCCCAAACTCCTCTCCTGATGCATGGATGGGACGCTTGACTGTCGCCACAGTCTTGCTGTCCAATCCCTCCTCCCCCAAAGTGCCCATCAGCATCTCCTCCTCAAAATCGCCAACAACAGCAGACAATACCCTGATGGTGCCTGGGGTAAAAAGACTGCTGAGTGACAGGTCGGCGACTGATGGTGAACTGGCCTCCTCCCCAGGCCCTGCTGGGCGGCTGCTGCGAACAGGGGTGGTGGTGGTGGTGGTGGTGGTGGTGGTGAGGGTGGAGGCCTCGGATGCAGAGCTGATGGCGGGCTGCTCATCCTCCGTCATGAGTTGCACCACAGTGTCTGCATCCTTTTCCTCAATGGGACGTTTCCGACCCGGCTGGAGGAAAATGGGAGCAGGTGCTACACGCTGCTGCTGCTGTGTCTCTGCAGCGTGAGTTGCAGATGCTCCTGCTGGGCGGCGCCCAAGGCGTCCACGGCCAGTGGCTATGGGAGGAATGTTAGCCACTGACGCTGCTGCTGCTGCTGCGGAACTGTGCATGGTGGCGCGCCCGCGGCCGCGGCTTGCCACAATGCTGCTCCCTCTCCTCCTGATTCCCTTGCTGCCCTTCCCCTTGCCCAAACCGCGCTGGCTGCCACTTCCAGACATCTTCAATGTTTTGGGCGTATAGACAAAAGTTTTTTAAAAGGGCGGGTGAAAAGTGGGGTACTTTAATGGAGTGGGTTGGTTGGTGAGGTGACTGAGTGAGTGTCCCCTAGTACAGTAAGTAAGTAGTAACAGTCAGGAAGTACAACTAGCAGTTACAATAATCAGTAGTAATCACAAGTAAATTTAGTGTGTGTACACTCAGACAGTGAGTGCACGCACGCAGGAGCTAGTAGCCTATGAACACAGTGACTGAGTGTCCTAGACTCCTAGTACAGTAAGAGTAAGTAGTAACAGTAAGTAGAACTAACTAATTACAATAATCAATCAGCGATCAGAAGGAAATGGAGTGTGGGTGTGTGTACACTCAGACAGTGAGTGCACGCACGCAGGAGCTAGTAGCCTATGAACACAGTGACTGAGTGTCCTAGACTCCTAGTACAGTAAGAGTAAGTAGTAACAGTAAGTACAACTAACTATTTACGATAATCAATCAGCGATCAGAAGGAAATAGAGTGTGGGTGGTGTGTGTACACTCAGACAGTGAGTGACCGCACGCAGGAGCTAGTAGCCTATGGACAGTGACTGAGTGTCCTAGACTCCTAGTACAGTAAGAGTAAGTAGTAACAGTAAGTAGAACTAACTAATTACAATAATCAATCAGCGATCAGAAGGAAATGGAGTGTGGGTGTGTGTACACTCAGACAGTGAGTGCACGCACGCAGGAGCTAGTAGCCTATGAACACAGTGACTGAGTGTCCTAGACTCCTAGTACAGTAAGAGTAAGTAGTAACAGTAAGTAGAACTAACTAATTACAATAATCAATCAGCGATCAGAAGGAAATGGAGTGTGGGTGGTGTGTGTACACTCAGACAGTGAGTGACCGCACGCAGGAGCTAGTAGCCTATGGACAGTGACTGAGTGTCCTAGACTCCTAGTACAGTAAGAGTAAGTAGTAACAGTAAGTAGAACTAACTAATTACAATAATCAATCAGCGATCAGAAGGAAATGGAGTGTGGGTGGTGTGTGTACACTCAGACAGTGAGTGACCGCACGCAGGAGCTAGTAGCCTATGGACAGTGACTGAGTGTCCTAGACTCCTAGTACAGTAAGAGTAAGTAGTAACAGTAAGTAGAACTAACTAATTACAATAATCAATCAGCGATCAGAAGGAAATGGGGTGTGGGTGTGTGTACACTCAGACAGTGAGTGCACGCACGCAGGAGCTAGTAGCCTATGGACAGTGACTGAGTGTCCTAGACTCCTAGTACAGTAAGAGTAAGTAGTAACAGTAAGTAGAACTAACTAATTACGATAATCAATCAGCGATCAGAAGGAAATAGAGTGTGTGTTGTGTGTGTACACTCAGACAGTGAGTGCAGTGCGCACACGCAGGAGCTAGTAGCCTATATGAACAGTGACAGTGAGTGTCCCTACGGGTACAGTAAGAGTAAGTAGTAAGTAAGTACAACTAACTAACAATAATCTATCAGTAATCAGAAGGAAATAGAGTGTGTGTACACACAGACAGTGAGTGAGTGCACACACGCAGGAGCTAGCTAGTAGCCTATAAACAGTGACAGTCAGTGAGTGTCCTACTCCTAGTACAGTATAACTACAATACTATTAGTAAAGGACAGCAGAAATACTGGTATAGATGAGAGAAATAAACAGAGGACAGCTGCCCACAGAGGCAAGGCCCCCCTGAGGCCTAAACCTGTAAGCTTGCAGCAGCTGCCTGTCTCTAATGTAACACACAAGCTACTAACTAAAATACAATGTCTATCTAACTAACAACAATATAGGTGTATATGGCAGGTGTAGGTGAGCAAAAACGCTAGGTAAATGATCACAATAGAGCACTTGCTAAGCCAAAGCACAAAGGAGCAACTCTCTCTCTGTACAAGTCTCAGGCAAGCATGGAGAAACGGAACATGGCGGTCGCTATTTATAGGGTAGGGGCTGGCCAGGGTCCCCCTCTGTGATTGGCTGCCGTCAGAGGGCCTGGGAGCCCTCTGATTGGCTCTAAGGACATCAATCTGGGCTATGACGCTATTCGAGCTCGGTACCGAGCTCGAATAGCGCCGGGTTGCTCGAATAGCTCGAATAGTGAATGGGCTATTCGAGTGTACTCGGATAGCCCATTCGAATAGCTACAGCTATTCGGAGCTCGAATACCGAGCTCGAATAGCTGAAAAAGAGCTCGAATATTCGAGCTACTCGAATATTCGAGCTCTGCTGAGCACCACTGACGCTAACCCAGCAGCAGCAGCAGCAGCAGCAGCAGCAGCAGCACACGTGATGGACTAGGAGGAGGCGCAGGAGGAGAAGGCCACGCTTTTTGAGACACAGCATCCCAGGCCTTGCATGAGGACAAATAGCGTGCGGATATAGCAATGCTTTTTTCCGCCATGCAGTCATAAATGTAATAAAGATGAGAGGTTCAATAAACAGGGACCGGAAACGCTAACCCAGCAGCAGCAGCAGCAGCACATGTGATGGAACAGGAGGAGGCGCAGGAGGAGAAGGCCACGCTTTTTGAGACACAGCATCCCAGGCCTTGCATGAGGACAAATAGCGTGCGGATATAGCAATGCTTTTTGCCACCATGCAGTCATAAATGTAATAAAGATGAGAGGTTCAATAAACAGGGACCGGAAACGCTAACCCAGCAGCAGCAGCAGCAGCACACGTGATGGAACAGGAGGAGGCGCAGGAGGAGAAGGCCATGCTTTTTGAGACACAGCATCCCAGGCCTTGCATGAGGACAAATAGCGTGCGGATATAGCAATGCTTTTTGCCGCCATGCAGTCATAAATGTAATACAGATAAGAGGTTCAATAAACAGGGACCGGAAACGCTAACCCATCACAGATGGTCATTGTTCATGTTACTTGGTTGGGGTCCAGGAGTGTTGCGTAGTCGTTTCCAATCCAGGATTGATTCATTTTAATTTGAGTCAGACGGTCTGCATTTTCTGTGGAGAGGCGGATACGCCGATCTGTGACGATGCCTCCGGCAGCACTGAAACAGCGTTCCGACATAACGCTGGCTGCCGGGCAAGCCAGCACCTCTATTGCGTACATTGCCAGTTCGTTCCAGGTGTCTAGCTTCGATACCCAATAGTTGAAGGGTGCAGATGGATTGTTCAACACAGCTACGCCATCTGACATGTAGTCCTTGACCATCTTCTCCAGGCGATCGGTGTTGGAGGTGGATCTGCACGCTTGCTGTTCTGTGGGCTGCTGCTGCATGGGTGTCATAAAATTTTCCCACTCCAAGGACACTGCCGATACCATTCCCTTTTGGGCACTAGCTGCGGCTTGTGTTGTTTGCTGCCCTCCTGGTCGTCCTGGGTTTGCGGAAGTCAGTCTGTCGGCATACAACTGGCTAGAGGAGGGGGAGGATGTCAATCTCCTCTCTAAAGTCTCCACAAGGGCCTGCTGGTATTCTTCCACTTTGACCTGTCTGACTCTTTCTTCAAGCAGTTTTGGAACATTGTGTTTGTACCGTGGATCCAGAAGGGTATAAACCCAGTAATTGGTGTTGTCCAGAATGCGCACAATGCGTGGGTCGGGTTCAATGCAGTCTAGCATGAATTGAGCCATGTGTGCCAGAGTCCTGCCAGAATCCTCATCATCCTCTTGTGAGCGTTGTGATAGTTGTTGTGATGCATCATAGTCGTCACCTTCTTCCTGGTCTGCTTCTGCTGACCATTCGCGCTGAATTGTGGAAGTCCAACGTGCACCGCTCTGGCCCTCGTCAGTGGTGGCAGGAAATTCCTGCTCCAACTCCAGCTGTTCCTCCTCCTCTTCTTCGTCATAGCTGCTGGGGCCAGCGTTTCCTGATGTGGATGGCCTGATGTTGGTACCATCACGCTGATCGTTTTCTCCTTCAGATTCCCCCAGTTGCATCATGACAGCTGTTTCCTTGATTTTCAACATTGACCTCTTCAGTAAACACAGCAGTGGTATGGTAATGCTGACTGAAGAGTTGTCACTGCTCACAAGCAACGTGGATTGCTCAAAATTTTGGAGGACTTGGCAGAGGTCCAACATGTTGGCCCAATCGGATCCACAGAAGCTTGGCAGCTGTCCGGATGTGCCTCGGTACTGCGCCGTCATGTACTGGACCACTGCACTCTTCTGCTCGCAAAAGCGGGCTAGCATGTGCAGCGTAGAATTCCAGCGCGTAGGGACATCACACAGCAAGCGATGGTGGGGGAGATTGAAGCGCTCCTGCATCTTGGCGAGTGCCCCCGAAGCAGTACTCGAATTTCTGCAATGTTTGGCCACTCGTCGCACCTTCAACAGAAGATCGGCCACGCCTGGGTATGTCCTCAGGAACCGCTGAACTACTAGGTTCATCACGTGCGCCAGGCAAGGGATGTGTGTCAGCTTAGCCAACCTTAAAGCGCGAATGAGATTACTCCCATTATCACACACAACCATGCCCGGTTTCAGGTCCAGCGGTGCCAGCCACAAATCCGTCTGTTCCTTTATTCCCCTCCAAATTTCCTCCCCTGTGTGCTGCTTATCCCCAAGGCAGATCAGCTTCAGCAACGCTTGCTGACGCATGCCAACAGCTGTGCTGCACTGCTTCCACGATCCTACTGCTGCTGGGTTAGCGTTTCCGGATGAGGTACAGCTTTGAGATGCGTTGGAGGAGAAGGAGTCAGAGAGGTAGGTGCTGCTGTTGTTATCCAGTGGGAGGGACGGCGGTGCAGCTGTTTGCGGCGTGGGCAACACCCGCGCCGTAGCAGGTGAGGAATCGCTGCCAGGCTCCACAAGGTTCACCCAGTGCGCGGTAATGGAGATGTATCGACCCTGGCCGAACGCACTCGTCCAGGTGTCAGTGGTGAGGTGAACCTTGCAGGCAACGGCATTCTTCAAGCTTCGGGTTATTTTGCTGACCACGTGTTCATGCAACTCAGGCACTGCAGAGCGCGCAAAGTGGTAGTGGCTGGGAACCACGTAACGTGGGATGTCCACTGACATCATGCCCTTGAAGCTGTTTGTCTCCACCACTCGATATGGCAGCATTTCGCAGGCCAGAAGCTTGGCTATGCTGGCTGTTACTGCCACGGCCCGGGGGTCATTTGCTGGCAATTTCCTCTTGCGATCAAACGTCTCCGAGACAGACAACTGAATCGTAGGGCTGCACACTGAAGGGCTGTTGGTTGTTGTGTTTGATGAACACTGGGAGACCTCAAGAGCACTACACCGGAAAGTGACAGTGTCAGCGTCTGATGTTTGTGAATGTTGTGAACCACGCAATGGCTGGGCTACTGCTGCTGCTGAGGCGGGTCTGGTGGTGAGTCTGGTGACCCCAAGGGAGGCAGTGTTGCTGGTACCCTGTCCTGCCGCGTTTGCCCACAAAGTGGGATGTTTGGATAGCATGTGGCGGCTCATGCTGGGGGTGGAGAGGTTGTTAATACTTTTCCCCCTGCTCAGGCGGGTCTTGCACACCTTGCAAATCGCCATAGTACCATCCTCAGTGCAGTCTTCAAAGAAAGCCCAGACTTTGGAGCACCTGCCTTGCTGGCAATTTCTGTTTGCGCCTCTTTTGCCTCTCACTTGAACTTCCACGCTTGTGGTGCCTGAAATTGCGCGCCGCCTACCTTGTGGCACAAGGCGAACTCGTGCAGCAGTGGGTTCTTCAACAGACTCATCTGTGCTGCTGCTACGACGGCGATGTTCTTGTTCACAAACAAAATCTGGGTCTATGTCCACATTGTCCATACCCTCCTCTTCCATCTCCTGAAACTCGTCATATGTCATTGTGGGGGGCCGCCGCCGTGGAGTAGAGCTCCCCAGAACAACCTCTGCGCCGCTCACTCCACTGTCGTCTTCCAGATCTTGTCGGCCGACCTCCTGCAATTGCAACCCCTCCTGCCCAACTTGCTCTGGGATTTGGGTTTCCGAGTCCTCCTCGGACTCGCCTTGTATTTCAGTGCGCGGTGCATTTCCCACAGTTAATGATTGTGAATCCGGGCACAACATTTCTGGCTGTTCCTCCATTGACCTTTGAAAGGTGGAAGTTTGTTGGGCTGGGAATAGCTCCTGCGAATACCCCATTGTGTCCTGAGGTAATTCATCGGACTGGTTATCTGGCAGTTGTGTGCGTGGTGTCGCTGCTGGTTGTGTCAGCTTTGTGCCCACTGGCTCCTTGTAACTGGCTGAGGACTCGGACCTCGTGCGTGATGTGCTGGTGCTGCTTAACCCACTGCTGGACGCTTGAGAGGTCATCCAAGTAATTATCTGGTCCTGTTCTTTTGGATTTGTGAGGGTTGTTGTCCTGGACAACATGGGCGGTATTGAGTGGGTTTTCTTGGGTGCTCCCCTGTGGCCTGTACGTGAACCGTCAGGGGAAACACCTCTTCCCTTGCCCCTCCCTCTTTCACTGGATTTCTTCCTCATTTCACTTATCCTTAAAGTACACGCTGACTGGCAGCAGTACAGTGGCAGTACAGAAATGCTATACAGTGGTGGGTGAGCGGTGTACCACTATTCCCAGCAGCGACACAGAGCACAATGCTATACAGTGGCGGGTGAGCGGTGTACCACTATTCCCAGCAGCGACACAGAGCACAATGCTATACAGTGGCGGGTGAGCGGTGTACTACTGTTCCCAGCAGACACAGAGTGGCAGTAAACACAATGCTATATAGTGTGGCTGAGCAAGGTACACAGAGTGGCAGTAAACACAATGCTATATAGTGTGGCTGAGCGAGCGGTGTACTACTATTCCCAGCAGACACAGAGTGGCAGTAAACACAATGCTATATAGTGTGGCTGAGCGAGGTACACAGAGTGGCAGTAAACACAATGCTATATAGTGTGGCTGAGCGAGCGGTGTACTACTATTCCCAGCAGACACAAAGTGGCAGTAAACACAATGCTATATACTGTGGCTGAGCGAGGTACACAGAGTGGCAGTAAACAGAATGCTATATAGTGTGGCTGAGCGAGCGGTGTACTACTATTCCCAGCAGACACAGAGTGGCAGTAAACAGAATGCTATATAGTGTGGCTGAGCGAGGTACACAGAGTGGCACTAAACAGAATGCTATATAGTGTGGCTGAGCGAGGTACACAGAGTGGCAGTAAACACAATGCTATATAGTGTGGCTGAGCAAGCGGTGTACTACTATTCCCAGCAGACACAGAGTGGCAGTAAACACAATGCTATATAGTGTGGCTGAGAGAGGTACACAGAGTGGCAGTAAACACAATGCTATATAGTGTGGCTGAGCGAGCGGTGTACTACTATTCCCAGCAGACACAGAGTGGCAGTAAACAGAATGCTATATAGTGTGGCTGAGCGAGGTACACAGAGTGGCACTAAACAGAATGCTATATAGTGTGGCTGAGCGAGCAGTGTACTACTATTCCCAGCAGACACAGAGTGGCAGTAAACAGAATGCTATATAGTGTGGCTGAGCGAGGTACACAGAGTGGCAGTAAACAGAATGCTATATAGTGTGGCTGAGCGAGCGGTGTACTACTATTCCCAGCAGACACAGAACAGTAAACAGAATGCTATATAGTGTGGCTGAGCGAGGTACACAGAGTGGCAGTAAACAGAATGCTATATAGTGTGGCTGAGCGAGCGGTGTACTACTATTCCCAGCAGCGACACAATGACTGGGGGGACCCTGGCTAGCGTGGCTGGAGCGCGAACTACCCTGCCTGCCTACCCAAAGCTAAACCCACAGACAAATGGCGGAGATATGACGTGGTTCGGGTATTTATTTACCCGAACCACGTGACAGTTCGGCCAATCAGAGCGCGTTCGGGTCCGAACCACGTGACCCGTTCGGCCAATCACAGCGCTAGCCGAACGTTCGGGGAACGTTTGGCCATGCACTCTTAGTTCGGCCATGTGGCCGAACGGTTTGGCCGAATGGTGTTCGGCCGAACTCGAACATCACCCGAACAGGGTGATGTTCTGCAGAACTCGAACAGTGGCGAACACTGTTCGCCCAACACTAGTTCACAGCTGAGTGGTTCGTTTGTGGTCCGCTCAGCAAAGCGCTGCCTGTACCATTTTTGAGATGATTTTGCCTTAATGGAAGGTATAGGAAAAACGCAAAACGCTCACAAAACTGCTTTGTGCAGCGATTGCGTGCGCATTTTTAAGAATAAATACATTGTATTTATTATTTTACGGGTCAAAGAGTTAACTTCCCGACTTGAGTCAGGGAGTGAATTACAAAACAGCTCTGGAAAAGCGCTTAGAAAAGCTCTTTTACCAGAAATGCAGCGCGCAGGGGGAAACGCTTTCGTTTTCAATTTTAGGTGTGAATGAGGCCTTAAATCTTATCTTTAGGCTTTGGCCTTTGTTTGAGGAGTAAGGGTACAGTAGGTCAGAGCTCCCCATCCCTGTACTCAAGGCCCTCCAACAACAGTACATGTTTTGCAGAAAACTACAAACATTAACAGGTGAGGTAATTCATTAGTATCTCAGCAGAGCTGATTAACTACCTGTGTTGATTTCCACAAAACATGCACTGTTGGTGGGCCTTGAGGACAGGGTTGGGGAATGCTGTTTAAGTAGGTGGTATTAAATATGTACGTTTTTTCAGTATTTTGGTGTGCGATCTTACAGTTAAAATAGCATTGCAGTGCATATGGGGGAAATGAAATCAAAGGTTAATCAAGTAAAGTTTCGAGAAATCGGCATAACCAGATAACTTTTCTTTTTCTGTTTCAGAGCTATAACTAGGAGAAATACTATTGTTGCTTAAGATGTCAAGAGGAAGTCCCTCAGCTTTAGGAGGCTTCTCCCATTTGATCATTTAAAGCAGACCTAAACTCAGATCTTTCTCTCTGCTCTAAAAGATAAGCAACAGCATAATAACCTTTTGGACCCTTTTTTATGGCACGCATGCGCAGAACGGCAGAATGTGGGAATCCTAGTGACGTACAGCAGGGAGTATGCCACTGGTGGAGGGGGTGTGCGGAGGGGTGGCACAATGCATATGACAATACAACCACAGGGTCATATATTTGTGGTTATTTTGCATTGCATTGCAGTGCAATGTGGTGAGGGTGGGTCATCGCACTGCAAAGGCACACCACAAGTGTAAAAATGGCCATAAAGAAAAACATTTCCTTATTGCAGCTTATAAAACTCCAACAGAAATCCTCCATTGTTTACTTCCTGGTTTCCTGGGAGCACAGAAAGAGTTAACCTCCTGTGTTTACATATTAGTAAAGAACCTCGACACAAGCTCGCACAGTTTACACAGCTGACAGCCCTGATTTACACTTGCTGATTACTTTCAGATAAGGGAGACTTAGGCTGTTCTCTGTAAACACACACAGTGAATTTCTCTGTGTTTTCCTTGTCTCCTGTGCAAGAATTTAGGCTCCTTTAATTGTGATGGATGGCCTTACTGGTCAGTAAGAGAAGAAATTATTTTACTCTTATGTTGGGTACACATGATGCGTTTTTTCGGGCGATTTTCCATCCAATCGATTTCCGATTTGTTTCTGTTATCTTTTTGTATCTATTTACATACACTTCTATGAGAAATCGATCAGAAAAACGATCGAAAATAAGATTGGACATGTTGGAAATTATCTGTTGAACCATCTATCTAACACAAAATTGTATGGTGTGTACCTAGCATTAGTTTCAAACACATCTGCTCCAAAGTCTTGAACTGCTGGAAATGTACGTGATCCCCACATGCCCAGTTTACATTTCACATATTTAATTTACTGTCACTGTAATCAAATCCCTTGAGCTAGTTTTGTACCTTGGTGGGCGTGGCATGCTTTTTTCTCTTTTTTTTTATTAAAACTTTTCATTTTACATGAAAGCTGTAATGTCAGATTGATGCATTACACAGCAATTAGCTAGGGTATGGAAGTGCCTAGTAGGGTATGAAAACAATTAAAATATAAAAAGGACGGTAAGTGGGCACTCAAATTTATTAATTCAAGAATGGATTGACACTTACAATTTTTTTTGTATATAAATGTGTTATTTTTCTACTTTTGTTCATCAATATGTCATGTTTATGTGTGGCAATGCATCAGGGTATTACTTCATTTTACAGGCAAATACTTAATGAAACTGACATAGTGATAGTAAAATGTGTTATAAGTGGAGTAATAAGTCTATCTGAGTTATCATTCAGGATTAAGTACCCACTGGAACTTTGCAGATTTTACATGTTTTATCCCCATCTGGGCAACTCCATTGCCTGTCCGATTATACATGCAATCTTACTAGTTTAGCATTTTTAGCTCAGCGGATCATTCAGAAACAGCCTTATCAGTCTGCCGACAGCGCGTACGCACGCGCATACTGTCGGCTAAAGACCGCCCAGCGGGAGGGTCTACCGGACTCGTCGTTACATTTGGTAGTGCGTGTGTACGCACCTTTATGACAGATGGTAAGTAGTGATGGCATGACAGACAAAGATTATGACATTTGGACTACACTATTTTGATATTAGTATTTTGTGTTTATCTTTTGATTATTTAAATATATCAGAAGCTGAAATGTAATGCTAACAGTTTATTAATGTATATCTATTGGTTGTAAACAAGGACTTTATCCTACAAGATAAAGCTTAGATTTGTTTAGAAGTTGATTGTGTAGGCAAGTAATACGCTGTTGCAGATATGTTTTTAATTGAAGGAGAGATTTGCTGTAATTAAAGTGGTGATGCATAAATGCTTGACATATGTAAGATTATGGCCAAATACTGTATTTTATCAAAGTAATAAAATACCACAGCTCCCAGCTGTCTTTTTTTGGAGGGACAGTCCCTCTTTGAAAACCAAATCCCTCTGTCCCTCTTTCTTCCTCATTTGCCCCTTTTTTAGGACTGATGTTCAGATCGATGTAAATATATGTATTTTTCTACAAAAATGTTGTTTCATTGACGGTAACTTTAAAGCAGTCCTATAAATTGATATATTTCTTATTTTTAAATGCCAAATGAAGGAAAACTAATGATGATGGAAAGAAACAGTTTAGTTTGAATTATTATGCTTTGTCTTTTGCTTATGTATTGTGTGGCTAAGGGTGTGGTGGGGGTGTGATTAGATGTGTGGCAGGGGCGTGGCTTAAATGCACCTCTCCTTCTTGTGTCCAAATGTTGGGACATATAAGATGCAGTTGTATCTGCTTAACACTGATTTTATCTCTTATTATTGTTAATGTGATATTTCGCTAACATGACATGTGAGTCATGAGATATCTGGTTCTAATGGCTTTAAATGAATACATCTGGTTAGCTACTAAAGCAGCCGGGACAGTCCTACTATCCCAGGAAAAAAAACACATATATAAGTAGATAAATATTTGTTCTACTTACATAACATATGTATTGTAATGTCCACATTTTTATTTTAGTGAATTGTATATAGTAAATAAAGAGAAAACTGGTTCAGGCATTTTCAATCTTTACTACCTCTGACTGAAGCCAATCCTGATGTCATTTCCTCTCTCACTCTTTTTTCTCCTAGAAACCTCACTGCCATAGCTTTGTAAACACGTGAGTGCAGTATAGCTCTTATTTCAACAGCTTTTGCAGAGGGGTGATGTGTATTTTCTCTGTTCAGCCTCGAGTCACACTGAACTGCACTCAGTCAATCAGTTAAGAACAGGAATGTGGGAGGGGAGATAGCAAGCTTCCTTCTACCCAGCAATGTATCAAATAGAGCCAGGCTGACTAAGATGAGATTGATTACAGCAGAAACTTTTATGATTATCTTGGAATGCTTTCAATACATGGGAAATAATGGGAAATGTGTTCTCAAAATTGGATTGCAGAATTTGAGGCTCTTTCTGATGGTGTACATGAATCACAACTATTACAAACAATGATATGAACAGATGAGCGACCTACCTATAACAGTCAGTCAGTATTGTACTTTTCAAACGGTGTGCAAAATATTCTAATATCAGTGCACTATCTGTTAAGAGTTACTCCTGCCAGTATCAAAACGGCTGCTCAGTCTCAGGTGCGTACACATGCACTACTGCTGGCAACGACTGGTCCGTCAGACCCTCCCGCTGGGCGGGCGTTCCAGCGACAGTAGTGTGTGTGTACAGTCTGTCAGGCAGGCTGATAAGGCTGTTTCTGAGCGTTCTGCTGATCGGATTGTTCAGAAACAGCCTAACCAGTCTGCCGACAGCGCGTACACACGTGCTACTGTCGGCTGAATATCCGCTTAGCGGGAGGGTCCGGTGGACCCATCGTTGCCGGCGGTAGTGCGTGTGTACGCACCTTAATAAATGCTTGATCCCTCCTGCTGTGCTCTCTGATGGAATTCATAGATTGTCTATCTATTCAGAATACATAGTGGATACATGAATATATTATTTTTATGGATATCACAGATAAAAGAACTGGTGACTACTTTTAGCAGCATGTACTGAAACAAAACTATAAAGAAAATAGTCCTTTAATAAAATGTGCTATGTACATAGAAGTGCAAAGTGAACAATAACCCCTCCCATATCACAACAACAAACAAACAGACTAGATAAGTATGTACAAAAAATACAATATCTATATGATTAGGCAAAATATCATAGAATCCAAATAATGGAAACAGGTTGAGTACAAGTAGTAGTAGTCAGATACCAGAAGTTCTGGCAATAAATAAAAAAATGAGTTTCACTTACCTGGGGCTTCTACCAGCCCCATGCAGCCATCCTGTTCCCTCGTAGTCACTCACTGCTGCTCCAGTCCCCCGCTGGCAGCATGGCGACCTGGGAGGTCGGCAGGTCGCATTGCGTACGTTTTTACGCATACCTGCTAGTGCAGTAACATTAACACATACATTTTTACGCGTTAGTGGTTCAATGCGTAAATTTTTACGCATTGAACCACTAACGCGTAAAAATGTATGTGTTAATGTGGCTGCACTAGCAGGTATGAGTAAAAACGTACGCAATGCGACCCGCCGACCTCCCAGGTCGCCATGCTGCCAGCGGGGGACTGGAGCAGCCAGGGCCGGGCCGAGGCATAGGCTGGAGAGGCTCCAGCCTCAGGGCGCAGTGTAGGAGGGGGCGCATAATTCATTCAGCTGTCATTCCTAATTGTGTTTGAAGCAGAAATAAATAAGAAAAGGGGATACATGGCAGTGACTGCAAGCCAGATAACCAGATATTAAGGTGTTGGGGAGGTTGTGGGCCCTGTGGCGCCTCTTAGTCTAATAGCAATCAGTGTGTGACGGCTGGGGTGGGAGGGATGGAGGGGCGCACTTTGGTGTCTCAGCCTTGGGTGCTGGAGGACCTTGTCCCGGCTCTGGGAGCAGCAGTGAGTGACTACGAGGGCACAGGATGGCTGCATGGGGCTGATAGAAGCCCCAGGTAAGTGAAACTCATTTTTTTATTTTGCCTGGACCTTCCCTTTAAAGAGTGTGGTATGGTAAGATCAATAAAGGTTGTACCATGGTCACCACTACGGAAGCAGGAAATTTGGGCACATGAGACAAGTAGACAAAAGGGGTGCTGCCATTAACTCTCATGTTAAATATGATTTGACGGGTGCGCAACAGCAAATTTGTGCACCCGGTGAATAATAAAGTTTACAATGGGCCCCCAGTGAATAATAATGCTTACAAACATACTTATTATATAATAACATTTACAAACATACTTACCATAGTTATCCTTTTTATCGATGTACAGTGTTTTGACTTAAAAAAAAAATATTTTCTGGAAAATACAAAATACTCCTCAAATACAGTGAGATGCGAAAGTGTGGGCAACCTTGTTAACTGTCATGATTTTCCTATATAAATCGTTGGTTGTTGTGATAAAAAATGCCAGTTAAATATATCACATCGGATACACACACAGTGATATTTGAGAAGCAAAATTAAGTTTATTGGATTTACAGAAAGTGCGCAATAATTGTTTAAATAAAATTAGGCAGGTGCATACATTTGGGCACTGTTGTCATTTTATTGATTCCAAAACCTTTAGAACTAATTATTGGAACTCAAATTGACTTGGTAAGCTCAGTGACCCCTGACCTACATACACAGGTCAATCTGTGGTGTGAGTTAAAGAGAGCTGTCCATGCTCAGAAGCAAACCTGCATGAACTGGAGATGTTTTGTAAAGAGGCATGGTCCAAAATACCTTCAACCAGATTCCAGACTCTCATTGGAACCTACAGGAAGCGTTTAGAGGCTGTAATTTCTGCAAAAGGTGGATCTACTAAATATTGATTTCATTTCTTTTTTGTGGTGCCCAAATTTATGCACCTGCCTAATTTTGTTTAAACAATTATTGCACATGTTCTGTAAATCCAATGAACTTCATTTCACTTCTTAAATCTCATTGTGTGTGTCTCCTATATGATATCACACTGTGAACTTGGCCACGGTCCTGGAACCCCTTCAGGAAAATTAATCCTTGAACTGCCGGTGCTACGCCTCACTCAGGTCACCCACCTGAGGGTAGAATCATGCAAACAGTGAAGAGGCGGCACACAAAAGGCTTGCTATTTAAAGCATATATTGATGGAGCAACACTATATGTTACGAACCATCACGGTTCTTCATCAGCTCCTATATGATATATTTAACTGACATTTTTTATCGTAACAACCAACGATTTACACAGGAAAATCATGACTATTAACAAGGTTGCCCGAACTTTCGCATCTAACTGTAACTATATATATATATATATATATATATATATATATATATATATATAAATATATATCAATTAAAAAAATAATGTGATAAACAATGTGGGAGTTTTAGGTCTAGGCGCCACCAGGGGATCTTAGGGTAAGGCGCCACCAAGGGGATCTTAGGGTTAGGCACCACCAGGGGGGGATCTTAGGATTAGGCACCACCAGGGTTGTCTAAGGGTTATGGATAGGAAGAGGGAGGGTTCTGTGTGAGAGTAGGTTAAGTTGTAGTAAACTGTTGCTAGTATTTACTAATGTTTTACTATAGTTATAAACAATATTTTCTGATTTTATTGTATGAAGAAACAATAAAATAAGGTTTTAGACAATATTATACAATAACGATTATACATATATTATTGTTTTCAGTGTTATAAGTTATATTTTCAGATTTTTATTACAAAAAGAAACAATAAAAGAAGGTTATAGACAATATTATACAATTGTTACGATCATATATCTATTATCGTTTTCAGTGTTATAAACAATATTTTCAGATTTTTATTACAAGAAGAAACTATAAAATATTTTTATAGTCAATATCATTAAATTTCGGCTACACCACGTGCCCAGGCGCGGAGCTAGGGGGGGTCGGGGTAGGACAAGTGCCCCGGGGCGCCGGGTCCCCAAGGGCGCCCAGCTGAGCTTCGGGTTTTTTTGTTGTTGCGGGGCTGAGTCGCTGAGGGGAGCAGCGCAGAGAAGAGAGAGAGCTGTGTGGACGGTGGGGAAGGGGGGCCATCTCCCCCCTCCTTCCCTCACCTTAGGTGCTCTCTCTCTCCCTCGCTGTCCCCTCCAATGTCTGTCCGGTGGCTGGCAGCGGCAGGCGGAACTCACCTCTGTCACGCTCCAGCGCCGCGTCGGAACACCGGCCGGAAGTTCGGGTGCGCAGCCGCTGCTCTGGTCTGGACCAGACCAGAGTAGCGGCAGATCCATCTGGCGCTGCGACGAGACGGAGGTAAGTTCCGCCCGCCGCTGCCAGACACCGGACAGACATTGGAGGGGACAGCGAGGGAGAGAGAGAGCAGCTCTTCTCTGCGCTGCTCCCCTCCTGCTGGGGAGGGGGACACCTGGCTACCTACTCTGGGCACCTATACCTCTGGCTACCTACTCTGGGCACATATACCCCTGGCTACTGGCTACCTACTCTGGGCACATATACCCCTGGCGACCTACTCTGGGCACATATACCCCTGGCTACCTACTCTGGGCACATATACCCCTGCCTACATATATTGGGCACATATACCCCTAACTACATATACTGGGCATATACCCCTGGCTACCTACTCTGGCCACATATAACCCTGGCTACCTACTCTGGGCACATATACCCCTCCCTACATATAATGGGCACATATACCCCTAACTACATATACTGGGCATATACCCCTGGCTACCTACTCTGGGCACATATACCCCTGGCTACCTACTCTGGGCACATATACCCCTGCCTACATATATTGGGCACATATACCCCTAACTACATATACTGGGCATATACCCCTGGCTACCTACCCTGGGCACCTATACCCCTGGCTACCTACTCTGGGCACCTATACCCCTGGCTACCTACTCTGGGCACATATACCCCTGGCTACCTACTCTGGGCACATACACCCCTGGCTACCTACTCTGGGCACATATACCCCTGGCTACCTACTCTGGGCACATATACCCCTGGCTACCTACTCTGGGCACATATACCCCTGCCTACATATACTGGGCATATATACCCCTGGCTACATATACTGGGCATATATACCCCTGGCTACATATACTGGGCATATATACCCCCTGGCTACGTGGACTGAGCATATATACCCCCTGGCTACATATACTGGGCATATATACCCCTGGCTACATATACTGGGCATATATACCCCCTGGCTACATATACTTGGCATATATACCCCTGGCTACATATACTGGGCATATATACCCCTGCCTATATATACTGGGCATATATATCCCCTGCCTACATATATTGGGCATATATACCCCTGGCTACATATACTGGGCATATATACCCCCTGGCTACATATACTTGGCATATATACCCCTGGCTACATATACTGGGCATATATACCCCTGCCTATATATACTGGGCATATATACCCCCTGCCTACATATATTGGGCATATATACCCCTGGCTACATATACTGGGCATATATACCCCCTGGCTACGTGGACTGGGCATATATACCCCCTGGCTACATATACTTGGCATATATACCCCTGGCTACATATACTGGGCATATATACCCCTGCCTATATATACTGGGCATATATACCCCCTGGCTACATATACTGGGCATATATACCCCCTGGCTACATATACTTGGCATATATACCCCTGGCTACATATACTGGGCATATATACCCCTGCCTATATATACTGGGCATATATACCCCCTGCCTACATATATTGGGCATATTTACCCCTGGCTACATATACTGGGCATATATACCCCCTGGCTACGTGGACTGGGCATATATACCCCCTGGCTACATATACTGGGCATATATACCCCTGGCTACATATACTGGGCATATATACCCCTGGCTACATATACTGGGCACATATACGCCTGACTATATATACTGGGCACATATTATTCTCCTGGCTACATATACTGGGCATATATACCACTGGCTACATATACTGGGCACATATACCTCTGGCTACATATACTGGGCACATATACCCCTGGCTAACTGTTCTGTGGACATCTCTACCCCTGGCTACCTGTTCTGGGGACATCTATACCGCTGGCCACCTATTCTGGGGACATCTATACTGCTGGCCACCTATTCTGGGGACAACTATAGACCTGGGGCTACCTATTTTTGGGGAACCACGTCAGATTGAGTGTATTTTGGAGAACTGCTGCCAGGTGAGAGGTGTCTACCATATTAAGGGGGCATTCTACCTATTTATGTGAAATGCTGTCTATTTATGTGACTCATTACTGCTGAATTTGTCTTTTTGGGGGCCTCATGGTTACTGAATTTGTCTTGTTGGGGGCCTCATGATTTGTTGGGGGCCTCAAGATCGCTGAATTTGTCTTGTTGGGGGCCTCATGATTGCTAAATTTGTCTTGTTGGGGGCCTCATGATTGCTGAGTTGGTTATGTTGGGGGCCTCATGATTGCTGAATTTGTCTTGATGGGGGGGGGGGGGGGGGGGCTCATGATTGCTGAATTTGTCTTGGAACATGCTGGAAGGTACATACTGAGGGAGGGTGGGTGAGCGTGAGCCTGCTAACCTCCATATACATTTGGCTCCACCCATAACCACGCCCACATTTATTATGTGACCACGCCCCTTTTTGGGGCGGCGCACTGCGCGCGCCGCAACCTTAACTTTGGGGGGGCGCATTAATAGTCTTTGTCCCCGGGCGCTGAAAATCCTAGCTACGCCTCTGCACGTGCCCTTTTTTCCAGGCGCCCTTTTTTGATGTAGGCCATCACTACACCATTCTGTTCAATAAAGCAACAATCTAGTACATCCTGGAGTATATATTAGCAAATAACAATGTTATTGATCTGGTTTTAAAGAGTATACAAGGAACCACAATATTTCTATCTTCCAGTTACAAACTCAAAACCACACATACCCAAGTCCTAATGATAGATACAATGGAGCCAGTCCATTTCAGATCAAGGCTCGTAGCCAAGACTATAAATTGCAGTTTTTCTATAGCTAGATGAAGCAGAATAGAAAATTCAATGGCTATCATTACTCTGTCTGAGACCTGAATTACCATTTGGGAAACACAGTGACATAAGTGAGAATGAGTGGTCTCCATACCTATAGTGTTGACTGTTACAGCCAAAATAAAAATATAGAACACCAGAAAAGCCCTATTTAGGATTATGTCTATGAATGCAATTATTTATGTAATCGGTTCACTTTTACTTCAGGTTCATTGTAACTAGGTGTGTGTTGAATTTAGCATTCAGTATAGAGGCAGTGTTGGTGGGTTTTGTGGATGTGAGAGGTCCAGAGCCTGGGTGTGAGAAGTCCAGGCCCACCTGCACTCCCCTCCAGGTATCGCATGTTGGCCTTGGGGCCCCGGCCAGTGAGAGAGGTCTGGGGCCCCTGGTCATCGTGCGAACCAATCGTGTGTTTTTAAACATTTTCTTTCAGCTCTAGGACATGGTGGACAGGTGAGCGGTTAGGGAGGGACCCCTGTGGGAGGGATGACTGCACGGGGCGGTCCTGCTAGCGATGCAATCTTGCGATGGCGTCCAACTGAAGCCTCCCACCTGAATGCTAATGGCTGCTAGATGTGGTATGGCAGGTAAAGGGTGTATGATAGTGCATCCTGATTGGCTGACGAGCACCTGCTGACCACTTAAATGTAGCTGGATTTTTGCTCAGTTTTTATCAATTCTAGTTTAAAAAAAAAATTGCCACAGAAGATAAAAACATGTCACCAGTATTCTGTCCTCCAGTATAGATAGCAAAATGTGTCCCGAGTATCAGACCCCCCCCCCCCCCCTATAGCCAGATGTGTCCCCAATATCAGTCACCCCCAGTATAGCCCGATCTGTCCTCTGTTTGGCACCTCCCAGTATAGATAGACAGATGTATCCCCAGGATCACTGCCCCTCATTATAACTAAATGTGTCCCCAGGAATAGTGGTCCTCCATTATAGCCAGATGCGCCCTCAGGATTAGCGGGTGCACCCTGGATTAGGGCCCCCCCACCATTATAGCCAGATCTGCCCCTGTATAAAATGATGCACATTAAATAAAATTGTACCCCCTCTTACTTTATCCTCCCCCCCAGCTGCACATTTTACCCCCCACCCCCCACCAGGGCTCAACAACCCCCATAAGGGCCAGCCAGATGTCCCACCCCCCACCCAGGCAGCCCCCTCGGTGGCCAGATCTGTTAAAAAAAAGGATTAGAAAGCAGCCTGACTCACCTTTTCCTGTTCCAGCGACCAGCCTGCAGCCCGGCTTGATGCCTTCCTCTGGGCCGAGAAATCACTGCGATATTTGGGGATAGATATTACAAATGACCTCCATAAATTATTTGAAGCAAATTTCACACGGATTGGAGTAGTCCTTAAGACAGACCTTCTGTCTTGGGGCCAGAAACCTCACCTGTCTTGGTTTGGCAGAATGGCATCAGTCAAAATGAACTTATTACCCCGTTTCTTATACATTAGCCAGTGTTTACAGATTATGCTTCCTGCCTCCTTTCTACGCACGCTACAAACCCAAATTGACAAATTTATTTGGGGCCACAAACCACCCCGTATTAGACGCACTATTCTGTCCCTTCCCAAAGACTCGGGGGGTATGAGTCTCCCAGATCTGTTCAAATATCACCTTGCCTCCATACTCTCAAGAGTGGTGGAATGGGCAAACGCTACGACCCCCAAAAAATGGGTTCTCATTGAACAGGAAATTGCTAGCTGCTCAGCTTCTACCCTGGGTTTGGTTGATACCCCGAGCCAGGTGATTAAATCTTAGAACAATCCTTTACTTTCCGCTTCGATTAAAAATATGCGGAAATACCTTCCAGCGCTCGAGTTGTCAGCCTTCCCCAGAAAACTCACCCCATTAACATCAAATCCTAATTTTTTATCAGCAGCCGATATATCATTCCTACAAAGGTGGCCAAAAGGCAGCTGTCCGAGGGTTCTAGACTTCATTGCAAATGGACATGTTAAAAGTATGGTTGAGATGCAAACAGCCGGGACTCGGCTATTCAGCATCACAGGGCTGCGTGCAGAGCGGCGATCGGAGGCTCGGGCTGCAGGCTGATCGCTGGAACAGGAAAAGGTGAGTCAGGCTGCTTTCTAATCCTTTTTTTTAGCAGATCCGTCCACGGAGGGGAGAGATGAATGATCACACTGTTTGCTACAGCGGTGATCGGTCATCCGTGGAGGGGTTACTAATTGGCTACAAGGGAACATTTTCCCTTTCACCAATTAGTAATGCAGCTGTTAGTGCTGGGAGGTGCGCTCTGAAGCGCACCTGTTCCTGCACAACAGGGCTGCAAGCAGGTCAGTATATCTACGTCGCTGTGGCTTGGAGAGAGCCACAGGTGACGTAGATATACTGTATTGAAGGACAAAGTGGTTAACTAGGATAGCTGCAAAACTCACCCTTTAGTTTAAATTCTTAATCTTTAGGTGAAAAAGTACTGTCAAAATTATTCTGAGTATTTTCTTGTTTGTTGGTGGCTTAAAATACATTTTATTGATAAGGTGTGAAAAAAAATCACATAGAAGAAAACTTACGAGAAAAAGTTAATTGAATAACGGCCCTTGGCCCATATGCAATTCACTTTTTCTCCTTACTTTTCTCCAAATTGATATTTTCACAGCTTGTCAATAAAACGCCTTGTAAACCCCCAGCAAGCAAGAAAAGACACAAAATATTTTGACAGTACCTTTTCTACTACTTTTGTTAGTTTTTTAAATGTGAAATGCTGATAAATTATTTTAAAGAGAAGATGAAAAATGATCACCTAGGAGAAAACAGGAGAAAAAGTGAATTGCATATGGGCCCTTTTGTGTTTAAAGTATGCATAGACATTATATGATAGTTGGCCAACCTGTCTTTCATCTAGCCTCTCATTCAGCAGATTTGCTTACAGGCTATTGTCTGGTGAAACAGTATCCAGTGGCAGTGTTCCAGCACACATTTACCATGCAAGTATACAAAGATGCAGGAATGAATGCGGATAATCAGCATTATCATAGGTATGTGACACTAACCTGATGCTGCTGTGAGAATGCGTGACAATGCAGAGAAACTTCTCACCAACATTAGTTACAGTGAGTGTCATTTTTTATGTCAACTGTTGGCTTAATGTGTTCATATACAGATCAAGTCCCATTCCTTTGACTGCCTAAAATCCCATTGAAACCACCAATATTGATTCGTGCAAAACTATGATTATTTCCATTTCAATTGAACTTTTCAAATTCATAAACTTATTCTATAGCTCTGGTGGCTTTCAGCTGTGAACCTATACATACAGGCTGGCTGGCTAGTATCCTCTTTGAGGTTTTACAATTGCTCATCACTACAAATCTCACCTTCTCAAGTAGTCACATGGTTCTACTGCTATGCAGGGATGCTGTGAAATGATGAACTCTATTATTCTTCCAGTTGTGGGTTTTACATGGTCAAACCTTATTAACCTACCATCAGCGGCATAACTACAGGGGAGCAGCCCCCCTGCAGGGGGGGCCCAGAGCTGTTAGGGGGCCGCCAACTACTACTTCACTTCCTTCAATAAAGGGGGCCATCTTTCAGATGAGGTATTTTGTGGCTACATGTGTTATAGGTGTGAACATTATGATGTCTACACTTGTTTTATGACTCCTGTAAGGTGGGCCTCCAGGCTGTGAGGGTCACCAGGGGTACACAAGGGAAAGGGTGTGACCATCGGGAGGCCCCATCAAAGTTTTGCTGGGGGGGGGGCATGATTTGTAGTTATGCCACTGACTACCTGCAATCTATCTTAACTACTTAAGGACAACAGTGATTGAAATCTACGGCCTGTTTTGGTGGTTACCTGGCTGGCAGGGCATCCGCCGTTTTTGACGCTCCCGCCTAACTCGCCACCGAATCCCCGCTGTGTCCCATCGCAGCTCACTTGCTCTGCCTGTCTCTATGATGGCAGAGCCCTATGAGCGGGTCAGGAGACGATTTCATTGGCTCCCAGGGCTGGATTTGCACTTTTTACTGCTCTAGGCCAACTATTACCAGCCTTCCCCTGACCAACAGCATACAACCCCTCCACCCTCCTCCATGGCCTATCTCCACCCCTTCCCTGCTCTTTAAAGTGAAATGGAACCCATTTTATATTTCAATATAAACTAATAACTACCTCAGTGATTCCTCAGTTTGATTACAGCAGAGTGCTGAAGAAACTCCTGCTCCTCAGCCCTAGTGATGTGGCTCACATAAATGCACCTGATGTGTGCGGTTTTCCATTGGCCTGAAAACCCTGTAAGGCACTGTGAAGTGAGCATGTTCAGGCCAAAAGAAAGTTGCACAGATCAGGTCCATTTATGTGAGCCACGTCACTAGGGTGGAAGAGGCAGGGAGGATCATGAGTGTGCTCGGCTGTAATCACACCGAGCAATCAGCCAGGTAGTTGTTCAGCAGCCTTAACCCTCACTACACACACACAGTCATGAAGCCCTAGTGCATATTTTCCTACCTGTGGCTTCTTCCAGTTCCCAGCAGTGTGTCAGATCTCTTGCTTTAGTTCTGATTCCCTCCATGGTGCTGCTGTCCCCTCCGGCTACTGCGCATCTCCTCAATCACTCTCCCATGGCCAGGAGTGGTCTGCGTATGCGCAGTTTAAGTCTTTGTGAACTGCAAATGCTGCTGGCAGTGGGAGAGCAATTGAGGAAGCACCCAGATGGACCCACACATGCGCCATATCGACTGACACTGGGCGACTACCAGATCTTTTGGAGGGGATCGGAATTATAGCAAGGAAGGGACATGATAGACCGGGAAACTTGGAGACGCCTCAGGTAAGTAAATCAGAACACAACTCCACTGCCCCAACACCCCCTTCTTTCCCTGCTGCCTAACCCCCTTACCCACAGTCCCCTTCAGACAGCACCCTTCTACCTCCATGAAACATGCCTGAATCCTAAACTGAAATGAGTATGAAATGCAATGCAACATTTTGGCTTTTAACAAGCATGCAGCCAGTGAAGAGAGATGGGAGATGGGAGTAAGAACACCTGGTCTGCATCCTTGTTATACAGCACCTTAACAATTGTGTGCAGAAATCAGACAGCACAGCAGCCAATAAAACTTGCTAAAAGAGACCTTTGCCTGACTCCCCGGCAATTCCCTCACATCCCCCATACAGCATTTCAAACACAGGCAGGGTGCAAAATATACTATACACATACTTACACAGAAGCAGCCATGCACTGTCTCCCTTTGAAGAGAGTCCCTCTCTTAGCAGGACAGGAGCTTTGATGAGCGGTGATAAGCCTTAAGGGGCCCATACACTGAGCCGATTAGCAGCCGATCGATCGATTTACGGCCGATTTCGATCAATTTCAAGCAATCTGACATGCTGGAAAATGTAGGTCGATCTGTTGAGATTGCTTATCATTTTGCATTGGACCTAATAGAAATCTGATGGCAAAAAATGCCATCAGATCAATTTTCAATAGATTTCATACTGAAATCTATTGGAAATCTGTTCCTAGTAAAAAATGTTCCTAAACACATCAGATAGATCAGAAATCTATCTGATAATCTAGTATCTGCTGCTAATCTAACGAGTGTATGGCAACCTGACGCTGAACATCTGCTCAAGTCTCCTCCATAAAGCTCCAGGGGGCGGACGGTGAAGCCAATATTACAAAAAAAAAACAGAAAAAAAAACAGCTAGCCTAGATCAAGACTGGAGGCAGCAGTAACAGCAAGAATGGGTGCTGCTCTGCACGTCTGTGTGTGCTTTTTCTCTGACTGCCCACATACATGACGAATCAGCTGCTGTTCTTGATCTTGAAAGATTTCCTGAATGAGGCCACGCTCATCCCAGTGTTGTATATGTTACGGCCAGAACCCGAAGTCTGGCCACTTCAGGATCTGGCAAGCCAAAACACGCCATGGCCGGCTGCTCCGGCCAATGTTAGAAATGAAATGATTCCTGTAACATTCATGTATTTTCTGGCCGTCTTGCGGCAGACAAATGTAAACAAATGAGTTAATTTAATTAAATTAACAGAATACACTTCGGCTCTGCCTCCTCTCCCTGCCCCCAATACAATACTGGCAGCCGGGGAAATGCGTGTGTCCCCAGAGTCGTTCATCGCGCCAGGGAAGCAGAGCAGGGAGGCTGCAGACATTGCTTCTGCCAGCACCCGCTCTGCAGGAACGGCAGGATTCCCTGCCACGATGAACAACTCTGGGGGGACACGCATGTACCCGGCTGCCAGTATTGTATAGGAGACAGGCATGGGGAGGAGAGAGAGCTGAAGCCAGCGGCTTCATCTGTTACATTGCCGCCTGCTTAATTTAATTAAATTAACTCACTTTTATACATTTGGCCACAGTGAGACAGACAGAAAATACATGAATGTTACAGGAATCATTTCATTTCTAACACTGGCCGCAGCAGCCAGCCACGTCGCGGTTTGGCTGGCCAGATCCCGAAGAGGCCCACTTCGGGTTCTGGTCGCAACATATACAAATGTTTCCTGCACTCAGCCGCCCTGAATAGGGTTGATTTTCTGGTGCCCTAGGCCATGGCCTAGGTGGCCTTGCCAGAAATCCAGCCCTGTTATCTTCTGGCCCTGGTCTTTCAATGTAAGCAACTCCCATTGGCTTCCATTGCAAGACATGGTCAGGAGCCAATGAAAGCGGCTCCTGACCAGCTCACAGGAACTCTGCCATCATAGAGACGGCATAGTGATTGGCCCAGGTTCCCGACGTGCCGTGGTGATGGCGATTGCAGCGGGTATGTGCGGCGATTTTTCGTTATCTGTCGAGATTCTGCCGTACTTCCGATGGTATTTAAGTGGTTAATCAGGAGAAGTGAGAAAGCAAGCTGCACTGCAGTAGCAAGCACATTTGACACAGGAAAATGATGGTCTTTCTACAACTTTGTATTTATATAATGTATGTTCACTTAACATTATGAATGCTTTTAGAATTTGCTTTGTTCAATTTTAGGTTTAATTGGGCATTGCATTGTTATGTATTTACAAAAGAAATCTTAATCTATTTACTGTTTCTCCTTTCTAATAAAAAAAATGTGTATGCTTTACAAAGCACATTAATGACATAAATCAGGTTACATAAAGTAAGACTGTCACAGTGCATAATGATGGATGGTAGCAGAACTATGGCATTGAGCATACTTTCTTTTCCAAATAATTGAATGCCACTAAATTTACTTTGCTTGCAAGGTAAAGGTTTTAAATGAATCAAAGTAGGTTGTCTTGAGTTTCTTTTTTCCCATTATCACTTTATCGTTTATAACATCAGGATTAACCAAGCACTGCTGATTTTGTGAAGAATTATCCAGATGAAACAGCATGGTACTAATGAGGCTGTATGCTCAGACTTTATATACCTAATGAAGTACAGTATAGCTCTTGTGTGTCATTCTGTCCAATCCATGCTGAAATAATGACAGCTTACCTTCTCTGTAAAGAATAGTGAAAATGAGCATGTATCTTATGGACAATTAAGAATCTTCAACGATGATTCACTTGTAAGAAGAAAGACTGCCCTAGATACAATGATAGATGAGTAAGAGAGTACTAGCTGATGATCCTTTATCTTTGTTATATAGTTATTTCTTCTTTTCATGTGCTGAGTTATAGCTCAACATTGTCACTGTAAAAATGCACTCACTTAAAGGATAATTAGGAACACCTGTTCAATTTCTCATTAATGCAATTATCTAATCAACCAATCACATGGCAGTTGCTTCAATGCATTTAGGGGTGTGGTCATGGTCAAGACAATCTCCTGACCTCCAAACTAAATGTCAGAATTAGAGATGTAGCGAACGGTTCGCCGGCGAATGGTTCCAGGCGAACTTTGGTGGTTCGCGTTCGCCTGCACCAGGCGAACTTTTGCGGAAGTTCGATTCGCCCCATAATGCACTATGAGGGTCAACTTTGACCCTCTGCATCACAGTCAGCAGGCTGTTAGGCTTGGAGGTGTAATCTCCACAGTCAGCATGCAACACATAAACTGACGTGAAGGAGGTACACACACCAGCACAAGGGATCAGGATATCCCCAGTTTAGTGGAGGAGAGGACTGACTCCAATAGGAGATTGTGGTGCACAGAGCCAGTGCAGATCCGAACAGCCACAAACAACACTTTCGTAATAACGTCTCAGCGCAAAGTAGCGCTGAGCGCATAAACCAGGACTGAGGAGATCAGGACAGGTAGACAGAATGAACGCTTGCTTAACTAGCCACTACTTAGTGACAGCAAGCGTCCACAATAAGACAGACTGGAATGAGGCAGCCAATGCGTTTGCAGCGATGGCGTGCCTCACAAAGACAGGACAAGATAGTCAGGAAATAGCAGGATCAAGATAGATGAACGTAACACAGACAAATATACAATAAGTATGTTTTCCTAGCGTATTACAATTACAGCTATCAATGAAACTATTCGTAACGTCTGATTAACATATGTATATATCTGCAATGAACCGATATATGACATAAGCAGGAACACTGACTAGCACTGGAGCAATACAGGGAACAGGACTCAGAAGGATTCGCTATCTCTTCGCAGAGATGAACGCAATCCACAAGCAGTAACAAGACAGGATTCAGAAGGATTCGTTTTCTCCTCGCAGAGATGAACGCAATCCACAAACAGGACCAGGAGCAGGATACTAGCTCAGCACGGGTGCTCACGATACGCGCAAACTACCAAAACGTGCTGGAAGGCTGCCTAACTGAACACAGGAAATAAACAGTTCGTGTACGTATATATCAGCGACACTGATGTATCAACGTAACACGAATACAAGGAAAATAACAAAATGCGCAAGTATGCGTATATATTGGCGATGAACCAATATATGACACAAGACAAGCAGAGTAACAACTTCTAGAACAAGAGCAGAACTAGGAGTACTCGCTGACCCCTTCGCAGGAGTCAGCGCAGTCTACACGGACTAGGAACGAGGTGGGGCACGAGCAGAGTAACAGACAGAATCTGAGACTATGGTAGCCCATCAAGCATTGCAGGAAGCAGTTCTTTATACTGAGGTCATCCAATGGGAGCAGACCTGCAGATTCCCACACAAGTGAATGGTAATTAATCACAGGCTGACAGCAGGAAAAGGCAGACAATGATATGCAGCCTGCAGGAAAGGGATTGCCCCTCCATTGCAGCAGACAATGTTTGTTTACACAAAAGCATATTAATCTGTCATTAACTTCAGAGCGACTGCAGATGGAATCAGCAGCTAGTTTAAGTGCAAACCAAACTATGCAAGAAAATGCATGTAATGACATCAGAACTGCTTGGGTTACAATACCACTGCAGCCAGCAGTAAACGCTGCAGACATGATCATAACATTACCCCCCCCCCCCTTAAAAGCGGATACCAGACGCTTTTCAAAACTGAAATTCCCAACAAAACAATCTGACTGATAATTCATGATGACCGGGACAGCCCGGCAAGACCAAATTCCAGAATCAGGCCCCACAAGACTGGACCCATCAGAACCAGAACCTACAGAACCATGCCCATCAGTACTACAAGCCCCAGTGTGACACCCATCAGAACCATGATTTCCAGAAGAAAGCCCTCCGAAACTCCCTGAGCGATACCCACCGCCTTCCAGGAACCGTTCAAAAACGCCAAAGCCTTTGCAATGCCCACTGGGACTGTCTTTACCAACACAAAACCCACTATTGAACCAGTCCAAGGCACCAGGACAAGTTTTCTCAGAGACCTCCCAGAACACCTTGAAGCTCCAAAGAGATCCCCATAGGTCAGAACGCCCCTTAGGCTCACATGGAGAACTATCAAGAACCCCTATGGAACCTAGGGCAATTCCCGAGTCAGGGCCACAAGGACAACCATCAAGATCAGGGCTTTCAGGGACCAGAACCATCTCTGGGCATGCAGGCAGACTGGCAACATCAGAACATGTTCCCACTAAGGAAGCATCAGAGCACGCTAACACCTTAGACACACTTGGGCATTCTGACACACAAAGAACATCTGGGCACACTGGCACAAGAGAAACCTCTGGGCATGTCAAGGAACTGTGAGCCTCAGGGTCAGCCAAGACAGGACCAAAACCAGGACTGGCCAAAAAAAAATCATCATGACTAGACTTCGCAACTACTGGACTTTTACACGAGAATGCAGGATCAGACTTAGATGTCGCTGATTCCAGCAAAGTCAGTAACAAATCAGATTCAGGGGCACTAACAAGACAGGACAAATCTTCTGATGTATGCACTGAACCAGATAGGGACTCCACAACTACCTCTGGACTGGACAGAGACTCATCTAATACACTGGATTGGAGCTCATGAGGCGCTGCAGAACAAGTCAGTATTGCAGCAGCCCCCACTGGACTAGGCAAAACTGAGGAATTCCCTGGACAGGAAGGGGACTCTGGAACCTCTGCCACAGCGGCCAGAGAACCAGAATCTTTCAGGATACAGGGCTGGGTTTCAGGAACACTCATTAGACCGGACTGAAATTCTGAGATTTCTATTATTTTGACCAGAGAATCAGAATTATCCATGTTACAGGGCAAGACTTTTGAAACATTCAGAGGACAGGGCTGGAGTTCCTCGGTTGTTACAACACTGGAGAGGGACTCAACAACATTGGTTAAATCAGACTGTGTACAGGGCAAGGTATCTAACACACTTGCTGACGAGGACAATATTTCAATGGCTTCTGCTTCGCTGGGCAGAAATTCATCAAGTTTTATTAGAGCAGACTGTAATTCCAAAACAGCTGCTAGACAAGTGAATATTACTGCAACACCAACTGAGGTAAGCAGTGCCTCAGACTCCTCTGCTAGAGGGTTTGAAGTATCCAAAGTACTGGGTGAAGCATAAGACTCTGCGACCACAGCTTCACTGGACAGGATCACTGAACAGTCCATATTGCAGGGCAAAACCATGGAAGCACCTGCTGGACAGCATAATGATTCTGTGACCTTAGTTTCATTGGAGAGATCTACTGCACAATTCATGGTACAGGGCAAATTTACTGGAACATTTTCTGAACACGGTAATAATTCTGCGATTTCGGATTCACATAGCAGACGCTCTGAGTTATTCACGAAACTAGAGTGAGGTGTAGAAACAGGAAGATCAAAACACAATGTTTGCGCATCTGAATCACCATTCAATTGTGAAATTGGAAAATTCAGATGCTGGGGTTCTGAGGTTTCTGGACAGGATTGCTGGGACTCGGAAACTGATGTAGTGCATCTATTGGCATCTGCTGGATCAGACAGGAGTTGAACTTTATTAACACAGGTAATTTCTGCAGAAGTGTTTGCAGAGGCAGGCAAGATTTTTCTGGTGTCTGTTTCACTGAACAAAGACTCATGAGTACTGGCTAGGCTGGACTCAGAAGTCAGCAGGACCTCTGGATTCTCTGCTGAGAAATTTGTGCAGGGCAAAGTTAAGAAAGTATCAGTGGCTTCTGTTTTACTGGGAAGTAACACTGAGTTATCCATGGTACAGGGTGGAGTTACAGGAACATTCACAAAACATGGCAGGAACTCAGTAACTGGAGAAGTGGGACAGTCTCCAATTGACAGTGTGTCTTCCCTGGTATCAACTGATTGAATCACATAAAAATCGTCCAAAATCATTTTCCACACATCGATCAATGGAGCCACAAAGTCATACCCACACACACCAGTTTTTATTAGGTTATAGGCAGACTTATTGCATGCATTCAATACTAATTCACTTTTTGCACTGTAAAATTGACAAAATGAACTTGAATCATTCTTCCATTCATTGACCAGAGCTTCCATCTCTCCTTTCTGAAATGGAGGATTCCAAGCATACTTAACAGGCAAATCACAGTTTGCAAATGTGGTTATGGCAGAAACATACATTGGATTATTTAGCAGGCGATTGGCAGATTTCTTATTCCTAAGGATCTCCAATACCTGTAGCAAGTGTTGGACTGTAGTGTATGCAAATTTTTCTTGCTGCACGAATAGATTGATTTGTTCAATACTCTGTAATATATCCTCATAATCATACTCAGATAATTCTTTTAAACAAAAATCTTTATTTTCCCTAGCCAGTGATGAAAGTTCATTAGTAGTTTCATAAGTCCATTTAACTCCCCTGAAAGACAATTGCATTTCATTATCTGTTAATGGCGGAATCTCATTGCAGGTCTGATGCGCAGTCGCTAAAGATAACGATTCTGCAGATTGGACACGTTTCTTAGAACGTTTGCGTTTTGCCTTTGACCTTGCTGTTTTTGGTGATTTATTCAAAGCTGCAGGAAAATTATCAGTAACACTTTCTGCTTGCTGATCATTTTTGCAAGCAATTGAAGGAGCAGCTGATTGGCCTGCTGCCAGGAGTTCATTAAGAGGAAAAGGCAATGGATCTATGCGCAACCAATTGTGAATTACAAAAGCTATAAATTGCAAAGGACTTTGTCTAAACTGAGTGTGATCTAAGACATCGATTGCCCAATCAAAAAGTTTGCCCTTAAAAAGAGCACAAACGATCCAATCAGACCAGGTAGAAATTGCAGAAGCCCGAAAGTCGGGATTGGCCAGAACTTTAACCAATTCTGATATAAATTTGTCTGTAACTTCAGGACCAAGCTTTTCAAATTTTTTAAAGGAGCAGGACCCCTGACAAACAGTGTCATAATTTCTGGAAATCCCCCCCACAATAGGGATTGGTAATGGGGCTACCATAATATTAGGCTTGGAGGTGTAATCTCCACAGTCAGCATGCAACACATAAACTGACGTGAAGGAGGTACACACACCAGCACAAGGGATCAGGATATCCCTAGTTTAGTGGAGGAGAGGACTGACTCCAATAGGAGATTGTGGTGCACAGAGCCAGTGCAGATCCGAACAGCCACAAACAACACTTTCGTAATAACGTATGAAGCAATCAATATCCGCACAATGTTTCCAAAAATCCAAAAGTTGTTTATTCAGGACGTATCCCAATCATATAAAACGAGTATCTAGACTGACATGTTTCGAACCATCCTGGTTCTTAATCATAGCCATTTTTATGACTTTCATCCACATGGTTTTATAGGGGATCTTGTGGGGGATTTCCGGCCACATTGCAGAGATCTGGTTAAGGACCTCATACAGGACCTGGATCGCGGCATACGAGCATCAGAGAAGGTAAAGAGACTTTCCTTGCATTTTCCTGTCTCCACCTCAGATACACGTGACATTTTATTTGATCATACTCACTTGACCAACTCTGAATCTATACATGCATCTAAACAATCAGCCATTGATAATGAGGTCCACCGTCACCAAGTTGGTGAGCAACTTTCCAGTTTTGTTCACCATACCAGTATGGACTCTGGCCACAGGGAAGGTTCTGACCCTAATCCTTTGGAAACAGCTATACAAGCTCTCCATGATGATTATTATCAATATGAGGGACACATTATTCCAATGAAGGATCTGAACTCTAGTCCAGATCGGTACGACAAGTTTGCAGCAGTCTTCTCAAAAAGACCTAATATAGGACTGGTACAATCAGATGCAGGTCTAAGAGCTGCCTTTTTGCAATTGGAAGATCTTTTGGGCAAGGAAGTTAAAGTTTGGTGGGATCTGTCTACCCTCAAGCAATATGTGGCAGAAAAAATAGTCCCACGCGGTTTGAGGATTAAAAAGATTCCAACTACAGTTTACAGTGAAGAATTTGTGTTAGAGTGGAATGCCATATTATCGGAATGTTCCCTTAGTCTTATGAGACTGATCATCAAGTATGAAGAGGACAAACTGGTGGACATTAAAATGAAAATTACAGAACTCAATTTGAATATAACTAAATCAAATACACTTCAACAATATGACGAACTACATAGTAAAATGTGTGCTAACATAACACAGTTAGAAGCTATAATTACAGAGAGTAAAAGAGTCAAGTATCTACGAGATACAGAAGATTACAAATCGAATATGGTCTATGAGTGGGGGCGGGAGCACAGAGCAGAGCACACCCAGATCACCTAGCTTAGGGCCAAGGAGATCACGTTCTAAAAATAGGAGGAGAGTTAATTTCCCGAAAGAATCCCGCCCTATAAATTCTAGGGTTACATCAGAATATGGGTCCGGAGCTTTGCATTTAGGCCAAGAATTGCCCCCATCTGAGCATGTACAGCAGGCCCTCCCCACACACATACACTCTGGTTTGGTACATAACCCGCCTCCAAAAAACGCACAAGGTCCCCCAACCTATTACAGGAAACCCAGGAGACATCCCAGGAAAGGGGGCAGAGGAGGAGGAGGACACGCAGGGCAGGTATAAAAAATAATAATAAATACAAACAGAGCCATAGTTTAGGCCCCATTGACAACACAGCACCTGCCAATGTAGTTAATTTGTCAGATTGTGTCCTTACAGAAGCAGAACACAGTGTACTAGCCAAGGGTCTATCCTTTTCCCCGGTTCACCATTTCAATATTTTCAGCACCCTTCTAGACATTAATAAATTTATTAGATCGTTATTGTTAAAAAAACATTTTAAAGATGTTGGAGAAAGCCCAGTAGATAGGTTCCCACAATCTGAGGCCATTCTACCTGATATTGGAACCTTTCAAGACACTTGTACCAGGTTGACACTTGATCATCTTATGTCTGAGGGCACTGGTTTAGTTTCATTTAATGATGTGCAGCCGGTTAGGATTAGAAACCCTGACTTCTATCCATTTACAGCCCGAACCTCCTCTGTGGATACATTCCAGGACCTAGTAGAGAGAGAATTAGTTAGGGTGGCGGAGGAGAATATTTGCAAGAAAAGACCTAATCTGACTAAGGCTGAATTTTCAGCTATTAAAAGTCTGCAAAATAATGACAACATCATTATACGAAATGCTGACAAGGGGGGTGCAGTGGTCATCCTTAATAGGTCGGACTACCGATCAGAGGCCCTGAGACAAATCGAGGACCCAGGTACCTACATCCGACTCCCCAGGGACCCCACGGCCGAATTTCAGAAGCAACTATTTGATCTCCTTAAGTTGGGAGAGAGTTTAGGAGTTTTGAGTCGGAGATTGGTGGAATATCTGGGGGTCAAGTCCCCCATTGTTCCAGTGTTCCATCACCTTCCCAAAATCCATAAGCCGGGCGCCCACCCAGAGGGCAGGCCTATTGTTGCTGGGATCGGTTCTCTGGGTGAGCGCCTGAGCGACTGGGTGGATTCTTTGCTACAGCCCCTGGTGAAGAGGCTACCGGGATACCTAAGGGACTCGCAACATTTACTGGCCAGTATGGAGACCCTGGTTTGGGAACGAAATTGGAGTTGGCTGACGGTTGATGTCAAATCTCTGTATTCTTGCATACCCCATCACTTGGCTCTTACAGCGCTTCAGTACCATCTTGAGAGATACTCGGACTATTCTTCGGATCTCCGGGTGTTTCTCTGTACCACTGTAGATTATCTCCTGTCCCGCAACTATTTTATGTTTGACGGCGCCTTCTATCTCCAGAGATGTGGAGCCTCCATGGGAGCAAAGTTCTCCCCATCCCTGGCCAATTTGTACATGGGATGGTGGGAGGAGTTCCACGTCTTTGGAGATGGGGGGCGCCCGAAGGCAGGTGTTGCGTGGTACGGGAGATTTATAGATGATATTCTGATCATTTGGGACACTGACCCGGCCTACGTTGATCCTTTCATAACTTATTTGAACGACAACAAGTGTAACCTCCAGTTCACCCATGTGTGGCAGCAAGATAGTATAGACTACTTGGACCTGACCCTAGGAGGGGATAGAGAAACAGGGATTATTTGTACAAAGACTTACAGAAAGTCCTGTGCAGGCAATTCCATTTTGCGCGCCGGCAGCTGCCACCCCACACATACTGTGCGAGCAGTTCCGGTGGGAGAATTTATTAGGGCCCGCAGGAACTGCTCGGACGCTGCTAATCTGGAATTTGATCTAGTGGAGAGGCGCCTGTTGGCCAGAGGATATTCCAAGTGGAATATAGATAGGGCAAAGGCGAAGGCCAGTGCCATTCCTCGAGACAAATTAGTTAGGTCTAATGGGCCCAAGAAGAAGCCGCTGGAGAAACCAGTTTTTGTTACAACGTACAGTGTAGAGTTTCGTCAGGTTACTAATGTTGTGAGGAAATATTTACCCATTTTGGAGGGTGATGAGGATCTACGGCCACTTCTTCGGGGGGGGGGGGTCAGTTTTGTAAGCAGAAGGGCACCCAATTTGGGAAGTCTCCTGTCGCCCAGTCTCTTTAAGTCTTCATCTAGTACTTCGACATGGCTTACTGTTAAGGGGTCTTACAAATGCGGAGTGGCATCTTGCCACTACTGTCCCATGCATCTCAAAACCCAGACTATTGTTTCTCTTTCTAATGGACATGCCTCCCCCATAAAACAATTCATTAATTGTAATACACAAAACGTAATTTATTTGATCACTTGTGTCAGCTGTTCTGTCCAATATGTAGGATGTACTACTAGGCCTTTGAAGGCCCGCATTGCTGAACATTATTTGGGGGCCGGTTGGCTCACAAATAGTATTTCAAATGTGGCGAAACATTTTCGCTTAGAACATGGGGGTGACATGTCCACTTTCCGATTTCAGGGCATTGAGAGGATTTTTCCACCCAAAAGAGGGGGAGATCTTTTAGCCATGATTCGTAAAAGAGAGGCTTATTGGATTTTTTGCTTAGGGACCAGAGCCCCCCTGGGTATGAATGCGAGGTGGGACTTGGCCCTAGTTACCAGCTAGATTACATATAGAAGTTTATAAAAAGGTCCCCTCTGTTGTACTATGCCCTTGATGTTGTTTTTTGTTTCATGTTCCTGCCATACTCATTTCTCATTGAAATGTCTCTACTATATTTGCAATCATCTTGTTTTGCTATATATTGACCTGTCTTCATCTCAAATGCGCTTCTTATTTCTTTGTTGTTGTTTTTTTTATATATCTGCAGGTTTTTAATAGTAATTTTAAATGTGTTGTAGAGGCTGCTGTGGTGACCTTTTTTGAGTGTGCGGACCTCTTGATACCACCCTTATTAGGATTGGCTGGTTTGTCACACTTCCTGGTCCCGCCCACCATCCCCTATAAAACCATGTGGATGAAAGTCATAAAAATGGCTATGATTAAGAACCAGGATGGTTCGAAACATGTCAGTCTAGATACTCGTTTTATATGATTGGGATACGTCCTGAATAAACAACTTTTGGATTTTTGGAAACATTGTGCGGATATTGATTGCTTCATACAGTGTTCCGGGCTAGGCAGCCCTTTTTCTCCAGCACTGTTTTCCATTCTGTGAGTAGAGCGGTACTTTTTCTGCTTTTCCTGTACTTTCGTAATAACGTCTCAGCGCAAAGTAGCACTGAGCGCATAAACTAGGACTGAGGAGATCAGGACAGGTAGACAGAATGAACGCTTGCTTAACTAGCCACTACTTAGTGACAGCAAGCGTCCACAATAAGACAGACTGGAATGAGGCAGCCAATGCGTTTGCAGCGATGGCGTGCCTCACAAAGACAGGACAAGATAGTCAGGAAATAGCAGGATCAAGATAGATGAACGTAACACAGACAAATATACAATAAGTATGTTTTCCTAGCGTATTACAATTACAGCTATCAATGAATCTATTCGTAACGTCTGACTAACATATGTATATATCGGCAATGAACCGATATATGACATAAGCAGGAACACTGATTAGCACTGGAGCAATACAGGGAACAGGACTCAGAAGGATTCGCTATCTCTTCGCAGAGATGAACGCAATCCACAAGCAGTAACAAGACAGGATTCAGAAGGATTCGTTATCTCCTCGCAGAGATGAACGCAATCCACAAACAGGACCAGGAGCAGGATACTAGCTCAGCACGGGTGCTCACGATACGCGCAAACTACCAAAACGTGCTGGAAGGCTGCCTAACTGAACACAGGAAATAAACAGTTCGTGTACGTATATATCAGCGACACTGATGTATCAACGTAACACGAATACAAGGAAAATAACAAAATGCGCAAGTATGCGTATATATTGGCGATGAACCAATATATGACACAAGACAAGCAGAGTAACAACTTCTAGAACAAGAGCAGAACTAGGAGGACTCGCTGACCCCTTCGCAGGAGTCAGCGCAGTCTACACGGACTAGGAACGAGGTGGGGCACGAGCAGAGTAACAGACAGAATCTGAGACTATGGTAGCCCATCAAGCATTGCAGGAAGCAGTTCTTTATACTGAGGTCATCCAATGGGAGCAGACCTGCAGATTCCCACACAAGTGAATGGTAATTAATCACAGGCTGACAGCAGGAAAAGGCAGACAATGATATGCAGCCTGCAGGAAAGGGATTGCCCCTCCATTGCAGCAGACAATGTTTGTTTACACAAAAGCATATTAAACTGTCATTAACTTCAGAGCGACTGCAGATGGAATCAGCAGCTAGTTTAAGTGCAAACCAAACTATGCAAGAAAATGCATGTAATGACATCAGAACTGCTTGGGTTACAATACCACTGCAGCCAGCAGTAAACGCTGCAGACATGATCATAACACAGGCACATTGTAGCCATTCAGGCTACACTAAGCCCTGGAGCCCCATCCCCCCTTAAATAAGGCAGCCTCCGGCGGCCATTAGAGTCACTCGTCTGCCTGCTAGAGACAGACTAGGGACAGCTGCTGCAGACTTGTTCTTCTAGGGACAGATTAGTTAGGTTCTTGGCTGCTTAGCTTGCTCCTGGCTGATTATTATTGCTTTTATAGCACCCCTCAACAGCTCTTTTCAGAGCTAATCCTGTACTTTTCTTTTTTTTCTGTGTGTCAAACTGACACTTTTGTTGCATGCACAGCCTTGCTAATTCATAGTGTGTGTGCCATTGCCAGCAGCCCAGCACATTCAGTGACTACCTGTGTGTGTGACAGGGAGCTGCACATTGTACTACCCATTACTGCATATACCCAGTACCTGTTGTGTTTACTTAACCCACTTCATCACTGCATATACCAAGCTTTGTGTTGAGTGAACCCACCTCACTGCATCTAAGTACCTTTACTGTTCAGTGAACCCAGCTTACTGCATCTAACTAGTTTAAAAGGCTGCTGCGCTCTCCGGACCTAAAAATAAAATTAGACTCCACATAGGGTAATAACGTTCAAAATATTCAAAAAGTTCCACTGGCAATGACACAATTTTTTCACTTCAGTAGAAACCGGTGCATAGACAGAACCTCTGTGCCTGTAATCTCACTTAGTGATCACTCAGTGCAAATCCCCAAGGAAATGTATGCCTAAAGGCTCACCAGATGCTGCCCACCTCCGCTTGCAGGTGGAGACAACGCTTAGATTAGATGTCAATCAATAGCCTAGAATCAGTGTTGTAAATCTTCTTTTAATCCAATCAAGTAATCTCAATAAAAAAATATAAAAAGATACATAGCGTAATCCTGTACAGTTTGCCTCTGGTCGCATATAAACATTGCACTTACGCGTCCCAGAGTTTTTTCAGCATGTAAGATCCTTGCCGCTGCCCATCCGCTGGGTCTACACAGTGAAAGGAGGACTTCCGCGGTGTTCCGCTCCTGGTCTCTCCCTCAGCCGCAGGGTCTCTCTCTCGTCCGCGCTTGTTGCTCCCGACCGGCCGGTCCGTTCGCTTCCTGGTACGCGTAACGACGTCAGACGTTAGCTCCGCCCTACGCGCGTTTCGTCCTCACGCCAGACTCATCAGGGGCTACGCCTCCTGACGTCTGACGCCATATTAACATAGTGTCTGCTGGCTGTTGATTGGTAGAAGAGCTCCATTTGCGCAGGATGGGCAGCGTTTACAAATTAAATAAAATAAAACTCGCAACATTCAGTGAATCTAAAATAACAGTAATTCATTCCATGCAAAATAGTTATAAATTGAAAATGTGTCCCTGATGTTGAACCACTGAATCCCGCCATCTAGTGGTGTTAAAACTAACAGCTAAGCTATATGTATAAACTTCCTGAAAATATAAATGGACACCCTCCTGTGGCTAAGATAGGACATTACATGCCCAATAAACCTTTCTAATTGTGATTAACAATTTGGTGTACAAGTGTCTATCCCTCACCCCACTTATGGTGTTCATGCCGGGGCATTTAATTCGGCCTTATTTAATTTAATAAAGAGATTTTCTCTTGGTAAATCAAAGCTGATGTTAAAATAGAATAACATGGTTGGAAATTTGTTTAAAATTAATTAATTAAAATTATAGACTAAACATATAATATCTGTATTACTAATGGGGCCTCCATCAGATTATCTAACCAGAGTCAGCCTGATTTGGTCACCTCAAATCCTCATTTACCCAAGTAGTTTATTAGACCCTAGTCATTGGATATATGACAGTTTAGGTCAAACTCTATGTTCAATCCGTCTGGAGTCATAGTTTTGAGATTAAAAATCCATTTTCCTTCTGCTTTAGAAATTTCCTTTGTTAGATTTGACCCTCTCCATTTCTTCATGTATTTTTCAAGGGCCATAAACTTCATCCCAGCCGGATCCTTATTATGATACATTCTGAAGTGGTTTGAGACACTGTGGCTAACCAAACCCTTCTTAATATTATTAACGTGTTCTCTAATACGTTTAAAAAGTTCTCTAGTGGTTCGCCCTATGTATTCTAACCCACATGGGCACCATAATATATAGACAACCCCTTTTGTCTTGCACGTAATGCATTGTTTTATCTTGAAGATTCTTCCCGTGTTCCTTGATAGAATCTGATTGTCACGTACTCCATTCGCTTCCCTACACCCCAGACATCCTCTACATGGAAAAAAACCAACTTGTCCCAATAGATTGCTTTCTGATGTTCTCATAGGCTCCACACAACTAGACACCAGAGTGGATTTTAATGTTGGGGCCTTTCTGTAGATAAATTGTGGTTTGTCTGGTAGAACTTTCTTTAGTATTCCGTCTGCTTTAACGATGTTCCAGTTCTTTTTAATCAATCTCTCCAGATCTCTGTGTTGCTGATTGAAATCAAAGATGATGGAATATTCTTTATTAACTTTGTTCCTTCTGGAATTATCAGCCAGTAAATTTTGTCTGGATAGCTGTCCCACCTGTAGTCGTTCTGTTCGCAGTGTCTGCTCATCGTATCCCTTCTCAAGGAATCTGTTAAGAAGTGTTTCACTTTGTGTCAGATAATCTTCCATATGGTAACAATTACGTCTTATTCTTACGAACTGGCCCCTGGGAATATTCCTTAACCAGTTGTTATGGTGACAGCTCTCCATCGGGATATAGCCATTGCGATCTGTACTTTTAAAGTAGGTCTTAGTAATAAGTATGTTCAGCTCCTTCCTGATCTGTAGATCCAGGAAATTCACTTGTTCCTTGCTGATAGTGAATGTTAGATTTATTTCTGGCCAGATTTGATTCAAATCACAGCAGAACTGATCCAGTGCCATTTCTGAACCTCTCCATACGAAAAAGAGGTCGTCTATGAACCTTGACCATGATACTATCTTCTCGTATTCTGCGAGTTCACGTACCTCTCTCTCCCACTCCCCCATGTATAAATTCGCCACACTAGGAGCGAATTTCGCGCCCATTGCGCATCCTGTCTGTTGTAGATAGTGTGATCCTTCATACCAGAAGTAATTATACTTAAGAGAAAAGTTCAATAGTGCTACTATGAAATCAACCTGGGCTGTTTTCAAAGATCCATCTGTATTGAGAGTCTCCCTAATAATTTTTAAACTTTTCTCGTGGGGGATGACTGTGTACAGCGAGGCCACATCCCCGGTGACTAAAAGGTCCCCCTCCTGCACTTCCAATCTCTCCAATCGCTGCAGCATGTGTTTGGTATCTTTAAGTAAGTTAGGCACTTCTGTTACTCTGGGTTGCAGAAACACATCTATATATTCCCCTATTCTCTGTGTGAGGGATCCCACCCCACTGACTATGGGTCGTCCTGGGGGGTTTTGCAAGTCCTTATGTATCTTAGGGATACAATAAATGACCGGAATCCTTGGAGTATTTGGTAAAAGATACTTAAACTCATCTGTCGTGATGATACCCTCCTTTTCACCTTTGAGTAGTATCTGTTTCAAGATCTCTTTATATTTCATAGTTGGATCTCCCCTTAGTTTCTTGTATGTTGAAGGGTCTTGTACAATCCGTGTCATCTCAGCGGAATATTGTTCCTTGCTCATAATGACTAATCCCCCCCCTTTGTCTGCTGGTTTCAATATGAGATTTTTATTATCAACCAAACTCTTGATCTGTTCCTTCATTTGTGCATGTCCCTGTATTCTCCTGCAATGCAGTTTGTCTAGATCATTAAGGATGGTCCTCTTGAAAGTGTCAACTGTGTTCTCTTTACTGGTGTCTTGCGGATTAAAAAGTGACCGATTCCTAAGCTGAGTATGTACATATTGGGTTGGGGGGTTAACTCTACTTGTGGGGCCTTCTTTTCCTAAAAAGTATTTTTGCATCTAACTACCTGTTGTGTTGAGTGAACCCACCTCACTGCATCTAAGTACCTTTACTGTTCAGTGAACCCAGCTCACTGCATCTAACTACCTGTTGTGTTGAGTGAACCCAGCTCACTGCATCTACGTACCTTTACTGTTCAGTGAACCCACCTCACTGCATCTAACTACCTGTTGTGTTGAGTGAACCCACCTCACTGCATCTACATACCTTTACTGTTCAGTGAACCCACCTCACTGCATCTAACTACCTGTTGTGTTCAGTGAACCCAGCTCATTGCATCTAAATACCTTTACTGTTCAGTGAACCCAGCTCACTGCATCTAACTACCTGTTGTGTTGAGTGAACACACCTCACTGCATCTAAGTACCTTGACTGTTCAGTGAACCCATCTCACTGCATCTAACTACCTGTTGTGTTGAGTGAACCCACCTCACTGCATCTAAGTACCTTTACTGTTCAGTGAACCCACCTCACTGCATCTAACTACCTGTTGTGTTCAGTGAACCCAGCTCACTGCATCTAACTACCTTTACTGGTCAGTGAACCCAGCTCACTGCATCTAACTACCTGTTGTGTTCAGTGAACCCACCTCACTGCATCTAAGTACCTTTACTGTTCAGTGAACCCAGCTCACTGCATCTAACTACCTGTTGTGTTCAGCGAACCCAGCTCACTGCATCTAACTACCTTTACTGTTCAGTGAACCCAGCTCACTGCATCTAACTACCTGTTGTGTTGAGTAAACCCACCTCACTGCATCTAAGTACCTTTACTGTTCAGTGAACCCAGCTCACTGCATCTAACTACCTGTTGTGTTGAGTGAACCCAGCTCACTGCATCTAACTACCTGTTGTGTTGAGTGAACCCAGCTCACTGCATCCAAGTACCTTTACTGTTCAGTGAACCCAGCTCACTGCATCTAACTACCTGTTGTGTTGAGTGAACCCACCTCACTGCATCTAAGTACCTTTACTGTTCAGTGAACCCAGCTTAATGCATCTAACTACCTGTTGTGTTGAGTGAACCCATCTCACTGCATCTAAGTACCTTTACTGTTCAGTGAACCCAGCTCACTGCATCTAACTACCTGTTGTGTTGAGTGAACACACCTCACTGCATCTAAGTACCTTTACTGTTCAGTGAACCCAGCTCACTGCATCTAACTACCTGTTGTGTTGAGTGAACCCAGCTCACTGCATCTAACTACCTTTACTGTTCAGTGAACCCAGCTCACTGCATCTAACTACCTGTTGTGTTGAGTAAACCCACCTCACTGCATCTAAGTACCTTTACTGTTCAGTGAACCCAGCTCACTGCATCTAACTACCTGTTGTGTTGAGTGAACCCAGCTCACTGCATCTAACTACCTGTTGTGTTGAGTGAACCCAGCTCACTGCATCCAAGTACCTTTACTGTTCAGTGAACCCAGCTCACTGCATCTAACTACCTGTTGTGTTGAGTGAACCCACCTCACTGCATCTAAGTACCTTTACTGTTCAGTGAACCCAGCTTAATGCATCTAACTACCTGTTGTGTTGAGTGAACCCATCTCACTGCATCTAAGTACCTTTACTGTTCAGTGAACCCAGCTCACTGCATCTAACTACCTGTTGTGTTGAGTGAACACACCTCACTGCATCTAAGTACCTTTACTGTTCAGTGAACCCAGCTCACTGCATCTAACTACCTGTTGTGTTGAGTGAACCCACCTCACTGCATCTAAGTACCTTTACTGTTCAGCGAACCCACCTCACTGCATCTAACTACCTTTACTGTTCAGTGAACCCACCTCACTGCATATAACTACCTGTTGTGTTGAGTGAACCCAGCTCACTGCATCTAACTACCTGTTGTGTTAAGTGAACCCACCTCACTGCATCTAAGTACCTTTACTGTTCAGTGAACCCAGCTCACTGCATCTAACTACCTTTACTGTTCAGTGAACCCACCTCACTGCATATAACTACCTGTTTTGTTCAGTCAACCCAGCTCACTGCATATACCTAGCATCCCCCCGAGATGGACAAAATGGACAAACCAGGTAGAGGAAGAGGTAGAGGCAGACCCAGAGGAAGGCCACCAGGCACCGGCAGATCTGTGCGAGGTGGTGTTGCTGTGATTTTGTGCGGACCTGTCCCAAAAAACAGTGCTCAGAAGAAGGCACGTGTCATCACTTCCCAAAATTGTGAGAACGTGGTTGAGTATTTAACACAGAACACCTCATCTCCCGCAGCCAGTGCCACCAGCGCTAGTACAAGCACCACATCCGCTGCATTTGACACTTCGCAGGAGTTAATTGGTGGTGGTGAAATCACTGATTCACAGCCACTACTGCAACAACAATGAGAAGGCGCAGGTACACCACCTCATACGTCTGAGTTTGGTGGCGATAGTATGGACGTAACGTGTGAGGAGGGGGATGATGAACCACCTGAAGTTGGTGCAGTTGAGGAGGTGTCTGAGGAAAGCGAAGCTGGGCAGGAGGATTATGATGACAATTATACGGATGCCACGTATGTTCCCAGTAGAGGAGATGACCAGGGAGACAGTTCAGAGGGGGAATCAGAGAGGAGTAGGAGGAGACAACTCCATGATAGAAGCAGAGGGAGCTCATCCTCAGAAACAGCTGGGGGCAGTGTCCGGTGCCATGTATCGCCAGCTATGGACAGCCAGCCAACATGCCCTTCAACGTCAGCTGCTGATGCCACCGTAGCGCCATCCCATCAGGGGGGCTCAGCGGTTTGGAAATGTTTTAACATGTGTGTCTCAGATCGGAGCAAAGCCATCTGTTGTCTCTGCCAGCAAAAATTGAGCCGTGGAAAGGCCAACTCTCACGTAGGGACAAGTGCCTTACGAAGGCACCTGGAGAGAAGGCACAAACAGCTATGGCAAGAAAACCTGAGGAAAAGCAGCACCCAAAAGACAACCCACCCTCCTTCTCCTCTTCCTCCTTCAGGTGCATCGTCTTCATCCACTTTCTCCCTTGCACCTTCACAGCCACCCTCCTCCACACCACCTCTTCCCTTGAGCGGTTCCTTCTACTCTGCCCACAGCAGTACCCAGCTGTCCATGAAGGAAGTATTTGAGCGTAAGAAGCAAATGTCTGCGAGTCACCCTCTTGCCCGGCGTCTGACAGCTGGTGTGGCGGAACTATTAGCTCGCCAACTATTACCATAAAAGCTGGTGGAGTCAGAGGCTTTCCGTAAGTTTGTGGCCATTGTTACACCACAGTGGAAGATACCAGGCCACAATATTTTTCACAAAAGGCCATACCAAAACTGTACCGTGCAGTTGAGAGGCAAGTGGTGTCATCTATTGTGAAGAGTGTTGGGTCAAGGGTCCACCTGACCATGGATGCCTGGTCTGCCAAGCACGGGCAGGGCCGCTACATTACGTACACAGCCCATTGGGTCAACCTGGTGACCGATGGTAGCAAGCAGGGAGTACGTGGCTGCGCAGCGGACCGACTTGTCACACCTCCACGGCTTGCAGGCAGGCCTCCAGCCACCTCCTCTCCACCTGCTACCACCTCTTCGCTGTCGTCATCCTCCTCCTCCTCCTCCTTGGCTGGTGCCGTGATCTCCTCTCCAGCTACACAGCCCCCGCACCCCAGGGCCTATGCTGCATGCCAGGTACGACGGTGTCACGCAGTGTTAGACATGTCTTGCCTGAAAGCGGAGAGTCACACTGGAGCAGCTCTCCTGGCTGCTCTTAACAAACAGGTGGAGCAATGGCTGACCCCACACAAGCTTGAGATCGGCAACGTGGTGTGTGACAACGGCAGCAATCTCATTTCTACGTTGAATTTGGGAAAGCTGACACTCGTACCCTGCATGGCACATGTGCTGAATCTGGTTGTGCAAAGATTTGTGTCCAAGTACCCAGGCTTAGAGGACGTCCTGAAGCAGGCCAGGAAGTTGTGTGGGCATTTCAAGCGCTCTTACAAGGCCATGGCACGCTTTGCGGACATTCAGCATAGAAACAACTTGCCGGTGAGACGCCTGATTTGCGATAGCCCGACTCGCTGGAATTCCACCCTGCTGATGTTCTCTCGCCTGCTAGACCAGGAGAAAGCCGTCACCCAGTACCTGTATCATTACAGTACATGGACACAATCTGGGAGGATGGGGCTGTTGTGGCCCAACAACTGGACACTGATGCGAAATGCATGCAGGGTCATGGAGCCCTTTGAGGAGGTGACCAAACTGGTGAGTCGCGCTGAGGGCACCATCAGCGACTTGATCCCCTACGCCTACTTCCTGGAGCGTGCCGTGCGTAGAGTGGTGGATACAGCTGTGGAGGAACGTGAACGAGGACAGTTACAGCAGCAGGAGTCGTGGGAGCGATTTACATCCGAACCCGATGTTTCCACAACACCTGCGACAGCACAGAGGGGGGAGGAGGAGGAGGAGGAAGAAGAGGAGTCGTGTGGGGAAGGAGAGGAGTCAGACTCTGATGATGGTGATGAGGAAGGTGTTTCTGTGGAGGAGGAAGAGGCGGCGGAAGAAGAACAACCGCGGCAGCCGTCACAGGGGGCTTCTGCTGCTCCACGTTCCCGTGGTATTGTTCGTGGCTGGGGGGAGGAAGAGGAGTTGCGTCCCATCACTGAGGAAGAGCAAGAGGAGATGGAGAGTACGTCTGCATCCAGCTTTGTGCAGATGGCCTCTTTCATGTTGTCCAGCCTGTTGAGGGACCCCCGTATCAAAAAACTCAAGGCGAATGACCTGTACTGGGTGGCCACGCTACTAGACCCTTGGTACAGGCACAAAGTGCCGGACCTGTTACCAACTCAACAGAAGGCGGAAAGGATGCAGCACTTGCATAACAAGCTGTTGATGATGCTTTACAATGCGTTTAAGGGTGATGTGGCTGCACAACGCAATCAAGGTACCACTGGCAGTAACCCTCCTCCTCCCAAGTCCACGCAGGCAAGGACAGGACGCTCCAGCGATCTCAGGGTGATGTCAGACATGCGGACATTCTTTAGTCCAACTCCTCGCCATAGTCCTTCCGGATCCACCCTCCACCAATGCCTGGACCGGCAGGTAGCCGACTACCTGGCCTTGAGTGTGGATGTACACACTGCAAGGAGCGACGATGAACCCTTGAACTACTGGTTGCGCATGCTTGACCTGTGGCCAGAGCTGTCCCAATTTGCCATACAACTTCTCTCTTGCCCTGCCGCAAGCGTCCTGTCAGAAAGGACCTTCAGTGCAGCTGGAGGCATAGTCACCGAGAAGAGAAGTTGCCTAAGTCACGACAGTGTTCAGTACCTGACCTTTATCAAAATGAATGAGGAATGGATCACGGAGGGCTACTGCACGACCGAAGACTAAGTCAGTCCCCACACACAGCATCTCTGCCTGCAGGCTGCTTGCCTTCTCCGCCACCACCAACAGGGTCCAGGACTCTAGGCGGATTCCTGAATTTTTAAGGCCGCTGCTAGCAGCGGCCGCTACACTAATTTTTCTGGTGCGTGTACATGCCTGCCTAATTTTTCTGGCTGCACTGCGGACGGCTGCAACAAAAAAACAAAAGGCATGTACATGTGCCCATCCCCCTTCGTGATCATTACCTTGCCGCAGTGAAGGGGCTTGCGTATCACAATGAAACAATGACCACCGGCTATTTGAGTGTCTCGGGTGGGACACAAAAGATAATAAGGTCGTTGCTTCATTGTGGTCAGACCAAATTTGATCAGCTGGACAGTCACTGTTGTTCTATCATTGAGCTACCACAGCCTGGCGACCATATGGGCTTTAAAACCGCCACGGCCTACACTCTCGCCACGGTGTGCACCAGTCCAGCACAGCCGTCACTACGCAAACAGCTGTTTGCGGTGCGTTACACAGTGAGTTTGGTGTGTCAGTGTGAAGCAGAACTCTAATTACACTCCCTGATTGATGTATACACATGCAAGATGTTTTAAAGCACTTTAGGCCTGCAATTTAGCATTCAATGTGAATTCTGCCCTTAAAACGCTGCTTTGCATCACATCCAGTTTTTTCCCCGGGACTTTGGACATGTATCCCACTCCGCCATGCCCCCCTCCAGGTGTTAGACCCCTTGAAACATCTTTTCCATCATATGTGGCCAGCATAATTTTTTCTATTTTTTAAAGTTCGCATCCCCATTGAAGTCTATTGCGGTTCGCAAACTTTTCCACAAACCGAACCTTCCGCGAATGTTCGCGAACGGGGTTCGCGAACTGAAAATCGGAGGTTCGCGACATCTCTAGTCAGAATGGGAAAGAAAGGTGATTTAAGCAAATTTTGGGCGTGACATGGTTGTTAGTGTCAGATGGGCCGATCTGAGTATTTCACAGTCAGCTCAGTTACTGGGATTTTCACGCACAACCATTTCTAGGGTCTACAAGGAATGGTAGGAAAAGGGAAAAACATCCAGTATGCAGCAGTCCTGTGGGCGAAAATGCCTTGTTGATGCTAGAGGTCAGAGGAGGATGGGCCCACTGATTCAAGCTGATAGAAGAGCAACGTTGACTGAGATAACCACTCGTTACAACCGAGGTATGCAGCAAAGCATTTGTGAAGCCACAACGCACACAACCTTGAGGCGGATGGGCTACAAGAGCAGAAGACCCCACTGAGTACCACTTATCTCCACTACAAATAGGAAAAAGAGACTACAATTTGCACGAGCTCACCAAAATTGGACAGTTGAAGACTGGATAAATCTTGCCTGGTCTGATGAGTCTCGATAGGGTCAGAATTTCACATAAACAGAATGAGAACATGGATCCATCATACCTTGTTACCACTGTGCAGGCTGGTGGTGGTAGTGTAATGGTGTGGGGGATGTTTTCTTGGCACACTTTTGGACCCTTAGTGCCAATTGGGCATCGTTTAAATGCCACGGGCTACCTGAGCATTGTTTCTGACCATGTCCATCCCTTCATGACCACCATGTACCCATCCTCTGATGGCTACTTCCAGCAGGATAATGCACTATGTCACAAAACATTTCAAATTGGTTTCTTAAACATGACAATGAGTTCAATGTACTAAAATGGCCCCCACAGTCACCAGATCTCAACCCAATAGAGCATCTTTGGGATGTGATGGAATGGGATGCTATCCTATCAATATGAGCCACATTTCTAAAGAATGCTTTCAGCACCTTGTTGAATCAATGCCACCTAGAATTAAGTCAGTTCTGATGGCGAAAGGGGGTCAAACACCGTACTAGTATGGTGTTCCTAATAATCCTTTAGGTGAGTGTATATGATCTTCTGGTCCAGCTTACCTGCACTAAAATGGCAGTCAGTTTGGGAGCACATTTATTTTAGTCGAGAGTGTTTCGCTGTGTACAGCAGGAAACGCATCATCACACTGACCAGTAAAGTCTATGGGCCATTCTGGTATCAGAGAGTTTTTGCACCCATCCGCATTCCGTTTGCAACATTTTTTTCCATTGTAAAAAATCGATAATTATTCAGCTTTTTTCTACATGTTGCATGTGTTCTTCCAATTCCCATGCGTTTTGCTTCAAAGCAAAATGAAAAATCACATGCGGAAAATGCAAAGGAAAACACAATCACAGAGCGCCAGAACAATAAAAAAAACATCTTCAAACCTGCTAGAAGACAGTTCATATAAATCTACTAGTATGCATGAGATGGAGCTTAACCTTACAGGAAAAATGTAGGTGCTCCATGATGTATGCCGCAATGTTGCTTGCCTGATACAAGATAAGCATATAGTACAGTAGTACATTACTGGTGACATGTAAAATGACACCAGTACTAGTCCAGTTCCTTTCAGGGTTTTCTTTATTGCACTTACTTAACCCATTCAGGTTCCGTGGTTTTCACGTGAGAAATGTTCACCTCCCATTCATTAGCCTATAACTTTATCACTACTTATCACAATGAACTGATCTATATCTTGTTTTTTTCGCCACCAATTAGGCTTTCTTTGGGGGGTACATTTTGCTAAGAGCCACTTTACTGTAAACGCATTTTAACAGGAAGAATAAGAAAAAAATGGAAAAATTCATTATTTCTCAGTTTTCAGCCATTATAGTTTTAAAATAATACATGCCTCCATAATTAAAACTCACGTATTGTATTTGCCCATATGTCCCGGTTATTACACCGTTAAAATTATGTCCCTATCACAATGTATGGCGACAATATTTTATTTGGAAATAAAGGTGCATTTTTTCCATTTTGCATCTATCACTATTAACAAGTTTAAAATAAAAAAATATAGAAATATTTCATCTTTACATTGATATTTAAAAAGTTTAGACCCTTAGGTAAATATTTACATGTTTGTTTGTTTTTTCATTGTAATGGTTTTTTTTTATAGTAAACATTTTATTTGGGTAGTTTTGGGAGGGTGGGAGGTAAACAATAGATTTATAATGTAAATGTGTGTTCATTTTAATTTATTTTTATTTTCAGTTGTAGTATTACTTTTTGGCCACAAGATGGCGGCCATGAGTTTGTTTACATGGCATCACTCTAAGCGTAACACACGCTTAGAGTGACGCATCGGGGAGGGAACGGCCAGAAAAGGCGCAGCTTCCGAGAGAAGCTGTCGCTTTTTCAGCGGGGGAGAGGAATCAGTGATCGGGCACCATAGCCCGATACATTGATTCCCTGGCTACCGAATTCGCATCCGGGAGTGCGCGTGCACGCGCGCGATCGGTCGCGGGAGCGCACGGTAGCGCGCATGGTTCCTGGACGTAGTTTCTACGTCCAGGAACCAAAATAGGTTAAAGAGGAACTGTAGTGAATAAAAATACTTTTTTTTTTTTTGTAATTTTCATTTGTAGATCATCTAGTCAGTGTTTGCCCATTGTAAAATATTTCCTCTCCCTGATTTACATTTTGAGATTTATCTCAGGTGGTGACATTTTTAGTTCTGCCAGGTGATCTGTATGGAATGTTTGTGTACTGAGAGTTCTATGCACACAGAGAGTTATTGCTTACTTGTGTAAACTGTCAGGACCATGAGCATGACATCACACTGTGGGAGGGGTTTCACTTCAATATCAGCTACACTCCCCCCCCCCCCCACACACACACACCGATGATCTATTTGAGAGAAGGTAGAGATTTCTCATGGGTAAGAGGGTATCAGCTACTGACTGGGATGAAGTTCAATCAGGGGTAAAGTTCCTCTTGAATGGCAGATGCTCAGTCCAACTGCCAGAATAGTGTGCAAATGAGTGGGCAGGCTGGCCAACATATTTGTATAGATCCTTTCCAGGGAGTGCTTTTGTAAAAAATAAGGATAGACTAAGAATTCCACATGAGTAGGTGGACTAGTCGAGAACTTGTCAGATCTGTCTGTCATGCTTCTTGCTGTTGAATTCTTGCTGGTGGCAGCCAAGGCTGATCGGAACAGCTGAATTCCGATTTCGTCAAAATTCCGTGTACCGCATGCGAAAACCGAATTTCGTGTTCCGAATTTTCGTGTTCCGAGTGCATTTCTATTGAAGTCAATAGTGCCAACTTCTGCGGTTAATTGTAAAGCCCCTGTACATGCTATCATCACCAAATTTGGCATGTATATTAAGCAGATGAGTAGGAACATGGTAAAAAAATGTTTGTGAAAAGACCTTATACTTTTTGAGCAAATCGATTTCAAAGTTTCATAGAAAAAATGGTTTTTAAACTGTGTAAAATGACACTGCTGCAGTACAGGTTACTGCATTCCGAGTTCTGTATACATATTGTATACATTTCATGAAAACAGACAGCATGGGGTCCCCCCTTCCAAGCCTCCTTAACCCCTTGTCCCCCATGCAGGCTGGGATAGCCAGAATGCGGAGCCCCGGCCACGTGGGGCTTTGCACCCTAAGCTATACCAACCCGCATGGTCCATGGTATTGGGGGGGGGGGAGCTCTGGAGGAAAGGGGCGGCCAACCTCACCTTCTCCCCCATAGCCCTTGTCCAATCCATGGACAAGGGGCTCTTCCCCACCTCCGGTGCCCCAGGAGGAGGTGGGGGCCGCAGACGTCCTGGGGGGGTTCATTGTGCCATCCGGGGTTCCCCTTTACCAAACGGACCCCAGAAGCCGCCCCCACCCCAGGAGAAATGAGTATAGGGGTACACGGTACCCCTTACCCATTTCAGCAGAGTTTAAAAAAGAAATAAAAACACGACAATGAAAAAAGTCCTTTATTGTTATAAATTAACCAGGGATACTTACCTTGCGAAAATCCCACGCCAGTATCCTCAGGAGTGGTCCCACGCCACGCCAGTATCCTCTTATGACATCCCACCTCCCTCCCACACCAACGAACTCCCGCCACTGAATGGTCACAGTCAGCCTCTGCATCTGTATAGCAGAAGCTATGAACACGAAAATGTTGCCTTTGAAACAAGAAATTTCGGCAAACAGTGATGCGATCAAAATGGCCACTGGAAAATCCCGGAACGCTGGAGGCCACACTAGAGTGGCGAAACCAGCCATTTTTCACATAGATGGTGGGTCCAGGTGACCAGAGCAGGAGGTGCCCTGGTCCCCTGGACCCACCTATTTATGTGAAATAACGCTCAATCTGACACTCTGAGGTGGCCTCCGGGGAACAGGGATTCCCCAGCAGCCATTTTGTTTATGACACTGTTTGCCGGAAATTTTTGTTTTAGCAAACAATTTTCGTGTTTCTAGCTTATGCAATACAGATTGCAGAGGCTGTCTACAGCCATTCAGCCCCGGGAGTTGGGCGGGTGCGTGGGACCACTTCTGAGGATACTGGCGTGGGACCGCTCCTGAGGATACTGGCGTGGGTGGGATTATTGCAAGGTAAGTATCCCTGGTTAATTTAGAACAATAAAGGACTTTTTTTGTTGTCGTGTTTTTATTTCTTTTTTTAACTCTCTGCTGAAATGGGTAAGGGGTACCGTGTATCCCTATACTTATTTCTCCTGGGGAGGGGGCGGGTTCCGGTGTCTGCTTGTTAAAGGGGACACCCGGATGGCACCATGAACCCCCCAGGACGTCGGCGGCCCCCACCTCCTCCTGGGGCACCATGGATTGGACAAGGGCTCTGGAGGAGAGGGGGAGGTTGGCCCCCCTCTCCTCCAGAGCCCCCCCATACCATGGACCATGCGGGTTGGTATAGCTCAGGGTGCGAAGCCCCACGTGGCCGGGACTCCGCATTCTGGCTATCCCAGCCTGCATGGGGGACAAGGGGTTAAGGAGGCTTGGGAGGGGGGACCCCACGCTGTCTGTTTTCATGAAATGTATACAATATGTATACAGAACTCGGAATGCAGTAACCTGTACTGCAGCAGTGTCATTTTACACAGTTTAAAAACCATTTTTCCTATGAAACTTTAAAATCGTTTATTACAAAAACTATAAGGTCTTTTCACAAATTTTTTTTTACCATGTTCCTACTCATCTGCTTAATATACATGCCAAATTTGGTGATGATAGCATGTACAGGGGCTTTACAATTAACCACGGAATTTAGCACTATTGACTTCAATGTAAACGCGAATTCAGTACTCGGAATTGCCGAATTTTCGAGTTTCGAGTGCTTACTCGGAACTACCAAATTCCGATGGCAAACTCGAAATTCGGAATCCGAGAGCTCAGCCCTAGTGGCAGCATTGTGAACTTTGCATTGACTGCCACTGCCCACCAACAGATGTCTCTCCTCATGCCAATCATGGTCAATCAAAATTGGATTTGTGTACCAGTCTTAAATCTTGATACACACATCCAATTTTAATTGGCCAGTGACTGTTTAATTTTACCACCTCTATGTAGTATGAGGGCCAACAGATTTTAACATTATGAAGAGAGTGTGTAGATAAGTACTCAGCCTATATACAAGTGATAACACTGGCCTATCACTGACCAATCAAAATTGGATGTACCAGGCTTAAGGGTACACACATTCAAAGTTGATTGGTCAATCTCTGTCTTGCCCTATTTTAGCACTTGTCCAGTATGTAGTAGTACCTACGCAGTCTGTTCATAGTATTTATAATCTGTTGCCCCTCATATGTGTATTTATGCACCCTAAGTGACAGCAACTTACGAGAAAAATAATTTCAAGTGCAATTAATCTTAAAGCCTGGTACACACTTTTAATTATGATTGGCCAATCACTGACCAATTTCACCATCTTCATGTAGTATGAGGGTTAACCTACACAATCTACTCATAGTATTCAATATCTGTTGACCCTCATACTACATAGAGCTAAAATTGGTGAGTGATTGGCCAATTATAATTAAATGTGTGTACCGGACTTTTTGAGGATACATTATGTACACATGTATTGTAAATTGTATCATTTTTCACAATACTGGTTCTTTAAGCTTATCCTATATACATTTTCATGTCATCGAACCCAACTATGGACAACTATAAGCACGTTCAGTCTTAGGGCCTATTTCCACTAGCACACATGCAAATCAGATCTGTAAACATGCATGCATTTTTAAAAAAGCATATGTTTTTATGCACTTTTTTATGCGAAATTTCGTATTGCGATTTGAAAGCTGCAGGAAACAGGAATACAGGCAAAAGGAAATGATGTTGTGCATGTTGGTTAAATTCAGGTTTGGAAGCGCGAATTTCCGCATTTGTAACGTGAATGTATGAGGTACAACTGACTTACATTAGCCACGATTCGCATCCAGACCACATCCAGATTGCTGCGGAATGCAAAATGCTGCATACCATCCAGATTTTTTCTGCACCGCATCGCGTCAAGAAATTCGTAAATGTGTCAGTCTGCATCAGCAATCTTTATAACATCTTCTGCAAATTAGTGGTGTCTCATGTTGATTAAAAAAATGTAATATATATGAAGCAATTGTATAGATACATCTACAAACCACTGTACATAGATTTGGTAAAATCACTAAATGGATGACTGGTAAATTTGTGGCACAGAATATTTAACCAAAAATGTTACAGTGAAAATAACAATGAATGAAATAGCTTTTTGTTTACAATATTAATTTATAGATAGTCAGGGTTTGCCCATTGTAAAATATTTCCTCTCTCTGATTTACATTCTGAAATGTATTACTGGTGGTCTTTAGTTCTGCCAGGTGATCTGTACGGAATATTCGTTACTGATAGTTCTAGGCACAGAGGGAGATATTGCTTGCTTGGCAGTTGGAAAAAGCCCTTATTTACCACCATGCAACGAGGTTCATAGGCAGGAAACTGTCAGGACCTTGGTCATGACATCACACTTTGGGAGGGGTTCCACCACAATATCGGCCATACAGACCTCCCTAATGATCTATTCGAGAAAAGGCAAAGATAGCAGCGCTGCGTAATATGTTGGCTCTTTATGAATACAATCAATCAATGAATAAATATCTCATGGTAAAGGGTGTATCAGCAACTAATTGGAATAAAGTTCAATTCTGAGTAAAGTTCCTCTTTAACCTCCCTGGCATTTAGTCTGTAATGGTGATGGGCAGGAAAAAAGAAGAAGAAAGCAGCATGCCCATCACCATTACGGGCATGCCGCCAGGGAGGTTTCCCAAATTTTAGGCGTCCTCAGTATAGGGTATTATATGTGCCCCCACCTCCTGACCACCTTTACATTTGTATTAGTGCAGGTTGAGCAGCTGAAGCTCGGGAGTGCAAATGATCAGACATTTTTTTGGGGGGAGTAATTTTGAAATTTAGTTTTCATTTTATGTTTCAAGCTTTTATTTTACTCAAAATGTATGCCTTTGCTTGAGGGCCCATTTCCACTATTGCGAATTCGCATGCGTTTATACAAGTGAATGGGACTGTTTCCACTTGTCAGGATTCCTTTGCGTCTTTCTGTGCAGAAAAAATGTGCATGGCAGAGCCATCAGAATTCGCATACCGCATACTGCTATGCGAATCGCATACAATGTATTTAATAGGAAATTCGCATGAGGTTTGGGTATGCGAATTTTCATGCAACTTCGCATGCAAATTCGCATAGAAACAATGGAAAAGCACACAAGCACTGCCATGGTTAAATTCGCATACATCGTCATCCATGCGAATTCGCCTGAAAATTTGCATCCGCATGTGAATTTTTACCGCGGCGATTTGCACCGCACAAGTGGAAATGCAGCCTGACACGTTTTGGTAAGTTATGGGAAAAAAGGTTATGAAATTTACTGAAACACTTTTTGCACAGAAATCCAGGAAAAACTGAACGCTGAGGAGGTTAAGTCTCTTGATATACCACATTTTCAACAGAAGCCTCTCCTTCTCCATACCCCTTTGATACACCTAGCAGCTTAAAGCGACACTGAAGTGAAAAAAAATTATGATATAATGAATTGGTTGTGTAGTACGGATAATTACTAGAAGATTAGTAGCAAAGAAAATATTCTCGTATTTTTATTTTCAGTTATACAGCTTTTTTTTATAACATTGCATCACTCTCTAATATTTGCAGTTTACACACTACTCAACATTCTAAATGATTTTACAGAGCAGGCAGTGAACTTTTGACCTGTCCTGAACTGTTCTCTGCAAAAGAAAAAACAATACAGTTAAGATAACAACCTTCAGAACACAGAGCTCTCTGTGACTTTGAAAGTCGTGGAGCTCAATGGCAATTTGCATAGATAACAACTGGAGTTTCTTAACTCTTCCTGTAATGGAAACAACATTAGACTTATGTCTCTGCTCCTAATGCTTTATTTCTTAGCTGTACTACACATACAATCATTATATCATAATTTTTTTTCGCTTCAGTGTCTCTTTAAGATGGTAATTTTGTTATTGATTGCACCTAATAGAAAGCAGTAGCTAGTAAAACAGAGAGATACAAAGACTAAAAAAAGTCATGTCTGCTTAACTGAACCTTACTATTTAGCTTCAGTTATTCAATTCAGAGGAAGGCAGAACAAATCATCCAATAAGCTACACCACATTCTACTTTACAGGGGGTAAAAAAAACTTTCTTGTTTTACTGTACAGAGCAATGAGGAATTCTCTGCATCCGTCAGTTATATAACCATGGATATTATTAGTTGTAAGAAATGTGTTCTTGTCCTAAATGTCAGGGAATGCGTTTTATCCTAGTGTGTTAAAAGAATTAAAGTGATTTACAATGTATCCTACAGCTTTAAGATACAAAAATATCATGGACAAAGTTAACTAATCCTTTTAGGGCATTCTGCATTGCTGTTCCTCTTGTTGTTCCATTGCAAGTCTGTTTGTCCTTGGCAAAGGTTAAACACCTCAAACCTTAGATGGTTCTTTGTTAAAGCATACCTCTCCCGAATAAAGCACAACTATTACTGGATAGTCCCTACACTGAAAGGGTTGAGGCGTATTCTCATAAGCTCTGAACTGTTAGCAGTAATGTTTTATTCTTCCGTGCCCTATCCTTGTCACAAACTGACGGGCTGTCATTGCTTTCTAGATGATGGATACTGAGCAGAGTAGCCGTGATCGTTTTTTAGATGTAATGCTGAGGGATCTATAGTTCTAGTACTTTCATGTCTTGCTATATGTTATGCTTGTCTATGTCTATATGTTATGTTTATGCAAACAGATGTGGTTGTTACAAATCTTCAGTATATTCAACACTGGGTCACAGATAGCTGAAGTTACATACATATTTACTGATCAACACAGTGGCCAAACACAGCCAACACATTTTCCAAAATGTTGGCTATACTAAAAATACATTTTCAAAATAATAGTTAAGTATATAAGGATAATAAGGTTATTTTTTCCAGGATACAGGATATGTCAATTTAAAAAGGATTGTTACAAAGACGGCACCCAAGCTTGGTTAGTGCATTACTACAATAATTTGTACCCTAGTGATACTAACGATATTAAAAAGGTAGTAGTTAAGCACAGGGGTCTTCTTTTGAAGAGGCAAAAATGTATTTGTCCTTAGCAGAGTTTATAATACTGTGTTTCCCTGAAAATAAGACAGTGCCTTATATTAATTTTTGCTCCAAATGTTGTGCTAGGGCTTCTTTTCAGGGAATGTCTTATATTTCTATGAACACACAAGTTCCTGTGCTATGTGTCCTCCTGTCTTCCCCACTGTGTCACCTTTTCCAAGCCCATGTCCCCCTTGTACCTTTAGTGTCCTCCTGGTGTCCCCCTCTATCCCCTAAACTCCTGTGTCCCATGTACTCTATGTTCTCTTGGTGTCCCCTGTGTCCTCCATGTCGCCCTGTCCCCCATGTCATGCGATGTCCCCCTACTCCTCTACTTCCCCCCAGCTCCATGCTGCTGTGTCCCCAATCTTTAGCCTATGGGGAAGAAGTAACTTTGAACGCAGTGATTTGCTCAATGATAGAGCCTTGGTCCTGCCCGTGAGATCATCGGCTCTAGTAGAAAGACAAGTTGTCATAGTTTTCCGCCTAACTGCATTTTGGGCTTACTTTCGGGGTAGGGCTTATATTTTGAACATGGTTGAAATTCCTGCTAGGGCTTACTTTCAGGCGATGTCTTAATTTGAGGGAAAGAGGGTATATATCAAATGAGGAACACCATGAAAAATAACACATTAATAGCATTCAGATGTAACTCTGCTTGTCAGCATTTCAAAAGCCCAAAACAGCTTTGCCCACATGCAATTAACTATTTCTCCTGACTTTTTTCCTTGGTGATATTTGTACACCTTGGTCAAAAAATGCAAGCAAGAAAATACTCAAAATTCTTTTGAAAGTACCCTTTCACCTTCTTTTGTTACTTTTTCAACTGAAAAGTGATTTTAAAGATAATATGAAACAGTATCTCCTAGGAGAGGAGAAAGATTAAGTAAATAAGGACCCATGAGCCATATGCAATTAACTTTTTCTCATGAGTTTTCTCCTAGGAGATCATTTTTCATCTTCTATTTAAAATAATTTGTTAGCACTCTGTAATTGAAAAAGTACCAAAAAGTAGGTGAAAGGGTACCATCAAAATTGTTCTGAGTATTTTTTTTGCTGGTGGCTTCAAAGTAATTTTATGTAAAAGTTGTGAAAATGTTACCTAAGAAAAAACTCGGGTGAAAAATGTAGTTGCATATGGCCCCTTGTGTCATGTAGGGCATGGGGAATTTTTTACTTATAAAGCCACATCACATGTACCATAATTTATTGGTATACTTCATTATGATGTCATCTGTCAGTGTCTGAAAAGAATAACTTAAAGCAAACCTGAAGTGAAAAAAATGGTATAATGAATTGCATGTGTAGTATGGATAACAAATTGAATATTTGTAGCAAAGTAAAGTCTCATATTTTTTTCAGTTATATAGCTTCTTTTTTTTTGTTTGTTTAACATTCTGTCATATTTGCAGTTTATAAACCACACTCTGTCTTTTAAGCTATAAAACAAAGCAGAAATAATGACCCTGTGAACTTTCCTGCAGTAAAACCTTATTTAAAACAGCCAAGAAACAGTGAGAGACAGCGTAAGTGCTTCAGTATTATTATTATATAGTATTATTCAGTAAGTACTGTATTGGGTTGAAGTTGGGTGGAAGTACTAAGTTGGGTTGAAGAGCTCAGAGAAGCTGTTTTGCATAGATAATAGCTGACTTTTTTAACTCTTTCTGTACTGATAAACAACGTGATACTTTTTTTCTTTGCTATTAATGTTTCTTAGCTGTACTACACATACAATTATTACATTCATTATCCCATACGTTTATTTTCGGTTCAGGTTTGCTTAACCTCCCTGGCGGTAAGCCCGAGCTGAGCTCGGGCTATGCCGCGCAGGGGGAGATCTCAGCCCCTGGTGGGGCGATTTTTATGCTGTAAATTGCTGTGCGCGCAGCCAGCACTTTGCTAGCCGCGCGCACAGCTTGATCGCCGCCGCTCTGCGGCGATCGGCTGCACGCAGCAGCGAAAGAGGGCCCCCCCGCCAGAGCCCTGCGCTGCCCGGACCAATGAGTTCCGGGCAGCGCTATGGGCTGGATCGGAGGTGTCTGACGTCAGGACGTCGGCTGACGTCCATGACGTCATCCCGATCGTCGCCATGGTGACAGGAGAAGGCAAACAGGGGAACGCGTTATATACGCGTTCCCCTGTTTGCTATAGATGCCGGCGACGATCGCACTAGAGGGACACATGCGCCCTCTAGTGGTGTTTCATGTAGCTACCACTCTGGTAGCTTTACATGAAACAAAAAAAAAAAACAAAAAAAAGGTTTTTTGCCAATTTGGCAAAAAAAATTAACCGCCAGGGAGGTTAAACTACTTGGGCAAGACTAGGACTCTTGTGTAATCAGGGGTCAGTATTTGGGGCTTAATTAATCTTCATAGGCCTGTGCTGAATCTTATCAAGAGGGTTTGAATAGAGAGTAATAAAACAATGATCGGACAAGGCCACTGGAAGACATTCTGAGACTGACAACTTTCAAGAAATGCTGATAAAAAGAAAAGGCCCTTCATTAAGAGTTATGAAGATGAAAAATTATATATAGAAAGGTAGAAGCCAGTTACAGACTCTCAAGCTATCAGCCAAGGTCATCTTCTCAATTAATTTCTACAGGAAAAACATAATCTTTTTGTTATTTAGCTGTTACCAAGCAACGAGTCAAGTGGCCCAATTCAGTTCACAAGATTGCCAGCACTAAGTGCTTGCAATTGTAAATCCTGTGATTTGTAAATCAAGACAAGACACAGAACATTGCGTTTATCTCCAGGAGAACTCAAAGCGCCAGAGCTGCAGCCACTAGGGCATGCTCTATAGGCAGTAGCAGTGTTAGGGAATCTTGCCCAAGGTCTCCTACTGAATAGGTGCAGGTTTACTGAACAGGAAGAGCCGAGATTTGAACCCTGGTCTCCTTTGGCAGTGTGAGAAATAACTCATTTGGACATTTTTTTCAGTTCTTTCTCTCTGATTCAACAATGTAGTGAATCTGGATGTGGGAGACTTTGTTTAAGGTAAAATATAAGGGCAGGTGAGTGCTAAACTTACTACTTATCTCAGAATGCTGCTTTTTGTTCCAAATTTTATTTTTTGAAATAGCCATATACAATAAAAATGATGTAGCCCATACCAAGCCTATTTAATCCTTTGGCACCTATGCTGTCAGGTTTTGCCAGAATGGTTGAACTAGACAGTCATTTTGAGGACTCTACAAGAAGGAGAGAGATTATCACGCATAGTAGCATTTAAAGACCTGGTTCATTATTTTAGATTTTTCACTATTAGCAAAGTTGAATAGGAAACTACAGTTTTTAGATTTGATGCAACAGTTTCGAAAGAACATCCCTTTAAAAGGCAAGGGTCTGGGAGCAAAATAGATGTTCCCTAGCTAGTTAACAGTTTTCACTTTTCATCCCCTCATTATACTGTTTTGTGGCAAACACTGAAGCTCAATAGATTATTATCATTATGAAACCCTGCAACAGCTGCAGGTCAGCTGCAGTTCTAGCCCCAAGTAATTTCTCAGGGAGGAAGAATGTGGGTGTCTGGCACTGACTGCTGCCTGCTGCCTCCTCCCAGTTCTTCTTTCACAACATAATGTGGGCAATGATGGCATGGGGGAGGAGTCTGGACAGTCTAGCAAAAATACACGTTGTCTGAACAGGAAGTGAAACTACAGGATGCAGTCAGTTAGGTACACGCAATACATTGATTGCAAAAATACAGACATGCAAAGTACAAAATGCTAACTGATGCAAATTTACCATAATATGTCTTAAAACACGCTTGGAAAATACCGGAAACAGGCTTACTATACTTTAATCAGCTGTTTTTTTTTTTGTTTGTTTTTTAAAGGAAAATCTGTGTGTTCAGCTAATGCTGTTGGTTTTAAATTTAGCCAGATCTTCCATAAGATCCCCTGACTCCGAAGCTTTGCTGAGATAATATTAGATGCATTAAATGTGCCCTAGTTGTTTTACTCTAGTTTGTTGTGATGGGGATCTGTGCATGAATAATGTACAAGTAACTCCCAGAGGTATAGCAATATAAATTTTAACTCGGTTTTATAAATTATCTTTTATGCTAAAGAGCTTGTATTACAACATTCATTATATTTAAAAATAATAGGATACTTTTAAAAACATTTTTCTTAATTTTGACTTTCATTGCTAGAATGCAATTCGCAGAAGTTTCTTGCTACCAGATGAAGATTCAAAGTAGGTCATCTAGAAATATAAGATATGAATTTATAAGTACACTGATTAAGTCATATCAAGGGTAAGTCATTCAACAGACTTTGTTCTCAGGGAATGTATGGTATTTCTTTATGTCATCTATACATAGATGTAACATTTAAGTGTTCTTGAGTATGCAAGTACCAATGCATAAGAACAATATAAACAGTATAGCACAAATTATTTTAGCATTGTTACTTGCACAAGCTGTGTGCGCAGGCAGCACATGGCAATTTTACCAGTATTAAAGAGGAACGGTTCCCAAGGATTGACCTTTATCACAATCAATAGCCAATGCCCCCTTTCCCACGAGAAATCTTTACCTTTTCTTGAATAGATCATCAGGGGGGTCTGTGTGTCTGTGTGGCTGATATTGTGGTGAAACTCCTCCCACAGCATGATGCCAAGACCATGCCTGGTCTAATATGCTGCAACTGGAAATGTAGTACAATAATGCCTGGTCCACAACATGCAATTGCTGATCAGACTAATGGGTCGAATTGATAATTTCTGACAGGACCGATCAGGTTTCTGATCACTTTTATGACCAATTTTCCAATCACTTCTGTACAAAATCAATCAGAAGCCTGATCGGACTTGCCATAAATTATCAATTGGAACTGTCAAACTGATGAGAAACTGCATGGTGTGTACCAGGCATAAGACTCACAGCACAAAATGATGATGATCATGAAGAAGAAGATCAGCAAAAGGTCATTTATTGCCATATTGACAATCGGTACCAGGGAAAGCCTTACAGCAAAAAGAAGCAAAGAGTAAGAGTTGTTTCTGACACAGCTGTACTTTAGTCTCTGTCTGTACTAAGTTTTAATATTCTGCAAATGCTGTAGTATATGCCCCTCACAGCAGTCAAAATCAAGTACTTCCTAACCCACCACTTCCAAAAAAAAGTGGGAAAAGGCAAAAGCGGTGGACTCATGTAGCAATTTTCCCGACGATTTTCCCAATGATCAGCGATTTTTTGAGCAGCGAGCGGTCGCTTATGTGACATTGTATTGTGGGTACAGGCGAACAATTACGCAAATGTCTCTTAGCGACGTGCGACGATGAAAGACCGTCACAGCAGATCCGATCTTTAAGATCTCCAACGACACAGCGCATCGTCATGATTGCTGGAAGTCTTGTTTATGCCGTTGTGTGACGTCACGTGACCCACCGGCAAGTAGATGAATTGCTGGACTCTCATTGTGAGGGAGCCGTCGCTGGATCCATCTTCCTGGGCCGTTGCGGTGAGCATGAAGCATAAGGAAGTAGAGGAGGAAAATTACTATAGGGTTAGTTTAAAGGGAACCAGAGATGAACGTTTCACACAAAATAAACATATCAGTTGATAGCTTGTAAAGAATAAATGCTCTACCTGATAATTTTGCCGCTCTGGTGTGCCTTGTTTAGTGTTTTTATCCATTATTGCTCCAGGAAAAATCAAATATGGCCGCCGGCTCATATCCCTTCTCCTTCCGGGTTATATGAGTTGTTCTGGATGTGCTGTCTAGGCTATATGAGACTAGGCTGCTATCTAGGCTAAATGCAGCCTTTCATCTATGTGCTTTCATATTGGTATGATCTGCCTGTAGGAAGTGTCACTGATAATAACTGCAGTTTCATTCCTATGAGAATCTAGTGCACACAGAGATCATATTACAGCCACAGAGCTTCTCTCTCAGGAGCAGCAGCCCCTCCCAGTCATCACAGCTCTCAGTATGCAAAGCAGAAGATCTAAGCCAGGAGGGGGAAGGCTTGGGCTTGAAAGGACTCCACAGAAGAGTGACTCAGCTATAATGATTCCAGGTCAAACCTCGACTGAATAGTCGGTGGATTCTTATCACAGTTGTTAATAGACTAATTAAGCAGATAACAATGAAACTAAAAGCAGGGTAGGTGTTTACTGCCATGTTCCCACTGATAAATGTACAGGGATACAGGGATTCAGGAAATTATGCTTGAACTGCTCAAACATATATGACATGAGAATGCCATTGATCATGTAATTTTGCTGACCATTAAATGATGTTTCTTAAGCTCGATGTCTGCTATGTATTACTATCATATTGTATAAAAATTATATTTGAATAAATATTTTAACATTACTCATCAGCTCTAGGAATGTCTTTGACCCATGACTTGTTTTCATTAGAAAGGAAAATCCTTCTCTGTCTACAATAGATTCCAGTTTAATATTAGCCATTTGTTTCACTTTCAGTAAGTATTAATGCACAAAAAAATGTAAATGGGGTTCATAGGGGTTTTTTGGCAGCTTAATTGATTCTTTTACATCCAACTGTTTGTCTAGTTCAATCTGGATGCATTAACGTACTTCAGAAATCAAAGGAATTGTGTTCTACAAAGTTAGGATTAGTGGTACATTAATAACAATTTTTTCTTTGGGTGAATGTAAAAATAGCTATTTTCATTGTCAGCGCTCAAGAGTGTTTCCTGTAGACTAAATTATATATTGAGAGCTTTGAAAGCTGAAAATATGGCTTAGTTGGGGCATTGATTTCAGCATTACTCTATTTATATGCCTTCAAAATGCTTTCAAAATGGTATGAAATGAAACAAAAAGTAAATATTGCACTTAAAAAGCCAATTGCCCTGAACATGACCATGACAACCACACATTTTAGTGGGTTGATCAAGCAATCAAGCAATAACAGCTTTATAAAAAAAAAAATTAAATACGATTTCCTGCATTCATTACTGAGATATGCATAAAAGCTAGATTACACTAGAGGCAGTAAAATTAGATAGCAATAATACCTAATATAAAAAGGATTTTATAATGGAAAAAAAACTCATTGAAAATATGTATATTTAGTGGTTAAATTTAGCTCCAAGAGAAGCTTACACAAAGCATAAATATATGCTTGTGGTTTCTTTTTGATTTTGTTTGAATAGAAAAATTGTGCTAATTGTGCTGGCAAAAAAAAAAAATCCACAGGTAACCTAGAGATTTGATCCATGATGTATGATATCAAATGTTATATTGAAACATACTAACCAAAAGTAAAGACAAAACCTCAATGTGAGACCAAAGCTAAAGTGAATATCCAGCCAAAATGTCGATTTCAACGGTCCTCCTGAAAGGGAAAGTTATCATAAACTGCGGTGTCTTCACCCTCAAAGCTGTCCCAGAAGCCCCCCGAATCAGCTGACTTCTGGCAAGTGGCCTCACTCCCTGAAGAAAGACAGCATTCAGTTTTCTTTATCAAGATTAAAAAAAAACAGAATGGCATTTTTATTCAGGGGGCGGGGCTAGGCACAGGAAGTCTGCTGATTTAGGGGCTTCAGGGACAGCTTCAGGGGAGAAGACACCACAGGTAATAATAACTGTCCCTTACAAGAGGACTGCTGAAATCTATCTATGTTTTTGGCTTAATATGTTAGGGATCCAGAATTTTATATTTTAGGAAAAAGTACAACATTTGCCTTGTTTGATTGTGCATTAAGGGGTTTCCCTTTCTGAATAGAGCGTTGGCATTTAGTAAGCCAACGGATTAAGTTTATTGACTTTTATAATACAGAACCCCTTAGGCCCTGGAGCCCTGTCTGTCTTAAGTGATGTAATGGAGTTGAGAACTTCCTCTTCCATTAGAGATAAGTTTAAGAAATCTTTATGATCACTATCAAAAGTAGATACTTCCCGGTAGGGAGGAGACGTGATCTAGCTTGGAGATGGGCACTAAATTAAAATCGTTGCCTATTTTTTTGCCTATTTTCAATTCTCCCACCAAGGTTTGTAATATTTTAAGATTGTTGTTTGACCATATGCATTTATACTAGTGTAAAATCTACCTTCAGTTTCAACAATCAACATAAGAAATCTTCAGGGGTTGATGAGATCAAGTTGTGCCTTTGTGAAGAAAGAAAAGTACCCCATTTACTCTTTTGGTTCTGAGGGAGAAATAATAGTATTTTGGGTAATATTTATGCTAACATTTTGTCAAAGAAGAATTAGAGTAGCCAGTCTCTTATTATACACCTTTAGTTCAGTCCCTCCATGATGCCAGCCGCTTATCCAGAAGTTAGGGCCGCCGCAACCATAACAGCGCTCCTGTGACAGCAAGATTATCTTGATCAGCCCTGCCCAAGAGTTGGGACAAACCACAGAAATTAACACTACTGCACCTTTTGAACTGGAACACCTTGGCCAGCATTGCCAGATGCCACATGTCAGCAATTGGGATTCTCAGCAGCGTCAGCCATCACCACTTATTTATTTCATGAAGAACCATTTATTTTGACTAGTCATGACTGTTGAACATTCGCCTTCCTCCCCCCCTCTCCCCCTTCAATGTATCTTTAGGGATTACAGATGATTGCCAAATGTGACTGGTGGAGCCGTAGTATGGCAGCCTCGGCTCTTGGCTTTTGGACATTTTCCCCCCTTACTCTCACCATCCAACTTTCAGAACTTGTATGAGCCAAAACCAATTCCAAGTACAACTCCTTTGTACTTAGCGAAATAAAAGATTCTGATTCAGATTATTATTATTATGTCAAAGTTGTCTTTTTATAAGTAAGGAAATGATAATCATGTGCATAAAAACTGCAGTAAAGTTAATTAATAAAGTGTTCTCTTAAAGAGACCCAGAGACGATCTAACTACCAGTTTTATACATACCTGGGGCTTCCTCAAGCCCCATCAGCCTGGATCTCTCCCACGCCGCCGTCCTTCGCTGCTTCGGTCCGCCGATACCAGGTCCCATCTTTTCGGCCAGTCGACGCAAGCGCAGTGCGCTTCCTTCCGTACTGCGTAGGGGCATGCGTAAAGAGCCGGAGGGAGCCCCTGTGCATGCAAAAGACTGGTCGCATCCGGCGGAAGTGACGGGTCCAGGTACCGGCGATAGAGGCAGCGGAGGATAGCGGCGTGGGAGCGATCCAGGCTTATGGGGCTGGAGGAAGCCCCAGGTATGTATGAAATATTTTCCTATTTTTTAATAAGCTTTGTCTCTGGTTCCCTTTAAGGCCCTTTGATTGGCAGGTGAAAATCTTCCAAAATGTTTTAATTGGCTGGCAAGCCCACCAGATTTGTGCATAGTTGATATTAGGCTGAGCACAGCGGCAACAGATAGATGTTTAGTGGCTGAACTTTTGAATATTATTCGGTGTACAGTACCAGTCAGGGCTGGATTTACCATAAGGCACTGCAGGCACACGCCTACAGGCACCTGATAATGAAAAGGCGGCTCCCCCCCTAGTATCTCCCTCCATCCTTCCCTATTCAGAGTCCCAAGCAAGGTTTAATGAGAGGTTTTCATCCAGCTCTCGGCATTCCACTGACGAGCTCTCCCTTTGGTTGGGGGCACCACTAGCTACTTAATCCTGAAAGTACTTCTGGCTACCTAAAGCTAAGGGACACCTGTAACCATCTATGACGGGTAATGGAAGTAAGGGAGAAGTGACAGCTGGGCCAGGCAGCACTCTTGCAGTGCTGTTCAGCGGGGGTTTGTAGGTTCATGGAGGGTGAAGTCTAGGATGCCAGGACATCTGTGCCTATAGGCTTTTGTGATGTAAATCTGGGCCTGGTACCAGTGAATAATCATGTTTATTATATTAAATGGAGTGAGGTGTTTTTAAGCAACCAAGTATATCTTACAGCACTTAACCAAGTTTGCTCATCAATTGAAAGTTGGAGTTCTCATTCCCACCCTGCCTTGATTTTGTTGAAGGTAGAGCCACTGTTCTTGATGAAGAAACTTAAAGGCTTGATAGTGGTTTTGCAGGTTTTACTTTTATGATAAAATATTTTTCAAACTTACAAAGAGTAGCTCTAACAGGTCCTATTTGTTAAACCTCTTTCTATATATAACTAGATATTTGTTAGAACTGGAAGAATTGAAACTAAAGAGGTGTATTGGCTAGTTTGACTCTTTCGAGGAATTTAGCAATACGGATATCTTTATCTAACCTAGTTTTGGAGAATAAGGATGCATCCCGTTCTGGGGTAAACTAGGATTATTAGCAATGGAGGTTAAAGCCAATGGGTACCGCTATAAAAAAAAAAGTCAGATACTCACCTAAGGAGATGGAAGGCTCGGTCCTAATGAGCCTTCCCTCTCCTCTCCCGGTACCCGCGGTGCTGCGCTGGTTCCCCCATTCGCGTCCGCCGCCGCAGGGACTTCGGAGGTCTTCGGGAGCACTCGGGCTTCCGAAGACGGGCCGCTCCATACTACGTATGTGCGAGCGCGTCATAGAGGGCGCTCGCGCATGCGTAGTATGGAGCGGCCCGTCTTCAGGAGCCCGAGTGCTCCCGAAGGCTTCCGAAACATCACTTTGGCTGCGGAAGTGGCAGTATTTGACCGAACTGGTCGAATACTGCCACCGGGGATCCTGCGCAGGACCGGGCACCGGGAGAGGAGAGGGAAGGCTCATTAGGACCAAGCCTTCCCTCTCCTTAGGTGAGTATCCGACTTTTTTATTTTTGAAACGGTAAACATTCACTTTAAGAGGGTTAGGTCAGGGAGGGAAAAGGTCGCTCACACTTGAATGTTACAGGAATATTACAAGATAACTTGAATGTTACTTGGATGTTACTTGAATGTTACAAGATAGTACTCTGTTATTCTTAAGATAATATAGTTCAAGATCAATCCATTGGCTCGTCATAGCTCCCCTCCTCCAGTCCAAAACTCCAACTAATGCCCATGGACATTGCCACAGTAGGAAACCTCATAATAAATAGTGGTATTTATTTCAAATACCTTTTTGCCACTGCTGTCATAATTGGCACTTTTTCTAAGTTCACATTGAATGTAACATCAGCACGCTACAAATGAGGAACTAATGATTTACTAGTATTCAATGCAAGTGAATGGGACTTACAATCAATACCTTGGGGAATTAAAATACCGCAATGATTGATTTTTCAATGTCTGATTAGTAAAGTGATGATTTAAAAGTGACAACCTGGCCTTGAAAAGGTGAAAAACAAAACAAGTCCGAGATAATTCTTTAATAAATATGGTTTATATCAGAAGCAACAGACATTCAGTGACAAATAGTTTGACGTGAGAGAAAGCTGGTAATTGTTTTCAATATTATGATTAAAACAGCAGCCTGTTCCTGTCTTGCAGCCTGTTACTGTCTTTGGTAGATTTTTACATTTGCATTTACCTTAGTTTACATGTTTTCTTTGAAAATAATGAAATGTATAATTTTTAAAGATTCACTACTACCAAGCAATATTGCAGCTACACCTCAAGGTAGCTTGGAAGTCTGACAGAACTGACATCTGGGAATTTAAACTTGTAAATATTTTGTTTTGAGTGCGGCTGATCTAGTCATTATCAGAACAGATTGGTTAAAAAGCAAACTGCAGAAGCACTTTATGTCTCTGCACTCAAGTGTGTACTAATCACACAGATCTGACCTTCCATTCTCCTCTGTAGAGGGAGGGGATGAATCAGAAAAGCTTGTGCAGCCTGTAACATGCAGCCCATCTGTCTGTTCTGGTTGTATAGAAATAAGAGTAGAATGATCTACATGACACTGATGTAACCTAAACCAGAAAACAAGTTGTACAAGAACACCAGGGTACTGTATGAAAATCATTTTGAAAAAAAATCTAAAACGAGAGGTTCTGCATGAAGCATATTTTAAACTAAACACCGTTTATTATCGATTGATGTTATAAACTTTCTTTTTTTGTATGTAATGTGTTATAAAGTCATACATTACTGTAAAAATGATATACTGCAAAACTCTTATAAGAAGACTAACGTAATTTTCAGAGCATGTATTGCTGCATAGAAAATAGCAAAAACCTTCTAATCCATTAACATATTTTACAAAGTTACAATCCTCATAAACTTAAAAAACAAGGCTAGACAAAGCATTCAAGCACATCGTGTGCCTGCAGTATTAGAAGACCTGGGTCTGTTATACCCAGACAAGTCAATATATTTACAGCATACAGTCAATAACGCAATACAATTAAAGCAAATGTAAAACCTTAAATCTCTCAAATTAAATAACATACATAGATGACAACATGGTATGGAAGACAGATTTTGGTGTCCTAAAGTAGAGATAAATGCTAAAATACAAGATAAAAAATATGAACTTGCAGAAGGAGAAAAAGGAACACCAAGTGCCCAAAATAGTGTAGTGCGTTCAAGAAGCAATTGGTAGTAGTAAGGTGTATAAGAGTTTATACTCATAAACGTGGGTTACCACAAAGGCAACCACTGTATAGGCAGGTGAGGATCTTATGACTTGACTCCACTCAGGTTAAGAAGTCGCTCTCTGTAGATAGGAAGAAAGGGATAACCCCCTCCACTAGAGGTAAACTTGGAACCATTAACCACTTGAGGACCCACCCTTTACCCCCCCTTAAGGACCAGCGCTGTTTGTTGGGATCTGTGCTGGGTGGGCTCTGCAGCCCCCAGCACAGATCAGCGGGCACGCAGAGCGATCAGATCGCCCCCCTTTTTCCCCCCCTATGGGGATGATGTGCAGGGGGGGTCTGATCGCTCCGGTCTGCAGGCATGTTGTGGGGGGGGGGCACCTCAAAGCCCCCCTCCGCGGCGAAATTCCCCCCCTCCCTCTCCTACCTATCATGCACAGTGATCCGGGCTGCACAGGACGCTATCCGTCCTGTGCAGCCAGTGACAGGACGTCCCCTGTCACATGGCGGTGATCCCCGGCCGCTGATTGGCCGGGGATCGCCGATATGCCTTACGGCGCTGCTGCGCAGCAGCGCCGTAGAATCTAAACAAAGGAGACATGTGTCTCCTACGTTTACATTTAGTCTGCGAGCCGCGATCAGCGGCTCGCAGGCTATTCACAGAGACCCGCTCTGTGATCTGACAGGAAACGGCCGCTCGCGCGAGCGGCCTTTCCTGATTAATTAGGGAGGCACCTGGCGACGCAGAACTGCGTCGCTGGTCCTCCAGCTACCACTTTGCCGCCGCACGGTATGAGTGTGCGGTTGGCAAGTGGTTAAAAAAGGGCAGCAGTGGTGGGCATACCTCCCTAACAAGTAAAACACAGACTGTGTTGATTAAAGTTCAACAGAGATATCGTTTATTTAAGTAATCCACAATGCAATGCATTTCGCAGGTTCTATCCTTGTTCATCAGGCAATCAAAGGAGTAAAAACTAGTACAAGTCTGGGTCCAAGCCAAAAGAAGAAAAATATGTGTGATTTGTGCTGTAATGAGAAGGCCGATGAGTGCTGGGGATTTGTAAATCAAAAATATTTATATGGAAAATTACATTACCAAGCTGTAGTTCACTGGATCACACTAATCACTGTTTGACGCTCTCTTACAGAAGAGAAAAAATAATTATTCACTTTTCTTTAAATGGTACCATACATGGCTTTCTTGTGATATATAAATGTAAATTATACATTCAGCTTCTGAGGAAGTCGTGGATATTGCCACAAAATGTGCATCAAGAATATCAACATTATATGTGAACTAGCTGACCTAAGCCCGTTTAAAATTGGGCTCTAGGTCTTTCCCGTCCACTGCGCGCACATCGCACGCACACCTGCCCGTCTCGCGCGCGCACCCGCTTCCCCCCAGCTCAGCCGGGTCGCCTCCTGCCCAGTCCTGCATCCTGTCCTAACGGCTGTGCCGGTGCAGGACATGCGCAGTAGCGCAAAAGCACTGACACAGGGACAGGATGCAGGGACACTTGTATTTTATACATAGAGATAGATGAAATACAAGTTTATTAGACATTTTTGATTTTAATACAAGCAATTTGTTTACAACATTTCTTATATGTATACAGAGGTTGATGCACTTATTGATCATGTTATAAGTCTCAACCCTTTTCATGGTGCCATTCCCTGGATTCTTTTCCCCTCTGTTTCAGTGTGGAGTATTATCTAGTAGCTACATAAGCAGTGCAGCCAGGAATTAGTGTAATAATTTCAGACAAGACAGTAATTTTCCCAAGATGAATTTCCACCAGCTTAAAACCCTATGCACAGAGGCATAACTAAACAATAAACGAAAAGCTGCATTTTGGCAGTTGAGGTGGGTTATCATAGAATGGACATCAGGTGGAAAATTATCATTTGCTATATGAAAGAATTAAAGGGGCGCTATGCCGAAAATTTTTAAAATTTTAAATACGTGCAAACATATACAAATAAGAAGTATGTTTTTTCCAGAGTAAAATGAGCCATAAATTACTTTTCTCCTATGTTGCTGTCACTTACAGTAGGTAGTCGAAATCTGACAGAAGCGACAGGTTTTGGATTAGTCCATCTCTTCATAGGGGATTCTCAGGGATTTATATATTTTCAAAAGCACATAGTGAATGGCAGTTGCTCTGTCCAACTGCCAAAAAACTGTGTAGCGAGCAGGGAAGTTGGCCAGCATCATTGTTTAAATCCTTTTTAGGGAATATCTTTATAAAGAATAAAAGCCTTGCTGAGAATCCCCTATGAAGAGATGGACTAGTCCGAAACCTGTCTCTTCTGTTAGATTTCTACTACCTACTGTAAGTGACAGCAACATAGGAGAAAAGTAACGTATGGCTCATTTTACTCTGGAAAAAACGTACTTCTTATGTGTCTATGTTTGCACATATTTTAAAATTTACAATTTTTCGCCATAGTGCCCCTTTAATATATCTGTTTATCCCACGTTCTGTTGGACAACTGAAAGAAGAGAAATAAAGTAGCAATTTGTCATATATGATCATAGTTGTTGATCAGAGCATCACACTTGTAAATTAAAGGGAACATTAAGTGACATGTGACATGATGAGTTAGGCCCCGTTCACACTTGCGTTTTGGCAAGTAAACGGACCGGATCCTGATCGGATCCTGATCGGATCCTGACCTGATCCTGATCAGAACCGTACGGTTCCGATCCAGATCCGGTCCGTTTGTATCAGGCATGCATCAGGCTGCCATCCGGATCCGTGGGCAAAAAATAGCGAAATTTTTAAAAAAAATGTTGGGGTCAGCAAAAGGAGCACCTGGTGCACCTGTAGAATAAGGTTCCTCCGCTGTAGGCCTCACCTCCACCTCCGACATTCTGCCAAACAGCTCCAGCACGTCTGTCACTGCTGCTCCACTCCAGACATGCTTGGCCCATGTGTCCCCATCCGAAATGGCCGCTTGGATATGCATAGGAAGTGGGGTAGAACGTCAGGTTTTTGTAGGCAGTGTGTTCTGTGCCTTCCTTTCCCCATTGGTTTCTGTGTTCCTGATGGTGCTGTCAGGCTCAGGTCCGGCTCCGGTCCGGGTGCGTGGGCCGGAGAGCCGGACCCAAAAAATAGCGCATGTTGGAAAAGAGTCCGGAGTCCGGATCCGATCTGGCTCCGTACTGTACGGAACGGACAAGTGTGAACGTCCGCATAGCCTTTACATTGCTATGCGGAATGTACGTTCCGTTTGTACAGTATGCGGTCCGGATCAGATCCGGAAAATCCGGATAGCGAACGCTAATGTGAACCGGGCCTTATACATGTGTATGTACAGTGCATCATAAATAAATATGGTGTGTTGCTTTTATTCTTTCTATGCTTAAAAATGTTAATATTCAACTGCATAAATGACAGTTTTTCTACAGTCAAGACCCAATTAGTCTATAGCATTCCTCACGGATAAGGAATTACAACCATAAAAGCCTTTCCTGGCAGAGAACTGAGCTTCTGAGAGCAGGGGATAGATAAAAAGGGTAACTAGTTTATATATGTTAGCTCTCTAAGACAGAGGACAGACTGTTTCATTGAGCTAAGCCCAAACAATAAACAATTTTTTCAAGTCTTAAACATAACTTAAAGCTGTGGGATAGCTAAAAGTCATTTTTAGGAGGAGGATAGATTAAATTGTTTATCTCATCAGTTTATTTTCACTTAAATAAAACTTAAAGTACATCAATTGCACTATTCGTGGAAAAAAACGATCTTCATTGTTTATTATCCCACTAAGGCCTCGATTCATCATTGTCTTTTAGATAACTTTTTCCAGTTTGTTAAATTACCGAATTTGAAGTTTAGCGATTTCTAGTTGTATTCATCAAGGTTTTTCCTCATTCGGTGTGAATTCGATAACAATTCGGTAACCATTCGGTAACGTGTCGATATTTCCATTTTACAGTGGTACTTTAACACAAGGCCATAAGATTCCCATGGAATTGTGGGTAAAAGGCAGTCCTTTGAGCACTACGTAGCAACATTCTGAATAGGGCTTTACACCTGGACCAGGATTCTGAAAGTGGTTGGGACAATCCCACAATTTGATAGGAGCCTTTTCTAAAAAATTATAGTGCAGCTAGCAAATTAGTTAACCCTGACACTGCCTGTGTTCTCTTACAAGATGATTCAAGAGAAATGCAGATGTCGTGTTATAGCAAATAAATCTATTCTCTTACAAATTTATATGGTTGCAGACCTTATTCTTGCCCGTCTGCGCCTTTGAATCACTCTCAGCTGATACATAACCACTTCAAATGGCTCCATCTTCTCTGTCAGCAATGATCTGACAGGAATATTGACAGAGCAGTGAAGGAGATAACTAATCCTAAATATAACGCTAAACCACGCCCACTTTCTTTTTCATGAATTGCACTTTATTCCGTTTTAGCGAATCGTTACCGAATCGTTACCGAATGTTCGCTAACAGCTGTAGATAACTTTGATGAATCCTGAAATGAAGTTAACAAATTCGGTATTTTACCAAACTGTTGTTAACAAATTTGCTAAGTGTTGATGAATCGAGGCCTAAGCCCTTTGTCCATAGATTATTCTAGCAGACTGATCAATCAGTGCTGGAAAGCATTGACTTGCCATCATTGATATAATGGTGTAATAGCTTCCCCAATCAGCACTGGTACAACAAAAAGGCAATCCTGAGGAAGTGAGGTCACCCCAGCATCTCAAAGAAGGAGCTACGTGGCCTCACCACAACATTTGAGTCCAATATTATTTCATTTTGACAATAGATAGTTGCTCCTTCTAGCAGCTGTCACTTTTCTAAAAGTGACAGGTGTTTTTATAGTGTTGTGAAGTGGATGCTGGCACTGGGCTGCTTTCAATTGAGGGTGGTGGAATTGTGATTTAAAGCAGATGTGAATTCTGAACTTCCTCTCTGCTATAAAACATAAGCAACAGCATAATTACCTTTACAGAAATACATTTATTTGTTGCAGTCCATTTGTTGCAATAAATCGGCAGCATGTCTACTTCCTGCTTTCTTGTAAGCAGACAAAGGATTAACATCCCGTACCTACAAATTAGCTGGGTCTGCCATGACTGCCGAGGTTTCTGTGCTGACACAGCTGAGAGAACAAATTACAATTGGGATTACTAGCAGCTGAGGGGGAATTAGACAGGCTCTTAACTCTAAACACAAAGAGGGTGGATTAATCTGTGTTTTCCTTGTGTCATGTGCAAGAGTTCAGGTCCACTTCTATACTCCCTCAATAGGCAATGTTTGTTATTAGCTTCAGAACTGCAAAAAGTCATTGCATTGCATTGCAAATGAAATTTGTCTCATTTCCTGAAAGGATGAGCAAAATGAAATTGCTTTTAGTGTATTTCATTCATCAGTTTATTTTTCAAAATGTAAGTATAACGATTGGCTGCCAGTCCTTTTATGGTACTAGATTGATTTTTTTTTTTAATATGCGGTTTACGTGAGCTGCTTTCAACTTACAGAGCACTTTCCTTTTTACCTCTCTCTAACATTTGTGGCTGCCGTGCTGAAAAGGAGCTCCTCACCTTTGCATGTGGGAATACTTTAACTTTATACCTTTAGGTGCTTTTCCCTTTTTAAATAATTTATTACATTATATAATGTTCTACCATAGTTATGACTTTCTAGAATGCAAAGCTTTCAACTTATAGATAAAAGTGGAAGCACTTTATCTATTTTCCCTTATATTTCCTTCTCTCCCCCATCTGTCTGTGTAACCGTAGCCCGCTGGGGCTGTATTTCAAAGTGCAAACACACCATCTAACACTGTTTCTATGTTAAAGTAACATTTTTCATGTGACAAAAACCTCCAGGCCAGTTTTTTTTTATAATTATTATTTAGTATCTACCGTATATAGTGCTGACATCTTGTGCAGCACTGTACAGAGTATATTGTTTTGTCACTTACAGTAACTGTCCCTCATTGGGCCTCACAATATAATCCCAACCATAGTCATATGTCTATCAGTGGCATAACTAGACTTAATAGGGCCCTCCTGCAAAAATGTTAGCATGGGGCCCCCTTGGTCCCTGAACTCCATGAGGGTCATGTGATTGGGAGCCCACGAATGGCAGCAGAGAGTTTTCTGCTTTGAAGTAGTAGTACTGGCTACCCCCCTGTGATGGCAGGGGTCGCAGGGGTGATTGTTATGCCCATGATGTCTATGTACATCGTGTACATTAGTGCATGTAACGTAATCTAGGGCCAATTTAGGGGGAAGCCAATTAACTTTGGGATGTGGGAGGAAACCTAAATGGCTGGAGGACACCCTTGCAGATACAGGGAGGACATACAAACTCCATGCAGACAGTGCCCTGGCTGTGATTCGAACTGGAAACCCAGTGCTGCAAGGCAAGAGCGCTTACCACTATTCCACAGTGCTACCCTATGTTTGCAAGGATTACTGCTTTAGAGTATTTATTATTATTAAATAATGAATAATAATAATAAAGCATTACTTTAGATCCTTATATCCACCGTATGTGAATAGCAGAATTTGTTTTCAATGTCATCCTACAGGTTATGCTGGGGCATGCCTATCTGCTGTGATGGCTCAAATGGCTACAGTTGACAAAAAGGGAAACATAGGCCTCGATTCATCAACACTTAGCAAATTTGTTAACAACAGTTTGGTAAAATACCGAATTTGTTAACTTCATTTCAGGATTCATCAAAGTTATCTACAGCTGTTAGCGAACATTCGTTAACGATTCGGTAACGATTCGCTAAAACGGAAGAAAGTGCAATTCATGAAAAAGAAAGTGGGCGTGGCTTAGCGTTACATTTAGGATTAGTTGGCCTCGATTCATCAACACTTAGCAAATTTGTTAACAACAGTTTGGTAAAATACCGAATTCGTTAACTTCATTTCAGGATTCATCAAAGTTATCTACAGCTGTTAGCGAACATTCGGTAACGATTCGGTAACGATTCGCTAAAACGGAATAAAGTGCAATTCATGAAAAAGAAAGTGGGCGTGGTTTAGCGTTACATTTAGGATTAGTTATCTCCTTCACTGCTCTGTCGTTATTCCTGTCAGATCATTGCTGACAGAGAAGATGGAGCCATTTGAAGTGGTTATGTATCAGCTGAGAGTGATTCAAAGGCGCAGAAGGGCAAGAATAAGGTCTGCAACCATATACATTTGTAAGAGAATAGATTTATTTGCTATAACACGACATCTGCATTTCTCTTGAATCATCTTATAAGAGAACACAGGCAGTGTCAGGGTTAACTAATTTGCTAGCTGCACTATAATTTTTTAGAAAAGGCTCCTATCAAATTGTGGGATTGTCCCAACCACTTTCAGAATCCTGGTCCAGGTGTAAAGCCCTATTCAGAATGTTGCTACGTAGTGCTCAAAGGACTGCCTTTTACCCACAATTCCATGGGAATCTTATGGCCTTGTGTTAAAGTACCACTGTAAAATGGAAATATCGACACGTTACCGAATGGTTACCGAATTGTTATCGAATTCACACCGAATGAGGAAAAACTTTGATGAATACAACTAGAAATCGCTAAACTTCGAATTCGGTAATTTAACAAACTGGAAAAAGTTATCTCAAAGAGAATGATGAATCGAGGCCGTTATCTCCTTCACTGCTCTGTCGTTATTCCTGTCAGATCATTGCTGACAGAGAAGATGGAGCCATTTGAAGTGGTTATGTATCAGCTGAGAGTGATTCAAAGGCGCAGAAGGGCAAGAATAAGGTCTGCAACCATATAAATTTGTAAGAAAATAGATTTATTTGCTATAACACGACATCTGCATTTCTCTTGAATCATCTTGTAAGAGAACACAGGCAGTGCCAGGGTTAACTAATTTTGCTAGCTGCACTATAATTTTTTAGAAAAGGCTACTATCAAATTGTGGAATTGTCCAAACCACTTCCAGAATCCTGGTCCAGGTGTTAAGCCCTATTCAGAATGTTGCTACGTAGTGCTCAAAGGACTGCCTTTTACCCACAATTCCATGGGAATCTTATGGCCTTGTGTTAAATTACGGCTGTAAAATGGAAATATCGACACGTTACCGAATGGTTACCGAATTGTTATCGAATTCACACCGAATGCCGAAAAACCTTGATGAATACAACTAGAAATTGCTAAACTTCGAATTCGGTAATTTAACAAACTGGAAAAAGTTATCTCAAAGACAATGATGAATCGAGGCCATAGAGACACAGAGACCTTTATGCAGTTCACTTTTTCTCCTGAGTTTTCTCCTAGATGCAATCCTTGTGTGTATTTCCATATTTCAATGGGCAGTGGTGCTATGCAGAAAGCTGTGAAAAAGGGTTGGTGGATAAAAAATGATTTCACATGTACATATCAAACTTTATGCCTGGGAATGGTTCCTCTCCCAGACTAGGAGATATGTTTCTGTGGCCTGCGCACCAATATGAATTTACCACTGATGATACTGTAGATTGCAGTGTTGTCAAAGAACATTGTATCCTCAGACTGCTAGCTTGGCAGGCATGCGAATTATCCAAGTTATTTTTTTTTAATAACTGATTAGTGTATAGATATTAAACAGAGATATTCTATGGGCAGCCAGGTATTTTAACCCTTACTATAAAATCAGACCAATGAAATGATGAACTATGACATTATGAAATGGTGTAGGAAGTTTATTAATGTTTGCTTAATTGGAGTATTACTATACTACATAAATCAATCTTTATCTGCACTCACCGTATCATTCATCACCTCATAGGCACCTTTCTTTCCTCTGCCCACAGTGCCAGCAGTTCCAGTACCTGCTGCAGCTAGCTTAGTTAACATGATAGGTAATTAGTTCCATTAGGATTACCAGACTGAAGCCTTGAGACTGAAGATGCAGGATGTGGCTGGAAAAGATGTGTGCATTAAGTGGACACCCACACATTCTAGATAAGGTAGTCAGGCAACCACGTAGTGTGAGAGAATTAAATTACATTTTATCATTTGAAAACGAGCCATTTGAAGTTTTCCACGATCAAGAGAGAAATCAGTTATGTCGTGGTGGAGCATATTTATTTATTTATATATATATTATTTATATAAGTCTTCTCATCTCTGATTATAATTTAAAAAAATGCAGTTAAAAAAAGGACAGATTGATCATTCATGAATTTCAGCCTAACCTGATCCAATTGCCTCAATTCACTAAACATTACCACATTCGGTAAAGCAGAAAACAGCTGATAATACCGAATACCTTCCCAAATTCCAATTCACTAAAACTATTGCCGCACAGAAAATTAGAATTCCCAATTAGTGAAGTAAATTATCAACCACAATTTGTGTGGTAAATGTCTCAAGAAATGTCAAGAAATTGCAAATCACATAGATTGACGCATTCAGTAAATCAAGCAAAAGTGTTCCATATTTTTCTCCCACTCATACTAACCAATAACTCACTCTCTCCATGCTCTCTCCGTGCGTAACATTTACAGACAGCCAATAGGGAGAGCCAGGCAGCCAATAGGGAGAGCCACACAGCCCTGCTTCTCACTCTGATTTGGTCCAATATTCTGGGAGGCGGGACTTCACTCTCACAGTGCAGCGGAAGGAGACATTTTGTGAGGGCTCTTTCACACTAGAGCCTGTCGACTAGAGTCGAAACTTTGCGTTAACCAAGGTATAATGAAAGTCCATAGACTTTCATTTTACCTTTCACACCCGACGTTGCATTTCGGTACGGGAGCTTTTAATCGTTGGCAGCCAGCAACCTGCCTGACTGTTGACCTGCTCCACAACTGCTAAGTGACACTTACCGATCAGGGCTGAGTGAATTGAAGCATGTTTGTTTGGTAAATTACTGAACTTCTACCGCATGTAAGGAAATCTTAGTGAATTTGGAATTTTTTTTTAAAAAGTGTAAAATATTGAATGCGGTATATTATTGAACTGCCCTTAGTGAATTGAAATATCTGCTAACATAAACAAGCCTATGTAATTTTTTTTAAACTCAACAGTCAGTTACAAAAATTGTGGTATTCAGATTCTCATGTATGTTTGGCTATACTTTCGAGACTGGAGAGCGCACAGATTTACAACAATACCCTCATTTTCAGTTGCTATGGGACTTAGTACTCCTAGTGCTTTTGACATTAATTAGGAATAGTGGAATTCAGCAAGCAAAAGAATAGCTATGGATGGAGAAAATTACATGACCCAAGTATAAATTAACAGTTCGCATGCCAACAAACAGTACATTTAAAAGACAGATAGATTTATTACCTATATTAGGGTTACATTGCATGTTTTATTCACTTATCTGATACATTAGATTTGAATCTGTGCTTTCAGAATGGAAGAGATGTACCGGTATCCACTATCATGTTACTTAACCTTACATAGTCCTCAGAATAAAATGTAAGTCAGTAAACCATTGCATCTGATCAGCTCTGCTGAACCTGAAATAATCTCCCTCCTGCCCAATGTGAATTGCATATTATATTTAGCTGCAAAGAAATCAACAGTAATAGCTGTAAAAAAAAAAACAGTTTAGAAAATGTAACTGTATGTCTCTTGCTGATGTTATCTATGACTTTGTGACTTCATTAATTTTATTATTTTAGAGTTGACTACAATATTGTACAACCCCAACTAAACCCAGGGTGTCAGCACCTCCAGCACTAAATATGACCCTATCAGACAGGACACTAGTGCAGAAAGTGCTCAGCATGGCCAATTAGGTCAACTTGAATCACTGATGCCGTTTATACAGAAACAAACATCATAAGACAGCTTTAATTATCTGGAAAGTAGTTGTTCTGATATTATGTGGCTATTTTATTAGTTGAGTTTATGCACCTCAAGAAAAAAAATCCGATTGACTTTCCAAAATAGACTGAAAGGTTAACTAGCACTGGTAAAAGGGCCTAGGCCCGATAAATACTGTATATTGCCCCACTTCCCTAATATATATTATATTTGTTTCTGCATTGCAAGAAATCCATTGTCTATCATATCAAACTGTGTTGGCTCATGCTACTGTTTCTGCCATTGATGTCCCTGACAGCTTAGCAGAAGTGGTGGGGCGCATCATAGGAAGGTGTGTGCCATACCCTCAGAAATAAGACTAACAGCTATCTGCTCATCAGTTACATTGAGTTGCTAAAGATGCAGAGCTTAAAGGGGCACTATGGCTAAATTATTGCTTGACATACCATTTAATATCAAATATGTGCAGTTATAGCAATGTTTGAGACTTGTATTGTAGCAGAATAAAAATCAGTTGCATTATCACTTTACCCTAAATCAGTGCTGGAGTCACGTCAGAAGAGAGAGCTATCTGACGCCGATTCAGCACATTCCATTCTGCAGGAAGAGGCTGCCTTATCAGACGTTTCATCTGACCTTGTAATCTCCCCCTTTGATGTATGGTGATAGGTTTCACCCAACCTCTAACATTAGTGCAGTTATAGTTCCTCTGATCTGCTGTACGTCTCAGGACAATGACAATTGCAATGGAGACCAGCTCATTTCTTATGCACAGTATTCCAACGTCTTGATTCAGCAAACTGTGCCCCATCAATTTAAATACCTTCTTCCTCCAAATACAAAGAATTCACAAAGGAAAAAAAAAAACTTTGTGCCTCCAAAGAATGTAAGGAATGCAGGACACAGGTTACAGCACTTGCATGTGCTGCTGAATCAAGACATTGAAATACTGTGCATGTGGAGCTATGATTAAGGAGCCATGAGCTCCGACACGCGCAACCTTTTTTAACTTTGTGTACTCACTGATGTGATAATAAATGGAGACTTTTTTCACCCAGCCATTGGTGTAGCGGAACCTTTTCTCCTTGCTGACTTTTATTATGCTACAATACAAGTCTTAAACATTGCTATAACTTCACATATTTTATATTAAATGGTATTTCCAGCAATAATTTAGCCATAGTGCCCCTTTAACTTAACAAACATTTTTAATACATCTCCAAAGACAATAAGATATTTTAGCTGTTCACCTTTTATTTATTCTAGAAACCATTTTGTCATCAACATACAATTTTGTCTTATCATGTTTGCCTGGAAATTTTGGTGATAGTAGTGCACACCTTCGCCCAGACACTTAAGGGGCCTATACACTGTTCGATTTCAGCCATCAATCGACAGCCGATTTGATTACTCTAAATGAATCAACTAAAAATTGATGCAGCAGAAAGCATGATCAATTAGCCGATTGATCGATTTTTGGCTGATTTTAATCGATTTGCTCGATCGGTCCGGGTAGAAAATCTAGGTCAATCGGCTGCTGGTAGAAGATCCATGGCCCATAGAGTTGCATTGGATCGAATGGTGCAATAATGCATTTCGATCAATTTTCAGTAGATTTCATTCTGAAATCTATTGGAAATCTGTTCCTAGTGTGTGGCACACATCAGATACATTCCTGTCAGATTCCCCCTGACAGGCATCTGACAGAAATCTGACAGGAATCTATCTGATGGTTGAATGTGCTGCCAATCTATAAGTGTATGGCCACCTTTGAACTAGGATTCTCCTATAATCATTAGAACTGAAGACTATACTCTGAAGGACTGATGAAGCATGTTCTATCTAGAACAGAAAAAGAATCCTATTCAAACTACCTTATTTTGTGGATAAATGAGAAGATTCACAGAATTATCTTTGTTCATCACTCTTGTCCCGAGTGTAAGAGCTACTGTATAAAGCCATTGGCCCTAGTTCATATTTTCATAGTGGCCTTACTCAGCACTGTCTGTATCCTCTATAATAAAATCCCTGTGTCTCTGCGCCCTCTTCTGTCCCTGTGTCTGTGAGTTTGCGCTACTGCGCATGTGTTGCACGCGGGCAGACGTTGGAGAGCAGGAGGACAGGTGCAGCAGGGAGCGTGGCCGTGTGCACTCGAGGCGGGGAGCGCGGCTTGCGGCATCGGCAAGGTGGTGGTGAGGGGAGTCGCTGCTGAGCCCTAGCGCCCATTTTAAATGGGCTGGCCTATGCTTAGTGTGTAATAATTGTATAATACTGACCACCAAAATCAGCTTACCAAGGACAGTCACTGTGTGAGAGAGGTGTAAGAAGAGAAAAAAGAATGGTTTCTTAAAGAGTCTGAAGCCTTTTAAAAATCATCTTTTTATTAGACATTTATCTTTAGCAATATCAGCAGTGCTAAAACGCAGCATTACCGCAGCAGAAAGATTTAATTAAACCCCCAAAATATCGGGGCAAAATTCCGGGACTTTCCAAGTCGTGGATTTTGCTGCCCGGGGAGGCATTGCTTAGCGCTGTAGCTCTGCCTCTATTAGCATCAATTCCCACTGATCATCACCCATCTCCCCGCCCCTCTCAGTGAAAGAAGAATGAGAGGGGCGGGGAGAGGCGGCGATCAGTGGGGATTGATGCGAGTAGAGGCAGAGCTAATGCACAAAGCTCTGCCTCTACCAGGAAGCAATTCCCGCATTTTGCCCCAGGGATTTGGTGGGTTTAATGACATCTTTCTGCTGTGGGAATGCAGTGTTTTAGGACTGCTGATATTGCTAAAGATAAAATTCTAATAAAAAGATGATTTTTAGAAGGCTTCAGACTCTCTTTAATGGTTACCATTATTCAAAGCACATATTAAGATTATCACTACCACTTCACCACCAATAAAAAAAGCTAATACTGTGACTGGAGGAGGGCTCTATGTGGGCCCCTCAGGTCCAGATGTCCTGGTGCAATCACAGCTTCTGCCTCCCCATGCCACTGCTTGTCTCCATTTATTTGGTGGTTTAACTAAAACTATTATTTCAAATAATAATGAACTTTAACACACACAGCATTTTTCTTCTGAACAACTGCCCTAATTGACTGCTTATTTATATTTTCAATTGTAGAAATCTTTTAAAATGCTTATTGCCGAGTGAAAGTGTGGCAAAATGCAAGGCTTTAATTGATGGTGAAATTTAGTACTTGGAACATGTGTTTATTTCAATAAATGTAACAGTTGCTAAGGAAACAGACACTGATATACGTTAAAAAAGTGAAGTAATCTTCACTGAACTAAATGACTAACAATGCAATATACGGTGTATTATACCAGATATTATAAATAAATAAAAATATTCATAATTACTACTTCAAACACTGTAAAAGGTAGCTTAGTACAAACATCAGATGGTCGGCTGTGCTAAAACAACCTTATTCCAACTGTCAGTCTGACCAATAATGGCTTTACTATCTTGCTCTCCAAGCCTGCCTGTTTTTTTTTTCTTCTCTTACAGCGAGAGAAGAAGGAAGAGGTGGAGACCTCCCGGTGCAATAGAAGAATGAGGAGGAGAAGAAGGAGGAGGAGTATTAGACTAAGAGGCGCCCAGAGCCCCCTACACTGTAATCTCTAGTTATCTGCTTTGCAGTCATTGCCATGTATCTCCTTTTATTATTTCTCTCTGCTTAAAACACAATAAGGGAATGATAGCTGAGTGAGTTGTGCGCCCCTCCTACACTGAGGCTGGAGCCTCTCTCACCTCTGCCTCGGCCCGGCCCTGGGAGGAGGAGGGGAGGGGACACTGGATATGCAGATTAGGACAGTATCACATTTCCATGGCCATGGGCATTACAGATAGTATTGGAAATATTCATTGTTTTTTCTTCCTTGCACAAATTTTTGTTTTTCATGTTGTGACTCAATGGAAGGGTAATCTTAATCTTTTTAAATATGTGTTAAATCACAGGCCCCAATTATTCCCTAATATTTCCAGGACTAAAGTTTTATAGCTAATAAGAATTGTGAATTGGTATGTGTTGAGTGTGAAGTATAAACATGAAGGAGCAGTAGTATAGGGTAGTATAGGGTAAGTCCGAACTAGTAAGTGTATTGTTATGTATTGTTAAGCTTCAGGTTTAGATGAGCTTCTTAAATTTAGCGGTTTCATTTGTAGCCTGCTATAAACCAGCAGTTTTGAATAAATACTGCCTTTCAAAGGGCATGAGGAAGCAGGTCTGGATCATCCACAAGGCAACCCTAGGCAGTTGCTAAGGGCCTGGAGAAAGTCTAAGGGCCTAGTTGATACTAGATCCCACCAAACCTTACTAGAAAAGCCAGGTGATCATAAGTGGTTTGTAAAAAAAAAGTGTTGTCTTGCCTAGGGCTCCATTTCATCTTAATCTTTTTCTGTGAGGAAGGTTTGTGTTGCTCTGGCCACAGTTCTGAAATAATGCATCATGCTATTGCTGTTTAGATGTGTATTGGGCGTGATGATCTACAATTACACTTTACAATTACAATTACAATTACTACGCCCACTTCCTCAGGTCAAATATAGTGCCAAAGTTGTATCAGAGCCAGGTACAGGTACCAGCCTCTTAAGAGAGTGCGATTTTTAGGCTCCTTCACTCCACAACAAAAATAATCGTAGTTGTTATTCTTGATAACTTTACTGGGTATTCTGTTTTAATTTAACTTAGTATTATTGTGTCAAGCGTATCTGTCTCATTTCTGACTTTCAGTGATGGTGGAGGATATTTACTAAACCAAGCTGGCTATTTTTGTACATGTTTTATACTTACATAATATTTTAATCAAGAACAGCATATGCTTAAATATAAACCAAAATATTTTGTCCCACCCAAAAAAATTTCCTTGAATCTTGATTTTTATGTGTGTCAATTTAGTAGAGACTTGTTATTAAATTTAGTTACTAGTGGAAGTGACTACACACAGCTATGACTGGCAACTAGCTTCCCATGTGGCATGAACCTAAAACATACTTTAATGTTTATCAGCATCATAGCTCTTATGTCCTACAGTAAAATGCACATGCCATAGCAGACTTTTCTCCTCATTCTCCATTTATAGGCTGCACAAAAATAGTAGTTATTCAATGTGTGACATACTTTGGTGTAGTAAAGTGGCTGTGCACTTTCCTTCCACTGATAGGTTTTTCTCAGGTCAGGAAATCTATTTCTTGGGTCAGAGAGAATAATCAGTAATTATGGAGAGTATTTTCAGTGAACATGATAGGAAAATAAATCATCAAGATTATTTTGGGCGAACTGTTAAAATTCATTAACCTCCTTGCCGGTTATCCCGAGCTCAGCTCGGGGTAACCTGCGTAGGAGGATTTCTCAGGCCCCGCTGGGCCGATTTTCAAAATTTTTTTACTGCACGCAGCTAGCACTTTGCTAGCTGCGTGCAGTTTCTGATCGCTGCCGCTCACCGCCGATTCGCCGCTACCCGCCGCGCCGCCCCCCCCCCCCTCCAGACCCCTTGCGCAGCCTGGCCAATCAGTGCCAGGCAGCGCTGAGGGGTGGATCAGGATTCCCTCTGACGTCTCGACGTCCATGACGTCGGTGGCGTCATCCCGCTCGGTCGCCATGGGGCCCGGGGAAGCCCAGCAGGAAATACCGTTCTAAACGGGATTTCCTGCTTACTCTGATCACCGAAGGCGATCGGAGTGGATAGGGGGATGCTGCTTGTCAGCGGCTATCATGTAACGAGCCCTGGGCTCGCTACATGATTTAAAAAAAAAAAAATTTAAAGTGCTGCGCTGCCCCCTTGCCGCCAGAATTGTAACGGCAAGGGGGTTAAATGATACAATTTAATGAATAAGATGTACTATTTAGGGTCAATGTTAATCCTTTCTTATCTAATCTTTATTCATTTATTTCTTAATTTTGTACAGGTTTACCACTTTTTGATTAGAAATTAGCCATTAAAGAGACTCTGTAACATCAAAAACCTCCCCTGGGGGGTACTCACCTCGGGTGGGGGAAGCCTCCGGATCCTAATGAGGCTTCCCACACTGTCCTCTGTCCCACGGGGGTCTCGGGTGGGTTGGGGAGTAGAGGGGAGACAGAGAGAGAGAGAGGGAGGGAGGCTCAGACCTGGCTGGTAGTGGGCTGGGTCTGGGAGCCCCAGGCTCAGGCCTGGCTGGTGGTGGTGAGGGGTGGGTTGGGGAGAAGAGGGGATACAGAGAGAGAGGGAGGGAGGGATACCCCAGGCTCAGGCCTGGCTGGTGGTGGGCTGGGTCTGAGAGCCCCAGGCTCAGGCCTGGATGGTGGTGGTGAGGGGTGGGTTGGGGAGTAGAGGGGAGACAGAGAGAAAGAGAGGGAGGGAGGCTTAGGCCTGGCTAGTGGTGGGCTGGATCTGGGAGTCCCAGGCTCACATGTCACATCAGCATCACATCACATGCCTCCCCCCCAAAAAAATCATTTAAGTTGGCTGCCTACCCCACGGTAACCCACCTCGAGTCACTAGTAGTGACACAGTCTGGTCTGGTCTGCTGTGGCTGGCTGCACTGAGTCCCCGGTGCTGCTGCTGCTGCCTTCAACGGCTGTTGGTCGGACGGAGCAAAAGTGGCAAGCTTCTCTCTGAAGCTGTGCGAGCCAGGCGAAGGGGAGACTGAGAGCGGCTGCACACTGCATGAGTGTCACGTGACGGACGTCGTCACGTGACGTGATTCAAATTTAACTGCCCCGAATGTCTTCTTCCCTTGCGGGCTGCTCTGACTGTGCCTGGCTGCGCCTGTCAGTATAATTACCAGGAACGTCTGACAGGCCAGCCCTCTTCCTCCTCCTCCTCCTCCCTTCCTTCCAAGTTCTGAAGTTCTGAACCGCGCGGGTTTATGGGGGGCTAAGAGGTTGACAGCCTGGGTAAGCTCAGCGTGGCGCCGCCAATGCACACAGGCAAAGCTGATAGCATCTCCAGCTCTCTGCCTGTGACAAATTCACTCTGCTCTCCTCCTCCCTCCTCCCCTTTGCCTCTGAAATCTCTGGCTAGTAACCTCCTCCTCCTCCTTTACAGACTGATCTCCCATAAGCCCTTGCTACAGTGCCAAGGTTCTCTGAAAAAGTTGTGGGTAAGGCTTGTTTAGTTTATAGGGAATCAGAATATTAAAACAAAACAAAAAAGTATTTAACTTGAAGAATGCCCTATAAACTATATGAAAGAAACACAATTATGCAATGTGTAAGAGGTTATCTCGGATCCACTTTAACTAAACTAACCCTGACTTTATTTGAAGGAACAATGCTAAAGCTGAAATAATTTGGATACATAATGAGGAGTGAGAATTCATTTGAATATACCCTGATGCTGAGTAAGATTGAGGGATAATTAAGGAGGCAGAAGGAGGGGATGCCAGCAGCGGCGGACACAGCCAGCAGTGGGCCCCTGTGCAAAATTGTAATTGTGGGCCCCCTACGACCTGCGGCGCAAGCAAAATATGGGCGTGGCTACAGCCTGCGGCGCGCGAAGAGCGCCGTGGCAAAAAATAGGTGTGGATAGAACCTGCGGCGCGTAGTGCCGTGGCAAAAAATGGGCGTGGCAATGACCGGACGAGGGTGGAGCTAACTGTAACTTAAAGCGAACATGGGGTGAGGGTTTATTTCCTTTTAAACAATACTAGTTGCCTGGTGGCCCTGCTCATCTATTTGGCTGCAGTAATAAACTGAATTACACCAGCAACAAGCATGCAGCTAATCTTCTCAGTTCTGACAATATTGTCAGAAACCCCTGACCTGCTGCATGCTTGTTCAGGGTCTATGGTTGAAAGAATAAGAGGCAGAGGACCAGCACGGCAGCCAGGCAACTGGTATTGCTTAAAAGGAGAGAAATATGGCAGCCTCAAGATTATTCTCACCTCTGGTTCCCTTGAAAAGTGCAACGCAAAGACAGTGGGCCCAAGTTTTGGTGACCCTTTCCCCAGAAAATTCACATAATTGTGCAGGTTTTATCAAGAAAATACACATCATGTCGGCAGATATGCCCAGAAAATACGTGCAATCATGTCGGCAGATATGCCCAGAAAATACGTGCAATCAAGTCGGCAGATATGCCCAGCAAATACGTGCAATCATGTCAGCAGATATGCCCAGAAAATACGTGCAATCATGTCGGCAGATATGCCCAGAAAATACGTGCAATCATGTCGGCAGATATGCCCAGAAAATACGTGCAATCATGTCGGCAGATATGCCCAGAAAATACGTGCAATCAAGTCGGCAGATATGCCCAGAAAATACATGCAATCAAGTCGGCAGATATGCCCAGAAAATACGTGCAATCATGTCGGCAGATATGCCCAGAAAATACGTGCAATCATGTCGGCAGATATGCCCAGAAAATAAGTGCAATCAAGTCGGCAGATATGCCCAGAAAATACATGCAATCATGTCGGCAGATATGCCCAGAAAATACATGCAATCATGTCGGCAGATTTGCGCAGAAAATACGTGCATTACCCGGGTGATTAGGTAGCCTGGTGGGTGGGTGGTTAGGTAGCCGGGTGGGTAGGTAGCCTGGTGGGTGGGTAGGTAGCCGGGTGGGTGGTTAGGTAGTCGGGTGGGTGGTTAGGCAGGAAGCCTGGTGGGTGGGTAGGTAGCCGGGTGGGTAGGTAGGAAGCCTGGTGGGTGGGTAGGTAGCCGGGTGGGTAGGTGGTTAGGTAGCCGGGTGGGTAGGTAGGTAGGAAGCCTGGTGGGTGGTTAGGTAGTCGGGTGGGTAGGTAGGTAGGAAGCCTGGTGGGTGGGTAGGTAGGAAGCCTGGTGGGTGGGTGGGTAGGTAGCCGGGTGGGTAGGTGGTTAGGTAGCTGGGTGGGTAGGTGGTTAGGTAGCCGGGTGGGTAGGCAGGTAGCCCTTTCAGTAGCTATCTGGGTGGGGGGCCCGACTCCTATCCTCCCTCCTTCCCTCCCTTCCTTCCTCACCTCGGGGGGCCCCCCTCCCGATATGCGCAGCGGGAGAGCGAGCGGCAAATACAGGAAGTCTTCAGGGCTCCAGGCAGACGCTAGAGGCTCAGCCGCTTGGTCTCCAATATGTCTCCAACTCTGTTGACATATTGGAGACCAAGCGGCTGAGCCTCTAGCGCATGCCTGGAGACCCGGAGACATCCTCTATTTGCCGCTCTCCCGCTGCGCATACCGGGAGGGGGACCCCCCGAGGTGAGGGAGGGAGGATAGGAGTCGGGGCCCCCCGGGGGGAAAAAAAATAAAAAAATATATATATATAAAAAAAAAAAACTTAATGGGCCCCTGAAGAAACGGAACTTCAGGGGCCCTCGTGCGGCGGCACGGCCTGCACGGCCGTATGTCCGCCACTGCATGCCAGATAATGAGATGGCTAGATAGTATCATAGGTGCAACAAACATGAGCTTGGATAAGCTTGGATAGTAGGCGATAGAGGGGCCTGAGGGTCTGTGCTCCATGCGGTCACAAAGAGTCGGACATGACTGAATATCCACTGAACAACAAAATAAACACTTTTTAGGTGCAATAAATATGATATCATTTCAGGAGCATCAGCATGAACATTCTGCATTTTTTCTTCATGCAGCAGTAGATGCCAGTAAATGTTTTATCAAGTCTAAGGCCTCTTTCACAGTGTGACGTTAAAGTCACACGTTAAAACAACATTTAACGCAGAATAACTCACTGCAATGAAAAATCATTGCCCCATTCACAGTGCACACGTTGCGTTGGTGACTAACGCTGCACGTTAAGTGAAAGTACTGCATGCAGTGCGTTATACACATTATTAGCTGTATTGGACTGTTTGCACATGCTCAGTAATGACTTGGAAACCTACTTTTCATTGCCTGTATGCTCTACTGTATGCGACCGTAACGGGGCATTAAGTTGCGTTGCGACTTTTTGGGGGCATTGCGTTGTAATTAGCGTTGCGACCTTAACGTTGCATGAAAACGCAATGTCCTACTGTGAAAGAGGCCTAAAATAATTTATGCTGCTATATCTTGAATAGGTACTCCAAATAAGGCAGCATTTCAATGCACAGAGGAGGTTTTGACTTCACACATTTCCCTGATGTTGATACTTCAAAGTAAAATGCATACTGAGATAGAACATATGAAGAATAACTCTAGGGTTCTGTTGCCCTGTTAAAAAACATCAACAACTAATAATCAATCAATCGTGTCTTGTGCTTCCAGGAAATGTGTAAATAGGAATTGAGCACCATAATAAACCTTTTCTTTACCAAAATGTCAGTGGATGTGTAAAACATTTTCAGTTACATTTAGAAATTCACCGAAGTCAAGTAAGCAGTGAAATGTCCCCCAAAGGCAGCAAACCAAAAAAATGTTAGGACCTTCCCATATCCCATAGAATATTAAGCCCACCTTCTAATGAACTGACATTGTGTGATTGAACATTACCCACCATGCACTGTCTGAGGCTATCTGGTGAGGAGTCTATGCTCTGAAGCAGCTCCATTAAAGTCACCATTGCTAGTAGACAATCCTGGAGGCATAAAAAAAAATGTTAGAAAAGGTCAAAATGTATTCCTTGTGTATTTGTACTTGTTGTTTATTTGTAAAGAGATCTGCCAAGACTTGTTCATATTAGGTATGGCAATAGTCACAGCAATGTACTACAGGGATTCCCTTCCTGAGTTGCTTGTCAGTACATTTGTTTCTTACTAATGAAACTGAAGAATAAAATGCTCCAGGTTAGTTTACAGAAATGTTTTGTACAAAGCTGATTATTTCCTGGGATTCTCATGGCAGTTCATAGATATTGCTAAGGGAATTCTGGTTGCTTTTAATGCACCTTCAGTCAGCATCAGACCAGGAGGTTATAAGTTTAGATTAACATTCTGATATTGTAGCTTTGTAATGTGTTCATGCAGTTCCAGCCAACCATCTTTTTCTTATATCTTATATTGTATCGAGACAAGAAAATAATCTCAGTCAGTTTTTCCTTGTGCATTTTTGTGTCCCCATTTTTCAAATGATAAAAGTCCAAGCAGTGCTAGGGTCCTGGGGTAAATACTTGGCCTGTATGCTATCTGTGTTGGGTATTTTAGCAAATAGAATGAAAGGGGTGGTGGGGGGTCTATCTCAGTCTAGATCTAGCCTTGTTTTTAGTTGTTTTATATAACCAGGGTGCCTCTATACAGAAAGGTACTACCCGTGTTTGTTTGGGTTTCCTGTGGGCACTTCAGCTTCCTCCCACATTCCAAAACATTCCATTATTTAAACATAATTACCCTACCCCACAAAAAGTTCTTAGACTAAGGTTGGGGACTATGGCAGGGACTAGCTTGTGACCTTGTTTAGACGAATAGTGACATGAGTATATGCATGTAAATCACTGCTATAGTGTTATATAAAACATCTTTATCATATGTGATCAAGCAAACCTAGCCTGTTATTTTTCAAATTGTCTGCTGTTTGGGGAGGGGGTATTATAGCCTGGAGACCCATTTACAGTATTCTTATTGTTTTCTCATTGTGTTCCATTTTCATGCACCTCACAGAGGATATATAGCAAATAGGCAGAATACTGGAGTGCTTCTCTAGGAGATCATTAACATAAATGCATTGCAGCATTTTACATAATGCCAACATACTGATGTGTGTGGTTTTTAGTTTTTTTTTTATTTATTTCTGGATAGTGGACATATTTTCGACACAATGCACTTCTATAGCAATCTGTTGGGTGTGGTTTCTTGACAACTTTGAACACATCAATACACTATTAAATGTACAGAGCTAGATCCAGCTCACCACTGATAATTCGACATAAGCTGATGAAATGCATTTGGTTATTATAGCCGACACTCATTTCCTGTCAGTGGGATACTACATCATCTTTTCTCACAGCCCAGCCTTAATGGAGACAGCCACTGTGATCCACTATGGAACTCCAGGGGTTTTATCTGATTGCAATCTGGAGTCGGGAAGAAATGTTTTCCCTTTTGGGGCTAATTGGATCATGCCTTGTAAGGGTTTTTCCGCCTTCCTCTGGATCAACAGTGATATGTGAGGAAGCAGGCTGGTGTTGCACCCCATATTCTGGTTGAACTGGATGGACGTATGTCTTTTTTTCAACCCAAATAACTATGTAACTGCTTATACCAGACAGCTCTTATATGTCATGCTGTGCATTAAGCCAGCTGGACAGCTACACTCCTTGGACCATGCAAGGCTCTATTTGTTGTAGGCAGCATTTGAACTGTATGACTTGACTTATGCCCCTCTTTGGGATTTCCATGGAGTTTTATATTTGTAGCTATGAATTGTAGCCCTGATTGAGGGGATGCTAGAATCTTCACTGTGGCCCATTTCTATTTAGCAGCTGACTAGCTATTGCAATCTCGTACACCAGATTTTCTTGTAGCGTGATTGAACTGCATGTTGCATCTGCAGATTTTGGTACTATTCCGTGTGGACTCCATTATTTTGGTGCACCACTACTAAAAGTTATACTTCACGTAAATGTATCCCTTTCAATATTGGCTAGTTACAGGATATTATTCTATTTTTATGTAGTGAGTCTTCCTTTGCTACATGATTATGAAAGCTTATTGTTTTTATTCATAGTGTCTGTCACATATACATATATGTCCCTCTATTTCATTATGTGCGGGCTTGGCACCTGTGCTCATGTGAAATTGGATGCAATGTTCACAATAAAATGCTGCAGGCACTTTTTCCATGCATGCAAATTGTAAGCAGCCTATTGATTTCAATAGGCTGCAATTCTGCTTCTGAATTTGCGTGCAGGAAAATGCTGCAAATTGGCTTCAGTGAAAACAAAACCTAAAGCTGGCCACTTATGGTCTAATTTTTAGTGAAGACTCGTTCATCAACAGATTTTATTTTCTGTCGATTTAATCACAATTATTTGATCAATCAAACAATTCTTTGCTAAAAATTGGACCTTTAGTGGCCACCTTAAGGGTACATACACTCAGCCACTTTTGATTGACCAATCATTAGCCAATTTTACCACTTTCATGTATTATGAGAACCTACCTACATAATCTGTGCATATTATTCAAAATCTGTTGTCTCTCATACTACATGAAAAAGGTAAAATTGGCCAATCATTAGCCAATCAAAATTGGATGTGTGCACATCCTATAGCCTGGTACATACTTTCAATTATGATTGGTCAATCACTGACCAATTGTACCATCTCCACGTAGTATGAGGTTTTACCTATTTTAAACCCTCATAGTGTTCAATATCTTTCGACGCTCATACTACATGGAGGCGGTAAAATTGATCAGTGGTTGGCCAATCATAATTGAAAGTGTGTACAAGGCTTAACACTTGGAGTGTCCATGTTCTTGCCAGTCACTAAATTTGTGCAGGTGTTGCTTTGTGTAGCTGACTTCTTGTGCAGAAAGAGGCAATATATGGGCTGTCTTTCCTGAAACACAGAGTACAGATTCCATGTTAGAACACTAAGTTCAGTTGATGCTTACAGGGTTTTTTTTCGAGATTGGTAGATAACTGAAAATCAAAATGGAAAGTTCATTTTTAATAACATTAAAGCATATTGCAGCACAGATTCAAGATAACATATTTTTTTTTAACAGGACAGAAATTTTATTTTAGTTGCAGCCTAATACTACCAGAGGATTGTAACTGAGCAACATATAGTTTGAAAATAAGTGAAAATAAAAGTATGAGATACCATATCTGTAGAATCATTGATTCTACATTCATTCACCTCCATTGATTGATTGATTGATTGATTGATTGATTGATTCATTCATTAACCCCACTACCCTGTGCCAGATCAGCAAGCCACCAATCCAGCAACCAGACCTCATCCACAGCTAGGTGGACTGCTCTGCCTGCAGACTCCTATATCTTTTGGGGGCCTTGGCAACATGGCTCCCCCCAGCCATCAGGACACTTGTTTTACAGCCCCATCAGCCCTCAGGGACTCTGCCATCTGTTGCTGAACCCCTCTCATGGATACCAACTGTACCCACCTGCCATCAGGACACCGTCATCTGCAGCTGAACCCCTCTCACAGATACAAACTGTACCCACGAGCCTTTGGGACACTGCCATCTGCTACTGAACACTTCTCACAGATAAGAACTGTACCTATCGGCCATTGGGACACTGCCGTATGCCGGCGAACCCCTCACACTGTCTCACACTGCCACATGGATACAAACTTTATGGCTTGGGATCCCTGCAGCCTAGTATGGCCTTCTGGTACTCCTGCTCTCCCCAGCAGTCGGGGCCCCTCTTCTAGTGTTGGGCGAACACCTGGATGTTCGGGTTCGGGCCGAACAGGCCGAACATGGGCCAGATGTTCGGCATGTTCGGCCCGAACGCCGAACTCAATGGGAGTCAATGGGACCCCCGAACATGCCCATTTTGGGGGCCCTATGGGGTCGCAGGCATAAGGGGGGAGCATGCCCCGGTCGCGGGGGGGGGGTCGGAAATTCCCCCCACCCCCTCCGCTAGCGCTCCCCCCTCTGCCCGCTTCCCCATACAAAAAGTTTAAATCAAGTTCAATAGTACCTGGGCTGGTGGCATTGGCTGGCAGTGGAGTGAGGAGGAGGAGGAGTCCGAATAGCAGAGTGACGTTGAGGCCGGGCAGCGGGCGGTTCAGCGCTAGTACCCTTGTGGTACTTCCGCCCTTTCTCTGACCTCACGTCCTCTGCGTGATGACGCATACGAGGGTACGCGTGATGCGTACCCTCGTATGCAGAGGACGTGAGGTCAGAGAAAGGGCGGAAGTACCACAAGGGTACTAGTGCTGAACCGCCCGCTGCCCGGCCTCAACGTCACTCTGCTACTCGGACTCCTCCTCCTCCTCACTCCACTGCCAGCCAATGCCACCAGCCCAGGTACACTACTATTGAACTTGATTTAAACTTTTTTTATGGGGAAGCGGGCAGAGGGGGGAGCGCTAGTGGAGGGGGTGGGGGGAATTTCCGACCCCCCCCGCGATCGGGGCATGCTCCCCCCTTATGCCTGCGACCCCATAGGGGGGCCGTATTGCGGCCTGTTCGGCCGAACAGGGCCCTGTTCGCCCGAACAGGGGCCCTGTTCGGCCCTGTTCGGGGGCATACAGAAGTTCGGGGCGAACCCGAACTTAAAAGGCCGAACACCATCAGGTGTTCGGCCGAACTCGAACATCACCCGAACAGGGTGATGTTCTGCAGAACCCGAACAGTGGCGAACACTGTTCGCCCAACACTACCCTCTTCATGCAGCCACCATTCATCTGATCGTTAGGCTCTCTTCTCTCTCTTTTTCATGGATTTTCTGGGAGCATCTTGTTTAAGTGTGACAATAAAAACACTACTGCAGCCAAAGAGATCAGCAAAGCTGTCTGGCAACCTCCATATGCCTCTCAGTTCAGGTTTACTTTAAATAACTTGTTTGAGTTCTGCTGTTTTTCCACAGAATAGACTTGTTGGTGGTATTTGTTGGTGGCCAGTTAAGTGTTCCTACTCTTAGAGTTACAAACAGGAGAGAGTGCCATAAACCTCTGTGTCACCAAACACGATGTTGCAACAATTAGCGGTTACCTCAGATTTTATTCATGTGTCATACAGCAAACAGTTTAGGGGGAACATTCATTAGTTACTGAAGTGCTACTCAAGGCCAGATTTATACTTTTTATGCCCCTAGGCCCAGTATCTTGTGGCTCCCTTCCATTTACAGCAGCACCCCTCCTCCATGTGTAACATCCATGTACTGCAGTCCCTTTCTGTCATGTTCAGGTCCCATGGACATCAGCTTCCCTTTTTTATGTGTTGCTCCCCATTTGCAGCCTTCTCTTTCATATGTAGCAATCCCCATTTCACATCCAGGTGCCCCCTCAAGCGGCAGCCATGCTTTTGGGGGGCCTTTCCAGAAATCCAGTCCTGGGGATACTTGCTGCACTCTGGCCACAGTTTGGACACTATCGATATTGATAATGATCACATGTTCCAGGGAAATTTTCACCTTAAAGGGAACCTAAAGCAAGAGGGATATAGAGGTAGCCATATTTATTTCCTTTTAAACAATGCATATTGCCTGGCTTGTCTGCTGATCCTCTGCCTTTAATACTTTTATCCGAAGAACCTATACAAGCATGAAGATTGGGTGCTCTGCCTGAAGCCTGACTGGATTAACTGCATGCTTGTTTGAGGAGTGTGATTCAGACACTATTTCAGCCAAAGAGATCAGCAGGATAGCCAGGTATTGCTTAAAAGGAAATAAATATGGAAGCCTTGCTTTAGATTTACTTTAAAGTACCCCTGACCCGGTCCTCGATACTTTTAATATGTTTTCCTTCTGGTGCTGCTTGACTAGCAAACAGCACCATCCTCCAACCTCCAGCACCCCCTACGGCCCCGTTCTGACAACAAATATGTGTGGGGAGGAAGTGGCAGCTTTTCCTTACCCTTTGCCTGTCCTTAGACCCTCCCCCTCCTCTCGCCGCTATAGTTCCCCTTATGATGTACTGTACGCAGCACGCAGAGGAGCTGCGCTGTGTGCGGTCATGTGTTAATTGAGGTCAGAAGGATATACGACCTCAAATACCACAATATCGCACACAGTGCAGCTCCCCTGCACACTGTGTGAAGAGATTAATAAGGTGACTATAGAGACGAGTGGAGGGGGCTGAATTATGGATGGGCAGAGGGGAGGAAGAACTGCCACTTCCTTCCTGCCCATATTCAACGTTTTGCCTCAGTCAAAGATTACAACTGAGCAGAACAAGGGCTACAGGGGGCACAGGAGGGGGGGGGGGGGGGAGGGTGGTGCTGTGTGCTAGTCAAGGGAACCAGACCAGGGGTAATTTAAGCTATTTACACGCATACGATAATGGTTGCCCGATGGGGACCGGGAAACGATCCCTAGGGTGACAATTCGGGGAACCATGTTATACAGACACATCCCTTCCCTTGAGGCTAGTGCTGTGTTCTGTTACTATGGAGGAGAGGTGGAGGGACAACAATCGGCGCACAACAGAGTGGCTTTCATCAGGTCAGGAGTTAAAAATAATGTTGTGAATGATTGTGCTTGGGCATCAGAAGTCATTGAGGATCTGACATGACATTTTCTTAACGACTCCTGATGCCTGAGCAGGAACTATTGCTGGCCACTGTATACACATAAAGATTGGCTGCTGAAATGGTAGATATCAACCGATTTGCACCCTTTCTTATTGGGAGTGGGATAGTGCAGGGCCGGGCCGAGGCATAGGCTGGAGAGGCTCCAGCCTCAGGGCGCAGTGTAGGAGGGGGCGCAGAATTCATTCAGCTGTCATTCCTAATTGTGTTTGAAGCAGAAATAAATAAGAAAAGGGGATACATGGCAGTGACTGCAAGCCAGATAACTAGATATTAACCACTTCCCGACCGCCGTATGTACAATTGGCGGCCGGGAAGTGCACCCCGCAAGGACCGCCGTATTGACAATTGGCGGCGGTCCTTGTAGGGGCATGGGCGGAGCGATCGCGTCATCAGTGACGCGATCCTCCGCCTCCGCCTGGCGCCGCTCACCCGCCGCAACATCCCGCCGGCCATACGGAAGCGCCGGCGGGATGTTAACCCCGCGATCGCCGCATACAAAGTGTATAATACACTTTGTAATGTTTACAAAGTGTATTATACAGGCTGCCTCCTGCCCTGGTGGTCCCAGTGTCCGAGGGACCACCAGGGCAGGCTGCAGCCACCCTAGTCTGCACCAAGCACACTGATTTTTCCCCCCCCCCTGCCCCAGATCGCCCACAGCACCCATCAGACCCCCCCCTGCCCACCCCCCAGACCCCTGTTTGCACCCAATCACCCCCCTAATCACCCATCAATCACTCCCTGTCACTATCTGTCAACGCTATTTTTTTTTTATCCCCCACCCTGCTCCCTGCCCCCTCCTGATCACCCCCCACCCCTCAGATTCTCCCCAGACCCCCCCCCCCAGACCACCCCCCCTGTTTACTGTATGCATCTATCCCCCTGATCACCTGTCAATCACCTGTCAATCACCTGTCAATCACCTGTCAATCACCCATCAATCACCCGTCAATCACCCCCTGTCACTGCCACCCATCAGCCAGCCCCTAACCTGCCCCTTGCGGGCAATCTGATCACCCCCCCACACCAATAGATCGCCCGCAGATCCGACATCAGATCACCTCCCAAATCCATTGTTTACATCTATTCTCTCCTCTAAACACACACTAATTACCCATCAATCACCCATCAATCACCCCCTATCACCACCTGTCACTTTTACCTATCAGATCAGACCCTAATCTGCCCCTTTGCGGGCACCCAATCACCCGCCCACACGCTCAGATTGCCCTCTGACCCCCCCTTATCAATTCACCAGTGCATTAATTACATCTGTTCTTCCCTGTAATAACCCACTGATCACCTGTCAATCACCTGCCAATCACCTATCACCCATCAATCACCCCCTGTCACTGCCACCCATCAATCAGCCCCTAACCTGCCCCTTGCGGGCAATCTGATCACCCACCCACACCATTAGATCGCCCGCAAACCCGCCGTCAGATTACCTCCCAAATGTATTGTTTACATCTGTTATCTTCTCTAAACACCCACTAATTACCCATCAATCACCCCCTATCACCACCTGTCACTGTTACCTATCAGATCAGACCCTAATCTGCCCCTTGCGGGCACCCAATCACCCGCCCACACGCTCAGATTGCCCTCAGACCCCCCCCCTTATCAATTCGCCAGTGCATTAATTACATCTGTCCTTCCCTGTAATAACCCACTGACCACCTGTCAATCACCTGCCAATCACCTATCACCCATCAATCACCCCGTCACTGCCACCCAACAATCAGCCCCTAACCTGCCCCTTGCGGGCAATCTGATCACCCACCCACACCAATAGATCGCCCGCAGATCCGACATCAGATCACCACCCAAGCGCAGCGTTTACATCTATTCTCTCCTCTAAACACCCACTAATTACCCATCAATCACCCCCTATCACCACCTGTCACTGTTACCCATCAGATCAGACCCTAATCTGCCCCTTGCGGGCACCCAATCGCCCGCCTACACGCTCAGATTGCCCTCAGACCCCCCCTTATCAATTCGCCAGTGCAATATTTACATCTGTTCTCCCCTGTAATAACCCACTGATTACCTGTCAATCACCTATCAATCACCCATCAATCACCCCCTGTCACTGCCACCCATCAATCACCCCCTGTCACTTCCACCCATCAATCACCCGCTGTCACTGCCACCCATCAATCAGCCCCTAACCTGCCCCTTGCGGGCAAACTGATCACCCACCCACACCAATAGATCGCCCGCAGATCCGACATCAGATCACCACCCAAGCGCAGTGTTTCCATCTATTCTCTACCCTAAACACCCACTAATTACCCATCAATCACCCCCTGTCACTGCTACCTATCAGATTAGACCCCTATCTGCCCCTAGGGCACTCAATCACCCGCCCACACCCTCAGAATGCCCTCAGGCCCCAGCCCTGATCACCTCGCCAGTGCATTGCTTGCATCTATTCCCCCCTCTAATCACACCTTGAGACACCCATCAATCACCTCCTGTCACCCCCTAGCACACCTACCCATCAGATCAGGCCCCAATTTGCCCCGTGTGGGCTCCTGATCACTCGGCCAATCCCTCAGATCCCCCTCAGACCCCCTTCCGATCACCTCCCCAGTGCATTGATTGCATCTATTTTCCCCTCTAACCACCCCCTGAGACACCCATCAATCACCTCCTGTCACCCCCCTAGCACTCCTATCCATCAGATCAGGCCCAATACAACCTGTCATCTAAAAGGCCACCCTGCTTATGACCGGTTCCACAAAATTCGCCCCCTCATAGACCACCTGTCATCAAAATTTGCAGATGCTTATACCCCTGAACAGTCATTTTGAGACATTTGGTTTCCAGACTACTCACGGTTTTGGGCCTGTAAAATGCCAGGGCGGTATAGGAACCCCACAAGTGACCCTATTTTAGAAAAAAAGACACCCCAAGGTATTCTGTTAGGTGTATGACGAGTTCATAGAAGATTTTATTTTTTGTCAAAAGTTAGCGGAAATTAATTTTTATTGGTTTTTTTTCACAAAGTGTCATTTTTCACTAACTTGTGACAAAAAATAAAATCTTCTATGAACTCGCCATACACCTAACGGAATACCTTGGGGTGTCTTCTTTCTAAAATGGGGTCACTTGTGGGGTTCCTATACTGCCCTGGCATTTTAGGGGCCCTAAACCGCGAGGAGTAGTCTAGAAAACAAATGCTTCAAAATGACCTGTGAATAGGACGTTGGGCCCCTTAGCGCACCTAGGCTGCAAAAAATTGTCACACGTGTGGTACCGCTGTACTCAGGAAAAGTAGTATAATGTGTTTTGGGGTGTATTTTTACACATACCCATGCTGGATGGGAGAAATTTCTATGTAAATGGACAATTGTGTGTAAAAAAATCAAACAATTGTCATTTACAGAGATATTTCTCCCACTTAGCATGGGTATGTGTAAAAATACACCCCAAAACGCATTATACTACTTCTCCTGAGTACGGCGGTACCACATGTGTGACACTTTTTTACACCCTAAGTACGCTAAGGGGCCCAAAGTCCAATGAGTACCTTTAGGATTTCACAGGTCATTTTGCGACATTTGGTTTCAAGACTACTCCTCACGGTTTAGGGCCCCTAAAATGCCAGGGCAGTATAGGAACCCCACAAATGACCACATTCTAGAAAGAAGACACCCAAAGGTATTCCGTACGGAGTATGGTGAGTTCATAGAAGATTTTATTTTTTGTCACAAGTTAGCGGAAAATGACACTTTGTGAAAAAAAACTATTAAAATCAATTTCCGCTAACTTGTGACAAAAAAATAAAATCTTCTATGAACTCACTATACTCCTAACGGAATACCTTGGGGTGTCTTCTTTCTAAAATGGGGTCATTTGTGGGGTTCCTATACTGCCCTGGCATTTTAGGGGCCCTAAACCGTGAGGAGTAGTCTTGAAACGAAATTTCTCAAAATGACCTGTGAAATTCTAAAGGTACTCATTGGACTTTGGGCCCTTTAGCGCAGTTAGGGTGCAAAAAAGTGCCACACATGTGGTATCGCCGTACTCAGGAGAAGTAGTATAATGTGTTTTGTGGTGTATTTTTACACATACCCATGCTGAGTGGGAGAAATATCTCTGTAAATGGACAATTGTGTGTAAAAAAAATTAACAAATTGTCATTTACAGAGATATTTCTCCCACCCAGCATGGGTATGTGTAAAAATACACCCCAAAACACATTATACTACTTCTCCTGAGTATGGCAATACCACATGTGTGGCACTTTTTTGCACCCTAACTGCGCTAAGGGGTCCAAAGTCCAATGAGCACCTTCAGGCTTTACAGGGGTGCTTACAATTTAGCACCCCCCAAAATGTCAGGACAGTAAACACACCCCACAAATGACCCCATTTTGGAAAGTAGACACTTCAAGGTATTCAGAGAGGAGCATGGTGAGTCCGTGGCAGATTTCATTTTTTTTTGTCGCAAGTTAGAAGAAATGGAAACTTTTTTTTTTTTTTTTTTTTTTTCACAAAGTGTCATTTTCCGCTTACTTGTGACAAAAAATATCTTCTATGAACTCACTATGCCTCTCAGTGAATACTTTGGGATGTCTTCTTTCCAAAATGGGGTCATTTGGGGGGTATTTATACTATCCTGGAATTCTAGCCCCTCATGAAACATGACAGAGGGTCAGAAAAGTCATAGATGCTTGAAAATGGGAAAATTCACTTTTTGCACCATAGTTTGTAAACGCTATAACTTTTACCCAAACCAATAAATATGCACTGAATGGGTTTTTTTTAATCAAAAACATGTTTGTCCACATTTTTCGCGCTGCATGTATACAGAAATTTTACTTTATTTGAAAACTGTCAGCACAGAAAGTTAAAAAAATCATTTTTTTGCCAAAATTCATGTCTTTTTTGCTGAATATAATAAAAAGTAAAAATCGCAGGAGCAATCAAATAGCACTAAAAGAAAGCTTTATTAGTGACAAGAAAAGGAGCCAAAATTCATTTAGGTGGTAGGTTGTATGAGCGAGCAATAAACCGTGAAAGCTGCAGTGGTCTGAATGGAAAAAAAGTGGCCGGTCCTTAAGGGGTAGAAAGCCCTAGGTCCTCAAGTGGTTAAGGTGTTGGGCAGGTTGTGGGCCCTGTGGCGCCTCTTAGTCTAATAGCAATCCGTGTGTGATGGCTGGGGTGGCAGGGATGGAGGGGCGCACTTTGGTGTCTCAGCCTTGGGTGCAGGAGGACCTTGTCCCGGCTCTGAGTACAAGAGACAGACCTACTTATCACTGAGCAGTGCACAAAGATCTCTGTGCCAGGACAACGATGATGAGGAGTCATATGACCACATTAAAACGTTGGGTGTTACCGTCGGTGACATCTAGCCAATATCATCTTTTCATTAAAGTATGTGAGATTGGAGTTGTGGTGGCTTTTTTGTATTGTCTGTAGTTAAACTTTCACAAGGCTGTAAATATATATTTTTACTTCACTGTTTTTCCCCAAACACAGCATTTACTGCTGTTTTCCAGTGTACAGTGTGCTTGTGGTGCTCTGCGCTCGGTTTTCAATCTGATACATTACAGAAGGGCGTATACCATATCATATTACCCAGTAGTCAAGCTCTCTCCACAGCAGGGCTATATAACATAAAAACGAGGAGACAGAATGTACTAATGCTAATCACACTGAATAAGCAACAGGAGACAAAGAACTTAAAGAAACAAACAGGAAAATGGAACAGGGTTAAATGTACACTACACAGACCTTGTCAGTCTTTATGGTGATTGGTTTACAGATACGTGATTAGTATATGCACTGCTCATTATTTCAATGAAAATGTAATATAAAAACATTCTGCAATTACTGTCATGCTCATGTTTTAACTTTGATGAAAAAAAAAAACACATTGAAAAATCAACCAAATCAAAAAACATTGCATCAAAGCAAAGAACCATGCTGAACTTTTTGCTTGTGCTAAGTCTTGATTTTAATGAAAACGACAAAGGCAGCATAAGGAAAATAGATTCACTTTTGAATATTCTTACAGAGGATGTAAATGCGGAGTATTAAGAGCGAAACATCGTTTAATAAAAAGGACAGATAAGAAATGCAGTATCATTTCAATGATTTATTTCAAACATATTTTAAAATGAACATACTACTGACATCCACCTTGGCTTCTTCTGCCTCGCCATGTCTGCTGTGTTATCACTGTGGTGGCACCACACAGTATCTTGCCTACTACACTTCTACTGATTGAGAATGGAAAAAAGGACTATATAAACATGTACAAAAAAATAATTCAAAGGAAAATAACATCAAAAATACATATGCTCTTTTATAAAGTACGCATAAGATTATTAGAACATATCATCATGGAAAATACACTGTTTCATATACCGTATACCTTCATGACAGGGCTACATGACAGTCTAATATTGACTCATATAATCATTATGGCTATACCATTGTTGCTAGCACAGTATATCAGTGAAACCTAGCAAAACTATTCAATAGTTTATCAATATATTAAAATGTACTAAAGGCAGATACTAATCCTCTACCAAACACTGAGCTCTAACCAACTGTTATGTCAAAGGAACACCCTTTTTCATTAAAATAACCACTCAATGCTTTTATTTTACTGCTTTACCTTGTACAGATCTAGTCACAATTTACTTGCAACCAATGGAATTTGGTTAACTTGTTTAATCAGTGCAAATATACCTGTGAACAATACAAGTATGACCAGGTACTAACAGTTCAAACAACAGAAAAATAACAGGAAATAAAGCCTACATTAACTGCAAGATCATTGCAAAAATCAGCATCAACTTTTGCACAAATACTACAAATGATACACCTTTAGCAAGAATATAAGCGTTCAAAGTGATCACCTAACCTTATTAATGACAAGACAAGAAACTTGCCAATACAAACATTTAAATTGGTTTAATCTCTTTGCACAGCAAAGGCATGTTAAATGCATCTAGATCATAAAATAGAAAAAGAATAAAAAAAATAATCCTCAGCAACTGGATTGACAATAACAAAAGATAATGAGGTTTATTCATTAAGGCACAAAGCAATGAGCAACAAGCAGTAACCTGTAGCAACCACTGATCTATCACTTCACATTAATTCTTCTAACGCAACAGAGGGTGACATTTCATTAGTTGTTGCAGGTTACTGCACTTGTCTACTCTTTGCACTGCCTTACTGAATAACTCTGAGAGACAGTTCCATTTACTGTAGAAAAATGGATCAGTAAAAGCTAATTTCTACCAATTACGCTGATTGGAATGATGTTAAGTTTATTTCACATATATCTGATGAAAGAGAGTTAATGTATTCATTCTGCTCTTTTTTAGACTGTAAGTTTCAACTGAGATTAGCTTTCATTTCTGCATGATTTTGCTACATTAATCCCTAAATCAAGCTGAGAGATATTATATAATGTGTCAGACAGGCTTCAATTTTATAGCAGGGATAGTAGATCAACTCTTCTGAATATCAGTGCTTTAAACTCACACCTATTCCCAGAGTTTAAGAATATAGAAACCATTCTTCCTAAAACAGAAGAACCCATACTAAACAAATGTAAAATAGAATTCATCATTTAAAGGTTAATTCCTGAATAAATCACTGGGTTTCTGTGTGTGCTTGTAGTTAGTGAAATATGGTACATTCATTTCCCCTTACTGGATCTCTGATTTACAAAGGCAATGGTTTACACATGATATATGTGTTTACTTTAAGAGTCACTGTCATTTTTAATATGCCATATGAGCAGACTGACTATCTATGTGAGTGGGAGACATAGGCAAATGATTATACCGGAGCAATAAAAGGGGCATCGGAAAAGACAGAGCTGACAGAATCTGAGTCAGACTTTGATCTGCTGTTCTTTAAAATGCTCTCTGCTGTGAGATTGTCTCCAGTAATCAGTCTGACTTTCCCATTTTGGCCTTGCTGTGCTTGTTTGACAGGTTCCAGGAACACTACCCGTTTTCCAGTGCTAGACTTCCTCTCAGCATGGGCCTCATGAGACGGCGTGGCACTTATGACAGAGGAGTGGGCACTGTTTTGGTTTTGCTTTCTTTTGTGCTTTTTTGATCTACACCAGCATCGGCAGGGTGTGAGATAAAGGTAGAGAAGGACCAAAACTATGCTGACTACGCAGGCAGCTAGGGTAGTAAAGGCAGTGTTGAATGCCTCATGGGAATGAGACCTATGACTCGTAAAATTGCTCACCATGATTCTTATGTCTACTGACTCATTAATCAGCTTGATGTTGTTTATTGCAAAACATGTATAAATACCCGAATCTGCAATTTGGGCATCTTCAATTTCAAGGCTCCCATTAGAAAACACATGAAAATGGTCAACTTTGGTTTCTGGCTTCAGTACTCTGTCATCAGAGATTAGCCAACTAAACTCGGTGTCTGAATCGATGATCTTACTGTCACAATGGACCACCAGCCTCTCTCCAACCTGAGCCTCATACAATAGGCCAAATGCATGAAAAGACCCATTAACAGCACTTTCAGAACAGTTGAGAAAACTCTCTTGGATAAGAGGCAGTTCTTTAGCCTGAAACGGTAAACTACAGCTGTAATAAGTTTTAAACTCCACAACGGGACCAAAATGTCTGCGGTACCAAAAATTCAGCATGGTGTTCAGCTGGCAGTCACAAGCAAAAGGATTTTTGTGAAGGTAAATCCCACTAAGTTGCCTTGCTGAGATTAAGCTTATTTGCTGAACAGGCACTGATTGCAAATGGTTATGAGAAATGTCCAACAGCACAAGTTCTGCCAGTTTACTTCTGCCAACGTACAAGTCTAGTGGGAAATAAGTCAGTTCATTGTAGCCAAGGTACAGTTTCTGCAGCTTGTGGAGGCCTCCAAATGCCCCAGAGTCAATATGGGTTAACTGATTTTTGTAAAGCAGCAGAACTTCTAACATTTTAAGTTCTTGAAAAACCGGATTGCTCAGCGTCCGAAGATTATTGAAGGATAGGTCAAGGTATCTCAGGTTTGGAATGGTGGAAAAGCTTCCAGTAGATATACTGCTGATGGCGTTATGATTTAAAAGAAAAGTATGTAATTTATCAAATAATACAGGAAACCAGTCCGGATCCAGAAAGCCTATTTTGTTGTAGCTTAAATCCAGTCTTCGGATAAACTTAAAGATTGTCCTGGGAACAACAGACAAGTTCTTGTTAGTGCAGCTTACAATATCACTGGCACAGATGCAAGCTGGAGGACACACCCCAGGGGGAGCACCACCAACGCTGCCAATAAAGCAAAACAAAAACAAATAGGCAAGGCTTTTCCATTTTGTGTGGACATTTCCAATTTCCACAGATAAAGAAGGAATAAAAAAATACATCACGGCTGTCTCTCAGTAGGTGCCCACTGACGCCCACAAAGCATGTATTCAAGTGGTGGAGAAATTTTAAAGCAACATGATGTCAAAAATGCTCATCTTGTAGCTGCATTCACTGCCACTGAAATAAAACAGAACGAGTTCAGTCATTTCAGCGGAAAACTATCATAAATAAATCAGAGGCATAAAATAAAACTTTGCGTGGATTCAAAACAACTAAGAATCACAAGAGCACAACAAACATGCAAGAAAGTTTGTATTTAGCAAAACCTTTGAGGGGCTTAGCTTGATTATGAAAAAGTAACAGCACAGATAAATAGAAAAATGCAATGTACCTGCTATTTCATGATATTCTCTGGCTGATGTCTGTATGTGGACACAGAGGAGCTGCTCTCTGACCTTTCTTTGTCTTCATTCATTTCCACTGTGTAGGTTGTTGATGGCAGGGAAGTTTCACATGCAGAAGAGGAACAGGTTTGTGTGCTGAGCGCTGTATTATCCTGTCTGATTAAGGCTGCTTGCATTCAAGAGGGAAGTGTATATGAGAGGGAGCCTGCCCAGCCTCTGTTCACCTGTGCACTGTGATTGGCTACAGTCAGCCTAGAGAAATATACAAAGCTTACTGATGAGGGCACAGACAGCACAGATGCTGCTGCCTCTGTCTACAGGCATTGAGTCCCATCCCCCCTCCCTTCTTCTGCTAAATCCATGATGTTGTGGATATCCCACTCTCCGGTCATCTTGCTTACTTCAAATGTTTGCATATTGTGAGCAAATTCCGTTTTAGAGTTACCCAAGGGATGTACAGTGCAGACTTCTATCCTGCCAAGCGTGAAGAGCCTTGCTGCTGGAGCACGATGGGAGCAGGCATTTCCATTATCACTGATCACAGCTTCTTTTTACGGAAACGAAAAACATTTGCAATATTGAAAAAAAAAATTAGTCAGTGTCATACAGACTTGGAGAATATACATATTTATTGTCACTTAGAGACCATATCATGAGCTTCTGTAAATCTCTGACTACATAGCAACAGCACATTCCAGATCTATTACCCTGGAGAGGTACCAGCACACAGCTAATTGCACATCAGAATAGAGTATTTCTTTCCAACTCACAGGCACACATTCATATGTTAGTCACTTTAAGAAAGTATACATATGCAATCAGTATAATTATAGATTACTAATGAGCATATGGTGTTAAATAGAATAACGATTAATAGTTATATTTATGTTGCTTATGTTGTTGGGAATTCATACATAGCATGCAGTATTAGATTCAGAATTTTAACCTCTGTTATGTGTGTTTTTTTCTATAATTGAGTAAAAAGCTGAAAGATGGTGGTAGTGTAGAATACTTACCCCTCCAGTGCTCCCTTGTACCTCTCCATCTGCCCGTGTTGCCTCAGGTCCTCCACGTACAGCATGTGCAGCGGGTTGCATCTTTATTTGTCTGCCAGGCTGTAGGCAGAAGCACGCAGACAGAGAGGCATGATAGGGCCACAGATCAATGCTGCCTAGCCTTTAAAAAGACAGTGCTGACAACAGCTTTAGTTTAGTTGAGGTGCCATACTTATTATACTGATATCTTCAAACCAAAATGTAATTAGAAATATAAGAGATATATTACCCATTAGCTCAGATAATAATAATAATAATAATAATAATAATAATAATAATAATAATAATAATAATAATAATAATAATAACAATAACAATAACAATATGTATTACTATTATTATTATTATTATTATTAACTTCTGTAGTACTTTACAGACACCATAGTCATGTCAGAGGAGATTACAATTTAATCTGTACCATAGTCTTATGTCCCTATTATAAAGGCCAATTTTGGAGGAACCAATTATATTTGTATGTTTTTGGGATAGGAATTTGTGTAAGCAGAAAGGCTTCTTGTTTTACCAACTTAGAAATCACTAGCAAATTGGTGCCCATTTGGCATGATGCAAACATGAGGCTAGAACAGGGGGTGACTAAATGTACAGCAAAAATAGAGCCCATGGGTAGGTGTTAAGAGCATGTGTACAGTGCTTGGGAAAGTGAACAGAGTGTTTAGGGTATGTGTAAAGTTCATGGGTAAGAGGACATTGCATGAGTTTATAGCATGTGAGTGTGAGGGAATAGAGTTGGGCCGAACCTCCGATTTTAGGTTCGCGAACTTCCGCGGAAGGTTCGGTTCGCGTTAAAGTTCGCGAACCGCAATAGACTTCAATGGGGATGCGAACTTTGAAAAAAAATAATTATGCTGGCCACAAAAGTGATGGAAAAGATGTTTCAAGGGGTCTAACACCTGGAGGGGGGCATGGCGGAGTGGGATACATGCCAAAAGTCCCCGGGAAAAATCTGGATTTGACGCAAAGCAGCGTTTTAAGGGCAGAAATCACATTGAATGCTAAATGACAGGCCTAAAGTGCTTTCAAACATCTTGCATGTGTATACATCAATCAGGTAGTGTAATTAAGGTACTGCTTCACACTGACACACCAAACTCACCGTGTAACGCAGCGCAAACAGCTGTTTGTGTAGTGACGGCCGTGCTGGACTGGTGCGCACCATGGCGAGAGTGCAGGTTTTGGTGGCTTTACAGCCCATATGGTCGCCTGGCTGATGTAGCTGAATGACAGAACAGTGACTGTCCAGCTGATCAAATTTGGTCTGACCACAATGAGGCAACGACCTTATTATCGTGGGTGTGCCCCCCGGCGGGTTCACAGAACAGGTATGCAGTGGCAGGTTCACTGAACACAACAGGTATGCAGTGGCGGGTTCACTGAACAGGTATACAGTGGCGGGTCCACTGAACAGAACAGGTATGCAGTGGCGGGTTCACTAAACAGAACAGGTATACAGTGGCGGGTTCACTAAACAGAACAGGTATACAGTGGCGGGTTCACAGAACAGGTATGCAGTGGCAGGTTCACTGAACACAACAGGTATGCAGTGGCGGGTCCACTGAACAGAACAGGTATGCAGTGGCGGGTTCACTGAACAGGTATACAGTGGCGGGTCCACTGAACAGAACAGGTATGCAGTGGCGGGTTCACTGAACAGGTATGCAGTGGTGGGTTCACAGAACAGGTGTGCAGTGGTGGGTTCACAGCACAGGTATGCAGTGGTGGGTTCAATGAACAGGTATACAGTGGCGGGTCCACTGAACAGAACAGGTATGCAGTGGCAGATTCACTGAACAGGTATGCAGTGGTGGGTTCACAGCACAGGTATGCAGTGGTGGGTTCACAGCACAGGTATGCAGTGGTGGGTTCACAGCACAGGTATGCAGTGGTGGGTTCACAGAACAGGTATGCAGCCAGACAGGAACAAGTTAAGCCTAACTAATCTTTCCCTGAGAGACAGTCTGCAGCAGCTCGCCCTACTCTCACTAACGCAGGCAGCACACGAGTGACCGTAATGGCCGCCGCTGCCTGCCTTATATAAGGGGGGGTGGGGCTCCAGGGGCTAGTGTAGCCTAATTGGCTACACTGGGCCTGCTGACTGTGATGTAGAGGGTCAAAGTTGACCCTCCATGTGCATTATGGGGCGAACCGAACTTCCGCAAAGGTTCGCCTGCGGGACGCGAACGCGAACCACTGAAGTTCGCATGGAACCGTTCGCAGGCGAACCGTTCGGCCCAACTCTATGAGGGAAGTGTACCGCCTGTGAGTGTACAACACATTAGTGGATAGTATGTGGGTATACAGAAGGGATGAGTGAGTGAGAATATTGAGTTCAAACTCTTATCGAATTGGGCTTTCCTCGCTTATTGAAGTTTTCCATAAGAAAGGCCCAATCATTTGCCATGTGGTCACTTTCTTGCCAAAATATCATGGGCAAAGTGTAAGGGGCAGTACGGTGCCAACATTTTAGCGTGAAGCATGGAATGGGCATCAAAATTACACCTTTGACAGAGATTATAAGAACTGCAGTAGAGCTCTGCACCAGCAAAATTGCAACTGATAGGTGTTGGAAAAAGTTGCACGCTAATTTGTTTCAAAGTTTAAGACTTTGACCTGTTTTACAGTTTGCCCCAGCCCCCAGCACTTATCGCACCTGATAGGTGTTTAAAAGAATTGTACACATATTTTTTTTTAACAATTTAAGACACTTTTCAGCTCTGCACCAGCACAGATTGCACCAGATAGGTGTGAGTTAAACTGACTGACCTGTTACTATTTGTGTTAAGCTGCGTACACACGCCCTACGGCCGCCAACAACGGGTCCGTCAGACACTCCCGCTAGGCGGACTTTCAGGCGACAGTAGCGAGTGTGAACGCACTGTCGGCAGACTGGTAAGGCTGTTTCTGAACGATCCGCTGAGCGGATCGTTCAGAAACAGCCTTATCAGTCCACCGACAGACTGTACGCACTCGCTATTGTCACCTGAAAGTCCGCCCAGTGGACATTATGTGTGTGTATTATATATATATATATATATATATATATATATATATATATATATATATATATATATATATATATATATATATACAGACAGGAAGCAAGGATTACTGTCAGACTTTGTGGCTTCTATATTATATTATATTATATATTATATTATGAAAAAGTGAAAACCAGGCCCAGAGGAGGGTGAGGAGTTGGACAAGCTGCTGGATCTGGAAGGGAGAGTAGTCCCAGGAAGTCCACCAATGTTGGACAGCAGCAGCAAACTGTGGCAGGCAGCAGCACAAGTTCTCAAAAAGGTATAATATGTGTGTAGAGTAGTGTTGGGCGAACATCTAGATGTTCGGGTTTGGGCCGAACAGGCCAAACATGGCCGCGATGTTCGGGTGTTCTAGCCGAACTCCGAACATAATGGAAGTCAATGGGGACCCGAACTTTCGTGTTTTTTAAAGCCTCCTTACATGCTACATACCCCAAATTTACAGGGTATGTGCACCTTGGGAGTGGGTACAAGAGGAAAAATTTTTTAGCAAAAAGAGCTTATAGTTTTTGAGAAAATCGATTTTAAAGTTTCAAAGGGAAAACTGTCTTTTAAATGCGGGAAATGTCTGTTTTCTTTGCGCAGGTAACATGCTTTTTGTCGGCATGCAGTCATAAATGTAATACAGATGAGAGGTTCCAGGAAAAGGGACCGGTAAAGCTAACCCAGCAGCAGCACACGTGATGGAACAGGAGGAGGGCAGCGCAGGAGGAGAAGACCACGCTTTGAGACACAACAACCCAGGCCTTGCATGCGGACAAGAAGCGTGCGGATAGCAATTTACTTTTTGTCGGCATGCAGTCATAAATGTAATACAGATGAGAGGTTCCAGGAAAAGGGACCGGTAACGCTAACCCAGCAGCAGCACACGTGATGGAACAGGAGGAGGGCGGCGCAGGAGGAGAAAGCCACGTTTTGAGACACAACAACCCAGGCCTTGCATGAGGACAAGAAGCGTGCGGATAGCAATTTGCTTTTTGTCGGCATGCAGTCATAAATGTAATACAGATGAGAGGTTCCAGGAAAAGGGACCGGTAACGCTAACCCAGCAGCAGCACACGTGATGAAACAGGAGGAGGGCGGCGCAGGAGGAGAAGGCCACGCTTTGAGACACAACAACCCAGGCCTTGCATGCGGACAAGAAGCGTGCGGATAGCAATTTGCTTTTTGTCGGCATGCAGTCATAAATGTAATACAGATGAGAGGTTCCAGGAAAAGGGACCGGTAACGCTAACCCAGCAGCAGCACACGTGATGGAACAGGAGGAGGGCGGCGCAGGAGGAGAAGGCCACGCTTTGAGACACAACAACCCAGGCCTTGCATGAGGACAAGAAGCGTGCGGATAGCAATTTGCTTTTTGTCGGCATGCAGTCATAAATGTAATACAGATGAGAGGTTCCAGGAAAAGGGACCGGTAACGCTAAGCCAGCAGCAGCACACGTGATGGAACAGGAAGAGGGCGGCGCAGGAGGAGAAGGCCACGCTTTGAGACACAACAACCCAGACTTTGCATGAGGACAAGAAGCGTGCGGATAGCAATTTGCTTTTTGTCGGCATGCAGTCATAAATGTAATACAGATGAGAGGTTCCAGGAAAAGGGACCGGTAACGCTAACCCAGCAGCAGCACACGTGATGGAACAGGAGGAGGCACAATGCAGAGCACAATGCTATACAGTGGTGGGTGAGCGGTGTACTACTGTTCCCAGCAGAGATACAGAGTGGCAGTAAACACAATGCTATATAGTGTGGGTGAGCGGTGTACTACTGTTCCCAGCAGCGACACAGAGCACAATGCTATACAGTGGTGGGTGAGCGGTGTACTACTGTTCCCAGCAGTGACACAGAGCACAATGCTATACAGTGGTGGGTGAGCGGTGTACTACTGTTCCCAGCAGTGACACAGAGCACAATGCTATACAGTGGTGGGTGAGCGGTGTACTACTATTCCCAGCAGCGACACAGAGCACAATGCTATACAGTGGTGGGTGGGTGAGCGGTGTACTACTGTACCCAGCAACGACACAGAGCACAATGATATACAGTGGTGGGTGAGCGGTGTACTACTGTTCCCAGCAGAGACACAGAGTGGCAGTAAACACAATGCTATATAGTGTGGGTGAGCGGTGTACTACTGTTCTCAGCAGCGACACAGAGCACAATGCTATACAGTGGTGGGTGAGCGGTGTACTACTATTCCCAGCAGCGACACAGAGCACAATGCTATACAGTGGTGGGTGAGCGGTGTACTACTGTTCCCAGCAGCGACACAGAGCACAATGCTATACAGTGGTGGGTGAGCGGTGTACTACTATTCCCAGCAGCGACACAGAGCACAATGCTATACAATGGTGGGTGAGCGGTGTACTACTGTTCCCAGCAGAGACACAGAGTGGCAGTAAACACAATGCTATATAGTGTGGGTGAACGGTGTACTACTGTTCCGAGCAGCGACACAGAGCACAATGCTATACAGTGGTGGGTGAGCGGTGTACTACTGTTCCCAGCAGCGACACAGAGCACAATTCTATACAGTGGTGGGTGAGCGGTGTACTACTGTTCCCAGCAGAGACACAGAGCACAATGCTATACAGTGGTGGGTGAGCGGTGTACTACTATTCTCAGCAGCGACACAGAGCACAATGCTATACAGTGGTGGGTGGGTGGTGTACTACTGTTCCCAGCAGCGACACAGAGCACAATGCTATACAGTGGTGGGTGAGCGGTGTACTACTGTTCCCAGCAGCAACACAGAGCACAATGCTATACAGGGTGAGCGGTGTACTACTGTTCCCAGCAGAGACACAGAGTGGCAGTAAACACAATGCTATATAGTGTGGGTGAGCGGTGTACTGCTGTTCCCAGCAGCGACACAATGACTGGGGGGACCCTGGCTAGCCTGGCTGGAGAGAGAACCACCCTGCCTGCCTACCCAAAGCTAAACCCACAGACAAATGGCGGAGAAATGACGTGGATCGGGTATTTATTTACCCGAACCACGTGACCCGTTCGGCCAATCAGAGCGTGTTCGGATCCGAACCACGTGACCCGTTCGGCCAATCACAGCGCTAGCCGAACGTTCGGGAAACGTTCGGCCATGCGCCCTTAGTTCGGCCATATGGCCGAACAGTTTGGCCGAACACCATCAGGTGTTCGGCCGAACTCGAACATCACCCGAACAGGGTGATGTTCTGCAGAACCCGAACAGTGGCGAACACTGTTCGCCCAACACTAGTGTAGAGTACCAGAACATTGCTACATGTATTTGAAGGATGGAATAAGAGCATACAGCCACGTCATGTGGAGAGGATTGTGGACTGGGTCTCCGGGGGCACAAGTGCAGCAGTTTTTTCTTCTGCAGAAACCAGCAAAGCAATGGTAGGAGAAAACACCCAACTAACAGTCAGAACTGCAAATGTGCCTTTACTTCCTGATAAGCCACCTTTCAGTATTCCACTGAAATTACTTGTATGTACACTTCTGGGTGACATTGTTGATGAAATCCACCCAGGTCAAGATGAACACCTTTATGGTTGGCATTTATTCATGATGTCATTTAGTTCATGTTGCCAGCTAGAAATGCAGTCTCCTGCTGTTTTGACAGCAGAAACTGCTGCTAGTGTGCCAAGCTGACATGTAGCACCACCAAGTCTATGATAAAAGCCTTTGTAAAAAAAATGAGGACAAATAGAGGTAGTAGAATATTGTTAATTTTACCGATACTCTACTATCAGCTATAGCAGAATATTGGTAAATTTACCATCAATATTCTACTATCCGCTGTAGTAGAATATTGGTAATTTTATGATATTCTACTATGCCCTCTGTACTTTAACTCTCACATGAACCCTCCCCTATCTATGCCTAATTCTATCCTTCCCCCACCTATTTCTAGCACTGACCACTCCCAGCTAGAGCAATCTCCTGCCTTTATCTGGTCAGCAGATGCAGTCAGCCAATCATGTGTACTGTTAAACACCCTTGGCCTGCTGTACCAAATCTAGCATAAATAGGGCCATGTAGATTTGGAGTTTTTTTTCTCACTAAATAATAAAAACCATCATTTAAAACTGCATTTTGTGTTCAATTATGTTATCTTTGACTAATAGTTAACGGTTTTTGATGGGCAGAAACATTTAAGTGTGACAAACATGCAAAAGAATAAGAAATCAGGAAGGGGGCAAATAGTTTTTCACACCACTGTAAATTAGAGCAGATAAACTATACTTTGGGAACTTATAATTTGTAAACAAAGGAAATTACGTGTGCACAAAAGCAAATATGATAACTGTATGGGTAATAAAAAGTAGGAAAATACCTTTTTATTGAATGTTATGTCAGAGTTTTATCCCACTTTAAAGCGAACAGAGCATTGGATTTAAAAACAAACAAACAAGCAAAAAAAAAACCATGAAGGAGGCTTGTAATGCCGTTGCCGTTGGGAGTGAGGGGGCCCACAGCCCGCACCGTCTTCTTCACCCATCTGTCAGTTTCTGCCAGTATTTGTAATTATGTCGGGGTGATGCATGCCAGGAGATGTAGTCCCTGGACGAGAGTAAAGCTCTGCTGTATGTACGGGCCGGGGCCACAGGAGCAGCACCCTGTAGGTAACTGTTCATTTACACTCCTCCTTATGCTTGTTCTGTTATCTATACTTCATATCCCTACTTTGAGCATTTGTATGTGCCAAACCAAATTCTGGGCACGACCCGGTCGTGCTTGGTGATTAATCATATTCTGATTCTGAGGTAAGTAATGGTGCTCCCTCCAACGGCACACACCATTACAAACCTCAATTATGGGGAGGTTTGTTTAAAAAAAATATAAGGGAAAAAAATCACTTAAAGGGATACTGTACTGTCCGATTTGTACAATAAAAAACAATAAAAGGGATCTCCTGGATCCCTCTTTGCCGTTTCCACCGCTCCCCGCCGCGACCCTGGCTTTTAATCACCAGTTTTAGGCAGTGTTTACAAACAAAAAACATGGCAGCTATGGCATACACGTGTGTGTATGTATATATGTGTATATATATATATATATTGTAGGGGCCATCGGGGCTGGGTAGTAGATGGGAGGTACATTTCCCCGGTATTTGGACTATGGTCACTTTAAAACCCTGTGTGGTCCTAGGAAGGGAGTCCGGATTTTAGCAGCAAGCAGTTGCTGCTTGGTTTTTTTCTTCTCAGGGCCGGACTCCTGGGATGGGAGGGAAGGAAGGGCGGGCCTTCCCATCCCACCTAGGTACACACCTGGTTGTCAGTGGGGCTGAGAGCCTCACTAATTTGGTATTGATGAGATGCAAATTTATGCTTAAGAAGCAGCCTCACAGGCAGTGTGAGGAGAGGTGTTGAAGGAGTAGCAAGTATGCTATGGAATCTCCTGACAAGGAATATTGGAGTATTTGATGGAAGCCAAACCATACCCTGTCTGTTGTTTGTATGGTGTTGGCCTGATGAAAACTGAACTTTGTTTGATCCTGCTGGACTGTATATTACCAAGCTGAAGTAAGCTGAACTGTTATTTTCCAGTGATTACTGCTGCATTGAAGCTGTTTTCTTCTACTGCACAATAAACGGACTTTGTTTTATACATCTGTGTACTGCGTGCTGGCTGCGACCCCCTCTAAACTTCACAACTGGTGCTCGGATGCGGGCAGCGCAGCACTGCAGGAAAAGAAAAAGTTCCGTTTAAAAAGTGACATTTAAAGGGCCAGTCTCCTTGTATGCATGATGGAGGAATTGCTGAAACAAATGGCCTTAGCAACTGTGCAGCTACAGCAGAGTATGGTGTCTCAGCAGGCGAGTATGGTGACTCAACAGCAAGCCACGGAAGCCCTGCGAGAGGCCTCAGAGACGCAAGCCAAAATCCTGCTTGAGGCGGTGCAGAAGCTGGCCCAGGGGAGAGAGACAGCAGGAGCTGCCCCTAGCAACCAGGCGATGGTGAGAGCCAGCCACTTTCTGCAGAAACTAACCCCCACAGATGATGTGGAAGCCTTTCTGAAAACGTTCGAAAGGACAGCAGAGCGGGAAGGATGGCCGAAAGACAAATGGGCTGGTATCCTTGCACCGTTCCTGACGGGAGAACCCCAGAAGGCCTACTACGATCTCAACTCTGCAGACGCCCTCGACTATGATCGACTACAGGCAGAGATCCTGGCCCGACTAGGTGTAACAACAGCGGTCCGGGCACAGAGGGTGTACAGCTGGCAATACCGGATGGATCATCCAGCCAGATCGCAGATGTATGACCTCATCCAACTGGCGACAAAGTGGCTGCAACCAGAGGTACTGACCGGGCCTGAGATGGTGGAGCGATTCGTGCTGGATCGTTTTCTGCGTGCCCTGCCGGTGGGACTACAGCGATGGGTCAGTCATGCGGACCCCAAAAAAGCGGAGCAGCTGGTGGAGTTGGTGGAGAGATATACCGTAGTGGAGGATCTACTCTCTCCGAAGGGCCAGGCGGGCCCCATCTTACCCCGTGTTGCAAGGCTCCCTGACTCTGGAAAGGGTGCTTCACGGAACCCCGCAACCAGCATCACCAGCAATAGGGAAGTATTCCCAACAGCCGCTCAGGGGTTGCCACCTGCTATTGCTACACCCCGGAAGGGAGGTGTGATCCAGTGTTGGAGATGTTCTGCTTGGGGCCATACCAGAGCCCAGTGTCCACTGCAGGAGGAACCCATGCAGTGTGACGTACTACGGAGGGTGTCCTTTTTTGCCCAGGAGGTATGCCTGGCAGAGTGCCAGGAGAGTTTTGTGTGTCCCGTCAGTGTGAACCAGGTACCTGCCAAAGCCTTGCTGGACTCAGGCAGTATGGTAACCATGGTGCATGCTGATCTGATTGGAACTATTGACACTGTGCTAAAGCCGCTTAAGGTGGTGTGTATTCACGGAGACACAAAGACTTATCCTGTGGTGCCAGTGTCGATTTCAACGGACTGTGGGACAATTACTCACGACGTCGGTGTGGTAAGAAACCTAATGTGCCAAGTTATATTGGGTCGAGACTTTCCACTATTTTGGGTACTGTGGGAGAATGTCAAGGGGAAGTTGTTTAAGGACTCTGATAATAACTTAGCCCCTCCTCCCCCTACCAGAGAACTTGATGTACCAAGTCTAGATACAAATGTTGCAGAAAATGTATTGCAAAATGATCATGTATTATTGCAAAAAGATGATGTCATGTTGCCAATGGATGAAAATGAGACTGACCATCCTTGTCGGGACCCTGAGCAGGTTACTGAGGGGGGGGATGATTCCCCATTACAAGTTATGTTGGGCGAGGATGATGAGGAATCTTCCCCCCAATCTATGCTCCCTGACCTGGATGTGTCAAAAGGGTTGTTTATCACTGCGCAGATGCGGGATCCAACGTTATCCCATGCGAGAGAACAAGTATCTGTGGTAAATGGAGTTCCCCAGGAACCGGGGGCAGAGGAGAGATTCCCTCATTTTTCAGTTCATGGGGATATGTTATATCGGGTTGCCAAGGTCAGAGAAGAGGTTGTTGAGCAGCTGCTAGTGCCTCAGGAGTTTCGGAGGATGGTACTAGACTTGGCTCACAATGAAGCATTGGGAGGTCACCTGGGTGCCGAGAAAACGGAGGCGCGGATAACTGACAGGTTTTACTGGCCTGGGTTAAAGGCCGAAGTAAAGAATTACTGCGCTTCTTGCCCCACCTGTCAGTTGACCGCGCCAGTGTCCCATTTTCGAAGCCCTTTGGTGCCCTTGCCAATCATCGAGGTGCCATTCGAGCGCATTGCCATGGATATAGTGGGGCCACTGGTAAAGTCTGCCAGGGGGCACCAATATATCCTTGTCATACTCGACTATGCCACTCGCTACCCAGAAGCCTTTCCGTTAAGAAAACCCACGTCCAAAGCTATCGCCCGAGAATTGTTTAATATGTTCACTCGGACGGGTTTTCCTAAGGAAATTCTTACGGACCAAGGAACCCCGTTTATGTCTAAAGTGATGGGTGATGTGTGTAAACTGTTCCAGATTAAGCAGATGAGAACCTCTGTTTACCACCCTCAGACAGATGGGCTGGTGGAACGGTTTAATAAGACTTTGAAAATGATGTTAAAAAGAGTGGTTCAAAGGGATGGAAAAGATTGGGATTGTTTATTGCCTGCGGTGATGTTTGCTGTTCGGGAGGTACCTCAAGCCTCCACAGGTTTTTCACCATTTGAACTGGTATATGGGCGCAGACCTCGAGGGTTGCTTGACTTGGTAAAAGAAACCTGGGAAAGTGAGTCCAGTCCCCACAAAAGTGTGGTGGAACACGTTTCCCAGTTGCAAGAACGCATTGCCAAGGTGATGCCCCTTGTCAAGGAACATTTACTGGCAGCCCAAGAAGCGCAGAGTCGGGTATACAACCGCTCCGCGAAAATCAGGCAGTTCCAGGTGGGGGATAGAGTGGCAGTATTGATCCCAACCGTGGAGAGTAAATTCTTGGCCAGGTGGCACGGTCCCTTCGAGATCGTTGAAAAAGTGGGGGAAGTGAATTATAAGGTACATCAGCCAGGGAGACGGAAACCCTATCAACTGTATCACGTCAATTTGTTAAAGCCCTGGAAAGAGAGAGAGACCGCTCCGGTTAGGGTGGGTGTGAGTGTTGTACCCCAAATAAGCATTGAGGATGTGAAAATAGCCCCCACTCTGTCCAAATCCCAGGTCCAACAAGTAAAAGAGTTTCTTCAGAGAAACAAGGGAATATTTTCGGATTTGCCTGGACTCACGGGGATGGTTGAGCACAACATTATTACTGAGCCCCGGGCTAAAGTGTTTGTCAGGCCCTATCGCATCCCGGAGGCCCGCAGAAAGGCGGTGTCAGAGGAAGTAAAACGCATGTTAGAATTGGACGTCATTGAAGAATCGCAGAGTGAATGGTCAAGCCCGATTGTGTTGGTACCCAAGCCAAACGGAACTCTGCGATTCTGTAACGATTTTCGGAAATTAAATGAAATTTCCAAATTTGATGGTTATCCCATGCCCCGTGTGGATGAACTGATAGAGAGGTTAGGCCCAGCCCGCTACATCACCACGTTAGACCTGACCAAAGGATATTGGCAAATACCCTTGGCCAAAGAAGCCAGAGAGAAAACGGCATTTTCTACACCTGAGGGCCACTTTCAGTACAAAAGAATGCCGTTTGGGTTACAGACCGCCCCGGCCACATTTCAGAGAGTTATGGACAGAATGTTGCGTCCACACCAAAGATACGCGTCGGTCTATTTAGACGACATCGTAATCTTCAGTTCAGACTGGGAGTCTCACCTTCCCAAGGTTCAAGCAGTCCTGGATGCGTTAAGGAAGGCGGGTTTTACAGTGAACCCTGAGAAATGTGCCCTAGGTATGGAGGAAGCAAAATACTTGGGGTACATTGTCGGAAGGGGGTTGGTAAAACCCCAAATTAACAAAATTGAGGCAATCCAGGAATGGCCCCGCCCCATCAGTAAGAAACAGGTTCGAGCTTTCTTGGGGATAGTGGGCTACTACAGACGGTTCATTCCCAATTTTTCTACCCTAGCAGCTCCCTTGACTGACTTGACCAAGGGCCGGAAGTCAGTGATGATACAGTGGACGGCAGAGACAGAAAAAGCGTTTTTGGAGCTGAAATCGGCATTGTGTAGTCACCCTGTCCTGGTAGCCCCCGATTTCACTCGAGAATTCGTAGTGCAGACAGATGCCTCAGATGTTGGGTTGGGGGCGGTTCTGTCACAGGTGATTGATGGAGAAGAACATCCCATAGTTTTTCTCAGTCGGAAACTGACGGCCTCTGAGAGAAACTATGCGGTAGTGGAGAGGGAATGCTTGGCCATAAAATGGGCCCTGGACTCCCTGCGCTACTATTTATTGGGTAGGAAGTTCAGGTTGATCTCTGACCATGCCCCGCTAGCGTGGATGAAAAGGAACAAAGGAACGAATGCAAGAGTGTCCCGGTGGTTTCTCTCTCTCCAGGAGTTCAACTATGTGGTGGAACATAGGCCGGGTAAAGTGCACCAGAACGCTGATGCCCTTTCCCGAGTCCACTGTTTAGTGGGTCTATGTGCCTCCACCGCCTCGGGGTTGAGGCAGAGGGGGGGGATATGTAGGGGCCATCGGGGCTGGGTAGTAGATGGGAGGTACATTTCCCCGGTATTTGGACTATGGTCACTTTAAAACCCTGTGTGGTCCTAGGAAGGGAGTCCGGATTTTAGCAGCAAGCAGTTGCTGCTTGGTTTTTTTCTTCTCAGGGCCGGACTCCTGGGATGGGAGGGAAGGAAGGGCGGGCCTTCCCATCCCACCTAGGTACACACCTGGTTGTCAGTGGGGCTGAGAGCCTCACTAATTTGGTATTGATGAGATGCAAATTTATGCTTAAGAAGCAGCCTCACAGGCAGTGTGAGGAGAGGTGTTGAAGGAGTAGCAAGTATGCTATGGAATCTCCTGACAAGGAATATTGGAGTATTTGATGGAAGCCAAACCATACCCTGTCTGTTGTTTGTATGGTGTTGGCCTGATGAAAACTGAACTTTGTTTGATCCTGCTGGACTGTATATTACCAAGCTGAAGTAAGCTGAACTGTTATTTTCCAGTGATTACTGCTGCATTGAAGCTGTTTTCTTCTACTGCACAATAAACGGACTTTGTTTTATACATCTGTGTACTGCGTGCTGGCTGCGACCCCCTCTAAACTTCACAATATATATATATATATATATATATATATATATATATATATATATATATATATATATATATATATATATATATATCTCATGTTACATTATACTACAAGTTTTTATTACATAGTGAATTATCTGTACTCCAGTCTGGGATTCACACAGTTTCTCAGCATGTGACAGGCAGCCAGTGATGCTCAAATACCCCTTTTCAAAATTCGAGTTAGGTCGAATTCGAATAGTAAATTATTCGAGGTCAGTCGAATATTCGAGTCGAATAATTTTTACTATTCGATTCGACCTCGGACTTCGAGCTCACTATTCGAGTCGGTATTCGAGCTCACTATTCGAGCTGACTATTCGAATTGGCCTTAAATAGCTTCCCAACACTTGTTTTGAGGGTTAATGATGCAAGAAACATATTTTTTTCCAAGTGACAACAGCAAGTGATTATGTGGGGATGTTCCTTTAAAAAAAAAAAAGGTGAAAAGAGAAGTTGTGTCCAGAATTTTGTTCAGTACTGTATATACTTCTTCTTCTTCTTCTTCTTTATCTTCTATATCTTCTTCTTCTTCTTCTATATCTTCTTCTTCTTCTTCATCTTCTTCTTCTTCTTCTTCATCTTCTTCATCTTCATCTTCTTCATCTTCTTCTTCATCTTCTTCATCTTCTTCATCTTCATCTTCTTCATCTTCTTCTTCATCTTCTTCATCTTCTTCATCTTCATCTTCTTCATCTTCTTCTTCATCTTCTTCATCTTCTTCATCTTCATCTTCTTCATCTTCTTCTTCATCTTCTTCATCTTCTTCATCTTCATCTTCTTCATCTTCTTCATCTTCTTCTTCATCTTCTTCATCTTCATCTTCTTCATCTTCTTCTTCTTCTTCTTCTTCTTCATCTTCTTCTTCATCTTCTTCATCTTCTTCTTCATCTTCTTCATCTTCATCTTCTTCATCTTCTTCTTCATCTTCTTCATCTTCTTCTTCTTCTTCTTATTCATCTTCTTCATCTTCTTCTTCTTCATCTTCTTCATCTTCATCTTCTTCTATATCGTCTTCTTCTTCACTTATTTCTCTTTTCATTTTTTTTTTTTTAAAGAAATGCAGCTATTTTTGAGCGTAACAACAAATAGCTGGTGGCGCACGCATGTTGGAAGCGCCATTGTATGTGCTCCCTGGCAGTGGAAACACACAGACAGCAGGAGGTAAATTTAGCAGCAGGAGGAGGAGGATGAGTGTGTGGCAGCATGCAGTCAATGAGGCAGGCAGCGTGACATAATAGCCCTGGTACCTAGCGGTGATACCAGGGCCGTAAATAAACACAACAGGAGGTCCCAGACAGCGGTCGTGCAGCCCACATTGTGTCCAATACACAACTGGGACAACACAGTTTTCAACCCGGGCACCTCAGAAAAATTAAACCTTTTTTTGTAATGGTTTTGTAGTTTTGGTTTTACAACCAATTACACAGATATATAGCTATTTATTGACGTAATAGCTGGTGGCAGAGTGGCAGCAGAAGGTAAATCTGTGTACCCTGGCGGTGGGAAACACAGACAGACAGCAGCAGCAGCAGGAGGAGGAATGGAGGAGAGTAATTATGTGAGCAGCTATTGTTTGACGTAATAGCTGGTGGCAGTGTGGCAGCAGAAGGTAATTCTGTGTACCCTGGCAGTGGGAAACACAGACAGACAGCAGCAGCAGGAGGAATGGAGGAGTAGTGTGAGTGTGGCAGCAGGTAGGCAGCGTGACATAATAGCCCTGGTACCTAGCGGTGATACCAGGGCCGTAAATAAACACAACAGGAGGTCCCAGACAGCGGTCGTGCAGCCCACATTGTGTCCAATACACAACTGGGACAACACAGTTTTCAACCCGGGCACCTCAGAAAAATTAAACCTTTTTTTGTAATGGTTTTGTAGTTTTGGTTTTACAACCAATTACACAGATATATAGCTATTTTTTGACGTAATAGCTGGTGGCAGAGTGGCAGCAGAAGGTAAATCTGTGTACCCTGGCGGTGGGAAACACAGACAGACAGCAGCAGCAGCAGGAGGAGGAATGGAGGAGAGTAATTATGTGAGCAGCTATTGTTTGACGTAATAGCTGGTGGCAGTGTGGCAGCAGAAGGTAATTCTGTGTACCCTGGCAGTGGGAAACACAGACAGACAGCAGCAGCAGGAGGAATGGAGGAGTAGTGTGAGTGTGGCAGCAGGTAGGCAGCGTGACATAATAGCCCTGGTACCTAGCGGTGATACCAGGGCCGTAAATAAACACAACAGGAGGTCCCAGACAGCGGTCGTGCAGCCCACATTGTGTCCAATACACAACTGGGACAACACAGTTTTCAACCCGGGCACCTCAGAAAAATTAAACCTTTTTTTTTTTTTAATGGTTTTTTGGTTTTTGGTTTTACAACCAATTTAGCTATTTTTGGACGTAATAGCTGGTGGCAGAGTGGCAGCAGAAGAAGGTAATTCTGTGTACCCTGGCAGTGGGAAACACAGACAGACAGCAGCAGCAGGAGGAGGAATGGAGGAGTAGGCGAGCAGCTATTGTTTGACGTAATAGCTGGTGGCAGAGTGGCAGCAGAAGGTAAATCATCTGTGTACCCTGGCAGTGGGAAACACAGACAGACAGCAGCAGCAGCAGCAGGAGGAGGTATGGAGGAGCAGTGTGAGTGTGGCAGCAGGTAGGCAGCGTGACATAATAGCCCTGGTACCTAGCGGTGATACCAGGGCCGTAAATAAACACAACAGGAGGTCCCAGACAGCGGTCGTGCAGCCCACATTGTGTCCAATACACAACTGGGACAACACAGTTTTCAACCCGGGCACCTCAGAAAAATTAAACCTTTTTTTTTTTTTAATGGTTTTTTGGTTTTTGGTTTTACAACCAATTTAGCTATTTTTGGACGTAATAGCTGGTGGCAGAGTGGCAGCAGAAGAAGGTAATTCTGTGTACCCTGGCAGTGGGAAACACAGACAGACAGCAGCAGCAGGAGGAGGAATGGAGGAGTAGGCGAGCAGCTATTGTTTGACGTAATAGCTGGTGGCAGAGTGGCAGCAGAAGGTAAATCATCTGTGTACCCTGGCAGTGGGAAACACAGACAGACAGCAGCAGCAGCAGCAGGAGGAGGTATGGAGGAGCAGTGTGAGTGTGGCAGCAGGTAGGCAGCGTGACATAATAGCCCTGGTACCTAGCGGTGATACCAGGGCCGTAAATAAACACAACAGGAGGTCCCAGACAGCGGTCGTGCAGCCCACATTGTGTCCAATACACAACTGGGACAACACAGTTTTCAACCCGGGCACCTCAGAAAAATTAAACCTTTTTTTTTTTTTAATGGTTTTTTTGGTTTTTGGTTTTACAACCAATTTAGCTATTTTTGGACGTAATAGCTGGTGGCAGAGTGGCAGCAGAAGAAGGTCATTCTGTGTACCCTGGCAGTGGGAAACACAGACAGACAGCAGAAGGGCAGTACACAGCAGCCCACTGTAGGTGTAAAATGTGTGGCTGCAGGCGACGTAATAGTCAAAGTGAACCAGGCTGGCTTAGTGAGCAGGAGCCAGGAGGTGGTAAAGGGTGGTAAGGCACATTAACGATGGTTCCGGCAGCCAGTTCATGTCCCCCTCTCGCCGACAACAGGGGCCAGGAACTCGCCTTCCACCCACGCCTGGTTCATCTTGAGAAACGTCAGTCTGTCCACAGACTTGTGAGACAGACGTGAGCGTTTCTCGGTGACCACGCCACCAGCTGCACTGAAGCAGCGCTCGGACAGCACGCTGGAAGGGGGGCAGGACAGCACTTCCAGGGCGTACTGCGCTAGCTCGCTCCAGATCTCCATGCGCTTGACCCAATACTCCATGGGATCAACAGGGGCATCGCTGTCAAGCCCGCTGTACGACCCCATGTAGTCAGCCACCATGCGGGTCAGGCGCTGGCTGTGACCGGAGGAGGATGCTGCTGCATGCATCTCCTCTCTAGTCACTGCTGCCGGAGCCTCTACAGTCCTGTAGAGCTCGTGGCTGAGAGACAGCAGGTCTGTGGGGCGCTTGCTGCTGCTGGATGCAGGCACCTGCTGCTGCCTCTGTGCTGGCTGCTGGACAGTGGGGGTGGAAGGCTGGGGGAAGGCTTCCTCCAAGCGCTCAACAAGGGCCTGCTGCAAGCTCCTTATTTGTTGCGCTGGGTCTCCTCCTGCAGGCGGCAGGAACTGGCTCAACTTCCCCTTGAGGCGTGGGTCCAACATCATGCTGATCCAGATGTCCTCCCTCTGCTTCATCTGGATCACCCTGGGGTCCCTGCGCAGGCACGCCAGCATGTGCGCTGCCATTGGGAAGAGGCGGGCCACGTCTGCTGGCACATCGACGTCAGTGCTGTCCTCATCCTCCTCCTCTGCCGCCTCATCCTCTCTCCACCCCCGCACCAACTCAGCTGCGCTGTGCTGATCCCCCTCATCAGCAGCCAGGTCAGGGACCTCCACCAAGTCCTCCTCCTCCTCCCCCTCAGAGGTGGACTGCGCAGCTGGTTGCCGCTCCTGCTGGTCCAAGGCTGCCGCTCCCTGTTCCAGCAAACCATCGAGGGCCCTGTTCAGCAGAGAAACCAGGGGCACCCACTCGCAGACCATAGCATGGTCCCTGCTCACCATGTTTGTGGCCTGCAGGAAGGGAGCCAGCACAAAGCACACCTGCTGCATGTGCCTCCAGTCATCATCGGGGACGATGGACGGGATGTTGCTGGTCTTGTCCCTTCTCCGAGCGGCGGAAACAGTGGCCAGGGCAAGGTACTGGTTGACAGCGTGCCTCTGTTCAACCAGACGCTCCAACATCGCCAGGGTGGAGTTCCAGCGACTCGGAACGTCAATGATCAGCCGATGGCGTGGCAGATCCAGCTCCTTTTGCACGTCTTCCAGGCTCGCACAGGCTGCAGCCGAGCGCCGGAAGTGACGCACAACATTCCTTGCCGTTTCCAGCAGTTCGCCCATCCCCTGGTAGGTGCGCAGGAACTTCTGCACCACCAGGTTCAGCACGTGGGCAAGACAGGGGATGTGGGTCAGGTTTCCCCTGTCTATGGCAGCAACCAGATTGGCCCCATTGTCGGACACCACCTCTCCGACTCTGAGGCCTCTGGGGGTCAGCCAAATCCTCTCCTGCTCCTGGAGTTTGGCCAACACGTGGGCTGCCGTCAGCTTGGTCTTGCCAAGGCTGACCAAGTGCAGCAGCGCTTGGCAGTGGCGGGCCTTCACGCTGCTGCTGAGGCGGGGGGTTTGGCCAGGTGTGGCGGAGGATGGCAGAGGATCGGAGGAACCCGCTGCAGTTCCCCTGACCCTGCGGGGTGGCACCACCCACTGTGTTGCTGCTGCTGCTGCTGCTGTGCCCGCTGCTGCTCTCCCATCCTCACCCCCTTCCACCAAGCTGACCCAGTGGACAGTGAAGGACAGGTAGCGGCCTGTCCCGAAGCGGCTGCTCCAGGAGTCCATGGTGACGTGGACCCTTTCACCAACCGCGTGCTCCAGCCCTCGCTCCACATTGGCCATCACAAAGCGGTGCAGTGCTGGAATGGCCTTGCGGGAGAAAAAGTGTCTGCTGGGGAGCTGCCAGTCTGGGGCTGCACAAGCAAGCAGCGCCCGCATGTCGCTCCCCTCCTGCACGAGCGTGTACGGCAGGAGTTGGGAGCACATGGCCCGTGCCAGCAAGCCGTTCAGCTGCCGCACGCGACGGCTGCTGGGAGGCAGAGCCCTAACCACCCCCTGGAAGGACTCGCTCAAAAGGCTCTGGCGTGGCCTTTTGCTGACACGGGAATCACCAGACACAGCGGAGGAGGCCACTGAGGACTGGCTGCCAGAACAGGCCTCAGTGTCGGCGGCAGGAGTTGCAGAGGGGGGAGGAGCAGTGCGTTTCCGCACTCCTGCTGGTGCTGCTGGAGGAGCAGGAGGGCGGGTGGCTGCTGTTGCTGCTGCTGAAGGCTGTGCAGTGATGGGTGTGGTGCCACTGCCAGCACCAGATGCCTTCAGCCTCTGGAACTCCTCATGCTGGTGGAAATGTTTAGCCGCAAGGTGGTTGATCAGCGAGCTGGTGCTGAACTTTAAGGGGTCTGCACCTCTGCTCAACTTCCGCTGACAGTGGTTGCAAGTGGCGTACTTGCTGTACACAGTGGGCATGGTGAAAAAGCGCCAGATTGGTGACAGAAACATCCCCCTACGGCATGGAAGCGCTGCTGCCTGTCTCCCTGTGGTGGTTGGGGGGGGGGCTTGGGTGCGGCTGGTGGTGGTACTGGCTGATGCTGCTGCTGCTGCTGCTGAGCCTGAGACACCAGCAGGCTGTGGGTCGCTGCCAATGCTTGCAATGATGCGCCTCCTTGCAAGGCCCACAAGCGCATCCTCCTCCTCCTCCGAGCTGCTGAGGACGACATCCCCTGGAGGTGGTGGCACCCAGTCTCTGTCTGTCACCGGGTCATCAACATCATCCTCCCCCTCCTCAAACATGTCCTGCTGGGATGATGACCCCCCAAACTCCTCTCCTGATGCATGGATGGGCTGCTTGACTGTCGCCACAGTCTTGCTGTCCAATCCCTCATCCCCCAAAGTGCCCATCAGCATCTCCTCCTCCAAATCGCCAACAACAGCAGACAATTGACTCATCATGCCTGGGGTCAAAAGAGTGCTGAATGACAGGTCGGCGACTGACGGTGAACTGGCCTCCTCCCCAGACCCTGCTGGGCGGCTGCTGCGAACAGGGGTGGTGGTGGTGGTGGTGGTGAGGGTGGAGGCCTCGGATGCAGAGCTGATGGCGGGCTGCTCATCCTCCGTCATGAGTTGCACCACAGTGTCTGCATCCTTTTCCTCAATGGGACGTTTCCGACCCGGCTGGAGGAAAATCGGAGCAGGTGCTACACGCTGCTGCTGCTGTGTCTCTGCAGCGTGAGTTGCAGATGCTCCTGCTGGGCGGCGCCCAAGGCGTCCACGGCCAGTGGCTATGGGAGGAATGTTAGCCACTGACGCTGCTGCTGCTGCTGCGGAACTGTGCATGGTGGCGCGCCCGCGGCCGCGGCTTGCCACAATGCTGCTCCCTCTCCTCCTGATTCCCTTGCTGCCCTTCCCCTTGCCCAAACCGCGCTGGCTGCCACTTCCAGACATCTTCAATGTTTTGGGCGTATAGACAAAAGTTTTTTAAAAGGGCGGGTGAAAAGTGGGGTACTTTAATGGAGTGGGTTGGTTGGTGAGGTGACTGAGTGAGTGTCCCCTAGTACAGTAAGTAAGTAGTAACAGTCAGGAAGTACAACTAGCAGTTACAATAATCAGTAGTAATCACAAGTAAATTTAGTGTGTGTACACTCAGACAGTGAGTGCACGCAGGCAGGAGCTAGTAGCCTATGAACACAGTGACTAAGTGTCCTAGACTCCTAGTACAGTAAGAGTAAGTAGTAGCAGTAAGAAGAACTAACTAATTACAATAATCAATCAGCGATCAGAAGGAAATGGAGTGTGGGTGTGTGTACACTCAGACAGTGAGTGCACGCACGCAGGAGCTAGTAGCCTATGAACACAGTGACTGAGTGTCCTAGACTCCTAGTACAGTAAGAGTAAGTAATAACAGTAAGTAGAACTAACTAATTACAATAATCAATCAGCGATCAGAAGGAAATGGAGTGTGGGTGTGTGTACACTCAGACAGTGAGTGCACGCAGGCAGGAGCTAGTAGCCTATGAACACAGTGACTGAGTGTCCTAGACTCCTAGTACAGTAAGAGTAAGTAATAACAGTAAGTAGAACTAACTAATTACAATAATCAATCAGCGATCAGAAGGAAATGGAGTGTGGGTGTGTGTACACTCAGACAGTGAGTGCACGCACGCAGGAGCTAGTAGCCTATGAACACAGTGACTGAGTGTCCTAGACTCCTAGTACAGTAAGAGTAAGTAATAACAGTAAGTAGAACTAACTAATTACAATAATCAATCAGCGATCAGAAGGAAATGGAGTGTGGGTGTGTGTACACTCAGACAGTGAGTGCACGCAGGCAGGAGCTAGTAGCCTATGAACACAGTGACTGAGTGTCCTAGACTCCTAGTACAGTAAGAGTAAGTAATAACAGTAAGTAGAACTAAATAATTACAATAATCAATCAGCGATCAGAAGGAAATGGAGTGTGGGTGTGTGTACACTCAGACAGTGAGTGCACGCACGCAGGAGCTAGTAGCCTATGAACACAGTGACTGAGTGTCCTAGACTCCTAGTACAGTAAGAGTAAGTAGTAACAGTAAGAAGAACTAACTAATTACAATAATCAATTAGCGATCAGAAGGAAATGGAGTGTGGGTGTGTGTACACTCAGACAGTGAGTGCACGCACGCAGGAGCTAGTAGCCTATGAACACAGTGACTGAGTGTCCTAGACTCCTAGTACAGTAAGAGTAAGTAATAACAGTAAGAAGAACTAACTAATTACAATAATCAATTAGCGATCAGAAGGAAATGGAGTGTGGGTGTGTGTACACTCAGACAGTGAGTGCACGCACGCAGCAGCTAGTAGCCTATGAACACAGTGACTCAGTGTCCTAGACTCCTAGTACAGTAAGAGTGAGTAAGTACAAGTAGTAACAGTAAGTAGAACTAACTAATTACAATAATCAATCAGCGATCAGAAGGAAATAGAGTGTGTGTTGTGTGTGTACACTCAGACAGTGAGTGCGCACACGCAGGAGGTAGTAGTAGCCTATATGAACAGTGACAGTGAGTGTCCCTACGGGTACAGTAAGAGTAAGTAGTAAGTAAGTACAACTAACAATAATCAAACAGTAATGAGAAGGAAATAGAGTGTGTGTACACACAGACAGTGAGTGAGTGCACACACGCAGGAGCTAGCTAGTAGCCTATAAACAGTGACAGTCAGTGAGTGTCCTACTCCTAGTACAGTATAACTACAATACTATTAGTAAAGGACAGCAGAAATACTGGTATAGATGAGAGAAATAAACAGAGGACAGCTGCCCACAGAGGCAAGGCCCCCCTGAGGCCTAAACCTGTAAGCTTGCAGCAGCTGCCTGTCTCTAATGTAACACACAAGCTACTAACTAAAATACAATGTCTATCTAACTAACAACAATATAGGTGTATATGGCAGGTGTAGGTGAGCAAAAACGCTAGGTAAATGATCACAATAGAGCACTTGCTAAGCCAAAGCACAAAGGAGCAACTCTCTCTCTGTACAAGTCTCAGGCAAGCATGGAGAAACGGAACATGGCGGCCGCTATTTATAGGGTAGGGGCTGGCCAGGGTCCCCCTCTGTGATTGGCTGCCGTCAGAGGGCCTGGGAGCCCTCTGATTGGCTCTAAGGACATCAATCTGGGCTATGACGCTATTCGAGCTCGGTACCGAGCTCGAATAGCGCCGGGTTGCTCGAATAGCTCGAATAGTGAATGGGCTATTCGAGTGTACTCGGATAGCCCATTCGAATAGCTCCAGCTATTCGGAGCTCGAATACCGAGCTCGAATAGCTGAAAAAGAGCTCGAATATTCGAACTACTCGAATATTCGAGCTCTGCTGAGCACCACTACAGGCAGCTCCCTTCCCCCCTCAGCCTCATAAACTGCATCAGAAACTGAGAGCAGAGACTGAGGGGTAGACAAACCACACAGAGCTTGCAGGGGCCGTGAGTAACTGGTATTCTTTACAACAGAGGCAGCCCATTCCTCCCTAGGTCAACAAAGCTTGACAAAAAAAAGAAGATTAGATATATTACAGAGACAGTGCAACTAGAAAAGGTTGCAGTAATCCAGACCACATTAAAACAGGTATAGGAACATATAGGATAAAATAAATAAGGCTGAAAATGTTGTTACAGGGTCTCTTTAAGCAGAGGGAAGAGAAACAATGTATTTGCCTGTTTGTTTATAATTTAAAGTGATCATGGTTATTATATGTTGGATGCACAATGATTGTGGAGTCCTAGATATTTTTCTTTGGCTTAATTCAGCCTCTGTACAGTACTAGGTTAGTACTGATGAGTTGTTGCTGCTGCTTTTGTCAATCTGCCTACTGTGTATTTGATATTATATTTGTGGTGGAGCTTAATCCTGGGAATGTGTGGTCTTTAGTTACAGTGATGGCAGTGTGCGTGGGTAAAGAGAGTTGGAGGGTGATGATGAGTATGGGAGGAGTGTACTGTGTATAGGTAGGTGTACAGCCCAAGGATAATCCGTTATGACATCATATGCAGTTGCCGACTAGAGACACAGTGCTCCATTTAACTTTTAGATAGTTTTCAGTCTCTAATTTTAATTCCTTTCTTTCTATCAGAGGGTATTTTATACTTAAATGACTAGAACAACATTCACAGAACTGCTCTGTGTCACGATTTCGCGAACGCCATTGCGGTAAGCAAATGTAAATGCGCCCAAAATATGATCTGGAGCACCCCTTTAAATTCCTTAGCCTGCTTTTAGAAAATGAATGTTCTTCCATCTCACAATCCCTGGGGGGATGTTAGCATTTGTTTGTACTTACTGAGAGAAACCATTTACCCTAAAACCAGACCATCCACACAGGAAAAAGGTTATCTATCAGGGGGGCAATAAAGCTTCTCCAGGAAATTCCTCCATCCTAGTTTTAAAGATAAGGAGATGCATGGAGGAGAACAGACCCCCTCATAAACTCATTAGGACCCATTCACATTCTTGCACTTAGACTAGTTAGAGCAGCCTTTCTCAACCTTTTTACCCTGAAGGAACCCTGCATATAACTTTTGGATCCCAAGGAACCCCTGCAAACAATTTTTTAATCTCGAGGAACCCCTGCATTTATTTTTACGGAGGCATGGTCTTTAAAAGTAGTTGAGGCAGTTAATTTCACTAACTCCTATTACACTGCCACTCATTCTACTGTGCTCATTAATATTCTAACCTCCAATTTAGTGCTTCTTTTTACAGTACCCCCTATTATAATGTGCTCTATTATACTTCTCCCCACGATGGGGGAAAATGCCAAGGAACCCCTGCAGAGTCCTCAAGGAACCCTGGTTGAGAAAGTCTGAGTTAGAGACTAGTTAGAGAGAATGACTTTTAATTCACCTTGATACAAAAGAATAAGTCATTCAGACATTTTACTAAATTAATCAATGTTCCATAGATGCCAAACATGTCAAAATGATCAGATATGCTGTAAACCTGAATGGGAGGTGTCTGGTCCACAAAGCATTGATCTGGCACCTTCTATACCGGAGATATCAAACTCCTCGGCAGAAAAGATGTCAGCTCAAGCAAGTTTGATATCGATTGGTTCAGAACATGATGACGGAATGTAAAATTCTGGTTTTTATATGATCTGTCTGAGATCCGCTGAGTTGTGGCATAATTGTAGAAAATGCCAATTCGGTCCCCAAGCACTCTATACATAACAATTGATACAGCGCACCAACAAATACAACAACAACAACAAATAACATTTGTAGAGCGCTTTTCTCCCATAGGACTCAAAGCGCATAAGCATGGCTCAGACCATCGTGGTACAGAGGAAGAATTTTATAAGTCTGGAAATGCCAGGCTAAACAGGTGGCTTTTCAGTCTGGATTTGAATAGCTCCAGGGATGGTGCTGTCTTTACTGGGTGTGGCAGGGAGTTCCAAAGAGTAGGGGCAGCATGACAGAAGGCTCTATCTCCAAATTTTTTGAGGTGCACTCTGGGAGTGACCAAGTTTATAGAACTTGCTGATCTGAGGTTGTGAGAGGTGTGGTGCAGCTTCAGCAAGTCCTTCATGTATCCAGGGCCCAGATTGTGCAGGGATTTGAATGTCAGCAGTCCAATCTTGAAGAGTATTCTCCATTCTACTGGTAGCCAGTACAGTGAGCGAAGGATCGGTGTACTGTGAAAGTGGCGAGGCTGGTTTGTTAGCAATCTGGCAGCAGCATTCTGCACTAATTGCAGGCGATGCAGGTCCTTTTTGGGAAGGCCAGCATAAAGGGCATTGCAGTAGTCCAGCCGTGATGTGATGAAGGCGTGAACTAGGGTTGGAAGATCCTCTGGGGGAATCAGATGTTTAATCTTTGCAATGTTCTTCAGATTAAAGTAGGAAGATTTAACTACAGATGAAATTTGATTTCTGAAACTCAAATCCCCATCGATTAGTACGCCAAGGCTGCGCACGAGGTTGGAGCTGTTTATGTCTGAATTCCCAATCCTGATTGGTGTTGCTTTAGGATAGAGCTGTTTTGATGGCGGACCAAAACCTGCCAAGGATTTCCACAGTGTAAGAGGAGCAAGAAGGGGATGGGAAACAGTTTGTTAATGATTACTACTATTTAAAGCATCTAAAACATCTATAGAAGTGATTATTACCAGCACAGCGCCAATAGAGAGCTAATATTGTGCTTGAGGGATGGCCCCTCGGGGCCCCGCTAACCCAAGGGCCCCGATGCGGTTGCTACCACTGTAATCCCTATTGCTACGCCACTGGTGATGACAATGGGGGGTGACAGCTGCCGAATAGAAAGGGTTTAGTCAGCTCAGCTGTACTAATCAACCATCATGGTTGATAAACTCTTGCTGTCTATTATGGAGATACTGCTACTACACATAAGAAAAAAAAAAGTTTGTTCTCAATAAAAGATTTGCTGGCTAAACACGAAGGTGGAACTTGAAACAATAAATCACTCATTTTTGAAGTTTCATATTTACCTTATTAATCAACCAAAACCAAAATATCCATATTTACCTTATTAATAAACCAAAATATCAGTAATAGTCAATAATTAATAATAATAATAACAATAATAATAATAATAGGAAAACCTTTAAGTTAAAAAAAAAAAAAAAAGATTTGTGGCTGCTAGAATGTAAAGTGTTATACATAGTGACGTAGTTAGTTTGGTTGAAAAAAAAAAAGACATCCGTCCATGATTAGCTTTTCAGTTGTAAGAATCTTAAAGGACAGCAAAATGTACAATGGAAGGCTGATGAATCAGTAATGAACCGGGCTCTGCTTCTCTTTCTGGGAAGAAGTCAGGAATGTTGAGCAGGTGTCTGTGAATGGCATACAATGACATGTTTGAGCCTGCAGTTGGATTGCAATATTCTTTGGTGTTCTGTCAAAGCCAGTAGAAGCACCTTGTCATCATGGAAGATGCAGGAACACTGTTCAAATGTCCCCAAATGTCATATTGCATGCTCACTAGAACATTTCATAGGTTTCATTTTCACTCTACTGGAGCTTAACATATTCACATACCTCTGCCATATTCTAACTGGAATGTCTTAATCCGCCATAATGACACACATGAAGTGCTTCCCCACATGGGGCGTATTCACTAAATATATGGTAAAATGTATTTGCTGTGATAGAGCACATACAGTACATTTTACCAGGTGTGACGCAAACATAACCCACAATATGTAGTTTGAGTAACTTTCATTGTATACATAATGCATACGTTGCTTGTATAATGCAAAAAGTGTATGCATTCACAGATTCACTCATCCAGGCACCACTGTTATCCCTACAGCTAAGTTAAAAGCCAGGGTCTATGATGCCCTATCCGTCCCAGGAGAGGACGTCAGGATGTGCGCTCCTAATCCCTTGATAGGTTTGATGCAATGAATGTTTGCATGTTTGCACTATGCATGTTACAGGGCTAGAGTTAGGACACCTACGATTACCTGGGTACTTCTGCACAGTGTAGGTGACTAAGCAAGAGAATGCATTCTTTTGTGGACTAAGACCCCGGCTTTTAACTTAGCTGTAGGGATAACAGTGGTGCCTGGATTAGTGAATCTGTGAATGCATTTGTTTGAACATTTGCATGCGAGCGTGCAAAGGGTTGATTTGATTTGTGCTATTTTTCTGGCCACACCCCCTTTAGCACCTCCCTTTCCTTAAAAAAACGTATTTAAATGTCCTAACTAGAAGTGATGTGCCTATATATATATATATATATATATATATATATATATATATATATATATATATATATATATATATATGTGTGTGTTTCTCAACTTCAGGGTGCATGTTGTCTTACTCCAAATTGCATAGGCTCGAAAGCCTACTACCAATTAAGCATATTAGGTGATGTGCATCTCTGTAATGAGAAGGGGTGTTGTCTAATGACATCAACACCCTATATCAGGAGTGCATAATTATTAGGCAACTTCCTTTCCTTTGGAAAAATGGGTCAAAAGAAGGACTTGACAGGCTCAGAAAAGTCAAAAATAGTGAGATATCTTGCAGAGGGATTCAGCACTCTTAAAATTGCAAAGCTTCTGAAGCGTTATCATCGAACAATCAAGCGTTTCATTCAAAATAGTCAACAGGGTCGCAAGAAGCGTGCGCAAAATAACTGCCCATGAACTGAGAAAAGTCAAGCGTGCAGCTGCCAAGATGTCACTAGCCACCAGTTTGGCCATATTTCAGAGCTGCATCATCACTGGAGTGCCCAAAAGCACAAGGTGTGCAATACTCAGAGACATGGCCAAGGTAAGAAAGGCTGAAAGACGACCACCACTGAACAAGACACACAAGCTGAAACGTCAAGACTGGGCCAAGAAATATCTCAAGACTGATTTTTCTAAGGTTTTATGGACTGATGAAATGAGAATGAGTCTTGATGGGCCAGATGGATGGGCCCGTGGCTGGATTGGCAAAGGGCAGAGCGCTCCAGTCCGACTCAGACGCCAGCAAAGTGGAGGTGGAGTACTGGTTTGGGCTGGTATCATCAAAGATGAGCTTGTGGGGCCTTTTCGGGTTGAGGATGGAGTCAAGCTCAACTCCCAGTCCTACTGCCAGTTTCTGGAAGACACCTTCTTCAAGCAGTGGTACAGGAAGAAGTCTGCATCCTTCAAGAAAAACATGATTTTCATGCAGGACAATGCTCCATCACACGCGTCCAAGTACTCCACAGCGTGACTGACAAGAAAGGGTATAAAAGAAGAAAAACTAATGACATGGCCTCCTTGTTCACCAGATCTGAACCCCATTGAGAACCTGTGGTCCATCATAAAATGTGAGATTTACAAGGAGGAAAAACAGTACACCTCTCTGAACAGTGTCTGGGAGGCTGTGGCTGCTGCTGCACGCAATGTTGATGGTGAACCGATCAAAACACTGACAGAATCCATGGATGGCAGGCTTTTGATTGTCCTTGCAAAGAAAGGTGGCTATATTGGTCACTGGTTTGTTTTTGTTTGGTTTTTGAATGTCAGAAATGTATATTTGTGAATGTTGAGATGTTATATTGGTTTCACTGGTAAAAATAAATAATTGAAATGGCTATATATTTGTTTTTTGTTAAGTTGCCTAATAATTATGCACAGTAATAGTCACCTGCATACACAGATATCCCCCTAAAATAGCTAAAACTAAAAACAAACTAAAAACTACTTTCAAAAATATTCAGCTTTGATATTAATGAGTTTTTTGGGTTCATTGAGAACATGGTTGTTGTTCAATAATAAAATTATTCCTCAAAAATACAACTTGCCTAATAATTCTGCACTCCCTGTATTAAATGTACCAAACCCACCCCAAAACATAACCAAGCTACCTCCTTTGCCATCTCCTGTGGAAAGAATGCCATAACTAGTATGTAGGTATGGCATTCTTTCCTTTGAAAGATTTCATTTTTATCTGTGGACATAAACCTGATGCAACTTGCCAAAAAAGCTCCAGTTTTGTCTGAAATACACTATTTAGTAAGCACTGTGGCTTATCAATATACATTTTTGCAAATTCCAATCTGCCTTTTTTATTTTTTATTTTAGCAGGAGTCCTGATTCTTTATCTTTTGAGCCAATTGTCACTGAAAAAGAAGACATATAATGCAGCCACCACCACTCAGGAAGTGACAGCTATAATGCAATCAGAAACTAAAGGTACTTGACCTTGCATTCAGCTTTCATTTATTTCGATGTTGTCCTTGGCTATTTGTCTATCATTGTTCACCTGTCCATTATGGGTCAACCTTTAGGGAGTCTGGCTACAGTTCCATAGTTCTTACACTTCGTTATAAAATCTGTAACTGTTGTCATAGGAACACCAGCTTGGAGATGGTCTTTTAGCCTTAGTTTTTAACATACATGTCTGTAATTTTCTTTATGATCTCCTCAGACAACTCTCCTTTGCTTTCTCTTGGCCATGTTCAGTGTGTGATACACAATGTTACAAACCACTCAGTGACTACTTATTCCATGTAAATTAACTAAATGACTGATTGCATGGAGACTTGTGTGATATTGAATAAAGAAAACAGCTAGTTTGAAAAATCACTGTAAACTAATTATTTATGATCTTTTTTTAGGATACTAACAAATGACTTCAGGCCATTTTAGATTAGACTATCTCTGTAGAATAAATAAGCAATACTTTATCTAATTTTACACTTGCTTTATTTTACTTGATGACATATGAACGGCATTCAGGCAAAATTACTTTTTATTGAATCACTTTTCTGGAGTCATAAAGCACTTTTAACCACCTGAGCGGTATGGACAAGCTCAGCTCATCCATACCGCTGCAGGGGATCGGATGGCCCCAGGTGTTTTTTTTTCTAATAAAAATTGTTTTAGTTCATGTAGCTAGAACTTGGCTAGCTACATGTGTCCCCCGATCACCACCCGCACCCTCTGATCCCCCCGATCGCCACCCTTATACATACCTCCCCTCGGAACCCGCGATGGCGCAGCCTTTCCAATAGCCTCTAGGCGTCGCTATGGGGAGGATCAGGACTGCGCATGACGTCGATGACGTCAGACGTCATATCCGATCGTCGCCATAGCGATGAAAGAAGCTGTTCGGGGAAGTTGTGGTTCTCGCGGGATCGTGGCTAGGTAAATATAGCCAGCGGCGATCGGGGGGATCATAGCAGTGCAGGGGGGCTTGGGGCACATGTGTAGCTAGCCTAGTGCTATTTAAAACAAATTTTAAAGAAAAATTTCCCTCCTGTGGACGTGTGGCCACTGGCCACAACAATTGAATGCTAGGGAGGTTAAATGGGCTGTAAAAGTATGCATTGGTTCATATGTAGTTCATGTAGTCCTGCAGGGATGACACATTGCACAGCTCTCTCAGAAGCTGCTCATGAGAAAAATTAGGGTAAATTCACCAAACTGAGGTAAGCAGAACAATGTGTGAAAAGTCTTACACACAATGAGTAGAGTGTAACCTATTGCATTTTGCTCTACTCATCGCATGGTAAGATTTTATGCATGTCATTCTGCGTACTGCAGTTTAGTGAATAAATTAGGTGGATCCAGAAAAATAGGATCACAACACAATGATTATGGAAAGTTGCATTGCGCATTTTCAATACGATCTGACACATAATGTGAAGTACACAGTTCATAGATTTATGCTTGCACAATGCCCAGAGCCATGCGCAATGCCCAGTAGCACACTGCGTACAGTTTGTTATGCCGACAGAATGCGTCACACCCCACTGCAAAGATGCAAGTGTGCAAGAGTCATTGAAATAGAATTGCATTGCATTTCGATTTTGAGATGGCCGCTATTGCCGTCATATCTATCTCATCAAAGAACTTTGTGTTGTGAAGATAGACCATCATTGTTTGAATGATCATTCCTGCAGTCTGCACACAGCCTCTGCCAACAAGTGCAAATAAATTCTTCATTGCTGTATGCACAGAAATGTGCACTGGTGAATTGGCTAACGAAGACAGATGATGCTTGGAGACCATTCATTAATCATTTTTTCCTCTTGGGTGTGGACCACTTTCCTTGTACACTAATCATTCTTTATTCCACTTCACTAGGCATCCCAAGTACCAGTAGTACACAATTTTTGGTATTTATGCTTTCTGTTGATTAAGGGAAGGTATCTCTAGATAGGCCCAGGTAGGACCTTATCCTACTCAACACAAAGGATCTTTAGATTAAAATAGAACCTCTAACAAAAAAACAAACAAACCCTATACTCTAGTGTCATCAGAGTGAGAAGGGGCTCTCACAAGGTAACACTTTTGGTTCCACTGACTTTACACCTGGGCTGTTTGGTGAGGTGTGGTAGAGTCTGAGGCTGATAGTGGATATTAGACAGGCTTCTGGACAGGACACCATCCAAACCCTAGACATCAGCTTAGGAGCTATAGTATGTGTTAATATTGTATTAAAAAATGTTTCCCATTCCACGGTACAATGTTGTACAAGACAACTTTGTCCTTTTATGTTCTTTTGCTCTACATGGTATGTCCTTTCTAGACCTCCATTAATAATTTAATTGATCTGTACTTCTGTGGTCACTAACATTCTTTTATATGTCTGTATGAATCTTCAGAACAGCAGCCCACTGTTAGTTTCCATTCATTGTCTACCTGGTTTTTGTATGATTTTTATTATTTATTATTTTCTCTGTGCAAGGTAGGTCTCCTGCTCTCAATCCCCTAAGGAAAAGACCTGTGTATATTGTTGAGACATGATTCACAGTGTCTGGTGGTGTACAGTGCTTATAGACATATATTGGCCCAGTAGAAATGGGCATTGAACAGTGTTTGATGCATATTGATGAACGTCATCATTTGGGTAGAAGGTGCAACTCTTTACTGCAGTGTTACTCCACCAAGTGAGAATGGACATGGTTGTTGCTTGGCTTTTTTTTCATCCAGCTCCACGGATTCATTAACAATAATGGCAAAAGTGACAACTGCCAGAGACCTCACTTGTGCAGGAGGTGGCCCTACCCATGCCAGTTATACATAAATTAAAGCCCCTCTCCTGGAGTTTTTATTATGTGGTTGGCTGGCTACTTTCTTATCTTTCTGTGGATGTAGTTTATTTTATTTTTTAACATTAGGCTGGTAGGCTTCTTTGTCTCCCAAACTACATGCCCTGCATACCAAACTACCCCCGTCCAAGTGCCACTGCTATAAAACACCTTAAAATATATTTTTTGGGCTCTTCCAAGCTAAAATAATACCACATATGCTTTATTTTCATTATTAGCTGTGCATGCAGTGGACTATGCATCTATAGTGATAAGAACCGATTGCTAGGGATGACACTTTAGTGGCTGTACAGATGCATTGCTAGGCAATAGTAGAGCAAAGCATCTGCACAGCATTGTGGCTCTGAGCTGTCACCCTAGCAATCACATTTGATTGCTACAGGCAGCAGGCACTGTATGCATCCTAAAGTTAGGTACAGTTGAAGCAAGGGGTTAATGTGCTAGGTAGGGGTTAACTCTGCACTAAAAGGAAAGAAAACAACAACACTTGTAATGTTTTACACTGCGAGGCAAGGAGCACATTCATTGAATCCCAGGTGTTCTGCCACATGCAAGGAAACACACCCTGCCGCACATATAAAGTCAAGATTCTGAGTTTTTTTTGTTAATTGATCAGTATTTCATTTTTGCGTTTTTCTCTGTAGTATAGTATAGCAGGCCCTGGTCCGGAGAATGTTTAAAATTCTCTCCAGTGCCCCTTATTGATCTTTTAACAGACCAATGATTCAACAAACCAATAAAGGGCACTTTAAAGAGAAACCATAATCAAGGATTGAACATCCCACTCAGTAGCTGATACCCCCTTTCCCATGAGAAATCTTTACCTTTTCTCAAACGGATCATCAGGGGGCTCAGTATAGCTGATATTGTGGTGAAACCCCTCCCACATGTGATGTCAGTGCCTCACAGCTCTGAAGTCCTGACATTACACTGTGGGAGCCTTGTTGCATTGTGGGAAATAACAGCTGTTTCCAACTGCCAAAAAAGCAAGCAACAGCTACTGCCAGTGACATCCCCTGCCAGCAGTAAAAATGTCACCATGTGATAAATGTCTGAATGTAAATCAGGGAGAGGAAAGATTTACTATGAGCAAACACTGACTAAATAATTTACAGTATACATAATTATTGTAAAAATTAAGCACTTTTTTTATTACATTATTTTCACTGAAGTTTCTCTTGAAAGATACTCTGGGGTTTGCTATACTTAGTAGAGCAAATCCAAGGTTTGGAACGACGTGTATGGCACTGTTCATCAGTCATCGGGGCAAGGATCAACATGTGGAATCATTTCCATGATTATTGTCATGGGTGTAGCCGAAGGTAAGTATTTATGGTTAATTAAAAACATTAAACGACTCCCAGATACCGCCATGAGCCCTCCAGGGCATCAGCGCCCCCCAATCTTTGTATACACAAATAAATATTTATTTAGCACAGGCAATGCGTTTCACGGGTCTAAGCCCACTTCCTCAGGCCAATAACAGTGTCAATCGCAAATAGCCGATCAGCAGAGACTCCCTTTGCTGATCAGCTATTTGGAATTGGTCTGAGGAAACACATTGTCTGTGTTAAATAAATATTTCTTTGTCTATACAAAGATCTCATCATTGAGGTAAGCCACCTAATTTTTTTTATTTTATCTTTTTAATCCAATTTTATTCAAGCTGGGGCACCTGTTTACCCAAATTGTGTCACCTATCGAAACATTTGAATCTTTTGAGAAAATTGTGGTAAGGCATAAAAAACTATTCAATCGTTACTATTTATGAAGCATATTATAAGTGTTACATATTAACATAGAGGCTACATCATGTAGCCTTAGGTTATCCACATTTATGTCCATTATTTGGCTCATCCACAAAATGTTTGTTACCATGCCCATTTTTCATGATAACACCCTACGTCAGCTGTGAGTAGCCGATCGGCTACTATAGCGATGCAAAGGAGATTTAGTATTAGGCATTAGGAGGGAAGGTTAGTGTGAAAATAAGGCACTGTATAAGGCTATAGTAAAATATCTATAATATATTACAGATGTTTTATAATATTAATAATAATATTTATATCACGCTTTTCTCCTGGCAGACTCAAAGCGCCAGAGCTCCAGCCCCTAGGACACGCTCTATAGTCAGTAGCAGTGTTAGGGAGACTTGCCTAAGGTCTCCAACTGAATAGGTGCTGGCTTATTACTGAACAGGCAGAGCCTGAGATTCGAGCCCTGAACTCTTGTGTCAGAGGCAGAGCCCTTAATGATTCCACTATCCAGCCACTTATCTATCAGCATCCAGCGGTGCTCCTTTCACCATAGTAAATACCACATACTTTTCCATACCTGATATCTTTGCATCACAAAGATAGGGAAGGTTACCAAGTCTTAATATGCTCTGTCCAAAATCCTGAGTAAATTAAGCTTTATTCAATGTTTCATTGTTATATTTATTACTTAACCAGCTGCATACCAGCAGTCTCTGGCCTCTTAACCACTTGAGAACTGTAGGCTTACACCCCGCTAGTGACCAGGCTATTTTTTACCAATTAGGCCACTACAGCTTTAATGCCTCGCTGCAGGGCCGTAAAACTCAGCAGAGAAGTGATTTCCCCCTCGCTTTTCTTCCCACCAACAGAGATTTCTGTTGATGGGCTCTGATCCCTCCTGGGATGTTTGTTTATTATTTATAAATATTAATTTCCTTTTTTTAAATACATTTCCTCCTTTTTCTTTTATTTTTATTTCCCTACCTCCCCCCACCAGCCAATCACAGCGATCGGCTCTCATAGACATCAGCCTATGAGAGCCGATCGCTCTCTGTGACTCCAGAGGGGGCAGCCGTGTCACACGGCTGTCCCCAGTACAGCGCTGCCTTAGATCCCAGTGCTGTACAGTGGTCTAACAGTCTCCTAGCGGCGATCGCTGCTGGGAGACTGATGATGCAGCGGAGCTCCATCATTCAAGCGGAGATGTGCGCGCTCCTGCAAAACCCTGCACCAGGACTTGACACTAATTGGCGTTAGTCGGTCCTGGGGCTGCCGCCAGGATCACGCCCATCGGCGTGATGTGGTCGTTGTGTAGTAAAGGACCAGACACTGGTGGTGCCAAAAAATGGGGCTACTGACTCCTCACCGCAAGGACCCTCCACTCTCCGTCGGTATGATGGCAGAGCTCTGTGAGACAGTCAGGGGCTGATTTCATTGGCTCCTGACCCTGTGATCAATGTGAGCCAATGAGATTGGCTCACAGTGATCACAGGGTCAGGAGCCAATGAAATTGCTATGCTATCATATCGACTGCTGAGCAAGTGGCTTGCAGTGACGGGAGAGCAGTGCGAATGGCGGTAGCGGTGGGTCCATGTGACACAATGATTGAAATCTATGCCCTGGCAGGAATAAGCAGCTATAAACAGAGTGTAGATTTCAATTACCGCAGTCCGGAGGCGGTTAAGGTATATGCTCAAATGACCAAACGCAATACAGTAAATAGTCTATTCAATAAAAGTAGCAGCAAAAGGGAAAAGCAATCAGTTTCAACAATAGATTTATTTTTAGATGGATGTGCGGCAAATTGGCTAAAAGTAATATTGCTGAAATTTCTGAAGGAGCATACATGCTAAGACAAGCATTGCATTTTTTGTACACTACATGCAAACCAATTCCAATGCAGTCTGAGCAAGAAACTTGACCTTCTAGCTAGGAAGCTGGAGGAAGAAAGTGAGAATCAGCAACACAAAATAGTTGATTGTAGAATTCCGATACTGAACGTAGAACTGAGACTTCTTCCAGAGAATTAATCTCAGACATTGCCAACATCTGGAGCTGCAGACAAAATAAATTACACTACATAGGGAGATAGCGGGCAATCTCGTATCCAGAGATTGTTCAGACTACAAAGAAGCTTCTGTGAGCTGGAATAGATTTATCAGTCATCTATATTTCATTATGCTGCTTCTTAAGACATGGAATAACAAACAGGCAAAGCACAGGGAACCTATTTAAAAGAGAAAAAAAAATCTTTTTACAGCATGACACATTGAAGATATTGGAAATGTACAGTATACTGTGATATTATGGAACAGTGAGTTAAGCATACCAAGAGAACCTAAAGGCATTGTCAATATTGTCAGAATCAAAAAGGGCCTCTGTAATACAGTGGTGCATACATTGCATTTTACCATGTTCTGTATAGCAACCCATTAAGGAGTTATCGCATATTCCTTTACAATTTCACTACTGACCTTTATTGTGCCATAACATGTCACATTTCCTGTTTCATAAGACGTGGAGCACTGACTATCCAGCCAGCAGGATAAATCGTGTGTTACTACTGCATACTGAGTGTTCATGTATAAATATGTTTTGTGAGCACTGGGTTATCTGAGAAGACTGAAAAGGTCATTCATGTTGAACCTCTGTGGCTTATTATGTTTGTTGTGAACTCTCTGGACAAGATGCCTGTACTTTACTCCCAGGTCGTTTGCCTCTGCAATTGCATTTTTTTTCCCAAAATGAGTTAAAAGATATTTGTGAAACACAGAAAAAGTGATTTTAAAAAAAATGTTTCCATCAATATAGCTTTTAATTAATCTATAATCCCCATTTTCAAAAAATGTGTTGTCATGATGTGTAAAATATAAATAAAAAAAAAGAATGTGATGATTTGCAAATCAGGTAACTCCTTATTTAAGTGGTATAAAACCCAGCATTTCTTCTTTGTTATAAAAGATTATTTATAGTATATAATATACTACCACAATTTTTTTTCTAGCAGAACAGTATTCAAAGGGTTAAAACACAGGACTTACCATTTCAATAGAAAGTTCACTGCAAGGAGATCCGCATCCGAACTGGTGATAACATTGTCTTGTGTTTACTTAATTGTAGCAGAGAGGAATGTAAACATTCCCTAACTGTGCAGAAACTTCTTCTAATGTATCCAGAACTGATACACTGCTCAGAAATCATAACTGGGTACATTGCAATATAAATACACCAGTTATAAATAAAATGCAATGGCAGCTTTCAGAACACATAAAACTGTACTTTGGGAACCTGTAAGTTCTAAATGAATAATAATTTTGCCCATTTATTTTCACTACCCACATGTAACACTCTATACAGTATACACACAGCATCAGGGGATATTTTTCCATGGGATACAAAAATGTTCTAGGAAATAAGACTTTTATTGTTTTTATCCTATAAAAAAATAAGATGTTTAGTTTTACTAATATCTACAAATACAATAATCTAAAATACAACCAATAGTCTGATAGCGCTTTTTTGTCTCTGATCTTTTAGTTGTATACTCCTCCCTGTTATTGCCTGAGGAACCAGGAATATACCTGTGAAACGCATTGCTTTGTATTCTTGAGTATGTGAATACATTTAATTTGTTTGAAAATCAACAGTTTCATGTCTGCTTCAGGGAGGTAAGTCCACCACTGTCTCCCCAGCAATTTTAAAGATTTTAGCATATTTTTATCCTGTTGGCGCCTCTGTTCTCCTTTTGCGATATCTGTGTCCACCCATGGAGGGGTGATATACCCTTTTTTCCGATCTACAGAGAGCGACATCTTAATCCTGAGTGGGGACAGGTCTTAAGGTGCATACACACGCACTAGTTCAGCCAACGACGGGTCCGTCAGACCCTCCCACTGGGCGGACATTCAGCTGACAGTAGCACATGTGTACGCGCTGTCAGTGGACTGATAAGGCTGTTTATGAATCGATAAAACTTCCTGAACTGAAATTTTATCGATTAAAGAAAAGTGAAGATTGGCAAGTGCCAGTGGATGGTGAATTGAATGCTAGACCCACCTGTTGTTTGAGGTGGCTGCTATCTGGACTTTTGGAATTTAGTGGAGAGCGCAGTTCAGCGGTTTGCATCAATAATCGTTCATAGCTCTGTATACACTGCTGACTATGAATGTTTATCTGCTGAAGTGATCTGTCATGATGGTCATCAAAACACATGAGAATTGTTTGTTTAAACTCTCGTTTATTTCTGTATTCACTGAATGAGGAGTTGTTCATTGTTCGTTTTGGATGATTTTTGCCTCCCATGTGTATGTGCCTCTTTTACTAGATAATTACTGGCATACTTGATTCCGGGTTTTTATTTCACTGCACCTGGAGCCAAGCAGGATTTTTTTAATTGCCTTTAAAGGATAATTGGCCCAAGCCTTGTAAGGCTGTTTTCAGCCAAACTAACTATGTTACTATGTTGGGTAGAGATGGCCCGAACCTCCGATTTTCGGTTTACGAACTTCCGCAAAAGTTTGGTTCACTTTTGCGAACCGCTATAGACTCCAATGGGGAGGTGAACTTTGAAAATTAGAAACACTTATGCTGGCCAGAAAAGTGATGGAAATGATGTTTCAAGGGGTCTAACACCTGGAGGGGGGCATGGCGGAGTGGGATAGACGCCAAAAGTCCCGGGAAAAAATCTGGATTTGACGCAGAGCAGCGTTTTAAGGGCAGAAATAAACTTGAATGCTAAATTGCAGGCCTAAAGTGCTTTAAAACATCTTGCATGTGTATACATCAATCAGGTAGTGTAATTAAAGTGCTGCTTCACACTGACACACCGAACTCACTGTGCAACGCACCGCAAACAGCAGTTTGTGTAGTGACGGCCGTGCTGCACTGGTGTGCACCATGGCAAAAGTGCAGGCCGTGGCGGTTTTCAAGCCCATATGGTCGCCGGGCTATAGTAGCTCAATGGTAGAACAACAGTGACTGTCCAGCTGATCAAATTTGGTCTGAACACAATGACGCAACAACCTTATTATCACCCCCCCCCCCCCCACCGAGACACTCATATAGCCGGCGGTCATTGCTTCATTGCGATCCGCAAGCCCCTTCACTGCGGCAAGGTACTGATCACGAAGGGGAATTGGCACATGTACATGCCTTTTGTTTTGTTGTTGCAGCTGCAGTGCAGCCCGAAAAATTAGGCAGGCATGTACATGCACCAGAAAAATTATTAGCAGCGGCCTTAAAAATTCAGGAAATCCTGGACCCTATTGGTGGTGTCGGAGAAGGCAGTCAAGCAGCCTGCGGGCAGAGGTGCTGTGTGGGGAGCGACTTAGTCTTGGGGCAGGCAGTCACACGGCGTGCAGGCAGAGATGCTGTGTGTGGGGACTGGCTTAGTCCTCGGGTGGGCAGTAGTGTTGGGCGAACAATGTTCGCCACTGTTCGGGTTCTGCAGAACATCACCCTGTTCGGGTGATGTTCGAGTTCGGCCGAACACCTGATGGTGTTCGGCCAAACCGTTCGGGTTCGCCCGAACTACTAAATGCCCGGCCGAACAGGGCCGAACAGGGCCCCTGTTCGGCCGAACAGGGCCCTGTTCGGCCGAATACCGCCCCCCTATGGGGTCACAGGCATAAGGGGGGAGCATGCCCCGATCGCGGGGGGGGGGGGTCGGAAATTCCCCCTACCCCCTCCGCTAGCGCTCCCCCCTCTGCCCGCTTCCCCATAAAAAAGTTGGCGTAAAGTTAAATATTACCGGTGGTGGCTGCTGCAGTGGCTGGCTGGCAGTGGTGTGAATGAGGAGGAGGAGTCCGAGTATGATGCGTTGAGGCCAGGCAGCGGGCGGTTCAGCGGTAGTACCCTTGTGGTACTTCCGCCCTTTCTCTGACCTCACGTCCTCTACGTGATGACGCATACGAGGGTACGCGTCACGCGTACCATCGTATGCGTCATCACGTAGAGGACGTGAGGTCAGAGAAAGGGTGGAAGTACCACAAGAGTGCTACCGCTGAACCGCCCGCTGCCTGGCCTCAACGCGTCATACTCGGACTCCTCCTCCTAGTCCTCACTCACACCACTGCCAGCCAGCCACTGCAGCAGCCACCACCGGTAATATTTAACTTTACGCCAACTTTTTTATGGGGAAGCGGGCAGAGGGGGGAGCGCTAGCGGAGGGGGTGGGGGGAATTTCCGACCCCCCCGCGATCGGGGCATGCTCCCCCCTTATGCCTGCGACCCCATAGGGGGGCCGTATTGCGGCATGTTCGGGTCCCCATTGACTTGCATTGAGTTCGGGGTTCGGGCCGAACATGCCGAACATCTGGCCCATGTTCGGCCTGTTCGGCCCGAACCCGAACATCCAGGTGTTTGCCCATCACTAGTGGGCAGTAGCCCTCCAGGATCCATGCCTCATTAATTTTGATAAAGGTGAGGTACTGAACACTTTTGTGACTTAGGCGACTTCTCTTCTCAGTGACAGTGCCTCCAGCTGTCCTGAAGGTCCTTTCTGACAGGACGCTTGAGGCAGGGCAAGACAGAAGTTGGATGGCAAATTGGGACAGCTCTGGCCACAGGTCAAGCCTGCGTACCTAGTAGTCCAAGGGTTCATCGTTGCTCACAGTGTCTACATCCACACTTAAGGCCAGGTAGTCGGCTACTTGCCGGTCCAGGCATTGGTGGAGGGTGGATTCGGAAGGGCTAAGGTGAGGCGTTTGACTAAAGAATTTCCAAAATCACCATGAGATCGCTGTAGCGTCCTGTCCTTGCCTGCGTGGACATGGGAGAAGGATTACTGGCAGTGGTACCTTTATTGCGTTGTGCTGTGATATCACCCTTAAACGCGTTGTAAAGCATAGTTGCCAGCTTGTTCTGCATGTGCTGCATCCTTTCTGCCTTCAGGTGAGTTGGTAACATGTCTACCACTTTGTGCTTATACCGAGGGTCTAGTAGTGTGGCCACCCAGTACAGCTGATTCCCCTTTCATTTTTTTTATACGGCGGTCCCTCAACAGCCTGGACAGCATGAAAGACGCCATCTGCACAAAGTTGGATCCAGATGTACTATCCATCTATTCTTGCTCTTCCTCAGTGACGTCAGGTAAGTCCTCCTCCTCCCCCAGCCACGAACAATACCACGGGAACTGCGACGCCTGATGCGGTTGTTCTTCTGCCGCCGCCTCCTCCTCCAAAGAAACACCTTCCTCAACATCCGAGTCTGACTCCTCTTCCCCACACGAATCTTCCTCCTCTTCCTCCTCCCTCCTCTGTGCTGCCACAGGTGTTGAGGAAACATCTGGTTCTTATGAGAATTGATCCCACAATGCTTCCTCCCATAACTGTTCCTATTCACGTTCCTCCACAGCTTGATCCACCACTCTATGCATGGCACACTCCAGGAAGTAAGCGTACGGGATCAAGTCGCTGATGGTGCCTTCACTGCGGCTCACCAGGTTGGTCACCTCCTCAAACGGCCGCATGAGCCTGCATGCATTTCGCATGAGTGTCCAGTTGTTGGGCCAGAACATCCCCATCTCCCCAGACTGTGTCCTTCTACTGTAGTTGTAGAGGTACTGGGTGATAGCTTTCTCCTGTTTTAGCAGGCGAGAGAAGATAAGGAGGGTCGAATTCCAGCGAGTCGGGCTATCACAAATCAGGCGTCTTACCGGCAAATTGTTTCTCTGCTGAATGTCCGCAAAGAGTGCCATGGCCGTGTAAGACCGCCTGAAATGCCCACACAACTTCCTGGCCTGCTTCAGGACGTCCTCTAAGCCAGGGTACTTTGACACAAATCTTTGAATGACTAGATTCAGCACATGTGCCATGCAGGGTAGGTACATGTATCAGCTTTCCCAAATTCAAAGCGGAAATGAGATTGCTGTCGTTGTCACACACCACGTTGCCGATCTCCAGCAGGTGCGGGGTCAGCCACTGATCCACCTGTTTGTTAAGAGCAGCCAGGAGAGCTGCTCCAGTGTGACTCTCCGCTTTGAGGCAAGACATGTCTAAGATGGCGTGACACCGTCGTACCTGGCATGCAGGACCTGGGAAGCTGGGGCTGTGTAGCTGGAGAGGAGATCGCAGCACCAGTAGAGTTGAACTGCCACTCAGTCAAGGAGGAGGAGGAGGACGACAGCTAAGAGGATGTAGCAGGAGGAGAGGAGGTGGCAGGAGGCCTGCCTGCAAGCCGTGGAGGTGTCACAAGTTGGTCCGCTGCACAGCCATGTACTCCCTGCTTGCCATCGGTCACCAGGTTGACCCAATGGGCAGTGTAAGTAATGTGCCTGCCCTGACCATGCTTGGCAGACCAGGCATCCGTGCTCAGGTGGACCCTTGACCCAACGCTGTGTGCCAGAGATGACACCACTTGCCTCTCAACTTCGCGGTACAGTTTGGGTATCGCCTTTTTAGAGAAATAATTGCGGCCTGGCATCTTCCACTGTGGTGTTCCAATGGCCACAAATTTATGGAAGGCCTCAGAGTCCACCAGCTGGTATGGTAACAGCTGGCGAGCTAACAGTTCCGCCAAGCCAGCTGTCAGACCCCGGTCAAGGGGGTGACTGGCAGAAATTGGCTTCTTCCGCTTAAAGATTTCCTTCACAGACACCTGGCTGCTGTGGGCAGAGGAGCAGGAACCGCTCAAGGTCAGAGGCGGAGTGGAGGAGGGTGGCTGTGAAGGTGCAAGGGAGAAAGCGGCTGAAGATGCTGCACCTGAAGGAGGAAGAGGAGAAGGAGGGTGGCTTTTCTTTTGTGTGCTGCTATTGCGCAGGTGCTCTTCCCATTGCAGTTTGTGCCTTTTCTCCATGTGCCTTCGTAAGGCAGTTGTCCCTACGTGGGTGTTGGCCTTTCCACGGCTCAATTTTTGGAGGCAGAGAGAACAGATGGCATTGCTCTGATCTATGGCAGAAACACAAAAAAATGTCCAAACCACTTAGCCTCCCTGGGGTGTGGGCACTATGGTGGTCTCAGCAGCTGATGTTGAAGGGCATGTTGGCTGGCTGTCCATAGGTGGCGATACATGGCACCGGACACTGCCACCAGCTGTTTCTGATGATGAGCTCCCCCTGCTTCTTTCAGGAACTCGTCTCCTCCTACTCCTCTCTGACTCCCCCTCTGAACTGTCCCCCTGTTTATCTCCTCTATTGGGAACATTCATGGAATCCGTATCATCGTCATCATCATAATCATCCTGCCCAGCTTCGCTTGCCTCAGACACCTCCAAAACTGCCCCAACAGCAGGTACTTCATCATCTTCCTCTTCACACGTTACGTCCATAGTGACGCCTAACTCAAACATATGAGGTGGTGTAACTTGCTTAGCGCCTTCATCTAGTTGTAACAATAATGGCTGTGCATCAGTGATTTCCCCACTAAATAACTCCTGAGAACTGTCAAATGGAACGGATGTGGTGCTAGTAGTAGCACTGGTGGCTGCGGAAGATAAGGTGTTCTGTGTTAAATAGTCAACCACGTCCTGACAATCTTGGGAGCTGATGGGACGTACCTTCTTCTGAGCACTGTACTTTGGTCCAGGGCCGCACAAAATCACATCAGCACGACCTTGCACAGACCTGCCGGGTGGCCTTCCTCTTGGTCTGCCTCTACCTCTGCCTCTACCTGTTTTGTCCGTTTTGTCCATATCGGGGGATGAAGTGAAAGGTATGCACTGACTTGACTAATACAATGTGCAGTCACACAGGTGCAATTAACAGGTATGCACGGAGTGGTATATCACACTGCGTGCACTCATTTAGGTAGGTGGGTGCACTGAACACAACAGGTAGGTATATGCAGTGATGGGTATTACAAATGTGCACCTGTCACACACACGTACCGTGAACAGGTACAGTGACTGGTGATATTAAATATCACACTGCATGCGCTCACGTAGATAGGTAGGTGCACTGCACTGAAGTGAACAACAAGTAGGTATATACAGTGATGGGTATTACAATGTGCACCTGTCACACACAGACAGGTACAGGACAGGCACAGTGACACTGCGTGTGCTCACATAGGTTGGTGGGTTCACTGAAGTGAACAACAGGTAGTAGGTATATGCAGTGATGGGTATTACAATGTGCACCTGTCACACACAGACAGGTACATGGACAGGCACAGTGACACTGCGTGCGCTCACGTAGGTAGGTGGGTGCACTGAAGGGAACAACAGGTAGTAGGTATATGCAGTGATGGGTATTATAATGTGCACCTGGCACAATAGTAATTATACCACCAAGGGGCCAAAGACCAGCTGCGACTGACTTTTGTTTCATAACATATCACATGTTTTTAGTAGGCAACAGGTGATGACTAAAAGGAAGCCATTTTAGCACCCAGACTCTTTTACTGCAAGACCACACTGTTGATATATGTGCAGACTGCAGCTTGGCATCATCTTGCTGAAATAAGGGGGGGTGGGTAGCCTTCCCCCAAAAAACAAGTCTGGATGACAGCATAGCAGCATATGTTTCTCCAAGATTTGTAAACATTGTTCACCAGAATTGGTTACTTCACTAAGGTCCAAGTTTTTATGCCAGGTGCACTAAAGCATCTCCATACTACATCACTACAGAAGTTGGCTCTTGAATAATGAGCCACGTAGTCAGTATCTTTTGTAGACCACAGGGCAAGCACCCATGTTTTCTAAAAATATTTTTTAACTTCATTAATCAGACCACAGTACAAATGATATTCCATCATACTGATCTGTTGTCTTGACTCTTGACACTTAATTAGTTGAGAGATGCTTCACTAGCTGTGAAATGTGTTTATGTGTTTTTGGTTTCAAAATAAAAATGAACACTTTTTAAATAAAACATGAAATATGTTATGTATTTTTCATGGTGAATATGTATAACTTACAAGATCTGCAGTATAACTAGAATTAACTCTACTGATATGGATGGTTACAACTTTTGATATACACTGGGGTTGAAATTAATAGTAAAAATAAATATATTTGACACAATGACATAGACAGCATGTTAATTAAAGGATTATATCTACCATATTTAAATATGTTTGGCTATAGAGGGTTATAATACCAGAACTACCGTATTTTCTGGACTATAAAACGCTCCGGACTATAAGACGCACCTAGGTTTAGAGGACAGAAACCAAGGGAAAAAAAATACTAAACCTGGTGCGTCCATTGTGCAGAGGTGTCTTACGGACCTTCTCCCCCAATTATTATGTCCCCTTTGTGCCTTCCTTGTACCTCTTGTGCCCCATGTGTCATCCTCTGTCCCCCTGTGTCCTCTGCGCTCTAGTTTCCTGTGTCTCCCTGTGCTCGTGTCTATGTCCAGTATTCCACTGTGTCCAGTGTCTCCCTGTGACTTGTGCCTTGTGTCCCCCTGTAGAGTATCTCACTGTGTCCAATGTCCCCTGTGTCCAGTATCCCACTGTGTCCAGTGTCTCCCTGTGCCTTGTGCCCCCTGTAGAGTATCCCACTGTGTCCAATGTCTCCTGTGTCCAGTATCCCACTGTGTCCAAAGTCCCCTGTGTCCAAAGTCCCCTGTGCCCAGGATCCCACTGTGTCCAAAGTCCCCTGTGTCCAGTATCCCACTGTGTCCAAAGTCCCCTGTGTCCAGTATCCCACTTTGTCTAATGTCCCCTGTGTCCAGTATCCCACTGTGTCCAATGTCCCCCACTGAGTCTAATGTCCCCAGCGTCCAGTATACCCCATGTCCTCAGATGTCCCATGTACCCCTATGTCCCTGATTCACATAACACATAAAAGCCATGTCTCTCTGCCTCCAATGTAAGGAGGCTTTCAGTAGAAAACTATTGTTATATCCTCAGTGAGGATCAATGGGCTGCAGAAACAGTAGCTGACCTGTGGTGTGTGTCCCTGGCCGTTCTGAGGGGTGCAGTTGGAGGAGGTGTGCTGTGCCTGTAGTCCCAGAAGAGCAGCCTTGCATCTGCGGTGGGTGAGAAGGAAGCTGGTTGGTGCCCGCTGCCGCCCGCATAGCTGGAGGAGGGTCCTCTGGACAGAGATGTCGGTGGTGGATTGAGAGGGCTGGCGGCGTGCTGGCGCATTCTTCCGGCAGGTCTGGTGTCCCGTGAAGCAGCCATTTGTATTTGCGGCAAGCGGGTGGGCAAAGGAGCAGCTGATCTGCACACTTCGCCACCCATAGCAACCGTTCTTCTAAACTTTGGCAGTAGATTGAATGGGAAATGAATCATACTGGAGGCGCTGCACCAGACCGCCATTGCACTCCCTCAATAGCAGGGACTGCAATGATTGGCCCCAATGACGGAGCTCTGATCCCACCCTCTAGACTGTCGGCTCCTATTAGAAAGCGAAAAGGGGCAGTGAGCGGCTATGATTGGCAGTCTGGGGCAGCACCCCCTGCCTGATTCGTTGATCCATGCATCAGTGACAGCAGCTTGGACTTTATTTATGTATAGGGGACAGCAAAGGGACAGGGATTAAGAAGACAGAGGGGGCAGATGACTGGGACAGCGATCACTGGAGGGTAGCTGAGGACAGACCAGTGCAAAAATTGTAGTATTCGGACTATAAGACGCATTAACTTTCCCCCCCCCCACCACTTTTGGGGGAGAAAAAGTGTGTCTTATAGTCCGAAAAATACGGTATGTGGTAAACTAAGAAAGCAGTATAGGGATAAATATAAGCAAGTAATTTGTTCGAGCAGCTCTAATGAAGCCAGGCAGTCCTTTTGAAACACACTGGCTTACTATTAGTAGCTCTGTACTTGATGTCACTGCCAGATAGCTGGTCTCTTTGCAACCATCATGGAACTTTGGGCTGACTTCTGTGTTCCTGCTCTTAACATTCAATCAGTTGGCAGGCATAAGTGTGTGCAAGAACCTGTTCCGTATGAATTAGTCTGCATCTCCATATTGGAATACAGAACCCTGTTAATGCCTGAGTACACGATGTTTTTGGCACTCAGACCAGTATCAATCATAGTTAACTGACTCATTTACAGTTCTCCTACTAATGTAAGCATACGATTTGTAGCTTACAATGACTGGCATTGAATAGGTGCTGTCTGCAGGGGCAAACTCAGATTTTTCAAAGGGGGGGGGGGGGGGGGGGAATTCCTGAAAGGTCTCCCTCATCCATGCACAATGCAGTATAATAATATGGTAGGACATCAAGCTGAGTACACACAATGCAATTTCCCATCCAACTGACAGGATCTGACAATTATTTCCTAAATGTTCGATCTGCTCCAGATCGACAATGGGATCGATCAGGAGCAGTTTGGATACAGATAATAATGAGGACAGCCAACATTGGTAATGAAGGGGGGGGGGGGAATGAAGCTTTCACACAGCAGGGCACAGTGCTGTGCTCATACCTGACTCTGTTAAGTTCCCCAGAATAACACATTTAGAGTTTTAGAAAATGATAAATCCTACATAAACAACACCAAATAAGTATTTTAGCTAATTAAAAGCAATAGTAAATGCTTGGAAATTGTTTAGAACCAATTATCATGTACAACAATTACATATATATTTGTCAAGGGGTACTTGTAATAATATTTACTATGCTAGGGGGTACTTGGTGAGCACAGGGTTTTAAAAGGGGTACATACCAATAAGATGTTGAGAAACACTGGTTTAATGTATACTTTGAGCTTATATACTGGCTTTCTAACATAGTTGTAAAATTATACAGTATGTGCATGTTATAGGAACCCAAAATATTTTTTATTAGCTCAGGAGTTTATTTTACAAGTTAAAGTGCTTTAAATAGGGGTTGTGTTTTTCTTTTTTTTTTTTTTTTGCTGGTATCTCCATGCAGTTGTAGTGTTACTATATCTGACTCTACTTGACAATTTTGACTATGGTATGTGGCTTACATGTGGATAAAGACAATTTGTGCAAAATTGGCCTTCTACATGGATAGAGACAATGTCCTTCTGTACATGCACATTGAACGGACAGCATTGGGCTAGATTCCTTGAGCTCATTTTTCTATAAATACAGGTAGCTGTGGATACATATGCACTGCTGTGGAATCCTAAACTCAAGATTCTGATGATTTCATTGAACAAGAGCAAATGATCATTTAAGAGTGATAAGAAGAAAGTTATGTAATAAAATGCTCTACTGTAGAGACTTCTTTAAGTTCAAATAAAGTGGCACAACAAAATCCTTTTTAAATTATATTTAAGGCTGAGAAATGGTGGAGAAGTCTGATATCTAGGTCATTGTTGGATCCCTGTACATTGCTGTGATGTGCAGCCGGTACACAGTGCATTCACGGTGAACACAAACAAACATGATTGCTTGCTGATGCAAAGTGCGTGAGCTTTGTAGATGTAAACAAGCCTAAGGTATATGGCCATCAGGCTCCACAAAGAAAACAACAATAATCTAGTACTTTCAGAAGTATGGTAGAGGAGGGGTGAGGAGTAGGAGATTCCCTGCATTGCCTTTTCTTGGAGGTACATGGCATAGTAGTGCATACATGAAATAGAGGAAAAGGAAAAATGGCCACCATGTTATACTGATAGTAAAATTTTGGTATAATTACTGATATTCTACTATCCTCAATAGTAAAATAGCAGCAATTATACCGATATTCTTCTATCACACTCTACACCTTAATTCCCCCAGTAACCTTTCCCTATCTATGCCTAAAACTAGCCTCCCTTTCACCTACTCCTAACACTAATCCCAGTAATCAACCCTACCTATGGCCAACCCATTAATCAAAAAGCCTGGCGTTAGAATATAGTGTACTGAAACTCGGGTGAGCTACTGCTCCCAGCAAGCATATATAGCCACTCATTACCATATGCTTGCAGACACCCTGTCAGAGCTCTGCTGCATAGTAGCAGAACTTCAGCACCACTATTTTGCTAATCTGCCTAGTACACCTGCTATTTTTTTCAGATGCAGAATTCTGCAACATTGAAGAAGAACTCCACTACCAGCATTTTTCTCAGGAGCAGGAGACGCTAAAAAAAGCTCCCAAATTTTTGTTTGTAACTGGTAATTGCTAATTTTAACATGGCTGCCTATGATGATGCCTAACATTTAGGGGATGCAATCACACCCATTTTTCACACTTTCCTAGCCATGTACTTATCGTGATGGCAGCTATAGTACCTGTTATGGGGTCTTGGAGCAAGCCCATATGGGGGGTATTTGTGACAATGCAGCACCACAGTCACGTCTTAACTTACTCCAGTTACCATCGGGGAATAGTCGCATCCGGTGGCTTGGAAGATTGTGAGCAAGCTGACGTTAAAAAAGACGGGTTGCTGGATCACAGATTATAACGTGACAAAGCACGCCAATTCCATCTAATCGGCTACTGTTACCATTTGGGGAATAGTTGCATCCGAAGGCTGGAAACACGGTGAACATACAGACTTAAAGGGATACTTAAGTCAAATAAAAAAAATGAGTTTTACTCACCTGGGGCTTCCCTCAGTCCCCTGCAGCTGCCCGGTGCCCTCGCAGCATCACTCTGATCCTTCTGTCCCCACCGGCGGCTGCTTCCGGTTTCGGTGACAGCCGCCAACAGGCTGGGAACGCGAGTGATTCTTCGCATTCCCAGCCACAATAGCACCCTCTATGCTGTTATTGCGGCCTTTTTGCCGCAATAACAGCATAGAGGGCGCTATTGTGGCTGGGAATGCAAAGAATCACTCGCTATCCCAGCCTGTCGGCAGCTGTCGTCGAAACCGGAAGGAGCCGCCAGCGGGGACAGGAGGATCGGAGCATTGTTGCGAGGGCACCGGACAGCTGCAGGGGCTGAGGGAAGCCTCAGGTGAGTAAAACTCATTTTTTTAATTTGACTTAAAGGGGAACTTCAGCCTAAACAAACATACTGTCATTAAGTTACATTAGTTATATTAATTAGAATAGATAGGAAATATAATTTTTTACCCACCCTGTTTTAAAAGAACAGGCAAATGTTTCATGGGGGCTGCCATCTTTGTCATGGGGGCAGCCATCTTTTTGGTTGAAGTGAGGTAACAGGGAGCATAAGACACAGTTCCAACTGTCCTGTGTCTTGATAACCCCTCCCAGCTGCACACACTAGGCTTCAAATGTCAAATTCAAAATGTCAAAAAAAAAAATTTGCACCAAAACAGCAGAACGAGAACAACATCAGAAATCCCATCATGCTTTGCACAGCATCAGGGGAAAAATGCCCGGGCAGTTTTCTTCTGTGCAGCTAAAAATTAGGCTTGTATAAGAGAAACAAAGTTCTGATGCTGTGAAACTGTTAAAGAAACACCAGGCCTTTTCAGTGCTGCTGAGTCGATTTTTAGTCTGGAGGTTCACTTTAAGTATCCCTTTAAAGATTGGTTGCACCGCTGCTGACAATCCCGTATTACTAGGGCCACAGTTGCCATGCAGGTCTCATTCACTAGAGACTTCTGGGGCGGATTCACTGTGAGTGTAGTAAACATTTAAGATTGGTTGGTGGGCCCATACATGATACAATCTCGATTGTACATATAATCGTCAAAATAAAAATATAGATTTTGCGCTGGAAATCGATGGTAATGCTGCCACCACTGTCTGAAATGAAATGGATAGACTTCACCTAGCTACTCCTAAAAGGAAGTAACGGTTACTTTACAACCTAGCTAGCAAATCACTAATTTAAAAAAAAGAATTTGGTAGTGTGTCTCTTCTGAGGCAGAGTTCTAAGCAAAGATTAGCTAAGCAGAAGCCAGGTGCAATTCTGAACTGATTCAATCGTCAGTTTTATTCTAAAACTATACACACAAATCTACCTGTCAGCAGCAGTGGCGTAGCTAGAAATTATGGGCCCCATAGCAAAATGTTCATGAGGCCCTAAGAACTAGGCACTCTTGAGCAATGCCACCTGCCCCTACCTTCAGGATATAAGTTAAATTGGTAAATTACATTCCTATGCAATGTACACTGTGTACAGTCCTTGGGCTAAGAGACACAGTCAGAGGGTGGAAAAACAAAAAGAAAGTTAATAGTGAACACATTGGGCTCGATTCACAAAGCGGTGCTAACCCAGTTAGAGACTTTAGGCGTGATAACCATTGCACCACGCTGGTGAAAAGCCAGTTTGGGCGTGATAAGTTTAGGTGTGATAAGTTTAGGTGTGATAAGTTTAGGCATGCTAAGTTTAGATAAGTGTAGATAACGTGCAAAGTCCCACACGCAAAGCAGCGCCATTAAACTCTATGCGAAGTGCACCAGACTTTGCTAGCGCAAAACTTTTGATCAGCTGTGCACTACGGTGCTAATGCAGTTGGTGCTTAAACTTATCATGCCTAAACCTATCACACCTAAACTTATCATGCCTAAACTTATCACACCTAAACTTATCATGCCTAAACTGAGTTTAGGCGTGATAAAGGGCTTTTCACCAGCGTGCTAACTGTTAGCACCGCTTTGTGAATCAGGCCCATTAAGTACAACCTGGGCCCCTCTGCTCCAGGGCCCCATAGCACTTGCTATGGCTGCTATGGCTATTGCTACGCCCCTGGTCAGCAGGACAAATTGGGTTGATAGAAATAAGAGATTAAAAATGAAATAGAATATCTTATAATACAGTTCACAATACCATTATTGGAAGTTCTAGAAATGAAAAAGTCTCTGGTGTTAAGTAGTCCAAGTTGGTGAAGGGCATGTGTCCAGCAGGCGGGTCATTGATAGAATCGTCCCCAGTTGAAGACAAAGTCTGTGGACGCTGGTCTCTGTGTGTCCTTTACTTTTTACCCCCATCTGTAGCTGGGAGGCGTTGTGAAATGTACAAGTCTAGCTCTGTGAAATTGGAGAAGGGCTGTCCTGTCCCCAAAGAGCCCCAAAACTGTCAGGATTCCTGTTCCACCAGTCTTTTGGTGACTTTAGGGTCAATGTAAACCTAGACTTCATATTCACGTTAGTGCAATGTTAGTGCTGCGCCACATGACCTTTGTAACGATGAACAACATAGAAGTTGCCTATACTATGAAATATGAAGAAATAGGACATAAAATAAGGAAATTGGGAATTCCTGGGTCACAGTAGGTCAGCTGCGTTCAGGGACGGATCTAGACCAAGTTGCGCCTGGGGCAAGGTCAGGTTTTGGCGCCTAAAGGTCAGGTTTTGGCACCTAAACTGCCATTCCCCATCCAGTTTTGGCGCCTAATGGTCAGGTTTTGGTGCCTAAAGAACAGGTTTTGGTGCCTAAACTGCCATTCCCCATCCAAATTTAGCCGCCTTTTTAAGAATTCAACAAACTGCGCCTGGGGCAAGAGACCCGTCTGCCCCCCCCTAGATCCGTCCCTGGCTGCGTTGAGGGGGACATTGATAAGATCTGTCCCTTTTTCAGCTTAGTAGGAAGGTATCAAAAATGCAGACTGCTCTGCTCGACCTGGTTTATGATTTCTGTCAGAACAGAAGCCAGATTTATGGCATCGTCACACAGCAGTGGGCTGTGCTTTACAAGAAGCCTGATAAGGGACCAGGCTAAATTAGTTCTTTCTGCCCCTTTGATGCCATTTCTGAAAGCTTCAGCTACTAGCAGGAAAAGATTTGCTAACATGACACTGCATTTGAAATATATTATCCGTGTAATCGCACAGCGTTTTTCGAAAATCGTATGATGACTGGGGACTGGCGTTACAAGGGGGAGTGGAGTTTGACGGTTCTTACTTCTTTCCATGGCTAGCAAATACTTGCATTAAAACCAGGTGGTAGTTTTGAGAGTGCTGTGTGAGATGAATACAGAGTGGGGAATAGGGAATAGGGGGGAAGGAAGATGAAGGACTTCACTGTTAAACTGCCTAGGTTGGGGCACTCCAATAAAAAAAAATTGCCACAGGATTTGGTGTTTTGCCTCTGAAAGAGCCACATTCACAGGAGGAGCTATGTGCTATTTTTTCCAGCAACTCTTCCATTTAGAAATCATACCTTTGTTCAAAATGAGCACTATAATACTATAGGATATTCAGACATAGAGGGGTATCTACAGGGGTGCAAGTATAGCATGTGCCATGGGTGGCTCTTACTGGAGGCACTGTTCTGCAACATCCTTGGTGTACTCCATGGAGATTCTAGTCTTTATCTGGGGGACATTCTGCTGCCTGATTAAATATTTTGTAGGAACAAGTTATCTGTTATTTGGGGGATATACTGCATTGTTATAGGTCATGCTTCACTTCAGCTTGGACACAACCAATGCAACTGAAAATACACATTAAAATATTTGAAGGAGTGCCCCTCTCCCTGGGAGTACATTTTAATGTTTGCCATAGGTTGATTTCCCTAGATACGCCTCTGATCAGCTTGTTTACTGTAGTAGTGATTACATGGCCAAAAATCATTGCTCCTAGCCTCCATCTTCTCTGCGGCAGTCAGTGCCTGGTAAATGTGCATTTTAATGTTACAGAGTATTTTTAGCAGTTTTCCAGCATTTCACCAGAAATCTTTACTGGAGTGATGCAATGAACAGTTGGCAACAGATGAAATAACACAGAGGGAGGTGACAGAGAACGATAAGGGGCCTACCGCAGCCAATCAATGGAAAAATCTAATGTCACTTAATGCTGCTTCATGGCTGGGGGGAGTTCAGACTGACCTATACACACCTTGCACCACTAATAACTGCATATAGTGCTATGTGAGCACATCCTTGAAATAATCATAGATCTTTGCTTGTTTCATTTTCCACCATTAAAAACATCATAAAAAGATTATGACTTAATGCAAATTGCTAATGTGATTTACAAAATGACCACTTCTAAATGTGGACTCAAGAAATCTAAAGAATCCACGCTGATTTTTTGAATATATATTTTTCAAGTACTGGACAGCTTGGAAATGCTAGCACTCTGTAATTATGCATAAAGGAAACGGCAGGCAAAAAACATTCTAAACATAATTAGTTTTAAATTGCATTTCTATATACACTTTTGCATGTTTGATGGTAATAATATAGAAAACGAGGAACTAGGTCCACATTAATTACTTAACCTCCTTTCATTTCACATGCAGTATTACCAAGCTTCCAAGCTTGATAGTTCAAGGTCTTAAGGAGAATGAGTGGCTTTTCACACATGCGAAACGATAGGACAGGTGTTCATTCTAATTTAGTTTCAGGGCTCCATTTAAACAAACACACTAAGGGATTGCTGAGTGCTTTATTGCTGTAGTTTGTGTGAGGTGTGTTTGCATACACTGGGAATTTTTCAGAGCTAATGGTTTACTTCTGTTCACTGACAGTATAGCCATTGCTAGCATAGATTATACTATATGTAGATGTCACATGTCATCTGGCTTCAATTTTCAGCTATAGTTCTTGTTTTTGATCTTGAAAATGAGAGAAACATAGCACCAGCTAGTGGCTATTGCTCCAGTGCTAAGACAATAAGGCCCCTTTTATACTTAAACTTGCAAATACACTGTAATGAGATCATGGTTTTTCTATTTTACATCAAGTTTTTCACAGTGTGATTGCCTTTTCTGACGGTTTGTAGAAAAAGATTAAAATACCGGAAAATGCTATATGCACTGTTTAAAAAGAGTCCCAATAGTGAAAAATAGGCATTGCGATTACCACTGTAATCATATGTGCCTACCGATTTGGGAATCATTGCCAGGTGCATTTGTTCCAAAATTTGGATTAAAACACAGTCAGTTGAGAAGAGCCCTAAGTCTCTTGTAAATAAAATGATCACTTCAGGAGACAGTTCTCCACCAGTTTTTTTGTGGACATGCTTGCCGAGCAGAAAATGGTGGGACCAATAGCAAGAATTCCCTTGCCAACTGCTGTGGTTAATACCTAAACAAGCAGCCAAATAAACCCAACATGAATTACTGATGATGTAGCTGCAAAGGGTGATTAATGTCTTTACAGGTTATAGCCTAACATGGTCATGAATAATTATTTCAAACGACTGATGTCTACTGTTTGTACATATAGCTTAATGCTCATATCTATGAATATGTTTAATAAATGCTTTCAGCCCCTACCTTACCCCTACCCCCAAAGCCACCATCATTATTACCTACAGAAGTCTTCAAGTTCAGTGGTCAAATGATCACATTTATCAGAGCAGAGAACCAAGATAATCTGCACCATTTTGGCTCTGGTCTTGCACCTTTCCCCTTCCATTACCCACTTTCCAGAGACCCCGTCCAATCCAATATGTACCCTCACTGTGCCATACTTCACAGCCATGCCTGAGCCAACTGACGGAGTGGTTAGAGTCAGTGGCTGTTACAGCTATGCCAACCCCTCATCCCCCCCCTCATCCCCCCCCCCCCCCAAGCAAGGTCATAATTATACTTTTAGATCCATTAGGCCACATTTTGTTTGCCTCTCCTTCCATGTGCAGCTCTCCTATATATAGCAACCATCTCTTGTGTGCACAGCAGCCTTACTACCATTGAATGTTCATCCCACTCTTCCATATGAACCATCAATGTAAAGCAGCCTCTCTCATGCATGGCTCCCTTGGGCAGGCCCTTACCTCTTCTAAGTATTGTTCACAAAATACTGCCTCCATATTCAGCAATCTCTTCTTCAATGTTAAGGGGGGAATTAGTTCCCTGATGAAGCCCTAATATTAAAGGGTGAAATATGTTTATGTTGGGTAGTTTATAGGGAACCTGAAGTGAGGGAAACATCAAAGTTGCAATCTTCATCCTCTAATGCAAGATGCCAGTTGTCTGACTTCTGTGTATATGCTCTGCCTATAATTCTTTAAGTCACTGGCCCAGAATGAACATGCGGATAAGATGCTTTGACTCTGGTCTGACTCCATTGGCTGCATATGTGCTGCAGGTGTGTGACTCAAAAACAACTAAAGCCAAAAGCTTAGCATGACAGCCAGGCAACTGGCATTGTTTATAAGGCAGTGGAGATGGCAGCTTCCATATTCCTGACACTTCGCATTCCCTGTTAAAGGACAACTAAAAGGAGAAGAATATAGAGCCTGCCATATTTATTTTCCATTTAGCAATACCAGTTGCCTGGCAGCCCTGCTGTTCTATTTGGCTACAGTAGTGTCTGAATAACACCAGAGACAAGCATGCAGCTAATCTTGTGAGATCTGCCAATAATGTCAGAAACACCTGATTTGCTGCATGCTTGTTCAAGGTATATTGCTAAAAGTATTGGAGGCAGGGGATCAGCAGGATAGCCAAGCAACTGGCATTGTTTTAAAGGAAATAAATATGGCATCCTCCATATCCCTCTTGCTACTATTGTCATTTAAGTTAATATATTGTATGTGTCTGATACAAAATATATAGGATGCTGAAGCTGGTCATTTTTCCACAGTTAGCTTTGGTGCTGGCACTCACCTTTACAATAGCTGAAGCCTGCACTCAATGAGAACGAGGGAGCTTGGCTTGGGTGCCATCTGTCAGCAATGACATTGCAGACACTGGCACAGAAAAGATTTTGGTCCCTAATGCTCGGATTCAACACTGGTGCTCAGGAGGATGAAACATGAATATTAATTATACTTATTGTTTAGGGTCAGGATTCTTGCAGAAAGGTTGGAGTTAGGGCATGACTGGGAAAAGTTTATGCAGCTCGGGCTGCCGGCTGAGGACCATTGGCCGCATTCCTTTCAATCTCTCTCCCCCCTCTCTGCAGAGTTGCAAGCGGGAGATAAGAAGAGGGTTAACTCACCTAATTGCTGCTTCCAGCATTGGGACTCTATGGCAGCGGTGGCGCCATGTGTCACACCATCAGGAAGTGCAAGCATATTATAAGTGTGTCACGTGATGCCAATGTGGCCATGGGGCTCTGGCACTGGAAGTGGCAATTAGGTGAGTTAACGCTCTTCTTAATGCCCAATTGCAACTCTGCAGGGAGGGAGGAGAGGATATACAGCCACTTAGCAGTGGGCCGGATACACAGCGCATGCGGGGTGGATATGGCCCACGTGCTGCAGTTTTCCTGAGTTAGGGGGTAGGTTAGCACAAGGTTATTTTTAGATATTAGGGTTAAAATGCTAGGGTTAAGCATCAGTGACCAAAGGCAAGGGTTAAGCCTCAGGAAGGGGTTGATGTCAGAGGGAAAGGTTAGGGGGAAGTGCTAGGGAGGGATACATTTTGAAAGAAGATTTGGGTATGGCATCAGAAAAAAGTTAACATGAGTTTAACAATGAATGGATGATGTTAACATTAGGGGGAAGTTAGGATTAACAATCAGGAAGTGGTTAAAATTAGTGAAGAAGTCAGATTTAGACATAAGGAAGGAGATTTATCATTATAGGGATTGGTTAGGGTTAGTTGGTTAATATGAAATAGTGCCAAAACACCAATGAAAATAGCAATACAAAGTCAAAGCACCAGAGTTTCAGCAATTATATTCTCAATACTCAGGGCTGTGCTGAACGTAGTGATGTCAAATGTAAATTTACCCCTAACTTCAGAGTGGAGAGGCTGCCTGTATCTTCCATTACATGTATTAAAATCCAAATCCAAAACATGAGTAACTCTAATACACCATACTGTGCTTGTATAACAGCTCCAAAGATGAACTTACATCCTGTCATGCATAACGCAAGGAATGATAGGAAGATACTGCAAGTGACAGGAATCTGACAACACAGAGTGTGCGTGATTGTCTACATTTAGCAACTCTGCCTTGGGCACTATAGGACTTTGTCTCTGCCCTGCTGTTGCTCTTGTCAAAAATGCTTATTTTCTTGTTTGTTTGTTTTTAAGAATATATTAAAGTACACAACTTGTAGTGACCAACCTACTGTATATTTCTAACACATTTAATATGGACAGACCAAGAGGAAGGTAAAGTGGTGATAGATATGGAGGATGGGGAAATTGTCTTTAGCTTGTTCCAGCACAGCAAAGCTGTAAAAATGCTTCATGCCAGCCAGTTGTTGAACATAGTGTACTCTACATTACAAATGCAGGAAACATCTCGAAGAATGGATGGCCGAGAAAAGTAAACTCCAAGGCACAGAGCAGTAAATTTTGCTGTAAACTTTAAATCTACTTCCTCCCATTCCAGATCCCACAGACACTGTAAAAAACTGAGGAACTAGCTGTCTAAAGAATTGGCCATGTATTAGAAAGGAGAGAATCAAGACATTCCATACACTGATAACTAACTTTTACATTCCTTTGAGGAGCAAAAGGAGAAGGACGAGCCATAGAAGAAGGAGCAGGGTAGATGAATGTATGTGTTCGGACCTCCTTAGGCCATGTCTAAGGAAGAGGTATACAGCCAGGCATGGAGAAAGACAGGAACCACCGACTAGAACTTACCGTGAGAAGTAGTTCAATCAAGAAGCCAAAGAGATGGTAGTTAATAATGTGAACAACCCAACATGGGGTGCATGCATGGAACAATCACAAGACTAGGCAGGAGGAGGATGAAGAATAGGACGTTGCACAGCAGAAATATAATGGGTGAGAGTGTAAAGTAAGTGCCCAAAAACCACAGGATCAATGGCTATCAGTTAGTGACCATATTAAGCTTATCTAGCATTGCTTACCTCTTAAACTCTAGAGGTGAGTTAAGCCAACTCCACCTTACATTATGGCAATCAGCCCGTGGCCACCAACTATAAAGGGACCAGTCACCAGATAGGCCATAGTGATAAATTTAGTACAAATTAATGCCACCTGTTTTGCTGAACTTAAGATGCTGGTGTACATGGACATTAGGATTCAAAAATGCAAACGCATCAATACCACTCACAGTAAAAATTTCTCTTTTCCTAAAAAAAAAAAAAAATCAATCAAAACACAAGGTGGTAGCGAGTCGACAGACTACTGTTATGGGTTCAACGCCCTTCTTGAACCTGCACAACCCTTGTTCAACCCAAAACAGTGGTCTGGTGCTGCTGCCTTGCGTTTTTATTGATGATTTTGGAATAAAGAAATTTTTACTTAGCATAGTGCAAACCCTTTTGCATTTTTGAGACCTTCATAATACTGGAGTATGGGCAGACACATTTTCGCTTTATGTGAATTACCTGGGGAATCCCAGCCTGTATTTATGATAAGAAATTAAAAAGGGCACTGGAGCATTGGAGGGGGCATGCCTTTTTCTTTAAATATATATTGTAACTCTAATTTTTAACCCTAATATGACTGTGGAATTGGAGCCGATTTCTGAGTCACATAACTGGCTTTAAAGCAAAGCTGAAATTAAGATGAATAGATGAGGAAAACAATTACATTTGAAGTCCTACTCCTAAACTTGACTTTCCTAGAATCCCACAGTCTTAAAACAAACATAAGTTAAAGGTTTTTATTGTTTCAGCTCAGTGACACAGTCTTAAGGTAGCCATACACTGGTCGATTTGCCATCAGATTCGACCAACAAACAGATCCCTATCTGATCAAATCTGATCAGAGAGGGATCGTATGGCTACCTTTACTGCAAACAGATTGTGAACCGATTTCAGCCTGAAACCGATCACAATCTGTTGTGGTGGTGCTGCCGCCGCTCCCCCCGCACGCATACATTATCTGCTCTGCTGGTGCGACTGCCCCCGGTCACCGCTCTTCTTCTCCGTCTCCGCTCTGGTCCGCTCTGGTCTCCGGCATGCTTCCCTTCTTCCTGTCTGGGGGAAGTTTAAACAGTAGAGCGCCCTCTACTGTTTAGACTTCCTGCCGGGACAGGAAGAAGGGAAGCATGCCGGAGACCAGAGCAGACCAGAGCGGAGACGGAGAAGAGCGGAGACCCGGGAGTCGCGCCGGCGGAGCAGGTAATGTATGCGGCTCTATTGCGTCGGTCGTCGGGCACTCGAACGCCGCTAGCGATGCGCTCTTTACCCGCGGGCGATCGACGGTTATTTTCCACATGGCGCGATCGACGGGATCGGAAGGAATGGATCGAAATTCGGCGTGTATCGTGAACGATTGGCAGCAGATTCGATCCCAGTGATCGAATCTGCTGTCGAAACGGGCGCAAATCGGGCCAGTGTATGGCCACCTTTAATGTTTTACAGCTCACATCTTGAACTACTGCACTTTTTATCAATCCCCTGCATTTAGAAGTGTTTCTCTATTAGCTTACTTAGAGTTACATACAGTCTGACTCAAGTCCCAGGGTTGCCAACCTAATTTCTAATTTTTCATGGACAAAAGGCTCAAAAAAGAACGACACACAATTTTGGACAGACATGGTGGTAGAGTCAGCAGCGCACCTTGGGGGAGGGGTTTAAAGCAAAATTGTGGATGTGGTCACTTTTTTTAGGGTGTTTTAGGCTATATTAATGGATGCAACAGACTATTTAATGCACATCTGCCGGCAACCCCAAAGGCCCCAAGTGGCTAATGTAGCAATCTTGAGGGCCTCTAACCCCCAGTGTGACAAATGCAGTAATCCTGAGGGCTTCTCACCCCCATTGTGACAGATGCAGCAATTCTGAGCCGGCCAACCCCAACCTTTTGCACAGTTCTGCCTAAGCAGGAAAGGGGGTTCCATTGTGTATGGACTAATGCCTTACAGTACAGTGGCACAATGTTAATTGCCCAAAATGTTACCTTTATTTAATGGGCGTGACTTCCCTGGCAACCTCACATAATGCTTAAAAATCAAGCTGGTGAGTGATCAGCGCTTTAATATTGTGCTAAAGGCTCAGCAAAATGGAGAGATTATTGATCAGGTCAGATGGATGGATCGAGGTCCATGTCTGTGCCTCGACACTGCTAAAAGCACAGCATCTGGAGTGAAATAAGAAGGGATGGAAAATATGTGACCAGCGCTAGTGCTGGAAGGAAGGATCAGGGTCAGTGAAAAGTGTTGATATGCTCCTATACTAAAAGCTCAGCATCTAGGGAAAAACTTCAGAAAAAAAATCAGAAAACTAAAGTGACTATTGCAGTGACAAAGTACCAGTAAAGGTTACTGAGAATAAAGAAGTGACTAGAGCACAGAAATAGAAACCTGCTGACAAAAAAGTGACAGTTGCATGAAGAAAAGACTGTAACTGATGCTCTTGGTGGCATAACTACAAATCATAGGACCCCTTGCAAAACTGATGGGGCCCCATTAATGTTCACAAACCATCCTTATCTCCCCCTGGTGACCCTCACAGCCTGGGGCCCATCTCATAAGGGTCATAAAACAAGTGTGGCCATCATAATCTTCACACCCATAACAAGTGTAGCCATAGAACACCTGATCTGGGGTATCAGAGGGCGGGAAGGGTAGTAGTTGGGGCCCCCTTACAGCTCTGAGCCCCCCTGCAGTCACCAGGGCTGCTCCCCTGTAGTTACGCCCCTGGATGCTCTTTAACAATGTATTCATAAAGATTATACTGTAAAAGCAGCAATTAACGTGATACACAAATCAAATAGTCCTCAATTATGATCTAACCCATATCAAATGCCCTCAGTTGTTAATCTAATTCATATTAAATGACCTCAATAAGTTATTTAACTCCTATCAAACACCTTCAATAGTACATTCATATAAATCAGTTGTGTGATAAATTCATATGAAGAAGTAACATGAAGACATGAACATGAAAAAGTGGATGGGTATGAGGGAATGAAGTAGTGTTTGCACTTATCAGACAGTGTGTGGGCTGCAGGAAATGAGGCTGCCCCTTCGGTCCGAAGAGAGACTCGCTGTGTCTCTGGCTGCACTGGGAGAGTGTCGGATCAGATACTGGCAGCTCAGTGCATGAGACACAGACTCCCGATTCTACAGCCTGTCACTCACTGCTTGTTTGCCCCTTTTCAAGTGAAAAGTGCAGTGCTCTGGGGGGCAAATCACCTCCTGCTCTGATTCTCCCCCCACTGGCCCCAGCTGGATGTCATGGCAGGCAGGCAGCGCCTTTTCCCTGTTAATTATCATGTCTCCTTTACAATGGTTTCCTGCTGCTGGGGAGAACCAGAATAAGCAGAATGGATGACCATCCCTGACCCACACAGCGCTGTCCTGCAGGCTGCTTGAGTAAATAAGACGGGATGGGGTGTGTGGGCGGGCTCTTGGCTGCCTCTCCTTTTTTCATTGGTGGGAGAGAGAGGCGCCACAGTGTAGTGCACGAAAAAGAATCACTGATTGGAGGGAGAGGCGGAAGAGGACGCATTATGCTTTTACTGGCTCGGCCCCCCAGTGCCCAAAACCAGCTTGTTTGTGCAGTGAAATATACATGTGCATTAAGGGTCACAGCAATAAGCTTTTTGGAAGGACTGTTGTCACAAAATGACGGGCAATACTGACAGTGACATTTAAGTGTAAGTTAGTCAGACTGGTTATTCAAAAACAAATGGTTGGCAACCCTGATCCCATGGAAGAGAAACTGTAATTTACATACATTAATTATTGACACTTACAGGGAATAAAAAAATAAACAGCCCAGTTTTATGCAGGCTTAGGACTATACAAACACATATTTATATAATTATGGCATAAGTCAGTTCAGGTACCCTTTTAAAAGACATAGATAGATAGATAAATAGAGAGAGAGAGAGAGAGAGAGAGAGAGAGAGAGAGAGAGAGAGAGAGAGAGAGAGAGAGAGAGAGAGAGAGAATACAAACAAATGTGCATTTTGAACCAATAATTTCCAATGCATTCACACAAGCAACTCAGGCAAATTATGTAAAGAGTTATGTAATTTGCATATAGCTTGATTAATTGTAGATGCGTTACCATGCTGTGAGTTGACAAACTAAATAATAGGCCATGAATCAGAATGACTGTTAGAGTTGGGCCGAACGGTTCGCCTGCGAACGGTTCCATGCGAACTTCAGTGGTTCGCGTTCGCGTCCCGCAGGCGAACCTTTGCGGAAGTTCGGTTCGCCCCATAATGCACATGGAGAGTCAACTTTGACCCTCTACATCACAGTCAGCAGGCCCAGTGTAGCCAATTAGGCTACACTAGCCCCTGGAGCCCCACCCCCCCTTATATAAGGCAGGCAGCGGCGGCCATTACGGTCACTCGTGTGCTGCCTGCGTTAGTGAGAGTAGGGCGAGCTGCTGCAGACTGTCTCTCAGGGAAAGATTAGTTAGGCTTAACTTGTTCCTGTCTGGCTGCATACCTGTTCTGTGAACCCACCACTGCATACCTGTGCTGTGAACCCACCACTGCATACCTGTGCTGTGAACCCACCACTGCATACCTGTGCTGTGAACCCACCACTGCATACCTGTTCAGTGAACCCACCACTGCATACCTGTGCTGTGAACCCACCACTGCATACCTGTTCAGTGAACCTGCCACTGCATACCTGTTCTGTTCAGTGGACCCGCCACTGTATACCTGTTCATTGAACCCACCACTGCATACCTGTGCTGTGAACCCACCACTGCATACCTGTTCTGTGAACCCACCACTGCATACCTGTGCTGTGAACCCACCACTGCATACCTGTTCAGTGAACCTGCCACTGCATACCTGTTCTGTTCAGTGGACCCGCCACTGTATACCTGTTCATTGAACCCACCACTGCATACCTGTGCTGTGAACCCACCACTGCATCCCTGTTCTGTGAACCCACCACTGCATACCTGTGCTGTGAACCCACCACTGCATACCTGTTCAGTGAACCTGCCACTGCATACCTGTTCTGTTCAGTGGACCCGCCACTGTATACCTGTTCATTGAACTGACCACTGCATACGTGTGCTGTGAACTAACCACTGCATACCTGTTCTGTGAACCCACCACTGCATACCTGTTCAGTGAACCCGCCAATGCATACCTGTTCTGTTCAGTGGACCCGCCACTGTATACCTGTTCAGTGAACCTGCCACTGCATACCTGTTCTGTTCAGTGGACCCGCCACTGTATACCTGTTCATTGAACCCACCACTGCATACCTGTGCTGTGAACCCACCACTGCATACCTGTTCTGTGAACCCGCCACTGTATACCTGTTCTGTTTAGTGAACCCGCCACTGTATACCTGTTCTGTTTAGTGAACCCGCCACTGTATACTTGTTCTGTTTAGTGAACCCGCCACTGCATACCTGTTCTGTTCAGTGGACCCGCCACTGTATACCTGTTCAGTGAACCTGCCACTGCATACCTGTTCTGTTCAGTGGACCCGCCACTGTATACCTGTTCAGTGAACCCGCCACTGCATACCTGTTGTGTTCAGTGAACCTGCCACTGCATACCTGTTCTGTGAACCCGCCACTGTATACCTGTTCTGTTTAGTAAACCTGCCACTGTATACCTGTTCTGTTTAGTGAACCCGCCACTGCATACCTGTTCTGTTCAGTGGACCCGCCACTGTATACCTGTTCAGTGAACCCGCCACTGCATACCTGTTCTGTTCAGTGGACCCGCCACTGTATACCTGTTCAGTGAACCCGCCACTGCATACCTGTTGTGTTCAGTGAACCTGCCACTGCATACCTGTTCTGTGAACCCGCCACTGTATACCTGTTCTGTTTAGTGAACCCGCCACTGTATACCTGTTCTGTTTCGTGAACCCGCCACTGCATACCTGTTCTGTTCAGTGGACCCGCCACTGTATACCTGTTCAGTGAACCCGCCACTGCATACCTGTTGTGTTCAGTGAACCTGCCACCGCATACCTGTTCTGTGAACCCGCCACTGTATACCTGTTCTGTTTAGTGAACCCGCCACTGTATACCTGTTCTGTTTAGTGAACCCGCCACTGTATACCTGTTCAGTGAACCCGCCACTGCATACCTGTTGTGTTCCGTGAACCTGCCACTGCATACCTGTTGTGTTCAGTGAACCTGCCACTGCATACCTGTTCTGTTCAGTGGACCCGCCACTGTATACCTGTTCAGTGAACCCGCCACTGCATACCTGTTGTGTTCAGTGAACCTGCCACTGCATACCTGTTCTGTGAACCCGCCACTGTATACCTGTTCTGTTTAGTGAACCCGCCACTGTATACCTGTTCTGTTTAGTGAACCCGCCACTGTATACCTGTTCAGTGAACCCGCCACTGCATACCTGTTGTGTTCAGTGAACCTGCCACTGCATACCTGTTGTGTTCAGTGAACCTGCCACTGCATACCTGTTCTGTGAACCCGCCACTGTATACCTGTTCTGTTTAGTGAACCCGCCACTGTATACCTGTTCTGTTTAGTGAACCCGCCACTGCATACCTGTTCTGTTCAGTGGACCCGCCACTGTATACCTGTTCAGTGAACCTGCCACTGCATACCCGTTGTGTTCAGTGAACCTGCCACTGCATACCTGTTCTGTGAACCCGCCACTGTATACCTGTTCTGTTTAGTGAACCCGCCACTGTATACCTGTTCTGTTTAGTGAACCCGCCACTGCATACCTGTTCTGTTCAGTGAACCCGCCACTGCATACCTGTTGTGTTCAGTGAACCTGCCACTGCATACCTGTTGTGTTCAGTGAACCTGCCACTGCATACCTGTTCTGTGAACCCGCCACTGTATACCTGTTCTGTTCAGTGAACCCACCGCATCAGTGCGCATACCTGTGCAGTTAAGTGAACCCACCTACCTACGTGAGTGCACGCAGTGTGATATACCACTCCGTGCATACCCGATATGGACAAAACAGGTAGAGGAAGAGGTAGTGCCAGAGCCAGAGGATGGCCACCCGGCAGATCTGCGCGAGGTCGTGTAAATGTAATTTCGTGTGGACCTGGCCCACAGTACAGTGCTCGGAAGAAGGCACGTCCCATCACCTCCCAAGATTGTCAGGACGTGGTTGAGTATTTAGCGACACAGAACACCTCATCTTGCTCAGCCACCAGCGCTACTACTAGCACCACTTCCGCTGCATTTGACACTTCGCAAGAATTATTTAGTGTTGAAATCACTGATGCACAGCCATTGTTGTTACAGCCAGATGAATTTTCACCAGCTCATATATTTGAGTTACCCGGCAACACTATGGATGTAACGTGTAAGGAGGATGAAGGACCTACTGATGGTGCATGTTTGGATTTGTCTGAGGCAAGCGAAGCTGGGCAGGATGATTACGATGATGACGATGATAGGGATCCTCTGTATGTTCCCAATAGAGGAGATGAAGAGGGGGACAGTTCAGAGGGGGAGTCAGAGAGTAGTAGGAGGAGAGAAGTTGCTGAAAGAAGCTGGGGCAGCTCTTCGTCAGAAACAGCTGGTGGCAGAGTCCGGCACCATGTATCGCCACCTATGTACAGCCAGCCAACTTGCCCTTCAGCATCAGCTGCTGAGGTCCCCATAGTGCCCACATCCCAGGGTGGCTCAGCGGTGTGGAAATTTTTTAATGTGTGTGCCTCAGATCGGACCAAAGCCATCTGTTCGCTCTGCCAACAAAAATTGAGCCGTGGAAAGGCCAACACTCAAGTAGGGACAAGTGCCTTACGAAGGCACCTGGAGAAAATGCACAAACAGCAATGGGATGGCCACCTGAGCAAAAGCAGCAGCAGCAGCACAAAAGCAAAGCCACCCTCCTTCTCCTCTTCCTCCTCCATCAGGTGCATTATCTGCTTCTGCCGCTTTCTCCCTTCCACCTTCACAGGCACCCTCCTCCACTCCGCCTCTGCCCTTGAGCGGTTCCTGCTCCTCTGCCCACAGCAGCAGTCAGGTGTCCGTGAAGGAAATGTTTGAGCGGAAGAAGCCAATTTCGGCCAGCCACCCCCTTGCCCGGCGTCTGACAGCTGGCGTGGCGGAACTGTTAGCTCGGCAGCTGTTACCATACCGGCTGGTGGACTCTGAGGCCTTCCGTAAATTTGTGGCCATCGGAACACCGCAGTGGAAGATGCCAGGCCGCACTTATTTTTCGAGAAAGGCCATACCCCAACTGCACCGTGAAGTTGAGAGGCAAGTGGTGTCATCTCTTGCGAAGAGCGTTGGGTCAAGGGTACACCTGACCACGGATGCCTGGTCTGCCAAGCACGGGCAGGGCCGCTACATTACCTACACAGCCCATTGGGTGAACCTGGTGGTGAACGATGGCAAGCAGGGCGCAGCGGACCAAATTGTGACACCTCCACGGCTTGCAGGCAGGCCTCCTGCCACCTCCTCTCCTCCTGCTACATGCTCTTCGCTGTCCTCCTCCTCCTTGGCTGAGTGGCAGTTCTCCTCTCCAGCTACACAGCCCCAGCTCCGCAGGGCCTATGCTGCATGCCAGGTACGACGGTGTCACGCCATCTTAGACATGTCTTGTCTCAAAGCGGAGAGTCACACTGGAGCAGCTCTCCTGGCTGCTCTTAAGAAACAGGTGGATGAGTGGCTGACCCCGCACCACCTGGAGATAGGCAACGTGGTGTGCGACAACGGCAGCAATCTGCTTGCCGCTTTACATATGGGGAAGCTGACACACATACCCTGCATGGCACATGTCATGAATCTAGTGGTTCAATGATTTGTGGCAAAGTACCCTGGCTTAGCGAATGTCCTGAAGCAGGCCAGGAAGTTCTGTGGGCATTTGAGGCGGTCTTACACAGCCATGGCACGCTTTGCGGAAATTCAGCGCAAAAACAACATGCCGGTGAGACGCCTCATTTGCGATAGCCCGACTCGCTGGAACTCGACCCTGCTCATGTTCTCCCGCCTGCTAGAACAGAAGAAAGCCGTGACCCACTACCTCTACAACTACAGTAGAATGAAACAGTCTGGGAAGATGGGGATGTTCTGGCCCGACAACTGGACACTGATGGAAAATGCATGCAGGCTCATGAGGCCGTTTGAGGAGGTGACCAACCTGGTGAGCCGCAGTGAGGGCACCATCAGCGACTTAATTCCCTACGCTTACTTCTTGGAGCGTGCTGTGCGTAGAGTGGCGGATGAAGCTGTGAATGAGCATGACCAGGAACCGTTACGGCAGGAACAGGCATGGGACCAATTTTCATCAGACCCAGCTGTTTCCTCAACACCTGCGGCAGCACAGAGGGGGGAGGAGGAGGAAGAAGAGAAGTCGTGTGCAGAAGACGAGTCAGACTCAGAGGATGATGAGCAAGGTGTTTCTTTGGGGGAGGAGGAGGAGGAGGAGGGGACAGCGGCAGGAGAACAACCTCAGCAGGCATCGCAAGGGGCTTGTGCTGCTCAACCTTCCCGTGGTATTGTTCGCGGCTGGGGGGAGGAGGTTGACTTACCTGACGTCACTGAGGAAGAGCAAGAGGAGATGGAGGGTACTGGATCCGACTTTGTGCAGATGTCGTCTTTTATGCTGTCCTGCCTGTTGAGGGACCCCCGTATAAAAAACCTCAAGGGGAATGAGCTGTACTGGGTGGCCACACTACTAGACCCTCGGTACAGGCACAAAGTGGCGGACCTGTTACCAACTCACCAGAAGGTGGAAAGGATGCAGCACATGCAGAACCAGCTGTCAACTATGCTTTACAATGCCTTTAAGGGTGATGTGACGGCACAACGCCAGCAAGGTACCACTGCCACTAATCCTCCTCCCGTGTCCACGCAGTCAAAGACAGGATGCTCCAGCGATCTCATGGTGATGTCGGACATGCGGACGTTCTTTAGTCCAACACCTCGCCGTAGCCCTTCCGGATCCACCCTCCACCAACGCCTGGAACGGCAGGTAGCCGACTACCTGGCCTTAAGTGTGGATGTAGACACTGCTGTGAACAGCGATGAGGAACCCTTGAACTACTGGGTGCGCAGGCTTGACCTGTGGCCAGAGCTGTCCCAATTTGCCATCCAACTTCTCTCCTGCCCTGCCGCAAGCGTCCTCTCAGAAAGGACCTTCAGCGCAGCTGGAGGCATTGTCACAGAGAAGAGAAGTCGCCTAAGTCACAAAAGTGTTAAGTACCTCACCTTTATCAAAATGAATGAGGCATGGATCCCGGAGGGCTGCTGCCCGCCCCAAGACTAAGTCAGTCCCCGCACACACAGCATCTCTGCCTGCACGCCGTGTGACTGGCTGCCTGGCCTGCCCCAAGAAGACTAAGTCGCTCCCAGTCCCTCCACACAGCATGTCTGCCTGCAGGCCGCTTGACTACCTTCTCCGCCACCACCAACAGGGTCCGGGACTCCAGGCGGATTGCTGAATTTTTTAGGCCGCTGCTAGCAGCGGCCGCTGTAATAATTTTTCTGGTGCTTGTACATGACTGCCTAATTTTTCTGGCTGCACTGCGGGCAGCTGCAACAACAAAAGAAAAGGCATGTACATGCGCCCATTCCCCTTCGTGATCATTACCTTGCCGTGGTGAAGGGGCTTGCGTATCACAATGAAGCAATGACTGGCGCCTAGATGAGTGTCTCGGGGGGCACACCCACGATAATAAGGTCGTTGCCTCATTGTGGTCAGACCAAATTTGATCAGCTGGACAGTCACTGTTCTGTCATTCAGCTACATCAGCCAGGCGACCATATGGGCTGTAAAGCCACCAAAACCTGCACTCTCGCCATGGTGCGCACCAGTCCAGCACGGCCATCACTACACAAACAGCTGTTTGCGGTGCGTTACACGGTGAGTTTGGTGTGTCAGTGTGAAGCAGTACCTTAATTACACTACCTGATTGATGTATACACATGCAAGATGTTTGAAAGCACTTTAGGCCTGTCATTTAGCATTCAATGTGATTTCTGCCCTTAAAACGCTGCTTTGCGTCAAATCCAGATTTTTCCCCGGGACTTTTGGCATGTATCCCACTTCGCCATGCCCCCCTCCAGGTGTTAGACCCCTTGAAACATCTTTTCCATCACTTTTGTGGCCAGCATAATTTTTTTTTTTTCAAAGTTCGCATCCCCATTGAAGTCTATTGCGGTTCGCGAACTTTAACGCGAACCGAACCTTCCGCGGAAGTTCGCGGACCAGGTTCGCGAACCTAAAATCGGAGGTTTGGCCCAACTCTAATGACTATTTTAAGCATGCTTGATCATACTAGGCCTAGGTAAGAACATTCCATTTTTCACCGATATTTTTGGTGGATTATGTAACGGCATGCAGATGGGGAAGACAACATGATGAACTACATTTCTCCTGGGAGAACATTTGAGGGAGGGCAGTCGACAAACTGCGACAGTCCTACAAAGGTGGGATAAACTGTGGAGGACATTGACTTCTGCTAGCACCATGGGGGCACTATAAAGCTATTCTTAGCCATAAGTACTTAGTGATGTCGCAAGATTCAGTTGTCTCAGCCTGATGAGCTGAGAATGAAATGTGTAGGATGGAGTGATGCCTGAGGTGGGTAGAGTCAGTGGATGGGTAATTGTCATCATGCAGTGGATATCTTTGTTTGGTTGGATTAATGATTGGGTGTGTTCACTAACTTTCAGTAAAGTATGCCCATCAATTTTACTGTTACGGACGTGGAGTGGGTAGCATACATCATGCAATGAGCATGACCTCCATTGCCTAGGTAAATTGAGCATTACTAGGGTAACACGGGCAGGGGTGTATCTAGAGGGGAGCAGCTCCTGCAACTGCAGGGGGACCCAGATCTGTAAGGGGTCCCCCGCTACTACTTAATTACCTCTGTTAACGGGGTCCAGCTTTCAGATCAGGGGTTTTTGTGGCTAGACTTGTTATGGATTATGAAGTCCACACTTGTTTTAGGACCCTTGCAAGATGGTCCCCCAGGCTGCCAGGATCACCAGGGGGTCACAATGGAGGCCCCATAAAAGTTTGGTTGGAGGGCCCCATGATTCATAGTTATGCCCCTTAACATGTACTACACATAAGTAATGCATATCGGGCTGATTGTGCACACTAGCTACTCGGTGTAAGTAACAATAACATTTCTCTATTATCTTGCTGCACTGGAGCACCTCCTAAGCACAACAGACCACAATACATTTGTAGCCCAGCGACAACAAAGAGTAGGATTCTCCATGTGGTAGTGAGGTGGTGATGTATTTATTCATATTCTGCAAGAGCTGCTGTTAAGCAAGTATAATACGCAATTGCCTAATATTTATTGGCAGTCACTGAAGTTATTGTTTGGATCACAGTGCGTAGAAATGGCTTTTTAAATGCTTAGTAAAATGTGTGATGTGCAGACTTGCTCACAGGCATCTATTTTTCCGCTATGTTGTGAACTGAATTTCTCTGGCTTTACAGCGGGTTGCCATTCATTGTAGCTTACATATGTAAATCAGGCCCCAAGGGTTGGATGGTGCTTTCACTTGAATTTTGTTGATTATGATCTCTTAAAATTTCTTATGAAAGAAATCCATAACATCTTGGAATCAAAACACAACAGATGACATACAGGAATAGGAAATCAGCAGTGCCAGACACAGTTGGAATCCTTTCCAGCTTCTTTGAAAGGAACAGTAAGGGAGTTTCTGTCATTTCCATAAAATAGCTGGGGTTTGTCATAGAAGAGTAAGCTGTTTTTTTCTGAATGAACATAAAACCCATACAGATTAGAAATGGTTGAATTTGTTAACTTTTTAATGAACCACACAATGATGTGTTCACATTACCTGTAAACGAGCCTATTGATGTTTTGGCCTCTTTTCCACAGACGGCTGACCTCATGTGTCAGGCAGTTCATCCACCCGTCTGCCAGCCATAAGTACCATTTGGCTGAATAACATGCAGCCAAATTAAACCACTTGGAAATACCAAACGTGTCACATTTGAAATATGGTGGCATTGCCAGGTGGCAAATAAGTCTCATGTCATGTCTGAGCTTGGTAACCTCTGTGCTCAGATGTAACTACATGGGGGGGGGGGGGGGGGATCACCTGTACCGAGCACAAGTAGCAAGCACCCAGATGGTGGATAGGAACAGATGGACAGGGGGTGTATTCACCACCTTCAGCTGCTCATGGAAAAGAGGCCTAAAGCTCATTTCAAGACTGATCTAAAATTATTATCAATAGCTTAGTAATCAAAATGCTCAGATTATATATTTTATGTCATGAGGCTTCTGCAGCTACAAAATCCTGACTAGATCAGTTGAGTACAGTGAGTGAGTTTCAAGCTCCATGGGTGGGGCTTATTCTGTTTGGATTGCATCATTCTGCTTTTTTAGACTGCAGCAGGAAAGGCGTAGACTAAATCTGTCAAAGAAGATTTCAGCCTACAGCAATGATAGCATTTAATGCGGGGAAGTGCATCTCCTTCGGGCCCCCCATTAAGTACTTTTTAAAGGAATTTCTTTGATTTTGGTTAATTAAGAATAAACACAAATAAAACAAAATCTGAAACTGAGTAGCCAGCAACCAAATTATAATGTACTGTACACTTTTATTACACAATGATAAAGCAGGGTAGGAGGGAGAGGAGGAGGGGTGGTGCTGGGGGCTTGGAGAGAATTAAAGGGAACCTAAACTGAGAAGGATATGGATTTTTCCTTTTAAATAATACCAGTTGCCCGAATCTCCTGCTTATCCTGTGTCCCTAATACTTTTAGCCACAGCCCCTCAACTAGCACGCAGATCAGTTGCTCTGACTGAAGTTAGACTGGATTAGCTGCATGCTTGTTTCAGGTGTGTGATTTAGCCACTACTGCAGTCAGAGACCGGCAGGACAGACAAGCAACTTGTATTGTTTAAAATGAAACATCCATATCCCTCTCAGTTAAGGTTCCCTTTAAAAAGGGTAAAGGGCAGACAGACCTGGAGAAAAGGAGAGGGGTAATGGAGTAATGGATCATGGAAGGGAGGAGGGAGGTAGAGAAGGTAACAAGGGGAAAATAAAAAGAGTGAGGGTGGGAGGGAGAAAAGGTAGCTGGGAAGGAAGAGGAGAAAAACATTGGGAGTAAAGGGGAATGGTGGTGGGATGGGCTCAAGATACCAAAAGGACATGAACCCCTTCAAGGCTTGACAACATCAAGTAACAGGAAAAGAGACAGGTGATCATCAGTGCCAACAAAACCATCTCAAAACAGTAGACCGCAAAAACCCTAGAAAAGTTATGCATTTAGTTAGACTAGGGGTAAGTTTGCAGACAATCTATGTGCATTGTATCTCATTGAAAAATAGTGTCTTGTCTATATCTCTTAACTAGTTCCTCCCCTAGGATGGGTATCTACATCCCTAAAGATCTCACTTTAGCTCCCAGGGGCATAGATCCTCGTCCCTGTATGTTTGCTCTGGTTGCACACGTGTTCCCCTGTGGTAGTGCACAGATTGGGGAATAGGAATACATGTTCCTAAACCCAATATTAGGGTTTAAAGTTGAAATGATTGCTCTTGCAATGAGCAACAGTAATCATTCCATTTTAAATGACAGTGACTGTCGTTCCCAGTTGGCTGGAAAGCAGCTTGAGCTGTGTTCTAACCAGAAAAATGTGTGGTCAAAAAGAATATTACAATAAAAAAAATGTAAAATACATTTCCTATCCCTATAACAAGCCCATTAATTAATTATGCTCCCTCCCTGCCCCCATATAACACAATTGTTTTTTGTTTTTTATTATTACATTGGTATGTTAGGGACTATGTATGCTATGAGGATGTATTACTGTTATTTTTGAAAATTAGTTTTTTTCGCAAATAATTTTTGTTAGAGTACTCAAAATCACATGATGGAAAAAATTCTCCTCTATTTCCAAATAGAATATTGTCGCCATACATTGTACTAGGGACATAATTTAAAAAGGTAATAACCGGGACAAATGGGCAAATAAAATGTATGAGCTTTCATTACAGTAGCATGATTTATTTTAAAACTATATTAGCTGAAAACATAATGATTTTTTTTTCTTATTCACTTTAAAATGCATATAAAATTAAAATAATTCTTAGCAAAAAGTACCACCCAAGAAAGCCTAACTGGTGGCAAAAAATGTATAGATCATTTCAGTGTGATAAGTAGGGAAAAATTCATTGTCCAATGAATGGACGCAGTGCTGAAATGTGAAAATTGCTCTGGTGTTTAAGGGGAAGTGATGAAGTGATTAGGCCACCATGAATTCTATTACCTCCCCAGTAATATACAGTACAATTAATTTTAGTATATTTATAATATTTTAGTGCTTTATAAATAAAAGATAATACTACTTCTAATAATGGGACCCTGAACACACTCACGGAAACTTAACCTCCCTGGCGGTAATCCCAAGTTACGCTCGGGCTAGCCGCCGGCAGCTCTATGCAGAGTGTACAGACGTCGATACTCCTTCCTGTCCTCTGAGGCTCTGAATCACTCTGGTGAGATCTCATCAGTGTTACAGTGCCATCCGGACGGTGGTAAAATTGCCACACCGGAGCCCAGGGAGGTGAGTGAGAGCAAGGGCTGCTGCTGGCATTCTGGCATCATGGGGCAGCACGGTGGCGTAGTGGTTAGCTCTCTCGCCTTGCAGCGCTGGGTCCCTGGTTCGAATCCCAGCCAGGGCACCATCTGCAAGGAGTTTGTATGTTCTCTCCGTGTCTGCGTGGGTTTCCTCCGGGCACTCCGGTTTCCTCCCACATTCCAAAAACATACAGATAAGTTAATTGGCTCCCTCTAAAAAAAAATAAAAATTGGCCCTAGACTACAGTACTTACACTACATAATAGACATATGGCAATGGTAGGGATTAACCACTTGAGGACCTAGGGCTTTACCCCCCTTAAGGACCGGCCACTTTTTTTCCATTCAGACCACTGCAGCTTTCACGGTTTATTGCTCGCTCATACAACCTACCACCTAAATGAATTTTGGCTCCTTTTCTTGTCACTAATAAAGCTTTCTTTTGATGCTATTTGATTGCTCCTGCGATTTTTACTTTTTATTATATTCATCAAAAAAGACATGAATTTTGGCAAAAAAATGATTTTTTTAACTTTCTGTGCTGACATTTTTCAAATAAAGTAAAATTTCTGTATACATGCAGCGCGAAAAATGTGGACAAACATGTTTTTGATAAAAAAAAACCCATTCAGTGTATATTTATTGGTTTGGGTAAAAGTTATAGCGTTTACAAACTATGGTGCCAAAAGTGAATTTTCCCATTTTCAAGCATCTCTGACTTTTCTGACCCCCTGTCATGTTTCATGAGGGGCTAGAATTCCAGGATAGTATAAATACCCCCCAAATGACCCCATTTTGGAAAGAAGACATCCCAAAGTATTCACTGAGAGGCATAGTGAGTTCATAGAAGATATTATTTTTTGTCACAAGTAAGCGGAAAATGACACTTTGTGAGGAAAAAAAAAAAAAAAAAAGTTTCCATTTCTTCTAACTTGCGACAAAAAAAAATGAAATCTGCCACGGACTCACCATGCCCCTCTCTGAATACCTTGAAGGGTCTACTTTCCAAAATGGGATCATTTGTGGGGTGTGTTTACTGTCCTGACATTTTGGGGGGTGCTAAATTGTAAGCACCCCTGTAAAGCCTAAAGGTGCTCATTGGACTTTGGACCCCTTAGCGCAGTTAGGCTGCAAAAAAGTGCCACACATGTGGTATTGCCGTACTCAGGAGAAGTAGTATAATGTGTTTTGAGGTGTATTTTTACACATACCCATGCTGGGTGGGAGAAATATCTCTGTAAATGACAATTTGTTAATTTTTTTTACACACAATTGTCCATTTACAGAGATATTTCTCCCACTCAGCATGGGTATGTGTAAAAATACACCACAAAACACATTATACTACTTCTCCTGAGTACGGCGATACCACATGTGTGGCACTTTTTTGCACCCTAACTGCGCTAAAGGGCCCAAAGTCCAATGAGTACCTTTAGGATTTCACAGGTCATTTTGAGAAATTTCGTTTCAAGACTACTCCTCACGGTTTAGGGCCCCTAAAATGCCAGGGCAGTATAGGAACCCCACAAATGACCCCATTTTAGAAAGAAGACACCCCAAGGTATTCCGTTAGTAGTATGGCGAGTTCATAGAAGATTTTATTTTTTGTCACAAGTTAGCGGAAAATGACACTTTGTGAAAAAACACAATTAAAATCAATTTCCGCTAACTTTTGACAAAAAATAAAATCTTCTATGAACTCACCATACTCCTAACGGAATACCTTGGGGTGTCTTCTTTCTAAAATGGGGTCATTTGTGGGGTTCCTATACTGCCCTGGCATTTTAGGGGCCCTAAACCGTGAGGAGTAGTCTTGAAACGAAATTTCTCAAAATGACCTGTGAAATCCTAAAGGTACTCATTGGACTTTGGGCCCTTTAGCGCACTTAGGGTGCAAAAAAGTGCCACACATGTGGTATCGCCATACTCGGGAGAAGTAGTACAATGTGTTTTGGGGTGTATTTTTACACATACCCATGCTGGGTGGGAGAAATTTCTATGTAAATGGACAATTGTGTGTAAAAAAATCAAACAATTGTCATTTACAGAGATATTTCTCCCACTTAGCATGGGTATGTGTAAAAATACACCCCAAAACGCATTATACTACTTCTCCTGAGTACGGCGGTACCACATGTGTGGCACTTTTTTACACCCTAAGTACGCTAAGGGGCCCAAAGTCCAATGAGTACCTTTAGGATTTCACAGGTCATTTTTGTTTCAAGACTACTCCTCACGGTTTAGGGCCCCTAAAATGCCAGGGCAGTATAGGAACCCCACTAATGACCCCATTTTAGAAAGAAGACCCCCCAAGGTATTCCGTTAGGAGTATGGTGAGTTCATAGAAGTTTTTATTTTTTTGTCACAAGTTAGCGGAAATTGATTTTAATAGTTTTTTTTCACAAAGTGTCATTTTCCGCTAACTTGTGACAAAAAATAAAATCTTCTATGAACTCACCATACTCCGTACGGAATACCTTTGGGTGTCTTCTTTCTAGAATGGGGTCATTTGTGGGGTTCCTATACTGCCCTGGCATTTTAGGGGCCCTAAACCGTGAGGAGTAGTCTTGAAACCAAATGTCGCAAAATGACCTGTGAAATCCTAAAGGTACTCATTGGACTTTGGGCCCCTTAGCGTACTTAGGGTGTAAAAAAGTGCCACACATGTGGTACCGCTGTACTCAGGAGAAGTAGTATAATGCGTTTTGGGGTGTATTTTTACACATACCCATGCTAAGTGGGAGAAATATCTCTGTAAATGACAATTGTTTGATTTTTTTACACACAATTGTCCATTTACATAGAAATTTCTCCCACCCAGCATGGGTATGTGTAAAAATACACCCCAAAACACATTATACTACTTTTCCTGAGTACGGCGGTACCACATGTGTGACACTTTTTTGCAGCCTAGGTGCGCTAAGGGGCCCAACGTCCTATTCACAGGTCATTTTGAAGCATTTGTTTTCTAGACTACTCCTCGCGGTTTAGGGCCCCTAAAATGCCAGGGCAGTATAGGAACCCCACAAGTGACCCCATTTTAGAAAGAAGACACCCCAAGGTATTCCGTTAGGTGTATGGCAAGTTCATAGATTTTATTTTTTGTCACAAGTTAGTGAAAAATGACACTTTGTGAAAAAAAACTAATAAAAATTAATTTCCGCTAACTTTTGACAAAAAATTAAATCTTCTATGAACTCGTCATACACCTAACATAATACCTTGGGGTGTCTTTTTTTTCTAAAATGGGGTCACTTGTGGGGTTCCTATACCGCCCTGGCATTTTACAGGCCCAAAACCGTGAGTAGTCTGGAAACCAAATGTCTCAAAATGACTGTTCAGGGGTATAAGCATCTGCAAATTTTGATGACAGGTGGTCTATGAGGGGGCGAATTTTGTGGAACCGGTCATAAGCAGGGTGGGCTTTTAGATGACAGGTTGTATTGGGCCTGATCTGATGGATAGGAGTGCTAGGGGGGTGACAGGAGGTGATTGATGGGTGTCTCAGGGGGTGGTTAGAGGGGAAAATAGATGCAATCCATGCACTGGGGAGGTGATCGGAAGGGGGTCTGAGGGTTTGGCCGAGTGATCAGGAGCCCACACGGGGCAAATTGGGGCCTGATCTGATGGGTAGGTGTGCTAGGGGGTGACAGGAGGTGATTGATGGGTGTCTCAAGGTGTGATTAGAGGGGGGAATGGATGCAAGCAATGCACTGGCGAGGTGATCAGGGCTGGGGTCTGAGGGCATTCTGAGGGTGTGGGCGGGTGATTGAGTGCCCTAGGGGCAGATAGGGGTCTAATCTGATAGGTAGCAGTGACAGGGGGTGATTGATGGGTAATTAGTGGGTGTTTAGAGGAGAGAATAGATGGAAACACTGCGCTTGGGTGGTGATCTGATGTCGGATCTGCGGGCGATCTATTGGTGTGGGTGGGTGATCAGATTGCCCGCAAGGGGCAGGTTAGGGGCTGATTGTTGGGTGGCAGTGACAGGGGGTGATTGATGGGTGATAGGTGATTGGCAGGTGATTGACAGGTGATCAGTGGGTTATTACAGGGAAGGACAGATGTAATTAATGCACTGGCGAATTGATAAGGGGGGGGGGGGTCTGAGGGCAATCTGAGCGTGTGGGCGGGTGATTGGGTGCCCGCAAGGGGCAGATTAGGGTCTGATCTGATAGGTAACAGTGACAGGTGGTGATAGGGGGTGATTGATGGGTAATTAGTGGGTGTTTAGAGAAGATAACAGATGTAAACGATACATTTGGGAGGTAATCTGACGGTGGGTTTGCGGGCGATCTAATGGTGTGGGTGGGTGATCAGATTGCCCGCAAGGGGCAGGTTAGGGGCTGATTGATGGGTGGCAGTGACAGGGGGTGATTGATGGGTGATAGGTGATTGGCAGGTGATTGACAGGTGATCAGTGGGTTATTACAGGGAAGAACAGATGTAATTAATGCACTGGTGAATTGATAAGGGGGGGTCAGAGGGCAATCTGAGCGTGTGGGCGGGTGATTGGGTGCCCGCAAGGGGCAGATTAGGGTCTGATCTGATAGGTAAAAGTGACAAGTGGTGATAGGGGGTGATTGATGGGTGATTGATGGGTAATTAGTGGGTGTTTAGAGGAGAGAATAGATGTAAACAATGGATTTGGGAGGTGATCTGATGTCGGATCTGTGGGCGATCTATTGGTGTGGGGGGGTGATCAGATTGCCCGCAAGGGGCAGGTTAGGGGCTGATTGATGGGTGGCAGTGACAGGGGGTGATTGATGGGTGATAGGTGATTGGCAGGTGATTGACAGGTGATCAGTGGGTTATTACAGGGAAGAACAGATGTAATTAATGCACTGGTGAATTGATAAGGGGGGGTCAGAGGGCAATCTGAGCGTGTGGGCGGGTGATTGGGTGCCCGCAAGGGGCAGATTAGGGTCTGATCTGATAGGTAAAAGTGACAAGTGGTGATAGGGGGTGATTGATGGGTGATTGATGGGTAATTAGTGGGTGTTTAGAGGAGAGAATAGATGTAAACAATGGATTTGGGAGGTGATCTGATGTCGGATCTGTGGGCGATCTATTGGTGTGGGGGGGTGATCAGATTGCCCGCAAGGGGCAGGTTAGGGGCTGATTGATGGGTGGCAGTGACAGGGGGTGATTGACGGGTGATTGATGGGTGATTGACGGGTGATTGACGGGTGATTGACAGGTGATTGACAGGTGATCAGGGGGATAGATGCATACAGTAAACAGGGGGGGGTGGTCTGGGGGGGGGGTCTGGGGAGAATCTGAGGGGTGGGGGGTGATCAGGAGGGGGCAGGGAGCAGGGGGGGGGGATAAAAAAAAAATAGCGTTGACAGATAGTGACAGGGAGTGATTGATGGGTGATTAGGGGGGTGATTGGGTGCAAACAGGGGTCTGGGGGGTGGGCAGGGGGGGGGTCTGATGGGTGCTGTGGGCGATCTGGGGCGGGGGGGGGAGAAAATCAGTGTGCTTGGTGCAGACTAGGGTGGCTGCAGCCTGCCCTGGTGGTCCCTCGGACACTGGGACCACCAGGGCAGGAGGCAGCCTGTATAATACACTTTGTAAACATTACAAAGTGTATTATACACTTTGTATGCGGCGATCGCGGGGTTAACATCCCGCCGGCGCTTCCGTATAGCCGGCGGGATGTTGCGGCGAGCGAGCGGTGACAGGCGCCGGCGGAGGATCGCGTCACGGATGACGCGATCGCTCCGCCCATGCCCTTAAATGGACCGCCGCCTCTGTGGGTGAGGCCGTCCTGCAGGGCTCCACTTCCCCGCCGCCCCTGTGTAGTGGGCGGTCGGGAAGTGGTTAAATTGTGAGCTCCTTTGAGGGACAGTTAGTGACGAGATATATATATACACTGTACAGCGCTGCGTAATATGTCGGCGCTATATAAATACTAAATAATAATAATGATTTTTTCCTGATTTTAGTGTCTGAAACCTTTTAAAAAGACCCTAAAATCCAGAAATAATTGTACCGCCAGGGGTTAAGACAATCAGGACAGTAATGAGGGTTGTGGATTGACTTAGTACAGCCTGCTTTGCAAATACACTTATCCTATGAGTGTCATTCAGTCGGTGGTCAAATTATAAACACAAATGCACAGAAAAGTGTTCTCTACCCCATAAATTATACAAAGTTATGTAAAGCACCCAAGCTAGTACACAGCATGATATGTGTTTTCATTTACTATAAATAATTATTTTCTGATATGCCTGATCTTCTCTGCTTCTCTGACACCAGATTGCATTCTGATTAAGTAGTGTAATCTGGGGATTTTTTCCTGCCTCGGTTATATGGATAATGTGGGAAAAAGATTTGGCTGATATCACATTAGCACAAATTCTCTAAAAACTGGACCATTTGATTACTGGTTGTTGAATAAATGCTGCTGATTTAACAACATGTTCTGCAATTATAATTCACAAACCACCGTTTCCAATATCAAAAAATAAATATTTAAATATGTTTTTTAGGCTGGACTTCTGCTATGTTGCAGCAATATGCAATGTGAATTCAGCAGGTGATTTAAGCTTCACATTGGACTGAATAAGGTGATTGTAACAGCAGCTTTTTAACGATAAGCCAGAAAATATGTGCTCTTGTGTTTGAGGAAGGTGAAGGCGTGGTAGGTTTTCTGTGAAAATGACCCCATGCTACATTTAAAGTGGGTTGAAACTCACTTTAGAAAACTTTTGTACTTGTTCTTAGGTATTATTTATTGTATTTTAGGTATAAAAGTATTAGTGTAAAACTATTACTACCAGGCTGATCCTCCAGTGCAGTTACAGCAGACAGTGCCATGCTGAAGGAGGTTCTGCACGGCTCTCTCTTCCCCGCATCTACCTGCCTAGTGATGCATCACCGTGGCAACGACGGATGCATCACTCATAAATTGACCTGAACTGGATGGCTTTTTACTGGCCCAAACCCACTTTCCCATCTTTCAATCTATAATGGTTTTATTTTCCCAAGTCAGTTGGTGAAAAGTTTATGATTTTAAGTGGCAGAGATGCCCCGAACAGTTCGCCAGCAGACGATTCCCAGCGAATTTCTGCTGTTCGCATTCTCGGCGAACTGCAAACATATGGCGGGTTCGACCCACCCTCTATAAATCATCATGGAGCCAAACTTTGACCTTTTACATTACAGTCAGCAGACACATGGCAACCAATCAGCTAGTACCCCCTCTTGGACCCCCCACACCCCATTAAAAAGCAGTTGCGTTGGCCATATTGGTTCATTTTCTGCTAGCTGCTGACTGTTAGTGAGAGCAGGGCCAGACTTGCTGCAGATAGGTAGGGAAAGCATTTGCTAGGCCTGAGTTTTTGTTCCTCACTTACTGTGAAAGCACCTCAAACAGCCCTTTTGAGCGCTAGTACATTGGTCTCCTGTGTTTTTTTTTTTTTTGTGTGTAACACTCCACAGCCCACTGACACAAAGAGCTGTATGCACACTACTGTTGTTGCTACATTAAGTTTCAGGCACAGTACCTCTCTAGTGCATTATTATTTCACTGTATTCTGATAGTACTATTGCATTTCTCTGTGTGTGACACTCCACACAGCCCACTGACACCCAGAGCTGTGCAGACTACTGCTATTGTTGCTGCATTAAGTTGCATGCACAGTACCACTCCAGTGCATTCTTTGTAGGAATGTAATGTGATTTCTGCCCTTTAGGGATTAAAACCTGACTTTGCGTCAACTCCATCATTTTTGGTGGGACTTTTGGCATGGATCCCTCTCTGGCATGCCACAGTCCAGGTTTTAGACCCCTTGAAACAACTTTTCCATCACTTCTGTGGCCAGAAACAGTCTTTGTAGGTTCTACAATTGGCCAGTCCATTGCAGTCTATGGAGGTTTGCCGAGTTCGCATGTTCACAAACATTTGCACAAGTTCGTGTTTGCGAATGGAAAAATTATGTTTGCGACATCTCTAGTGACAGTACAAATTTGATTTAGTATTGATCAAGAATTTCGCTTTTGAGAAATTTTGTGTAATTTTCGCAATTATTATTCATCTCGGCACAATCCAGGCCTGATCAGGGATGTAAATATCTGATCTTATTTCCAATAATATATTCTGCTCTTAATAAGACAGGAAAAAAATAATGCATTTGGTCACATTAGTGGCTACAGTAGATCACAGATACAGCAATGCCTCCCCTCAGGGCCCAGCTAGTTAGGGTTCATTGAAGGGCCTGGTATTTCCCCAGCCAGTATCCTCTACTTGTGTACTTCACCCCAACACAGCTTATTAATAGAATCGATTTCTTCACATCTACTCATCTACAGTGATGTGTATAATAAAGGAAATTCCTGACATTTTCTCCTTAACTAACAAAAATGTTTCCAATTTCATCTATTTTCTACTAAGTGTTAACATTTTGTGAGCAATCCCCCAAGCATTTTTATGTGTGGCTTTTGTGCAAATCTCTTAGCGGTGATATTTAAATAGAAATAAGATGTACAAAGCATAGTGCCCTTATTCTTTCAAATGATCACAGACTTTCTCCGGCCATACCACATGCCAGCTTTAGATGCAATAGGTACAATAATAAAGCTTATTTAATGACTATTTTTACTACACCAATGAATGAATACATATATTGCATGCAAAGACTGGCTAAACGTTAAAGTAATGAATTATAGAATCATCCCTAACTCGTATCCTGAGATAGAAAACTCTTTGAGCAAAGTCCCTAGTATTATTATCTGCTGGGTTTTGTATAATGCTGAGTGGCACTGTTAGCACCTATATTTAAACAGAAATGTAATGTCCTCTGGCAGCTTAAATCATTGTGCCCTCATTCTTTCAATAATGTGCTTTTGCAGGGTATTAAAGGTTACTCTTTTTTTTTTCTTGATACATGAAAGCTTTGTTTTAAACTCATGACTATCTGTGTTTCACATATCAATAGTTCTTTTTATTCAATATACATGAAAAAGCTAAATGTTAAGGTTATTATGTGTTTGGTTTTAGATATATTAAGATATGTATGACATGTACAGCAATGATTACTACATTAAGAACTAAGTTATTTAGTGGTTGCTTCTGTAACCATCACCATGGCTGATCCTTGTGCTATGTTAAAGCACCATGGTGACATATAGTGGAACATAAAATAGGATTCTGCACCTGGCAGGACTACTGTCAGGAACCTTGTGTTGCTGCTTTCAGCCTGCTGGTGGCAACATGGAGCAAGACTGTCATGAACTTCTATTATTCCACCAGCAGATGACTCTGAGGACTTTGCATTGTCCTGAAACTCCACCATCCACCAGCAGGGGGCCTGTTAATGCTATTGTAAGGACAGTTCTTTGTCTGGCCTGCAGAGCCCTCTAATGGAACTCTCAGGGCCGGGCCGAGGCATAGGCTGGAGAGGCTCCAGCCTCAGGGCGCAGTGTAGGAGGGGGCGCAGAATTCATTCAGTTGTCATTCCTAATTGTGTTTGAAGCAGAAAGAAATCAGAAAAGGGGATACATGGCAGTGACTGCAAGCCAGATAACTAGATATTAAGGTGTTGGGGAGGTTGTGGGCCCTGTGGCGCCTCTTAGTCTAATAGCAATCAGTGTTTGATGGCTCGGGTGGCAGGGATGAAGGGGCGTACTTTGGTGTCTCAGCCTTGGGTGCTGAAGGACCTTGTCCCGGCTCTGGGAACTCTCACCACCAGCTGCATCCGGTGTTTACTATCACATGGACTATTTAAGAACTGGCTCTATCTCTTGCTAATGGCCAGAATTGTGAGCTTCCAGTCCTGAGATTCTGGACATCCTGGTTCCTGTTCCTTGCCCTGATCTCTGTATATGCTTTCCTGCTGCCGAACCTTGTTTATTCTGTGTGAGACCTTGATTTTGCCTTATCCCTGGTACTGTACTTTATCTGATTACCTGTTCTCCTGTTTGACTCTGATACTCTGCTTGATTCTTTGTTACCGCGTATGATTGTATATATTTTTATGTTGTTACTTTCTGTATATATTATCATGTACTTAGTTAGATAGATAGTCAGGTGTTGTATATATTTGTCACTGCCTCACGGGTTATTTGTATATATTGTGTGCTGTGCATAGGTTTGCATGATATTTGCATTCATGTTTGTATGCCTGCATTTGCAATAAATCTTTTTTTTTGCACCTTATTCCCTGGTTCCAGTGTCGGTATACTGCAAACTGTGGTCAAACCCCGTTTCTCCATTCAGGTCTGTCACAACTATGTCACCACCTGGGATACATTTCAGAATGTAAATCAGACGAGGAAAGATTTTACAATGGGCAAACACTGACTAAATAATTTCTAAAGACATACTGTAAAAAAAAGCAATTTTATCAATTACATTAATTACATTTTTTTTCAGTACAGTTACCCTTTAACTGATTTTTTTCTGGTCTTAAAGAGACACTGAAGTCTCATAAAAATCCTCTTTTTATTGTGTTTAACATTATTTCCCTAACTAAAACACTGCATTCCCGCAGCTGAAATCTAACTAAATCCCCCCTAACTCCCCCCTACCTCTCCCCCGCAACATCCACGACTTTCTTGGTCGTGGATTTTGCTGCTGGAGGAGGCAGAGCTTTCAGCCGCAGCTCTGCCTCCTTAAGCGTCAACCAACCGTATCTCCGCCTCTCCCCCGCCCCTCTCAGTGAAGAAAGACTGAGAGGGGCGGGCGGAGGCGGCGATCAGCACTGATAGACGCGTGTAGAGGCAGAGCTGCGGCTGAAAGCTCTGCCTCTCATGGAAGCGCTGCCCGGATTGCCCCCCCCCCCCTCCCAGGGAGTTAGGAGGGATTTAGTTAGATTTCAGCCACGGGAATGTGGCGTTTTAGTTAGGGCAATAATGTTAAACACATTTTTGAAATAAAAAGAGGATTTTTATGAGACTTCAGAGTCTCTTTAAGTCACTAGTTCTTGGATCCTTTCATTATCTTTTGCATACTGCCTTTTTTTTCCTTTTTGTCCAAAAATATAGGGTCTTTAGACACCGGGACATGCGGCTTATTGTCAGATATTGGAACAGACAGCTACAGTATATTTTCTTGTCAGACCTGATTGACTTCAGACTTTATATAGAAGGACAGTGCAATTACCAAACAATTAAAGGTGTTATCCAGATAGTCTTTTACCATCATTAAGCTCATCATTCATGTTTCACTATTCAACTCATTACTGAACAGTGCAGTGTTTTGTGGGCAGGACACCAGCCAATCCAAAGGTCTTATATGTGTATGAATAGGTATACAGATGCAGGTTAGCACTACTATAAACAGAGTTGGGAGTTTGAAAATGTAGTGCTTGTACTTTATATTAAACAGGTCTGCTTTCAGAATTTCACAATTGAAATGTTGGGATTATTTGGGCAGTGGTGGTCCTGAGGGTCTACTGTTCAGCGGACAACTATAACAACTGCACATACATTAAAACTCTAATGCTAGGTTCACAGTGGTCAGTTGTATAACGCACACGTTATAATGTGTTATAATGACTGTGATCTGCAGTGGGGACTGGACAAAGACTTTAATGTAAAGCCTGTATGCAGCGAGTTAGAATAACGCAATCAATTACAACTCAGAGATGTGAACAGCCCCATAGAATTGTATGGACAGTAAGGTGGCATGCAGAACTATTCTGCACCTCAACTGAGCTCTGTGAACAGGACTTAACCACTTAAGGACCACAGGCTTACACCCAGGGCCAGAGTTAAGTCAAGGCCAAATAGGCCATGGCCTAGGGCACATAAGGATCAAGGGCAGGTGGGCAGCAGGCTATACTGGGGTGGAGGTAGGGAATGGTCAACTGGCTACCTATACTGGAGGGGGGTCATGCTATCAATACGGAAGGGGGAAGGGTTATCTGGCTATCTGGCTTCTTATACTAGAGGGAAGGGGGAGGGGTCATCTAAAATGGAGGAGAAGGGAGGAAAGGTTATCTGGCTACATATACTGGAGGTGGGGGAGGGTCATAGGGCTGCCTATAATAGAGGGAAGGGTTATCTGGCTACCTATACTGGAGGAGAGTCATATGGCTGCCGATACTACAGGGAAGGGTCATCTGGCTGCCTATACTGGAGAGGGGCAGCTGCTGACAGTGGCCTTGGGTGGTAAAGAGTACAAATCCGGCCCTGCATACACCCCCCTAGTGAGTGACCAGGTGATTTTTTACAATTTAGTGCTCTGCAGCTTTAAAAGCTCGCTGAAGAGCCATACAACTTAGCACACAAATTAATCTGCCCTCCTTTTCTTTCCACCAACAGAGCTTTCTGTTGGTGGCAACTGATTGTTGCTGCGGTTTTTATTTTTTATATACATTTTTTTTGTTATTAAATTATCAATAAATTTAGTTTCACACATTTTATTGAAAATTTATAAGGTTACATAAATGCTATGTTTTAACCCCTAGCAAAGGGCATAGTCTGAAGACAGTGGTTATAAACACGTAGACATTACATTTGGGTCTGTATTCCAGGAGGGCTAACAGGTTAAACAATGGCATTATAGAATGATTGCTTTAAAAAGGAAAGAGCACAAGACCGAAGCCCCAATGTATGTGAGCAGGAAAGCCAGGGCTGCCAAGGTCTAGTGAAAGCAGCTGTGGTATCCTTAATTATGGGTAGAGTTCGTTCTGATATTAATATATCTGTGATGATGTGATCAGTGAGATCCATAGACAAAGTTGGCTGGCGCCATTGACGAGCAATGTGTATCCTAGCGGCTTTGGCTATGTGTTGCGAGAGCCTGTGCTGGGGATATTTCCAACCCTGGGGTTTGTCTCCTAGGAGTAAGAGTACAAGATACAAGATACAAGATACAAGAAGGATTTATTCGCCAAGTGTGGGGGTACCGTACTCGGAATTGCTTGTGGTACACATGGCTTAGGCAAAGTACACGATAACAGTTGTCCATATTACATATGTGACTACGGTTATACAAAACAACAACATTAACAATACATATTACGACTGCAATTACTACCATTTTACATTCTAGCAGCATTTACAAGATACCCTGGACGGAGTCCGAGCATCAATAACAGTGTGATGACATCACTGTGATGGCGTGAGTTAGATGCAGATGATAAGGCAGAATGCAGACGATAAGGCAAAAGGCCAGCATGCTGATTGTAGACTAGGAGGGATAGTCAGGAGTCTGTGTTGTTGAGCAGTAGAACTGCCTGGGGGAAAAAAGAGTTCCTGCACCTGGTGGTCTTGGATGGGATGGTTCGGAAGCGCCGGCCGGATGGGAGACGCTCAAAGAAGCGGCTGCCGGGGTGGGAGGGATCGCAGGAGATCCTGGTGGCCCTCTTCCTCATCCTAGCCGCGTGGAGGAGATCGAGAGGTGGTAGGGGCGATCCGATGATCTTTTCTGCCTCCCTAATGATTCTTTGCAGTTTGCGTCTGTCGCTGGCCATTGCGCTGGCATACCAGACGATGACTGAGGAGCAAAGTATGGACTCCGTGGTAGCGGTGTAGAAGCTGGTCAGCAGCTCCCGAGGCATGCCAAATTTTTTAAGTTGGCGCAGGAAAAATAGCCTCTGTTGTGCCTTCTTCTGAATTTTGATGGTGTTCTGCCCCCATCTTAGATCAGTGGATAAGGTTGTGCCAAGGAACCGGACCGATGATACTCTGGAGACTTCGGTATCGCCTATGTGGACTGGTGGGAGAGTGGGAGGGTTCCTCCTAAAATCAACAATCAGCTCAACAGTTTTTGCTGCATTGAGGACAAGGTTGTTATTCTTGCACCAATTACAGATTCTTTCTATCTCACTGCGATAGTCTTTCTCTCCGTAGCTGCCAATGAGACCGATGATTGTTGTGTCATCTGCAAATTTGATGACCTTGACGGAGTCCGAGGAGGAGGTGCAGTTGTTGGTGTAAATGGAGAATAGAAGCGGGGACAGTACACACCCTTGAGGTGCTCCTGTGTTGGTAGTTCTCTCGCCGGAGGAGCAGTTACCGAGCTTGACCTGTTGTGGCCTGTCTGTGAGGAAGCTCCTGATCCATGCACGAAGTGTGGGGTCGACACCGAGCTGTGCCAGATTGTCAACCAGGATGTCTGGGCAGATCGTGTTGAAGGCCGAGCTGAAGTCCAGGAATAGGATTCTGTAGAGTAGAGGGTCTAGTGAGAGGGACATCTCTAAGGCTGTGCTTATAGCGGAAGTGATCTGGTTCCAAAACCTCCTCACTTCTGGGCAAAACCACCATATATGATCTATAGTTCCAGGTGAGACACAATCTTTAAAACATAGTTGGGAATTAGACAAGACAAGACAAGACAAGACAAATAACATTTATATTGCGCTTTTCTCCTTGCGGACTCAAAGCGCCAGAGCAGAGCAGCAGCCACTAGGGCGCGCTCTATTGGCAGTAGCAGTGTGAGGGAGACTTGCCAAAGGTCTCCTACTGAATTAGTGCTGGCTTACTGAACAGGCAGAGCCGAGATTCGAACCCTGGTCTCCTGTGTCATAGGCAGAGCCCTTAACCATTACACCATCAGCCAATTAGACGAAGATATAGCGTGCATTTTCATGGGAGTAATATATGTCCTATGTAGTATTTTGTAGTTGGTTTCTATGTGAGAGAAGTAGCTGCTTCCTTTCGTTAGAGTGAGACAGCATCTAGACCAGCGTTTATGAGTAAGGGTGAGGCCCAGATCACTTTCCCACTGCAAACATAGAGCGATTTTTTAAAACTCCAATGGTTGGGATAGTATTGAATAGCCATAGGAGATAAGATCTCCCTTCAGAGGGTGTAGGGAAATCCAGGCCTTGTATTGGGTCCTGTTAGGGAGCCCAGTGTGGGTAATGGGGAATGTTTTTATATAGTGGTAAATATGGATAGCATGAAAAAATTCAGAGGGCGGAAAGAAGGCGAGTTCCTTAAAATGTTCCCAAGTGGGTAGTTTATCATTCATTAAGAAATTTTTGAGGGTAAGGTTTTGATCCCTGTCTTTCCACCATCTAAAGGCTCCCTGTTCTAGACCAGGAGAAAAGTTGGGGTTACCAAACAAAGGTACTTGGGAGGGAATAGGCGATTGTAGCCCCTTTTGTAGCTTAAGTCTGTTCCAAATTAGTAGAGAATGGGCTGATAGTGGTGATATTTTGTGGTATTTAGCTGGGGATATATGAGATGACCATTGTAGGGCAGGGAACGTAGCAGGATATAGTAGGCCATTTTCAATTTCAACCCACAAAGGAGGATTAAACTCTGAGTGCATTTGTGCCATATGTGCTATTTGGGAAGCTCTGTAGTAATTAAATAAATCTGGGACCCCCATCCCGCCCCTGTCCCTGTTTAGATACATTGTTTTTTGGTTTATTCTCGATCTTTTATTGTTTGTTATAAACTTAAAAATGGAGAGTTGTAGATCTTTAAGGGAGGATTGAGTCACTAGATTAGGTAGAGTTCTAAATAAGTATAATAGTCGGGAATGGAGGCTCATCCTGACTGCTTGAACTCTTCCTGTCCAAGACAGAGAGGGTGAGTTCCATCTTAGGAGATCTTGTTTTAGGGAAGTGAGCATCGGCTTATAGTTAAGGTTAAAGAGTTCCTTTGGATTAGTGGAAATTTTGACTCCTAGGTATGTGATATATTTATTTTAAAGAGAGAGACCCAATGAGGATGCTAAGGCAGTGGCCTGTGTTTTAGTTAAATTGGTGAAGATCACTTCAGATTTGTTAATGTTAAGGGAGAGACCCGAAACCTCACCAAATCTCCTCATTAGATCTAGTAAGTTAGGCAAGGTTGTATGTGGGGAGGTCAGGGTATGAAGTAGGTCGTCGGCAAAGAGGTTTTTTTCCTTGTAGTTAGCCCCTGCAACTGTTATTCCCTCCATATCAGGTGATGCACGTATCTTGTTTGCTAATGGCTCTATAGTTAGGGCAAAGATTGCAGGCGAGAGTGGGCAGCCTTGTCTTGTCCCTCTTTGAATAGAGATTGCAGTTGGGGTATTAGTGGGGAGTTTTAGTTGGGCCGTAGGGGTGGAATATAGAGATTGTATGGCAGTTAAGAAGGAGCCTCCAATGCCACTTCTATGGAGTGCGTGTATCATATAAGGCCAATCAATTGTGCTGAAGGGTGTCGAAGGCGACATGGAGAACGTCCACAACGTTATCAGGAGCCTGTCTCAGTGGGATAAAACTCACTTGATCTCTGTGGATTAATGGTTCCAGGACCTTGTTCAGTCTAGACACCAGTATTGAAGTAAATAATTTATAATCGAGATTGAGTAATGATATGGACCTATAATTATATGTCCAGAGGGTCACGTTTAGGTTTGGGAATCACTGCGATGATGGATTGCAAGGGGGCGAGAGACTTACCATCCATGATAGCATTAAATATTCTAATAAGATAAGGGATTACAATTTTCTTGAATGTATTATAAATTATTAAAGAGAACCAGAGATGAAGCACCCTCATGTATTTTATTACATTTATCAGTGGGAACGTGACAGTAAACAGCTACCCTGCTTTTAGTTTCATTGTTATCTGCTTAAAGTCTATTAGCAGCTGTGATAAGAATCCACCGACTATTCAGTCGAGGTTTGACCTGGAATCATTTTAGCTAAGTCACTTTTCTGTGGAGTCTTTTCAAGCCCAAGCCTTCCCCCTCCTGGCTCAAATTTCATGCTTTACATACTGAGAGCTGTGATGACATGGGAGCTGCTGCAGGAAAAATCTCTGTCTAACAGACAGTGTGGCTGTGTGATCTGTGTGCTCTGTCTGTGCAGCCTGTCATTATTATCTACTGTATGCAGTTTCATTACTATGAGAGACACTTCCTACAGGCAGCCACACAGTATTCCAGAATATGAAGTTGAAAGCACACAGATGAAAGCCTACAGCAGCCCTGCTTGTCTATAGTCTCATATAGCTTAGACAGCACATCCAGAACACCTCATAACCTGGAAACAGAAGGAATATGAGCCGGCGGCCATATTGGATATTTCCTGGAGCAATAATGGATAAAAAGCACTCAAAAAGGCACACCAGAGCGGCAAAATTATCAGGTAGAGCATTTATTCTTTACAAGCTATCAACTGATATATTTATTTTGTGTGAATCGTTCATCTCTGGTTCCCTTTAATAAATTTGTTTATTTTCTTTTAATTATTCCCTCCCCCGGAGAGACAATCATCATAATCTCCTCTCATCGGTATCAGCCTATGAGAGGGATCGTCCTGTGAGCCAATCGAGGGGACAGCTCAGTGATAGAGCTGTCCCCCCATACAGCGTAAATAACAGCTTTTTTAGCTGTCTAACAGCATGCCGGCTGCGATTGTGGGCTGGCACGCAGATTACAGATCTCTGCGTCTCTGCAGGGAACAATCGCACATGAAAGGGCTCGTCGCTAATCCCCGCCCACCGCTCTTGACGCCTTTTTGTGTTAGGTGGTTCTGGGGCTGTCACTCTGCGGCCGCTGGTCGGCGTTAGGCGGTCGCAGAGTGGTTAAACCTTTTTTCCCATATAACTGAAATACCAATAGTGATGTACAGGTTTGGAGTTGGGAGTGACAAAGATATATGAATGTAATTTACTGTGTACAGTCCTAAACAGTTTCAGTAGCCTGTACAAGTGGGAACAGTTGAAAAGGGCGTCCTGTTAAAAAGGGTGTCCTGTTGAAAAGGGCGTCCTGTTGAAAAAGGTGTTCGATAAAACTGGCTTTAGCAAACTGCAGGTTCAAATAGCAGGCACAAAATGGCAAAGCAGCATTGACTGTAAAACTGTTGGCTGGGCTGGTACGGGCAGACTGGTCACTGCACACTGCTGGTCGGAGACGCTACAGCTATGGCGTAGTGACTATCTGCTATATATATGGCCAACCTTTGAGGCATTTATATGTGTGGGATACTGACTTTGGACTGACTTTGGATATGCACCTTATTTCCCATGTCTAGAGTGAAGAGAGACTACTGCACAGGTTTATGAATCTATTTACATCAGTACAGGGGGACAGATTTGAGTTTTTTCCCTTTCTCTTTATTAAATGAATTTTCCTTTTTTCTTTTTTTATAGTATTTGTATTATTGTTTGCATACCTCTGCTGGATTTATTATCCTTATATTACCTCAAACACCCATTTATTATTTTTTTTCACCTTTTATCTCACCTAATAATCATTTTTAAATGCAAAAAAAAATGCACTTTTCTTGCACCAAGCACTTGAATTTCGAGAAGGACCATTCAACATATAGTTTTTGTTCATTGTTTCCCCATTTCTGCAATTCACATATCCTCCTCCCCTTCTTGCATCACCTTTTTAAATTAAAATGTATTGCAATCAGTGTAAAGATATGCAATATGTTTGCACTAAGTATTTTGAATTTTGAGGAGGACTGTTTCATGTTTTGTTTCCAACTCCAACTGCCTTTATCTTAAACCCATTCTTCTTCCCATATCTCCCCCCCCCCCCCCCGCACCCCCTTCTTTCCTCTATTTCCTCCACACATTTTTCCTTCTTTGATACTAGATTATTGATCATTATACTACTTCAATCACCCATCTATTTTTTTGCACTTGGCACCTTACCTAATAATCTTTTTTTGTATTAAATGCAAAGGACTGTGCAAGATATACTTTTTGTTCATCGCTCCCCTGATTTTTATTACATTTATTCCACTTCCCCTCTTGCATTACTTTTTTTAATTAATTGCAATGTCATACAATACAAAAATATGCCCTTTTTGTATATTTTTTGGTAACTCGTTACTAACTTTTTCTGCCCAGGGATTATGTATATGTATTCCTTTATTAATACCATTTTGTCTGACTAGGGTGTTATGTACTGTCCGCATATGTTCCCAGCTTGTTTTTTAATTATTTTTGATGGGATATGACCAACTGAAGTTTCAGGAGAAAAATGAATTGAATATGTGCCAGTATGTTTTTTCCAGTGCAGGGCTTATCTGATTGAAGCAGGTCATTCGGCGTGCGCTCTAACCTGACCTGGGTGCCACCATAGGCATAATGTTATGTCTATGGCTGTGCAGCAGTGTAATTTGGGTGTCGGCGATCACTGGACCCCGAATTACTTCTCCCTCCAAGTTGCTACAACTCGGAGGGGGAATAATGCTGCCTGGAATTTGTGCGACTGCAGGGTGAGCCATCATTGGGCTAACCCCACACCAAAATGACGGGCGGCGTATATCCATGTACGCCCAAAACATAAAAAAATATGTGAACTGCATGAACATTAATGCATTTAAGTGCATACAGTACATTAAAGCACATACAATGTAAGCCTGTCTGTAGTCAGGGTCTAGAAGTTGTCTTTGTTCTCATTCTGGCTTCAGCTACCTCCAAATTTTCCCCTACTGGAGAAGAGAAGAAGTCACTAAGCCCTGGAACCCACTAGGAGTGCTTTTCTGAGCGCATTGTGATTTGGAAAGCTCTTGCTAATGTAATTCTATGGATGTGATCTCACTTGAGCAATTGCATTGCACTGCATTAGCAAGAGCTTTTTCAAATCACTAGCCATTAGAAAAGGCTGCTAGTGGGCATATGTGAATGTGCGGGAATGTGCGTGTTATGCCGGCCTAGATTAGGTGTATACTGATCTTGCACGTGCAATACATAGTGAAGTGATTCTATGATTCTCCAGCATACTGTAATTTTAAATTGGTTTTTAAATTAGCTAATTTTTGCATGCAATTAAGTGAATTGTACAGTTATTGAATTATAATAAATTGATCTATCTGGCAAACACATCATGAGCCCCAGCCGTGTATATATTTTTACAGTGCTAGTGGGTTTGAGCCCTTATAATTATTTGCTAATATAAATTCAATGCATTTTTATGTTATTTATATTAGCTAAAAATTCTATGTGCCTCTTTCTTGCATCTAAATGTGTTTTTATCAGCCTTTGTAAGGTTTTATTCAGGACAAAAGTTGTATAGAGTCTGTTACAAGACTGGAAGCTTGCTTTTTGAATCTTTTACAGTTAGTCAGCAAATGGAATCCTCTTGGTTCTAAATTTCCTAAATACACACATTAGATTTTCTTATGACAGATTATTTTATTAATTGAGTGATGGTTAACTTATTGGCAGTTCAAGTTGCCATTTGCTAGAAGTTTTCCATTTACACCTATTTAGTAGTAATGAATTCATCTTTAATTAAGCAGTTCACACAGATCAAAACAAATTATGCCACTAAGTGATTTAGCAGTACTAGGAAAATAACTGTTACTGAAATAGAACTATAACAAAACATACAAACATACAGTACCGTTATATAATCCTCTGTATTTGTAATATGATTGAGTGCTGGAGAAACTGGTCTGTTTTAGAAAAAAAAAACTTGAGATCGCTTTAAATATATTCTGTAGCACTAAGTAGTGATGCTCGGATACCCCTTTTTATAATTCGAGTTTGGTCGAATTCGAATAGTAAATTATTCGAAATCGGTCGAATATTCGAGTCGAATATTTTTTACTATTCGAATCGACCTCGGACTTCGACCTCACTATTCGAGTCGGTATTCGAGCTCATTATTCGAGCTGACTATTCGAATTGGCCTTAAATAGCTTCCAACGCTTGTTTTGAGGGTGAATGATGCAAGAAACATCTTTTTTTCCAAGTAACAACAGCAAGTGATTATGTGGGGATGTTCCTTTAAAAAAAAAAAGGTGGAAAGAGAAGTTGTGTCCAAAATGTTGTTCAGTACTGTATATACTTCTTCTTCTTCTTTATCTTCTATATCTTCTTCTTCTTCTTCTTCTATATCTTCTTCTTCTATATCTTCTTCTTCTATATCTTCTTCTACTTCTTCTTCTTCTTCTTCTTCTTCTTCTTCTTCTTCCTAATCTTCTTCATCATCATCTTCTTCTTCATCTTCTTCTTCTTCTTCTTCATCATCTTCTTCTTCTTCGTCTTCTTCATCTTCTTCTTCTTCATCTTCTTCATCTTCATCATCTTCTTCATCTTCTTCTTCTTCATCTTCTTCTTTTTCTTCATCATCTTCTTCTTCTTCATCTTCTTCATCTTCATCTTCTTCATCTTCTTCATCTTCTTCTTCATCTCAGCAGCAGGAGGAGGAGGATGATTGTGTGGCAGCAGGCAGTCAATGAGGCAGGCAGCGAGACGAGACATAATAGGCTGTGGTACCTAGCGGTGGTACCAGGCCGTAAATACACAGCATGCGGTTCCAGACAGCGGTCGTGAAGCCCACATCATGTCCAATACACAACTGGGACAACACAGTTTTCAACCCGGACACCTCTAAAAATAATATCACACAGTATTAATAAAAAGTATATATAATTTTTGGGTTTTTTTAAAGAAATGCAGCTATTTTTGAGCGTAACAAATAGCTGGTGGCGCACGCATGTTGGAAGCGCCATTGTATGTGCTCCCTGGCAGTGGAAACACACAGACAGCAGGAGGTAAATTCAGCAGCAGGAGGATGAGTGTGTGGCAGCAGGCAGTCAATGAGGCAGGCAGCGTGACATAATAGCCCTGATACCTAGCGGTGATACCAGGGCTGTAAATAAACACAGCAGGAGGTCCCAGACAGTGGTCGTGCAGCCCACATCGTGTCCAATACACAACTGGGACAACACAGTTTTCAACCCGGGCACCTCAGAAAAATTAAACCTTTTTTTTTTTTTTGGTTTATTTGTTTTGTTTTTTATAGAAAATTACACAGACAGATATAGCTATTGTTTGACGTAATAGCTGGTGGCAGAGTGGCAGCAGAAGGTAAATCTGTGTACCCTGGCAGTGGGAAACACAGACAGACAGCAGCAGCAGCAGGAGGAATGGAGGAGTAGTGTGAGTGTGGCAGCAGGCCAGGCAGGCAGCGTGACATAATAGCCCTGGTACCTAGCGGTGATACCAGGGCTGTAAATAAACACAGCAGGAGGTCCCAGACAGCGGTCGTGCAGCCCACATCGTGTCCAATACACAACTGGGACAACACAGTCTTCAACCCGGGCACCTCAGAAAAATTAAACCTTTTTTTTTTTTTTTTGGTTTATTTGTTTTGTTTTTTATAGAAAATTACACAGACAGATATAGCTATTGTTTGACGTAATAGCTGGTGGCAGAGTGGCAGCAGAAGGTAAATCTGTGTACCCTGGCAGTGGGAAACACAGACAGACAGCAGCAGCAGCAGGAGGAATGGAGGAGTAGTGTGAGTGTGGCAGCAAGCCAGGCAGGCAGCGTGACATAATAGCCCTGGTACCTAGCGGTGATACCAGGGCTGTAAATAAACACAGCAGGAGGTCCCAGACAGCGGTCGTGCAGCCCACATCGTGTTTAATACACAACTGGGACAACACAGTTTTCAACCCGGGCACCTCAGAAAAATTAAACCTTTTTTTTTTTTTTTTTTGGTTTATTTGTTTTGTTTTTTATAAAAAATTACACAGACAGATATAGCTATTGTTTGACGTAATAGCTGGTGGCAGAGTGGCAGCAGAAGGTAATTCTGTGTACCCTGGCAGTGGGAAACACAGACAGACAGCAGCAGCAGCAGGAGGAATGGAGGAGTAATGTGAGCAACTATTGTTTGACGTAATAGCTGGTGGCAGAGTGGCAGCAGAAGGAAATTCTGTGTACCCTGGCAGTGGGAAACACAGACAGACAGCAGCAGCAGCAGGAGGAATGGAGGAGTAATGTGAGCAACTATTGTTTGACGTAATAGCTGGTGGCAGAGTGGCAGCAGAAGGAAATTCTGTGTACCCTGGCAGTGGGAAACACAGACAGACAGCAGCAGCAGCAGGAGGAATGGAGGAGTAATGTGAGCAACTATTGTTTGACGTAATAGCTGGTGGCAGAGTGGCAGCAGAAGGAAATTCTGTGTACCCTGGCAGTGGGAAACACAGACAGACAGCAGCAGCAGCAGGAGGAATGGAGGAGTAATATGAGCAACTATTGTTTGACGTAATAGCTGGTGGCAGAGTGGCAGCAGAAGGAAATTCTGTGTACCCTGGCAGTGGGAAACACAGACAGACAGCAGCAGCAGCAGGAGGAATGGAGGAGTAATGTGAGCAACTATTGTTTGACGTAATAGCTGGTGGCAGAGTGGCAGCAGAAGGAAATTCTGTGTACCCTGGCAGTGGGAAACACAGACAGACAGCAGCAGCAGCAGGAGGAATGGAGGAGTAATGTGAGCAACTATTGTTTGACGTAATAGCTGGTGGCAGAGTGGCAGCAGAAGGAAATTCTGTGTACCCTGGCAGTGGGAAACACAGACAGACAGCAGCAGCAGCAGGAGGAATGGAGGAGTAGTGTGAGTGTGGCAGCAGGCCAGGCAGGCAGCGTGACATAATAGCCCTGGTACCTAGTGGTGATACCAGGGCTGTAAATAAACACAGCAGGAGGTCCCAGACAGCGGTCGTGCAGCCCACATCATGTCCAATACACAACTGGGACAACACAGTTTTCAACCCGGGCACCTCAGAAAAATTAAACCTTTTTTTTTTTTTTTTTTTTTTTGGTTTATTTGTTTTGTTTTTTATAAAAAATTACACAGACAGATATAGCTATTGTTTGACGTAATAGCTGGTGGCAGAGTGGCAGCAGAAGGTAAATCTGTGTACCCTGGCAGTGGGAAACACAGACAGACAGCAGAAGGGCAGTACACAGCAGCCCACTGTAGGTGTAAAATGTGTGGCTGCAGGCGACGTAATAGTCAAAGTGAACCAGGCTGGCTTAGTGAGCAGGAGCCAGGAGGTGGTGAAGGGTGGTAAGGCACATTAACGATGGTTCTTCAGTTCATGTCCCCCTCTCGCCGACAACAGGGGCCAGGAACTTGCCTTCCACCCACGCCTGGTTCATCTTGAGAAACGTCAGTCTGTCCACAGACTTGTGAGACAGACGTGAGCATTTCTCGGTGACCACGCCACCAGCTGCACTGAAGCAGCGCTCGGACAGCACGCTGGAAGGGGGACAGGACAGCACTTCCAGGGCGTACTGCGCCAGCTCGCTCCAGATCTCCAGGCGCTTGACCCAATACTCCATGGGATCAACAGGGGCATCGCTGTCAAGCCCGCTGTAGGACCCCATGTAGTCAACCACCATTCGGGTCAGGCGCTGGCTGTGACCGGAGGAGGATGCTGCTGCATGCACCTCCTCTCTAGTCACTGCTGCCGGAGCCTCTACAGTCCTGTAGAGCTCGTTGCTGAGAGACAGCAGGTCTGTGGGGCGCTTGCTGCTGGATGCAGGCACCTGCTGCTGCCTCTGTGCTGGCTGGACAGTGGGGGTGGAAGGCTGGGGGAAGGCTTCCTCCAAGCGCTCAACAAGGGCCTGCTGCAAGCTCCTTATTTGTTGCGCTGGGTCTCCTCCTGCAGGCGGCAGGAACTGGCTCAACTTCCCCTTGAGGCGTGGGTCCAACATCATGCTGATCCAGATGTCCTCCCTCTGCTTCATCTGGATCACCCTGGGGTCCTTGCGCAGGCACGTCAGCATGTGCGCTGCCATTGGGAAGAGGCGGGCCACGTGTGCTGGCACATCGACGGCAGTGCTGTCCTCATCCTCCTCCTCTGCCGCCTCATCCTCTCTCCACCCCCGCACCAACTCAGCTGCGCTGTGCTGATCCCCCTCATCAGCAGCAAGGTCAGGGACCTCCACCAAGTCCTCCTCCCCCTCAGAGGTGGACTGTGCAGCTGCATGACGCTCCTGCTGGTCCAAGGCTGCCGCTCCCTGTTCCAGCAAAGCATCGAGGACCCTGTTCAGCAGACAAACCAGGGGCACCCACTCGCAGACCATAGCATGGTCCCTGCTCACCATGTTAGTGGCCTGCAGAAAGGGAGCCAGCACTAAGCACACCTGCTGCATGTGCCTCCAGTCATCATCGGGGACGATGGATGGGATGTTGCTGGTCCTGACTCCTGTCCCTTCTCTGAGCGGCGGAAACAGTGGCTTGGGCAAGGTACTGGTTGACAGCGTGCTTCTGTTCAACCAGACGCTCCAACATCGCCAGGGTGGAGTTCCAGCGAGTCGGAACGTCAAGGATCAGCCGATGGCGTGGCAGCTCCAGCTCCTTTTGCACGTCTTCCAGGCTCGCACAGGCTGCAGCCGAGCGCCGGAAGTGACGCACAACGTTCCTTGCCGTTTCCAGCAGTTCGCCCATCCACTGGTAGGTGCGCAAGAACTTCTGCACCACCAGGTTCAGCACGTGGGCAAGACAGGGGATGTGGGTCAGGTTTCCCCTGTCTATTGTGGCAACCAGATTGGCCCCATTGTCGGCCACCACCTCTCCGACTCTGAGGCCTCTGGGGGTCAGCCAAATCCTCTCCTGCTCCTGGAGTTTGGCCAACACATGGGTTGCCGTCAGTTTGGTCTTCCCAAGGCTGACCAAGTGCAGCAGCGCTTGGCAGTGGCGGGCCTTCACGCTGCTGCTGAGGCGGGGGGTTTGGCCAGGTGTGCCGGAGGATGGCAGAGGATCGGAGGAACCTGCTGCAGTTCCCCTGACCCTGCGGGGTGGCACCACCCACTGTGTACTGCTGCTGCTGTGCCCGCTGCTGCTCTCCCATCCTCACCCCCTTCCACCAAGCTGACTGAGTGGACAGTGAAGGACAGGTAGCGGCCTGTCCCGAAGCGGCTGCTCCAGGAGTCCATGGTGACGTGGACCCTTTCACCAACCGCGTGCTCCAGCCCTCGCTCCACATTGGCCATCACAAAGCGGTGCAGTGCAGGAATGGCCTTGCGGGTGAAGAAGTGTCTGCTGGGGAGCTGCCAGTCTGGGGCTGCACAAGCAAGCAGCGCACGCATGTCACTCCCCTCCTGCACGAGCGTGTACGGCAGGAGTTGGGAGCACATGGCCCGTGCCAGCAAGCCGTTCAGCTGCCGCACGCGACGGCTGCTGGGAGGCAGAGCCCTAACCACCCCCTGGAAGGACTCGCTCAAAAGGCTCTGGCGTGGCCTTTTGCTGGCACGGGAATCAGCAGACACAGCAGTGGAGGCCACTGAGGACTGGCTGCCAGAACAGGCCTCAGTGTCGGCGGCAGGAGTTGCAGAGGGGGGAGGAGCAGTGCGTTTCCGCACTCCTGCTGGTGCTGCTGGAGGAGCCGGAGGGCGGGTGGCTGCTGTTGCTGCTGCTGCTGCTGCTGAAGGCTGTGCAGTGATGGGTGTGGTGCCACTGCCAGCACCAGATGCCTTCAGCCTCTGGAACTCCTCATGCTGGTGGAAATGTTTCACAGCAAGGTGGTTGATGAGCGAGCTGGTGCTGAACTTTAAGGGGTCTGCACCTCTGCTCAACTTCCGCTGACAGTGGTTGCAAGTGGCGTACTTGCTGTACACTGTGGGCATGGTGAAAAACCGCCAGATTGGTGACAAAAACAACCCCCTACGGCCTGGAGCCGCTGCTGCCTGTCTCCCTGTGGTGGTTGGGGCGGGGGCTTGGGTGCAGCTGGTGGTGGTACTGGCAGATGCTGCTGCTGCTGCTGCTGAGCCTGAGACACCAGCAGGCTGTGGGACCTGCCTACTGCTGCCAATGCTTGCAATGATGCGCCTCCTTGCAAGGCCCACACGCGCATCCTCCTCCTCCTCCTCAGAGCTGCTGATGACGACATCCCCAGGTGCTGGTGGTGGCGGCACCCAGTCTTTGTCTGTCACCACGTCATCATCATCATCATCCTCCCCCTCCTGAAACATGTCCTGCTGGGATGATGACCCCCCAAACTCCTCTCCTGATGCATGGATGGGCTGCTTGACTGTCGCCACAGTCTTGCTGTCCAATCCCTCCTCCCCCAAAGTGCCCATCAGCATCTCCTCCTCAAGATCACCAACAACAGCAGACAATTTACTCATGATGCCTGGGGTCAAAAGACTGCTGAATGACAGGTCGGCGAGTGACGGTGAACTGGCCTCCTCCCCAGGCCCTGCTGGGTGGCTGCTGCGAACAGGGGTGGTGGTGGTGGTGGTGGTGAGGGTGGAGGCCTCGGATGCAGAGCTGATGGCGGGCTGCTCATCCTCCGTCATCAGTTGCACCACAGTGTCTGCATCCTTTTCCTCAATGGGACGTTTCTGACCCGGCTGGAGGAAAATCGGAGCAGGTGCTACACGCTGCTGCTGCTATGTCTCTGCAGCGTGAGTTGCAGATGCTCCTGCTGGGCGGCGCCCAAGGCGTCCACGGCCAGTGGCTATAGGAGGAATGTTAGCCACTGACGCTGCTGCGGAACTGTGCATGGTGGCGCGGCCGCGGCTTGCCACAATGCTGCTCCCTCTCCTCCTGATTCCCTTACTGCCCTTCCCCTTGCCCAAACCGCGCTGGCTGCCACTTCCAGACATCTTAGATGTTTTGGGCGTAAACACAAAAGTTTTTTAAAAGGGCGGGTGAAAAGTGGGGTACTTTAATGGAGTGGGTTGGTGGGTGAGGTGATACTAATCACTAAGTGATTAGATCGCTAACTGATTAGTACAGTACAAATACAAAATACAATAATCGGTAATCAGTAAGTGTGAACAGTGAACATTGAGTGTGTCCCCTAGTACACTAACTAGAAATTACAATAATCAGTAGTAATCACAAGGAAATAGAGTGTGTGTACACTACAGACAGTGAGTGCACGCACGCGCACACACGCGCAGGAGCTAGCCTATGAACAGTGACTGAGTGAGTGTCCCTAGTACAGTAAGTAAGTAGTAACAGTCAGGAAGTACAACTAGAAATTACAATAATCAGTAGTAATCACAAGGAAATAGAGTGTGTGTACACTACAGACAGTGAGTGCACGCACGCGCACACACGCGCAGGAGCTAGCCTATGAACAGTGACTGAGTGAGTGTCCCTAGTACAGTAAGTAAGTAGTAACAGTCAGGAAGTACAACTAGAAATTACAATAATCAGTAGTAATCACAAGGAAATAGAGTGTGTGTACACTACAGACAGTGCACGCGCACACACACGCAGGAGCTAGCCTATGAACAGTGACTGAGTGAGTGTCCCTAGTACAGTAAGTAAGTAGTAACAGTCAGGAAGTACAACTAGAAATTACAATAATTAATCAGTAATCAGAAGGAAATAGAGTGTGTGTACACTGCAGACAGTGCACGCACACACACACGGTCACACGCAGGAGCTATGAACAAACAGTGACAGTGAGTGTCCTAGTACAGTTATATAACTACAATGCAAAATACAATCACTCAGTACTAGTAAAGGACAGCAGAAATACTGGTATAGATGAGAAATAAACTAACAGAGGACAGGAGAGAACAGCTGAGCTGCCCACACAGGCAGGCCCTGACGCCTAAAGTTGTGTAAGCTTGCCTGCAGCAGCTGGCTCTCTAGTAACACACAAGCTACTAACTAAAATACAATGTCTATCTAACTAACAACAATATAGGTGTATATAGGAGGTGTATGTGAGCAAAAACGCTAGGTGAATGACCACAATAAAGCTCTTGCTAAGCCAAAGCACAAAGGAGCAGATCTCTCTCTGTACAAAGTCAGGCAAGGACGGAAAAACCTAACATGGCGGCCGCTATTTATAGGGTAGGGGCTAGCCAGGCTCCCCCTCAGTGATTGGCTGCCGTCAGAGGGCCTGGGAGCCCTCTGATTGGCTCTGAGGACATCAATCTGGGCTATATGACGCTATTCGAGCTCGGTATTCGAGCTCGAATAGCGCTGTTAGCTCGAATAGCGTGAATAGTGAATGTGCTATTCGAGTTCACTCGAATAGCCCATTCGAATATCTCCAGCTATTCGGAACTCGAATACCGAGCTCGAATAGCTGAAAAAGAGCTCGAATATTCGAGCTACTCGAATATTCGAGCTCTGTTGAGCACCACTGGCACTAAGCTCTGTAATACATTGATTTCTTAACTGGTAGAATAGCCTGTGGCAAATGCTCTATCTATAATGGTGATGCCTAGTTGGACACAGATCTGGTCGTAACGTGCATAGCTAATCCAAGCTATATTATAAATTCAGAGAAACAATATCCCTAAGGGTACCTTACCCATGGCCGTGTGTTGGGGAAGGAAACATGAAATACCCTTCACTAATTGCCATATTCTGCAAACCCATACCTAAAACCTACTGAAGGTCTTAATTTCAGAGAACGGACAAAAAGTAGGGATAACAAAAATTGCACCCTGCAGAAAGAAAACACAGAGACAACAGGAGCCCAAATGGTGCAGTATGTCACATAAGGCACCTTATTTGTGACTACAAGAACTATTAGGCACTGCTATTTAGCCCGAGGAAGTGGGTATGCACCCACGAAACACGTTGCCAGTGCAATAAAATTCTATCAATACGTGAATTTGTCTTCATTGCGGTAAGCCACCTCACTTTTTTCATTTTATTTGTTTTTAACGTATTTTATCTGCTCTGGGCGCCTCTTCTCCCTTTATCTTAATTTCAGAGAAGAACGGTAGTCACATTATCCAGGTCAGGGGTCAGGTAGTCACATCATCCAGACACACACACGTTTGCTTTCAGGCCGGTTCCACACATACCTCTTTTCAGTAGTTATGTGCACACTCATTCCAAAGATCACAAATGTTCTACTGTGATTCCCATGCATTTAAAACAACACCCCACATAAAATCACAAAGCACCTGCAGTTACCATAGATGGTCATCAAGTGGTGGAGGTCCATAGTGGGTGAAACGCGCATTAAAATCCCTATGGAAGATTGCGGACATTTTCCGTGATGCAAGTGTGGGCCCAGCGAAAGAATGATCACTGTTAGTGGCTGTGAAAGCAATTATTTACAAAAAGCATGCAGATTGGCTCAGGGAACACATATTCCCTTGGACCAATCAGTGCTGCCTTGGAAGTCATGGAGAGTCATACAAAAGGGTTAATGTGGTCCCAGCCCAAAAATGAAAAAAAGAGTGCCTGGAGGAAACCCACGCAGACACGGGGAGAACATACAAACTCCTTGCAGATAGTGCCCTGGCTGGGATTCAAACCGGGGACCCATCGCTGCAAAGTGAGAGCGCTAACCACTACCCCACCGTGCTGCCCACTACACCAGTGTGCTGCACCAACTAGTTTTGCCTTTAGGGGCACCAGAGAGGGTGCACAGACATGATATCATGTTCACACACACGGTGGGGGAGCAGTGGGATCACTTGCGCGATCACACAAGGCGGCAATTAGAAGTGGAGTACGTATATATACTGTACTGAATTCAAGAAGTGGTTAAAATTGCGCCTCCCCACCCCAATATATAGCACACTTATATATGTATGTATATAAGCCAGGTGCTGCTTGGTAATGAGCACTTACCATTCAACTTGTATGTGACTGTATTAGACCCATATTAGACCCATGTAGTCATAAGTGGTGAGGTTTTCACAACCTCTATACATATAATCGTATAATCGTGCAACCCTTTCTTAATCTGCTTAATAAAGGAATAGCTTTGTGTACTGCAACCTCATGGATTGACTGACTATATACCTGATTACATTGATCTTTACTGTTGCATACACACCTGGACTATAACTACTGGTGGTGGTGGCACCCGGTGATTTTATACAATATGCATGTGCGCGTGTGTGTATGTGTGTGTATGTGAATGTATGTATGTATGTGTGTATATATATAGATTTTATAAACCCACAGGTGTCTGTGCCCACCTGTGTCTGTGTGTGCCAAAAGCCATACTGCGCAGGCGCAGGGCTGTAGGCAAGTGTGTGTGCAGGGGGCCACGTGCACATGCGCACTGAGCAGGAGAGGGCGGGTGTACAGCCAGTAGCGGTGACACTTTGCAACCTAGCGCCTATTATTAAACGGGTCTCAGGAATAGTATGTATGAAGTATCAGACATTTACCACAATTTTTACAATTGTATTTTTATTGACTACTACCTTGCTATTCACCAAAGTTCCTTCTCCTTTTTACATAGGGACTCTCTCTAAAGAAAAAATAACATTTGGGGTGGGGTCTATAGCCCTTGAGATTTAATTGTTTAAATGTCTGTATTTTCAATACTGGCAAGACACTGAAAGTCTGGAATGATGCTGATGCTTTTATAGAAAAAGAAAAAGACTTACAGGTTTAGAAATCCACCTTCCCAAGAACATACTGATAGGTTAACTGGCTTCTCTCTAAAAGAAATTGACCCTGCAATATAGGGGCATCGCTTACCGAGAACACACTAAGTGACCACAGCGCACCATTCCTCCCTTCCACTTGAAGTTGGGCAGCAGAAAAATGCTTTATAAATGTTTGCTCATTTCATCTTTTTTTTTCATTTCCTTTGGCTAATGCACTCCTATACTGTATTTATCATCTCTGCTGGAAAAAGCTATATTTAGAGGTCCAATTACGGCAATATTTAGAGCAGTGCAATGGATGATTACTTCAAATAAAAAAATATGGGTTTTCCTTGCTGCAGATTCTAGGATGATCAGACTTAATAATGATAATGGGATGAGAAGCCAATACTATACATGGTACTTTATCTACTTTACCAAAATGTATCTGAAATGGGAAGAACTGATACAATATAAAGATCCCAGAGCAGGGGTCCCAAAACGTTTTGGATCGAGGGGCCGGGTCAACATACTTCAGACTGCTGGGGGGCCGGAGTATACATAAAATGTATCTTGTCTTTGCGGGCCAGACAGTGAAGCATACCCAGGTGACATGCTGCATTCCAATTGGACAGCAGTGTCACCTGATGTGGAATTTGATTGGAAACCAGCGAATTACTGCTTTCTGGCTTCCATGTGGATGGGTGGTGTCAGCACTGCTATTCCATATGCGGACCCTCAATATTTAAAGATGTAGCTGACCGCATCTATAAGTAATACATTTTCTGTGTGGGGGGCCAGTAAAAAAGCCTCAGGGGGCCACATTCGGCCCACGGGCCTTAGTTTGAGGACCACTGTCCTAGAGGATTGTCGAGGAATTAATGAATGAATAAGAAAGTGAATGTAGAACATTCATCCACTATGAATAAAGTTTAAGTTGATTTTAGGTAAATGGAAATTATAGTTCAGTCATCTAAAAAACTATTGAATAACAAAACAGACAAACTTCAAGTAGAAAGATCAAGATTAGAGAGCTTGAATTATCTCTGTATTCAATTTTGAATTTATAAAATGTTAATACTAGCTGCTAATATTATTGTACATATTCAATATGGTCAGAGCATATTTGCAACTATAACAGAAATAATGGAAGCCCTGCATAAGGTTGTGTATTTTGCTCTACAGATACACACAAGTTTATTGAGCTAGTGGAGTGCTTCCTTCATTTCTGTTATTGATTACTGTTTGGAGTGGGGAAACACAGATGGACAGTGCACTGGCTGCCCAGGTGTGTAAAGGCTGGTAACCACTGGCGTATCAATCGGGGATGCGACCCCTGCCGCCGCGGGGGGGGGGGGGGGGGGGCTAGGGCCCGCTCAGGGACTTTTGTGGGGCAGGAGGGGTTGCAGCATAAGAGGAGAGCGTGGCCGCAGATCGGTGGGGAGGGGGGACATTTGCTCCCCCTCCCTCACCTTGGGCTCTCCTCTCAGCGCTTTCCCTCCTGCAATCATTGGTGGCAGTGGGCGGCAGCGGCAGGCTGCACACATACCTCCTTAACGCCGGAGGTCTTCACAGGAAGTTACGTGAAGAACTTAGTGATCGGAGACCTCCGGCGAGAAGGAGGTATGTGTTCAGCCTGCCGCCGCCCTCTGACACCAATGATTGCAGGAGGGGAGCGCTAAGAGGAGAGCCCGAGAGCCCTCCCCACCGGTCTGCGGCCACGCTCTCCTCTTATTCTGCGACCCCTCCTGCCCCACAAAAGTCCCTGAGCGGGCCCTAGGAAGGTTGGCGGGGGGGACGGACTTTTTTTTTTGCAAGGGGGCCCGGAGATTTCTAGGTACGCCCTGGCTGGTTACAGTGACCGTTCCAGGATCTTGCACATTTATTTACAAGTATAGGCACATTTTATAGGCTATACGATGGTTCTTTTGATGAGGGACATTTCCACAGTGTCCAATTTCCAGACACTGAATGCATGCAAAATCCATATAGGATGTGTCAGCCCATTGTATAGCATAGGGCTGTTTTCACCTAATGCCAATCACACACATTTGTGTCTGGAAAAAAAAATATGCTGCCTGCAGCATTTTATCAGATGACACATGCATTGCTCAATAAAGCAATGTAGAGCCCACCCACTACCATCACAATGCACGCAAGATGCCAGACCCTAGTGGAAAGAGGTCTGTAATGCCGGGAATATTTAGATGGCCATTTAGATGGCTGGATAGATAATTTCCGACATGTCCGATCTCCCGCCCGATCGTTTCGCTGATCAAATTCTGCATTGAGGACAATGGAAAAAGATAAGAAAACCGAGCAGAAGATAAGAGAATCGTCTGCAGAATCGAGCAGGGAATCGATCGGGCGGGAGAATCGAGCGGAAATATCGAGCCGCGTATCCCCAGCAGTAGTAAACAAAGAACAACTTGTTGGAACCATTTACTATAGATTCTACCATACTGAATCTTATTGAGCAGGTGTTTACTTGTTTTCTTCTGTAAATGAAATATCCTTGTTCATAAAATGTAACAAGTTGCTAATTGTCTCTCATTACATTGGAATGTGACACACCATTTCGCTGTTTTGTGGCCGTTAAAATATTTATATCATATTCTGTGTTTTCTGTGCCTTTTAAAAATAATTTAAATTATAGACTGAAAAAGAGTGTACCATTTAACCACTTCCGGGTTTCGGGTGGTTTTGCTGATCTGTGCCGCGGGGGCTCTTCAGCCCGCAGCACAGATCAGATAGCAGCCAGGGCGATCAGACTTCCCCCCTTTTTTCCCCACTAGGGGGATGTCTTGCTGGGGGGGGTCTGATCGCCGCCTGCTGTTTGCGCTTGCGGGGGGGGCTCTTCAAAGCCCCCCTCCGCAGCGCTTTCTGGCCTCCTTCCCCTTCCCTCCCTCTCCCTCCCCCTGTGAGCGGCGCAGGATGGATTTCCGTCCTGCGCAGCCTCAGATAGGCTTCAGCCTATCAGATGCTGGCGATCCCCAGCCAATCAGAGGCCGGGGATCGCCGATCTCCTCTACGGCGCTGCTGTGCAACAGTGCCGTATGTATGTAAACAGCGGGGAAGATCTTCCCCGCGTGTTTACATTTACCCTGAGAGCCGCGATCGGAGGCTCGCAGGGTGTTCACGGAGACACCCTCCATGAACTGACATGGAACGGCCGCTCATACGAGAGGCCGTTTCCATGGAAACCACTTCAGGATTCAGGGGCGTACTTATGCGTACGCAGAATCCTGAAGTGGTTACATTCACAACAAACTCTGGACAACAGTCAGCCACCACCACCACCAAGATAGAGAAAAGGTTCCCCCCTGTGATTGGATGGCTCCAGGCATTATGGGGGAGTCTGCCTGTATCACTGGGCATTATAGAAATGGCAACAAAAAAGCTGAATTTGGCTAGCAAATATCGCAGTTTTTTTCAGCCGGCAAGGCATGAATTCAGGTCATATTCAGGTCAGCAATCTTACTACTGAGGCAGCTTCCAACTTCTATTTCCTAAGTTACATGTTACAACATGGGGCAATGGGGGTAACTACTCTTAAATGCTGAAATGAAATGCTGTGCATGCCCTCCCTTTGATATCCTAATGATCTGAACCCATCAAAATACTACTGTTTCATGCAACTGAAATCCTAGTCAGTGAATATTCTTTTTGTCTCCCAACTAAATGATTGCAACAACCAACTCTGTGGCCTCGCAACCAATCACTTGGCACCCTCTCAAGTCCATTATGAGCTCTGCTACTCAACTGATCCATCTATCCCCTCACTCCTCAGATGCTGCTCCTTTCTGTCAGTCTATCTAATGGTTGTCTATTAAACAGAGAATACTGTTTAAGCTCCTAAAGGTAGCCATACATCAGGTGACTTGGCAGCCAATCGACCATCCAATTCAATTATAATCGAATGAAAATCGGTGCCGCCAAGTGCATGCCCGACCAGCAATGTGACCAATTTAAGGATGAAATTGGTCGCATAAATCGATCTTGCATGCTGCAAGATGTTGGGTGGCTTGGGCCTACTTGTTTGATCGGGCGCGCAGCGGTATTGGCATGCAATTTCGTGATAATCGACGAACGTGACCGAACCCCCAGCGCTGTCCCCCTAATGTTAAGTGTCCCCTCCGGATCCCCAGTCCATGTTATACATTACTTTTCTGCCTCCTCAGCTTGTCTCCACTAGCCTCGGGCACACTCCACTCTCCATACACACACACCCCACAGGCTTGCCTAGTAGGGGCACGCATATAGTCAGATGTCATACGCGCGGCCATGTTTCTAGGCAACAACATGATGCGCATGTATGCAAAACAGAGTGCGTCCAGAACCTGTTGTGACAAGTGGAGGTTGCGGAGGTGATGTATAACATGCATCGGGAGGGGCCTTTTTCATTAGGGGGGCAGTGTCAGGGTAGTGAGGCAAGGCCAATTCTGGATCAATTTCAGCATGAAATTGATCGGGAATCCACCTGCGGCGTATGGGCAGCCAAAAGATCTCTCTCTTGTCTTATCAGATTCGATGAGCGAGAGATTTGTCTCTTGGCTGAATCTGCCCATCATCGCTAGATGTATGGCTAGCTTTACTCTTACCTACAAGTCTCTTCAATCTACCTTCCCCATACATCCCTACTCTCATCTCCAGATATTATCATCTTATATGCAAGCTAAACTCTGCCAGTGATCCTCGTCTCATCTACCGTAGTCACTCCTGCATCCTCTCACTCCTGCATCCAGAAGGTCGTACATGTCTCTCCCTTCTTCTGGAACTCCCGCCCTTCCTTAGTGTAACACTTTCCCCACATTTGGTTGTTAAAACATAAACTAAACATAAACAAACTAAAAATGTTACGGTACTTTTTCAAGCAAGCTTATAATCTGTTTCAAGGTGGTCACTCACGACACGATACTATTTTCATTTTTTTAATATCAATTTTTAATTTGAGAAATACAATCAATTTTTTTGATTGTAGCATTTGAAATATCTGACGAATGTATCACATGTGTTCACTCTCTTCCCAGCTATGAAAAAAGATTGAAATTTGACACTTTATTCTACACCATTAAATCTTCTAAAAGATTGCACAGAAAAAAATGTGCAACTCCTGATCGAGTTTCATTAAAAAAAAAAAAAAAACACGATGCATTTGTTCATGTCATTTGTTTGTAAATATTTGTGTACAGTGCCAAAGACTATGTTGGCATTATATATAAAGGATAATAGTGACAGCTGAGTTGACTGCTCCAGTTTGAAGCTTGGGTAATGCAGCTTGGGCTGTCTGACCAGTGCTGGATAACAGATGATTCATATTATATAGGCAAGCGACTTTCTATAGACAGCATTCATTTACAATATCGCGGGACATAGAAATATGAATGCACTAATATTGTTTATTTTTTGTCAGTATCACACCATTCATGTCACTTAAGAAGAAATAATTAAAAGTTCAAAGGCATACCAGAGGCCAGGCCTTTTCCCTTATTGATCAGCCCCGCAACATCCTTGTTTCATAAAATTATCACTTTTATCATCACTGAGGTGATGAGATAAAAGGTGACACTTGTAGAAAATTCCATTCAGTTTCTGCCTTGTACTTGCAGGTGTTTTGCTCAACAGCATTTCTTCATCAATTATATCTGACAGGTAGACTGGATCTGATGCTGATGTGGATGACTTTAGCAAAGTACTCCTCCGTCAATGTAAGATAAAAGACCTTCTATTTTCTATGTGCTTATAGTTCTTATACCAGGCTGAGGGAAAAGCAAAGCATTCTTCTACAACAATACAGTAACTCATTTCTTTACAAAGAGTAACAAATTCAAATTATGTTCCTCTTTTTGCTACTAATAATTATATTTTTCATTACAAATACCAAAAAGGAGGGAAAAAAATGTAAAAATTCCTTAAAGCGGTATAAAACCCTGACATAATATTCAAGAAAAACATGTTTTCCTACTTTTTATATGCCATACAATTATCATATTTGATTTTGTGCATAAGTATTATTATTCATTTAGAAATTATACGTTTCCGGAAGGGGAAGAGAATCCGCACCTCATTCCAAGTAATGACCCTCGCAAAAAAAATGGGAGGAATGGGTCTACCCACCCTAGAATTATACTACAGAGCTTCACTCCTGGAAACAATAAGACAGTGGTGGTCCCCGACTTCTCTAAAACCTTGGGTGGTCTTTGAATCTCATGTTTTAGACACTGAATTTAGGCCTATGTTAACTAGCATCCTAATGGGAGCAAAAGCCCCTCCGTCCACATACCCAACAATTCAAGCTTCACTGAAATCTTGGGAATTTTTTGTAAAACCTCCCCCTCCCGTGGGCGAATCAATCCCCATCACAACCTCAATTTCAGCCCTAGAACACTTCACACAAGATTTAGATCTTGCGGCCTGGAAAGAAGCAGGGATAGACAACCTACACAACATCTTTGACAATGCTCAACTTAAACCCTTTTCTGTGCTCACCAAACAATTTCCATTGCCCCAATCCCAACTATTCACGTACCACAGAATCTATCACCTTATCAAAACAAAGGGCCTAACTACACCTTGCCTACCAGCCAGCATAGCCACTATGCTCAACTACAAAGGCCCCCCTAAAAGTAGTACGGCGGTTTGGTACAAAACTCTGAACACAACCCAATCGATATGCCGATGTCTGGTCTACTGATCTCAAAAGAAACATAACAATTGAACAACTACTTCTAGCTAATAAAATGGCGTTATATATCTCCAAATGCAACACACACTGGGAGACCTTGAGGAAAATTCTTTTCAGATGGTATTTGACCCCCAGACAAATGGCCGCATTCTCACCTAACTCCTCCCATCTATGTTGGAAATGCAAGGAAGGTACAGGCACATACATACACATGTTATGGGAGTGTCCTATAGTTTCTCACCTCTGGTCCAGCGTTGAATCCCTAATTAGACGAATCTTATGGGCTAGGTTTAAACTTACCCCCCAACTAGCCCTACTTTTTGTGGGTGCCGGAGACTTGCCCATTAAATCCAGAAACCTCATCTGTCACCTCATACTCAGTGCCCAACACTTAATTCTCTCAAACTGGAAATCAGAAGAAGAACTTTCCTCAGCCTATATTTTAAATAACACCAGATCCAACTTAAACATGGAACTAATGATCAGAAGCAGACTAGGCATAAATAGAGAACATTATTCTATCCCTCCAGCATGGCTGCCTTCGACAGTCCCCACACATAGCACCCCTTGAAACTTGACCTATCCCTGATCAGACCCTACCCACATGATGAGCGCTTATTTTAAGCAATACTCACACAGGATGTCATAAGTTAAAGAGTGAGAGGAACATAGATAGACAGTTGAGGTTTGAGTTAGACCTCGGTTTATGGTTATGTTTATATTATAATACACTATAATAGGATTTATTTGTATGACTAATGTTTATTCATGATTATACTATCTAAGCGACCTCTGTTAAATTTTGAAAATATGTAAGAAACCAAACAGCCATCATTAGCATGCAGAAGACAGACTTCATAGCCTATATCTTTGGTGCTGGCCTTGGCCGACTGATGACATCAAAGACCTATATGCAGCGGAATTGCCTTGGATACCTATTAGGTCGTGTAAATTCCAAAGGACAATGCCCACACCGGAAACTAATTTCTGTCCAAATGTTCTTTACTGCCATTTGTATACGTATAGTATAATTGTATGCTTACAATATGTCAATAAAAACCTTATTGATGAAAAAAAAAGAAATTATACGTTTCCAAAGTGCACTTTTTTTTTCTCTGGGAGCTGACTTTGCATTTTATTTATAACTGCTTTATTCATGTTCTAACGTTAGCAGAAATGCTTTCTGATTGTCTGACTTTGTTCAGCAGAGCCTGCCGTGTCAGAGAAGTGTTTATTTACATTCCTCACTTGATACAATTAAATTCAAGATAACATTATCTGCACTTCGGATGCGTCCAGCTTTGTTGGCAGGGAACTTCTTAGTCCTGTGTGTAACCCTTTGAATGCTGTTCTAGTAAAAAAATGCTGGTTGTATATAATATGCTGTAAATAATCTATTAGAGCAAAGAAGAAATGCTGTGTTTCATTCTGCTTTAATACATGTAACATAATTTTGTGTGAGACTTTTTTTTTAATACAAATTGACAGACATAGCACTCTGTTTTCAGCAAAATTTTAGTGATCAGATGGGTCTATTTTATACATTGATTGTGAATTTTTGATCTATACACACCACTACAACCTAACATATTGTTTGGATTGCAACCAAAATCCAGTTAAAATAGTTGAAATCATGAATGTTGAACTGTGCATGGTTTTTATACGGCTTAATGCAGTATGAAGGCACTACAATCCATGAGTTTATATTATCATGACATGAGCCATTCGAACCATGGCTGCATTGCAGTTTTACAACAAAGGCACTATGTTGGGCTTTTTTGGAAACCCATAAATGCACTTTAACCATAGTACAAATGGGCAATGCAGCACAATTGTAGGGCAGATGCCATGTGATTATATATTGCAGTGGCAGTGCATTTGTACCAGGGTTTGTGTACACTGACCCTGACCCATAACTTCAATCAAATGGCCATTAAAAATATTAATACTGTTGGAGTTTTTATAACTTACAAGACTTATATAACTATGCAGAAGTTGAGATGATGCTAAAAGGGACAAGACAATAAGCTGAACTGAGTATTATATACTGCAAATGCAACTATTTAAATGACCACTCTAGTTAAATTGTGACATTCTGCTTCCCTTAAAGCAACTCATGTAACAGTAGCAGAATTCAATTTTCAATATATTTTGTGTAAATAAGAAATGCTACTTTCCATTTCTACAGATGCCTTTGTGACAGAACCCCCCACCCCCCCCCCCCTCTTTACTTGGTCTCTTTTGGAGGGCAAAACTTATAATGGCCATTTGTACTCTGCTTAAGTTTTAAGGGAACTTTCAAGAGTATCCTGAATTTATTAAAAGTTTACTAGAAAGCATGTGCAGCTCTTCTCTAGGTATTAGTCAACAAAAACTGTTGCTAAAAAGGTTAACCAAGCACACAGTCATCAGTTCAGTTCACTAACCTTTCAGCAACATAATAACTCAGTATTATATCCTGGTGAGGCTGTAAGTTCTTGCTACAATATAGAACACAATTATCAAAAATGGTTATCTCTGATGATTTCTAATCCAGTAATGCTTTGGTAATTCAGTTCTAAAGTCTTAGATCTTGGGTCCTTATTCAATTCACTTATACTCCTACGTTTTTCCCTAGGTGAAATTTTCACAACTTTTTTCCCCTCAATAAATGTTTTTTTGAATTTTCACATATACAGTCTCAGTGTGCTTATAAATCATGGAAAGCATTACATAAACTATAAAGTGGCAATGAGGAAATACAATCACAACAAGACATCCACAGAAGAAGCTTTAATCATAGATTAATAGGACACAATCAAACAGATAATGTCAACGCCTCTCCCTATCAACTGCCTGCTAAACATCATTGGCAACTGAGGAGGTGGGCTTGTGGAAAATTGCCTCATCAGTGGGGGACGGGGGGGGGGGGAGTCCAACTTAACACACTTGTTGTAGTGTATGTTAATACTGACAGCTTGTCAAATGCCTTCAGGGTTCACACCTAGTTTCTCATACTGTATGTTACAATGGTTATGTGCGGACTGATGAATGATCAGATGTTGGTTTCACAGGTCTGTGTTGGAAGATGTCTACTTCTAAAAATATGTTTAGCCAGCATTTATTAGGATTGGCTAACTTTTTAAACTTTGCTAAAACTGACTTCAACGGCTTACATTTTTTATAATTAATACTGATACATTTTGTACATTTAATATCAAAGAAAATAAAGACATTTAGTTCAAAATGAAAAGAATTATTTTCAAGGGTGTATCTATATATAAAAAACTACCAAAGCATTACATGAAGCAGAGGAGAGTGAAGCAAGCCAGAATGAAATAGTACGGTGAGAACTGTTCTGTAAAGGAACAATTGCAAGATGACATAGTAAAGACAGAAACTGGAAAAGACAGATTGAGGACACACAAAGAAACTATGCCCTGCTGGACAAAACCTTTGTTATGAGTCATCTCTTTTTCACATCTCTATAATAGGTTTTCAGTACCTAGTAAGTAAAATGTACTACTCCCAAAAAGAAATAAATCTAACCCTTATAACCCATATATGAAGGAGAGCAAACTAAATTTTGAAAAAAGTAAATTCCACACACTTCATTATCTTTGAGTATAACATTAGTATACAAACTAGGGAGTATTGGAAACCCGCAAAAAAAAAATCACCATAGAAGTTTGTTCAAGCCCAAAACTGTATATTGCTTGTATATCCACATCAATAAGTGAGTTATTTGTAATCCATCTGGACCAGGGATGCTCAGATACCCCTTTTTATTATTCGAGTTAGGTCGAATTCGAATAGTAAATTATTTGAGTTAGGTCGAATATTCGAGTCGCATATTTTTTACTATTCGATTCGACCTCGGTATTCGAGCTCACTATTCGAGTCGGTATTCGAGCAGACTATTTGAATTAGCCTTAAATAGCTTTCAACACTTGTTTTGGGGGTGACTGATGCAAGAAACATCCTTTTTTCCAAGTAACAACAGCAAGTGATTATGTGGGGATGTTCCTTTAAAAAATAATTTAAAAAAAAGTTTGAATGAGAAGGTGTGTCCAAAATTCTGTTCAATACTGTATCTTCATCATCTTCATCTTCATCATCATCATCTTCTTCATCATCTTCATCATCATCTTCATCTTCATCTTCATCATCTTCATCATCTTCATCATCTTCATCTTCATCTTCATCATCTTCATCATCTTCTTCATCATCTTCATCATCTTCATCATCTTCATCTTCATCATCTTCATCATCTTCATCATCATCTTCATCTTCATCATCTTCATCATCTTCATCTTCATCATCTTCATCTTCATCTTCATCATCATCTTCATCTTCATCATCTTCTTCATCATCGTCTTCATCATCTTCTTTATCATCATCTTCATCTTCTTCATCTTCTTCATCTTCATCTTCTTCTTCTTCTTTTTCTCTCCTTTCTCTTCTATATCTTTTTTTTTTTTAAAGAAATGCAGCTATTTTTGAGCGTAATAAATAGCTGGTGGCGCATGGTGCAAGTGCCATTGTATGTGCTCCCTGGCAGTGGAAACACACAGACAGCAGGAGGTAAATTCAGCTGCAGGAGGAGGAGGAGGAGGAGTGTGTGGCAGCAGGCAGTCAATGAGGCAGCGAGACATAATAGGCTGTGGTACCTCGCGGTGGTACCAGGCCGTAAATACACAGCATGAGGTTCCAGACAGCGGTCGTGAAGCCCACATCGTGTCCAATACACAACTGGGACAACACAGTTTTCAACCCGGACACCTCTAAAAATAATATCACAAAGTATTAAATAGTTGTTGTTTTTTTTAAAGAAATGCAGCTATTTTTGAGCGTAATCAATAGCTGGTGGCGCATGGTGGAAGCGCCATTGTATGTGCTCCCTGGCAGTGGAAACACACAGACAGCAGGAGGTAAATTCAGGAGGAGGAGGAGGATGAGTGTGTGGCAGCAGGCAGTCAATGAGGCAGGCAGCGAGACATAATAGGCTGTGGTACCTCGCGGTGGTACCAGGCCGTAAATACACAGCATAAGGTTCCAGACATCGGTCGTGAAGCCCACATCGTGTCCAATACACAACTGGGACAACACAGTTTTCAACCCGGACACCTCTAAAAATAATATCACAAAGTATTAAAAAGTATATATTTTTTTTTAAAGAAATGCAGCTATTTTTGAGCGTAATAAATAGCTGGTGGCGCATGGTGGAAGCGCCATTGTATGTGCTCCCTGGCAGTGGAAACACACAGACAGCAAGAGGTAAATTCAGCAGCAGGAGGAGGAGGAGGAGGAGGAGGATGAGTGTGTGGCAGCAGGCAGTCAATGAGGCAGGCAGCGTGACATAATAGCCCTGGTACCTAGCGGTGATACCAGGGCTGTAAATAAACACAACAGGAGGTCCCAGACAGCGGTCGTGCAGCCCACATCGTGTCCAATACACAACTGGGACAACACAGTTTTCAACCCGGGCACCTCAGAAAAATTAAACCTTTTTTTTAATGTTTTTTTTTTTTTTTTTTTACAGCAAATTACACAGATATAGCTATTGTTGGACGTAATAGCTGGTGGCAGAGTGGCAGCAGAAGGTAAATCTGTGTACCCTGGCAGTGGGAAACACAGACAGACAGCAGCAGCAGGAGGAATGGAGGAGTAGTGTGAGTGTGGCAGCAGGCAGGCAGCGTGACATAATAGCCCTGGTACCTAGCGGTGATACCAGGGCTGTAAATAAACACAACAGGAGGTGCCAGACAGCGGTCGTGCAGCCCACATCGTGTCCAATACACAACTGGGACAACACAGTTTTCAACCCGGGCACCTCAGAAAAATTAAACCTTTTTTTTTAATGTTTTTTTTTTTTACAGCAAATTACACAGATATAGCTATTGTTGGACGTAATAGCTGGTGGCAGAGTGGCAGCAGAAGGTAAATCTGTGTACCCTGGCAGTGGGAAACACAGACAGACAGCAGAAGGGCAGTACACAGCAGCCCACTGTAGGTGTAAAATGTGTGGCTACAGGCGACGTAATAGTCAAACTGAACCAGGCTGGCTTAGTGAGCAGGAGCCAGGAGGTGGTAAAGGGTGGTAAGGCATATTAACGATGGTTCCGGCAGCCAGTTCATGTCCCCCTCTTGCCGACAACAGGGGCCAGGAACTCGCCTTCCACCCACGCCTGGTTCATCTTGAGAAACGTCAGTCTGTCCACAGACTTGTGAGACAGACATGAGCGTTTCTCGGTGACCACGCCACCAGCTGCACTGAAGCAGCGCTCGGACAGCACGCTGGAAGGGGGACAGGACAGCACTTCAAGGGCGTACTGCGCCAGCTCGCTCCAGATCTCCAGGCGCTTGATCCAATACTCCATGGGATCAACAGGGGCATCGCTGTCAAGCCCGCTGTAGGACCCCATGTAGTCAGCCACCATGCGGGTCAGGCGCTGGCTGTGACCGGAGGAGGATGCTGCTGCATGCACCTCCTCTCTAGTCACTGCTGGAGCCTCTACAGTCCTGTAGAGCTCGTTGCTGAGAGACAGCAAGTCTGTGGTGCGCTTGCTGCTGGATGCAGGCACCTGCTGCTGCCTCTGTGCTGGCTGGACAGTGGGGGTGGAAGGCTGGGGGAAGGCTTCCTCCAAGCGCTCAACAAGGGCCTGCTGCAAGCTCCTTATTTGTTGCGCTGGGTCTCCTCCTGCAGCCGGAGGCAGGAACTGGCTCAACTTCCCCTTGAGGCGCGGGTCCAACATCATGCTGATCCAGATGTCCTCCCTCTGCTTCATCTGGATCACCCTGGGGTTCCTGCGCAGGCACGCCAGCATGTGCCCTGCCATTGGGAAGAGGCGGGCCACGTGTGCTGGCACATCGACGGCAGTGCTGTCCTCATCCTCCTCCTCTGCCGCCTCATCCTCTCTCCACCCCCGCACCAACTCAGCTGCACTGTGCTGATCCCCCTCATCAGCAGCAAGGTCAGGGACCACCACCAAGTCCTCCTCCTCCTCCCCCTCAGAGGTGGACTGTGCAGCTGCATGCCGCTCCTGCTGGGCGAAGGCTGCCGCTCCCTGTTCCAGCAAAGCATCGAGGGCCCTGTTCAGCAGACAAACCAGGGGCACCCACTCGCACACCATAGCATGGTCCCTGCTCACCATGTTGGTGGCCTGCAGAAAGGGAGCCAGCACTAAGCACACCTGCTGCATGTGCCCCCAGTCGTCAACGGGGACGATGGACGGGATGTTGCTGGTCTTGTCCCTTTTCTGAGCGGCGGACACAGTGGCCAGGGCAAGGTACTGGTTGACAGCGTGCTTCTGTTCAACCAGACGCTCCAACATCGCCAGGGTGGAGTTCCAGCGAGTTGGAACGTCAAGGATCAGCCGATGGCGTGGCAGCTCCAGCTCCTTTTGCACGTCTTCCAGGCTCGCACAGGCTGCAGGCGAGCGCCGGAAGTGACGCACAACATTCCTTGCCATTTCCAGCAGTTCGCCCATTTCCTGGTAGGTGCGCAAGAACTTCTGCACCACCAGGTTCAGCATGTGGGCAAGACAGGGGATGTGGGTCAGGTTTCCCCTGTCGATTGCGGCAACCAGATTGGCCCCATTGTCGGCCACCACCTCTCCGACTCTGAGGCCTCTGGGGGTCAGCCAAATCCTCTCCTGGCTTCACGCTGCTGCTGAGGCGGGGGGTTTGGCCAGGTGTGCTGGAGGATGGCAGAGGATCGGAGGAACCTGCTGCAGTTCCCCTGACCCTGCGGGGTGGCACCACCCACTGTGTTGCTGCTGCTGCTGTGCCCGCTGCTGCTCTCCCATCCTCACCCCTTTCCACCAAGCTGACCCAGTGGACAGTGAAGGACAGGTAGCGGCCTGTCCCGAAGCGGCTGCTCCAGGAGTCCATGGTGACGTGGACCCTTTCACCCACCGCGTGCTCCAGCCCTCGCTCCACATTGGCCATCACAAAGCGGTGCAGTGCAGGCATGACCTGGCGGGCGAAGAAGTGTCTGCTGGGGAGCTGCCAGTCTGGGGCTGCACAAGCAAGCAGTGCACGCATGTCGCTCCCCTCCTGCACGAGCGTGTACGGCAGGAGTTGGGAGCACATGGCCCGTGCCAGCAAGCCGTTCAGCTGCCACACGTGACGGCTGCTGGGAGGCAAAGCCCTAACCACCCCCTGGAAGGACTCACTCAAAAGGCTCTGGCGTCGCCTTTTGCTAGCATGGGAATCAGCGGAGACAGCAGAAGAGGCCACTGAGGACTGGCTGCCAGAACAGGCCTCAGTGTCGGCGGCAGGAGTTGCAGAGGGGGGAGGAGCAGTGCGCTTCCGCACTCCTGCAGGTGGTGCTGGAGGAGCAGGAGGGCGGGTGGCTGCTGTTGCTGCTGCTGCTGCTGCTGAAGGCTGTGCAGTGCTGGGTGTGGTGCCACTGCCAGCACCAGATGCCTTCAGCCTCTTGAACTCCTCATGCTGGTGGTAATGTTTAGCAGCAAGATGGTTTATAAGAGAGCTGGTGCTGAACTTTAAGGGGTCTGCACCTCTGCTCAACTTCCGCTGACAGTGGTTGCAAGTGGCGTACTTGCTGTCAACTGTGGGCATGGTGAAAAATTGCCAGATTGGTGACGTGAAAAACCCCTTACGGACTGGAGCCGCTGCTGTCTGTCACCCTGTGGTGGTTGGGGGGGGGGGGGCTTGGGTGCGGCTGGTGGTGGTACTGGCAGATGCTGCTGCTGCTGCTGCTGAGCCTGGGACACCAGCAGGCTGTGGGACCTGCCTACTGCTGCCAATGCTTGCAATGATGCGCCTCCTTGCAAGGCCCACAAGCGCATCCTCCTCCTCCTCCTCAGAGCTGCTGATGATGACATCCCCAGGTGCTGGTGGTGGCACCCAGTCTTTGTCGGTCACCCTGTCATCATCGTCATCATCATCATCCTCCCCCTCCTGAAACATGTCCTGCTGGGATGATGACCCCCCAAACTCCTCTCCTGATGCATGGATGGGCTGCTTCAGTGGCGTAGCTAAGGAGATGTGGGCCCCGATGCAAGTTTTACAATAGGCCCCCCCAAGCACTCGATACATAAAAATTGATACGGCGCACCAAAACCTGCCAATGGCAACTACAGTGTCAGAGGTGCAAGAAGGGGATGGGGAACTGTTTGTTAATTATTACCACTATGCAAAGTATCTATAGAAGTGATTATTACCGGCACAGGACCAATAAAGAGCTAATACTGTAGTTGAGGGAGGGCCCTTTGGGGCCCCTCTGGCCCAAGGGCCCCGATGCGGTGGCTACCTCTGCACCCCCTATTGCTACGCCCCTGGGCTGCTTGACTGTCGCCACAGTCTTGCTGTCCAATCCCTCATCCCCCAAAGTGCCCATCAGCATCTCCTCCTCAAAATCGCCAACAACAGCAGACAATGCCCTCATGATGCCTGGGGTCAAAAGACTGCTGAATGACAGGTCGCCAACTTGTGATGGTGAACTGGCCTCCTCCCCAGGCCCTGCTGGGCGGCTGCTGCGAACAGGGGTGGTGGTGGTGGTGAGGGTGGAGGCCTCGGATGCAGAGCTGATGTCATCAGTTGCATCACAGTGGCTGCATCCTTTTCCTCAATGGGACGTTTCCGACTCGGCTGGAGGAAAATAGGAGCAGGTACTACACGTTGCTGCTGCTGTGTCTCTGCAGTGTGAGTTGCAGATGCTCCTGCTGGGCGCCCAAGGCGTCCATGGCCAGTGGCTATAGGCGGAATGTTAGCCACTGACGCAGCTGCTTCTGCTGCGGAACTGTGCATGGTGGCGCGGCTTGCCATAATTAATGCTGCTCCCTCTCCTCCTGATTCCCTTGCTGCCCTTCCCCTTGCCCAAACGGCGCTGGCTGCCACTTCCAGACATCTTAGATGTTTTGGGCGTAAACAAAAAAGTTTTCTTAAAAGGGCAGGTGAAAAAGTGGGGTACTTTAATGGAGTGGGTTGGTGGTAGTGTTGGGCGAACAGTGTTCGCCACTGTTCGGGTTCTGCAGAACATCACCCTGTTCAGGTGATGTTCGAGTTCGGCCGAACACCTGACGGTGCTCGGCCAAACCGTTCGGCCACATGGCCGAACTAAGAGCGCATGGCCGAACGTTCCCCGAACGTTCGGCTAGCGCTGTGATTGGCCGAACGGGTCACGTGGTTCGGGCCCGAACGCGCTCTGATTGGCCGAACGGTCACGTGGTTCGGGTAAATAAATACCCGAACCACGTCATATCTCCGCCATTTGTCTGTGGGTTTAGCTTTGGGTAGGCAGGCAGAGTAGTTCGCTCTCCAGCCACGCTAGCCAGGGTCCCCCCCAGTCATTGTGTGTCGCTGCTGGGAACAGTAGTACACCGCTCGCTCAGCCACACTATATATAGCATTGTTTACTGCCACTGTGTACCTCGCTCAGCCACGCTATATATATAGCATTGTGTTTTCTGACACTCTGTGTACACGGCTTAGCCTGACTAATATAGCATTGTGTGTACTGCCACTGTGCACCTCGCTCAGCCACGCTATATATAGCATTGTGTGTACTGCCACTGTGCACCTCGCTCAGCCACGCTATATATAGCATTGTGTGTACTGCCACTGTGCACCTCGCTCAGCCACACTATATATATAGCATTGTGTTTTCTGACACTCTGTGTACACGGCTTAGCCTGACTAATATAGCATTGTGTGTACTGCCACTGTGCACCTCGCTCAGCCACGCTATATATAGCATTGTGTGTACTGCCACTGTGCACCTCGCTCAGCCACGCTATATATAGCATTGTGTGTACTGCCACTGTGCACCTCGCTCAGCCACGCTATATATAGCATTGTGTGTACTGCCACTGTGCACCTCGCTCAGCCACGCTATATATAGCATTGTGTTTTCTGACACTCTGTGTACACGGCTTAGCCTGACTAATATAGCATTGTGTGTACTGCCACTGTGCACCTCGCTCAGCCACGCTATATATAGCATTGTGTTTTCTGACACTCTGTGTACACGGCTTAGCCTGGCTCTATAGCATTGTGTGTACTGCCACTGTGCACCTCGCTCAGCCACGCTATATATAGCATTGTGTTTACTGCCACTCTGTGTACACCGCTCAGCCAGACTATATACCGTTGTTTACTGACACTCTGTGTACACCGCTCAGCCAGACTATATACCATTGTTTACTGACACTCTGTGTACACGGCTCAGCCTGACTATAAAGCATTGTGTGTACTGCCACTGTGCACCTCGCTCAGCCACGCTATATATAGCATTGTGTTTTCTGACACTCTGTGTACACGGCTTAGCCTGACTATATAGCATTGTGTGTACTGCCACTGTGTACCTCGCTCAGCCACGCTATATATAGCATTGTGTGTACTGCCACTCTGTGTACACGGCTCAGCCAGACTATATAGCATTGTGTGTACTGCCACTCTGTGTACACCGCTCAGCCAGACTATATAGCATTGCGTACTCTGCCAGTCAGTGTGTATATTGCTGGGATCAGTAATACTCCACTCACCGCCAACCACTATATGAGCTCACCATGAGTTCCTCAGAGACCTCCGCTGTGAGCAGCACTCCCAACAACAGCAACAGCCAACGCCCCACGCAAGCTATAACATCCACTACAGCAGCCAGTGGTCAGCAGCAGCCCTCTCCGGAGGAGAATGTTGTGTCCATCGGTCCGTCGCCAGAACGATTAATGAGGGCTGCCATTGAGGAGATGATGGGACCTAAAGTGGAGGAGGAGGTCGGGCTCAGGCCAGCATCCCAAGTTAATGTTGAGGACGATGAGGGGTCTGTGTCTGGGGATGTTGGGGTGGCAGAGGTGGTGGGTGGGTCAGACTCAGGAGAAGAGTTGTATGATGAGGATGATGATCGGGACCATCTGTATGTGCCTCAGAGTCCGACCCCGGAAAACATGTTGTATCGTGTGTTTAGGTACTAAAATCTGCGTTCCCACTTCCCAGTACTGCCTGCAGTGCCCGGGTCCACGGATCCATATAATTTTTTGGGCAGCACTATCAAACTGTGGCACTATGAGTGAGTTGCCATGGTCCTTCTGTGCTGCCTGTCACACTCACCGTCTGTCTGCAGATGGATTGTTCAACACAGCTACGCCATCTGACATGTAGTCCTGGACCTTGACCATCTTCTCTAGGCGATTGGTGTTGGAGGACGTGGCACTGCCCGATTGCTGTTCTGTGGGCTGCTGCATGGGTGTCAGAAAATGTTCCCACTCCAAGGACACTGCCAATACCATTCCCTTTTGGGCACTAGCAGCAGCTTGTGTTCTTTGCTGCCCTCCTGGTCCTCCTGGGTTTGCTGAAGTCAGTCTGTCGGCGTACAACTGGCTAGAGAAGGAGGAAGATGTCAATCTCCTCTCTAAAGTCTCCATCCTCAAGGGCCTGCTGGAATTGTTCCATTTTTGACCTGTCTGACACTTTCTTCAATCAGTTTTTTAACATTGTGTTTGTATAAACTGGGTATAAACCCAGTAATTGGTGTTGTCCAGATTCCAGAATAATGAATAATAATGAATAGTGAATAATGCGCGGGCCGCGTTCAATGCAGTCTAGCATGAATTGAGCCATGTGTGCCAGAGAGTCCTGCCAGACTCCTCTATCTTCATGTTCTTGTAAGCGTTGTGATTGTTGTGATGCACCATATTCGTCACCAGCATCACTTTCTTCCTCTTCTGCTGTCCTTTCCCGCTAAATTGTGGAAGTCCAACGTGCACCGCTCTGTCCCTCGGCAGTGGGGGCATCCAATTCCTGCTCCAACTCCAGCTGTTCCTCGTCCTGTTCTTTGTCATAGCTGGGACCAGCGTTTCCTGAGGCAGGTTGCCTGATGTTGGTATCATCACGCTGATCGTTTTCATCTTCAGAATCCCCCACTTGCATCATGCCAGCGGTTTCCATCTTCAACATTGATTTCTTCAGTAAACACAGCAGTGGTATTGTAATGCTTACTGTAGAGTTGTCACTGCTCAGTCACGCAACGTGGATTGCTCAAAATTTTGGAGGACTTGGCAGAGATCCAACATGGTGGCCCAATCAGATCCACAGAAGCTTGGTAGCTACTAGCTGCTGGAATGCGCCTCGGCACTGCGCAAAAGCGTGCTAGCATGTGCAGCGTAGAATTCCAGCGCGTAGGCAGGGACATCACCCAGCGAGCGATGGTGCGCTAGATTGAAGCGCTCCTGCATCTCTTGGTGAGTCCTTCAGAAGCGGTACTGGACTTTTAACAATGTTTTTTTTTTTTTCCTTCAACAGAAGATCTGCCACGTTGGAGTGAGGAGGACGCCGCCGACCCCGACACCAAGCTGAACCCCGGCGAACTCCAAGCAGAGGATCTTCAGGAACCCTCAAGGCTTTGAGCAAGCTGAGGAGGATCAGCAGTCCCGACGAGACTTCTCCTCATATGCGACTGAGTGCAGTGGAGCTCCCCAGAACAACCTCTCAGTTGTCACTTTGTCACTGGTCACTTTGTCACTTTGTCACTTTGTCATTTTGTCACTTTGTCAGTTGTCACTTTGTCACTGGTCACTTTGTCACTTGTCACTTTGTCATTTTGTCACTTGTCACTTTGTCACTTGTCACTTCTCACTTTGTCACTTGTCACTTTGTCATTTTGTCACTTGTCACTTTGTCACTTGTCACTTCTCACTTTGTCACTTGTCACTTTGTCATTTTGTCACTTGTCACTTTGTCACTTGTCACTTCTCACTTTGTCACTTGTCACTTTGTCATTTTGTCACTTGTCACTTGTCACTTTGTCATTTTGTCACTTTGTCATTTTGTCACTTTGTCACTTTGTCACTGGTCACTTTGTCACTTGGTCACTTGTCCAGATGATCTCGGTACACCTCCTGAGATTCAAATTCCTGCACACATTGCTCTGGGATTTGGGTGTGATGAATGATGCATCTAACTGGCCACCGGAGGCAATTAAGGCCTTCAAAACATTGAAAGCAGCACGCTTCTTGTCCTCATGCAAGGCCTGGGTTGTTGTGTCTCAAAAAGCATGGCCTTCTCCTCCTGCGCCTGCTCCTGTTCCATCACGTGTGCTGCTGCTGCTGGGTTACCGTTACCGGTCCCTTTTCCTGGAACCTCTTCTCTGTATTACATTTATGACTGCATGGCGACAAAAAGCATGTTACCTGTGCAAAGAAACATGACATTTTCCACATTTAAAAGACAGTTTTTCCTTTGAAACTTTACAATCAATTTTCTCAAAAACTATAAGCTCTTTTTCAAATATTTTTTTTCCTCTTGTACCCACTCCCAAGGTGCACATACCCTGCTAATTTGGGGTATGTAGCATGTAAGGAAGCTTTACAAAGCACGAAAGTTCGGGTCCCCATTGACTTCCATTATGTTCGAAGTTCGGGTCGAACACCCGAACATCGCGGCCATGTTCGGCCTGTTCGGCCCGAACCCGAACATCTAGATGTTCGCCCAACACTAGTTGGTGGGTGAGGTGACACTAATCACTAAGTGATTAGATCGCTAAGTGATTACTAGTACAGTACAAATACAAAATACAATAATCAGTAATCAGTGAGTGTGAACAGTGAACAGTGAGTGTGTCCCCTAGTACACTAGTACAACTAGAAAATACAATACTCAGTAGTAATCAGATGATTCAGTAGAAGGAAATAGAGTGTGTGTACTGTACACTACAGACAGTGCACGCGCACACACACGCAGGAGCTAGCCTATGAACAGTGACAGTGAGTGTCCCTAGTACAGTACAACTACAAAATACAATAATCAGTAGTAATTAAAGGACAACACAGGGTAGAATACACAGCAGAAATAGATGAGAAATAAACAGAGTACAGTCAGGAGGACAGCTGCCCACACAGGCAAGGCCCTAAGGCCTAAAGCTGTGTAAGCTTGCCTGCAGCAGCAGCTGTCTCTATGTAACACACAAACTACTAACTAAAATACAATCTCTATCTAGCTAACAACAATATAGGTGTGTATAGCAGGTGTATGTGAGCAAAAACGCTAGGTGATTGACCACAATAGAGCACTTGCTAAGCCAAAGCATAAAGGAGCAGATCTCTCTCTGTACAAGTCTCAAGCAAGGACGGAAAAACCTAACATGGCGGCCGCTATTTATAGGGTAGGGGCTGGCCAGGGTCCCCCTCTGTGATTGGCTGCCGTCAGAGGGCCTGGGAGCCCTCTGATTGGCTCTAAGGACATCAATCTGGGCAATAACGCTATTCGAGCTCGGTATTCGAGCTCGAATACCGCTGGTTGTTTGAATAGCTCGAATAGTGAATGGGATATTCGAGTGAACTCGAATAGCCCATTCGAATTGCTGCAGCTATTCGAGCTCGAATACCGAGCTCGAATAGCTGAAAAAGAGCTCGAATATTCGAGCTACTCGAATATTCGAGCTCTGCTGAGCATCCCTGATCTGGATACATAAACAGCTGCACCAGAGACTTGTGTTATATACACTCACCTGAAGGTTTATTAGGAACACCATACTAATGTGGTGTTTGACCCCCTTTCGCCTTCAGAACTGCCTTAATTCTACGTGGCATTGATTCAACAATTTGAAATGATTCGAGCTTTGTGACATGGTGCTTTATCCTGCTGGAAGTAGCCATCAGAGAATGGGTACATGGTGGTCATGAAGGGATGGACATGGTCAGAAACAATGCTCAGGTAGCCCGTGGCATTTAAACACTGCCCAATTGGCACTAAGTGGCCTAAAATGCGCCAAGAAAACATCCCCCACACCATTACACCACCACCACCTGCCTGCACAGTGGTAACAAGGCATGATGGATCCATGTTCTCAGTCTGTTTATGCCAAATTCTGACTCTATCAAGACTCATCAGACCAGGCAACAATTTTCCAGTGTTCAACTGTCCAAATTTGGTGAGCTCGTGCAAATTGTGGCTTCTTTTTCCTATTTGTAGTGGAGATGAGTGGTACCCTGTGGGGTCTTCTGCTGTTGTAGCGCATCCGCATCAAGGTTGTGCATGTTGTGGCTTCACAAATGTTTTGCTGCATACCTCGGTTGTAACGAGTGGTTATTTCCGTCAACGTTGCTGTTCTATCAGCTTGAATCAGTCGGTCCATTCTCCTCTGACCTCTAGCATCAACATGGCATTTTTGCCCACAGAACAGCCGCATACTGGATGTTTTTCCCTTTTCACACCATTCTATGTAAACCCTAGAAATGGTTATGCGTGAAAATCCCAGTAACTGAACAGATTGTGAAATACTCAGACCGGCCCCTCTGGTACCAACAGCCATGCCACGCTCAAAATTGCTTAAATCACCTTACTTTCCCATTCTGACATTCAGTTTGAAGTTCAGGAGATTGTCTTGACCAGGACCACACCCCTAAATGCATTGAGGCAACTGCCATGTGATTGGTGTAACGATTGGTGTCAGCAGTAACAGAATTCTGATTATTAGGTGATCTGCAGTATCACCTATAATGCAGATATATACCTGATTATATGGTGATCTGCAGAATCACCAATAATACCGGTATATCAGAAGCTGATGTGACAACAATAGCAATATGTGACAGGAAGGTTGAGTGCTTGGTGCAACAGTAGTACTGATAGGTAGCTATGCCACACCAGTGGAGCTGGTGGGCACTAACAGTACAAAACCCCTCACCAGAGACTAGGGTCTTTTGGTGAGAGTAGAGTGGTTAGACTTAAACGAGTAGGCAACAGACTGGCAGATACGGTACAAAGTCAGAAGGCAAAGGCAAGAAGGTTTTAACAGGCAGAGTCAGCAACAAGATCAGATGGGCAGAAGTACAGAATCACTGAGAGTAAGAATAGTCAGAGCAAGCAAGAGTCATACACAAATAATACAATATTCAATTATGATGATGGCTATCAAAGAATCCTATCACTGTGTGAAATCCCCGGTTTCCACCCAGATCAAATCACACCGGATCTATCTAAGGGTCTGAGCGCTAACACAGAGTATTCGCAACAGCAGACAAGTTGCGAGTGATTCAGCCAGGCCTTTGAAGCAGAGGAGACCCTAACGGCACGCTCCCTCTCATCAACCAATGAGGAGCGGCGAGCGTCTCCTCTGACGTCAGCCGACCAGCCGGTCAGCTGACGCGCCTCCTCCCCGCAGCCACCCTATGTGCTGCTGACAAATCCGTCCTCGGCGTGCTAGGCGCTCGAGGACCAGACAGATCACTAGGCAAGGAGATGAAGGCGGCTGCGGTGGTATCGCTGTTCACCGCAGCCGTCTCTTCCGTGTTTGTTACAATTGGTTGATTAGATAACTGAATCAATGAGAAATTTAACTGGTGTTCCAAATAATCCTTTAGGTGAGTGTACAGTAATTTGCTTCTTATAGTAATACTGTTGGATTGTTGGAACAGTCAGATTACACATGTATCCATAGAGATACTACTCCATAGTACAAAAACATAATGGCCTTTATTCAATTACCTTTTTCTCCTGAGCATTTCATATTCAGCTTAAAACAACATTTCAGTACTCTGCTATTGAAAAAATACCAAAATGTAGGTGAAATGGTCATTTTATAGCGTTGGTTGCAAAAATAATATTACATGGTGATATTAAACAAGATTGCACATGTGTGAGGTCCCCCCCCCCCCACACACACACACACACACACACGCACAAAAAACAACTAGTATAGAATTTGGAAAGATCTGTGTTTTTACAATAAAACATTTCACTAGAAGAGATGTAGAGGGAAAACAGTCAGATCCACGAAGCAGACCTTCTTTGGGCTGGTGAAGATCACATCTTCACAGGGTCATGGACTGTCTAAGAAAGGATGCCTGGTTGGTCTTTGTAGTCTGCTGTCAAGACAAATTTAACTGGCAGCTATTCCAGTCCAGTTTGGTTCATCAGAGGTATTTCAAAAATTGTCCTTACACTATGGTAGAGCCTTAAAGGGAACCTTAACTGTGGGCAAAAAAATGTTTTTCTTGCGTCATGCGGACGCGTTTTACGGCTCTTTACGACGGTGAATGCGGAAGAAGAAGACGCTTTGCCAGAGGACGACTGGCAGTCGGCCGAAAACAAAACTTAGCCGCGGAGGGAGACCGGAGGGCACCGAAGGACCGGCGCGGGCACAGGACGGCTGCAGGAGGCTTGGGAAAGCCTCAGGTAAGTGAATTTTTTTTTTCGCCCACAGTTAAAGTTCCCTTTAAGACTAAGACTGGTAGGAATTACATTGTGAGCTCCTCTGAGGGACAGTTACTGAGTGACATGATAGTGTTGTCTGTAAAGTGTTGCAGCAGATGTCAGTGCTATTTAAATAGGCAAGAATCACAATAAAATATGCAGATTGTAACAATTGGTGTCAGCACGCAGAGAGAATCTGATTATTGGTGATCTGCAGTATCACCAAGAATGCAGATATATACCTGATTATTGATGATCTGCAGAATCACCGATAATACAGATATATTGCTAACCTCTGGACACCTATGGTATGTGAGTGTTTGGTGCAACAGCAATACCCTGAGTAATGCACCTGCTGAGCAGATGATCAAAGGCAGTAATGGAATACTGCTCTTGAGGACACAGAAACCTTCCAGCAGCCTGAGACTCTCCAAGGGGTAGAGTCAGGCTGGAGGTAGGAAGGGCCAGAAGGTGAGTGACACCTGAAGGTGGATGTCACTATCTGATCTGGAGACTATCTCTTAACCCCCCTGGCGGTATAAAAAATTCCACCAGGAGGCAGCACAGCAGGTTTTTTTTGTTTTTTTTCTTATATCATGTAGCGAGCCCAGGGCTCGCTACATGATAGCCACTGTGCAACGGCATCCCCCCGCCCGCTTCGATCGCCTTCGGCGATCTCCGATCAGGAAATCCCGTTCTTAATCCCGTTCAAAGAACGGGATTTCCTGGAGGGCTTCCCCCATCGCCATGGCGACGGGGAGGGATGACGTCACTGACGTCACCGATGTCGGGACGTCATTGGGAGTCCCGATCCACCCCTCAGCGCTGCCTGCCACTGATTGGCCAGGCAGTGCACGGGGTCTGGGGGGGCCGCGCGGCGCGACGGATAGCGGCGATCGAACGCAGGGCGGCGGCGATCGGTGTGCTGAAGCAGCTAGCAAAGTGCTAGCTGCGTGCAGCAAAAAAAAAATTAAACAAATCGGCCCAGCAGGGCCGGACAAAACCTCCTGCGCGGCTTACCCCGAACTACAATCAGGGTTACCGCCAAGGAGGCTAATGGGAGAGATAGCTCTCGAGGTCGGGCAAGCCAGGTCGGCAACACACGGTCAGATAAAGTACATAGACAGAAGGCTGATTCGGTATCCAAGGCTAGCAGGGTTTGGCAACAGAGTATCAGATATGCGAGGTACCGAATCAGAGGACAGAGGAGTGGTCAGGAAAGCAATAAGTCATAACAGATATCAAACAATGCCTAGTCTGGGTGTGAGGTCCTTGGTCTCTACACCCTGGAACTAGTCTGATGAATAACAGAATGATTGCACAAGTTCCCTAGTCTTGGGTGCGAGGTCCGTGGTGTCAGCATCCTGGAACTAGTCTCAAGTATAACACAAATGATAATACAGTTCCCTAGTATTGGGTGCGAGGTCCGTGGTCTCAGCACCCTGGAACTAGTCTGGAGTATAACACAAATGATAATACAGTTCCCTAGTCTTGGGTGCGAGGTCCGTGGTCTCAGGACCCTGGAACTAGTCTGGAGTATAACACAAATGATAATGCAAGTTCCCTAATCTGGGTGTGAGGTCCGTGGTCTCTACACCCTGGAACTAGTCTAAGCATAAACAGAATAACAATACAAGTAATCTGGGTCAGTGTGAATTCCCAGGTCCACCTGGTTCAAACACACTGTTGGATCTGACTAAGGTCTGAGTGCTTCCACGTAGTGTTCGCAACGGCAGACAACTTGAGACTGGCCAGCAGTAACTATATATGGAGTAGTGCTCTCGGGACCACCCCTAAATGATCAACCAATAGAGTACTGCTCTGGAGTCAGCTGATCGGCGTGATCAGCTGACCTCTCCTTGCCCAGTATAAGAGTTCTGCCTCTCAGCGCGCGTGTGCGTATTCCTAAGCCTGTGTGCACTAACAGACTCAGCCACACCAGACACACGCTGCCGCGTGCAAACCGCCGCGCTGGACGCGGAACCAGCTGCCTTACTGTTGTTACATGCGGTGGCTTTTCCACGTTCTGTCCTGTTACCAGATGCATGCTTCCGCGTGCAAACCGCCGCATTGGATGCGGAATCAGCCGCCTCCTCAGCAGCACATGCGGCGGCTTTTCCGCGTTCTCTCACACAGATATGGTTATTAGTAATGGCACATTGCACAAATTCTATTAGAGATGGATAGATAGAATTTCATAATGGAATTAATAAAGATGTGATATTATATCTTTGTAACCTCGTTGGGCCAGATCCAATTCACGTTTCTCCTAAGTTTTTTCCTAGGTGATATTTTCACATCTTATCAAGAAAATGGCATTTAAGCCACTAGCAAGCAAGAAAATACTCATAATATTGATAGTACTTTTTAAGCTACTATTTGGTACTTTTTTAATTGCAGAGTGCTGAAGAGTTAGTTTAAACACAAGAATGATCTCCTAGGAGAAAACGTATGAGAAAAAGTGAATTGGATCGGGCCCATTGTTTGTCTTCCTGCTGAAAGTTGCATTGAGACAAGAGTAAAGGGTTTTATGTTGCTTAAGTGCAGTACCTAGTGATTGTCTTTTCCCATATGTAGTGGGCCATTTTGAACCATTTTGAAATAGAATACATGAGAAAATGTAGGCACATGAACAGGATGTGGCAAGTTACTGCTAGGAAATTGGACTATTGGGTGAGGATGACATGCATTGATGTTAAGTATATAGTGTGTATGGTGACCAGATGGCAAACAGTGTACAGGTCAAACAAGCCATTGTTACAACTGTTTCTCCTCAACAGCTGAGAGTGTTTTGTATAATAGTATCTATGTAGATGCTGCTACCTGAGTATTCTGCAGTTGTTTCTAAAAGTGATCTTTGCAGAGCATTTTATGTGACAGTTTTGGAATGATCCCCATAAAGTCCGGATGTTTAGCACCCAACTAAGGTGTTAGCTCTGCATCAAGAAGGCAAGAGAGATCTGTCCCTGAAGATTGCTAGTGGCAGGCAAGGTCACTAATGTCAGGGGACACCTGTACGTGTACAAACATTACATTTTCAGTGTAATCAATCAGGAAAATTCAAGTGTGTATGTAGCTTTACAGACATTGTGACAAGTAAACCTATGATAAGCCAGTTTTATAACAAAATTCTTTGGTGCAGTTATTTTTGGATAACGAATGGCACTACACTACATAATGGATCTTTTTTTTCTGCTGAGTTCAGACTCATAAAGTTATATTAACAAGCTAATAAAATAAATATAGAAACCCGATATACAACATGGATAATGTATTTTTATAGTTGCATTTGGTTGGTATGTGCTAAAAATATTTGTTTTGTGCATCAGGGTCAATGAGCTGAATGACAGTTCATATCAAGGGCAATTAAAGTGAAATGAGAGTAAAACACAAACTGGAGCAGAAAATATGCTAAACTAGAGAAATGGCAACAATAAAAAAACAGATGTGATGTGAAGATGACAACAGATGTCAGTGTTAACAATGATTCACTAAAACAGTATGCTGTAAAACAAATCCTTACTGATTTGGGTTGGGTGCCCTTGGGCAGTGGTGCCCCACACAGTTTTACACAGTATGACTTCTGAGCTATTGGAAATACCAATACTATTCAGATAACTACAGTTACAAAGAAGGGGTTAGTTCATCACAAGTAACAAGTAGATGCTTAAAGACACAAACATGCTGGTATGTTTCGGCCAGCATGTACAGTGAGATATTTCGCTTGAGTGGTCCAGCATACATGCAGAAAGCTGACAGACAGCTGCCTGGTGAAAGAAACTCAGCTTCTGCTAGTGAATTATACACTGCTGCAGCCCTAGATAAGGACATCACCAGCGCTGCTGATAGAGATGACTGCCTAATACATATACATTCTGGACAGGAATGGAAGACCCGAAATACTTTTTTTAATACTATCTGCATCAAACATAGGCTCCCATATGGCATTGTGCAGCAAAGCGTAACAGCTGCACAATTCTACGTAGAGAAAATTATGAATTGAAGCAGATAGATTGGAAACTTCAAACCCTGTGGCTATTATTTAATTTGCAAACCTGACACTCTGGGAAGAGAAATGCAGAGGCAGTGAAAGGCAGCAGCAAATAATTGGCATGTTACATGGGTCACTCAGGAGCAGCAAATGAACAGCATAACTCAGCAATATTCACGCAGCACAAGACAAGCAGGCACAATGCAGATGTTAGAAGATTTTGTTAGTGAAGGAGATGGCAGTTGAATAGCAACCCAGATGGACAATTTAGACGACAGCATTAGAAAACAGAGACAGTGGGAGTGCTTCATTGTGGCTGGAAGACAAAGGGAAACACTGAGGAACATAAACGATGCAGCAAACCTAGAGTTAGATTTTGTAATTGTCTGCTATTAGATAACCAAGAGGGCTGCTGAACAGGTACTCAATGACTGCTTTCATGTAGTCACGTTTAATACCCACACTAAGAAATGCTCAATGCAACTAGATGGTCCTGGATTTAATAAAGATAAACTATTATTATGTAGCAAGCACAATTTATTAATCCTTCAGAATTCCTTGCCATAGGATTTCCTAGCCTAAATTCTGCAAAAGTACGGTAAATGTTCAGCTGCATATGCTGCTAATTTTATAACTTTTCAGAAACCCCACTGTGCTCTGATGTGACCCAGGTAGGAACTGCAAAACTTTTACCACCTAATACGGTTTCTTTTTTTCAATACAGTCTATATTTCAGACACTTTCTCTTGTCATCTTTACCCTTTCTACCCTTTCCAGCTTGATATCACCTTTGTAGGGATGTAACTATAAACAATAGGCCCTGCTAAGTTCCACCCCACATCCATTAGTAAGAAGGGCGTCTCAGGGCAACCAGTTTAATAATCTGTTGTCCTCCCCCTCCCCCAACCCCACCCTAATGCTGGGTACACACCAGACGTTTTTCAGCCCGATAGATGGGTCTGATAGATAATTTCCAACATGTCCGATATTCCCTCTGATCATTTTTTTGAGTCAATATCTCATAGAAGTGAATGGTAAAAGATAAGAAAAATGAGCGGAAGATAAGAGAATCGAACGGAAAATATGATTGGATGGAAAATCCAATCCAGCATTAGGGTCCATTCACACTGAATCAGTTGCTGTTAGTTATAAATGAACGAACAACTGATTAGCAAGGTAACGTCCATGTTTCCCTTTGGCTCAGTTCACATTAATTGCATTTCAACTGAATCTTTTTCACAATGCACTGCTATGGAACAACCGATCAGTTGAAACACATCTGTTTTTCAGTTTTCAGTGTGAATAGGCGCTTAGTAAGACCTGAAGCCAGTATTTGTTCATTTGTGATCCTTTCCTCCTTAGAAAGAAATGCTTCCAGTATTTGCACCCCTCCTCAGTAAGACATGCAGCCAACATAGGCTCCCCACCTTCGTAATAGAGGTGGTTCGAACCGTTCGCCGGCGGACAGTTCCCGGAAAATTTAGCTGTTTGCGTCCGCGGCGGGACGCGAACACATAGCACATTCGACCCGCCCCCATACCTCGCCATTGGGCTACACTTTGACCCTCTACATCACAGTCAGCATACACATGGCAGCCAATCAGGCTGCACTCCCCCACAGACCCCTGCCCCTCTATAACAACACAGCAGCACCGGCCATGTTCTCAGTCTCTGGCTGCTGCTTTAGTGAGAGGAAGGGACAGGTTGCTGCAGAGACAGGGACAGTTAGCTAGGCTGTTGTTTAGCTTGATCCTTGCTGAAATTTATTTCTGAAAACACCTAACAAAAAGCCCTTTTGAGGGCTAATATTGTTATTTTTTTCTCTGTGACACACTGCATACAGTCCCAGCTGGCATTGTAGTCTGCCAGCACACTCTATTACCAGTACATACCTTTCAACTGTATTTGTGATTGCACTTACTATTGCATAGCTCTCTGTATGGGTGACACACTGCATACAGCAAACAATTCCAGCTGGCCCTTGTAGTCCGCCAGCACACTCTATTACCAGTGCATATCTTTCAACTGTATTTGAGATTGCACTTACTACAGCATAGCTCTCTGTATGGGTGACACACTGCTTACAGCCCACAGTCCACATAGCCATTTGATTGCGCACACTGCTTTTACAGCACTTCAGAAAGCAACACCCAGCTAGGAACAACTGCCTTACGAAGGCACATGATGTCCCAGCACAAACACCAATGGGATGAGCACATGAGGAAAAGCAGCACACAAACGCAAAGCCACCCTCTGCCTCCTTTTCCTTCTCCTGGTCCAGCATCTTCAGACGCTTTATCCTCTGCTGCCCTTGCACCTTCACAGCCACCCTCCTCCACTCTGCCTCTCACCTTGATCAGTTCCTGCTCCTCTGCCCACAGCCAGGTGTCCGTTAAGGAAATATTTGAGTGGAAGAAGCCAATGTCTGCCAGTCACCCACTTGCGTGACGTCTGACAGCTGGCTTGTCGAAGCTGTTAGCCCGCCAGCTGTTACTATACAAGCCGGTGGAGTCTGAGGCCTTCCAAAAATTTGTGGCGATTAAGACACCGCAGTGGAATATACCAGGCTGAAAATATTTTCGGAAAAGGCAATACCCAAACTGTACACTACTTACGCTACCTGATCGACGTATACACACACAAGATATTTTAAAGATCTTTATGCCTCCAATTTAAGAATGTAATGTGATTTCTGCCCTTTAGTGATTATAGCCCTACTCTGCGTCAAATACGTAATTTTCCAAGGGACTTTTGGCATGTATCCCACTCCGCCATGCCCCCCTACAGGTGTTAGACCCCAAGTTGAAACTACTTTTCCACAACTTTTGTGGCCAGAAAAAGTCCCTGTATTTTTCAAAATTCACCTGCCCATTGAAGTCTATTGTGGTTCGCCCAGTTTGTGCGAACTCAAACTTCTGCGGAAGTTTGCGTGGGCGGTTTTGCGAACCCAAAATCTGATGTTCGGCCATTTCTACTTAGTAAGCAGACTACCAAATGTATGTGTCCCTGCCCCCCCCCCCTCCTCCAGCAAGTGTAGTCCCTATATACTTTAGCCCAGGGGCTAAGGTACCTACCTCTCTCTCTCCCACCATCCGAGTAGCAGGGATGCACATCAGAGCACATATACCATATTTACTCCAGCACCGGATCCTCTCATCCTCTTCACTGCAAGTCGTCACTCAGTGTGCATCACCTCTGTAGCTCCAAATGCATGTCCCATGAAATTGAAAGCTTTTGCAGGGACACCTCAGGTAGCTGTTTGGCTGCAGCCAAAAGGAAATATGCACATGCATGCATTGCTTCCCTGTTCACTTCAATGGAGCAGTGCACGACTGCAGTAGCAGCTAGCCAGAGCTAAAACAAAAGTGCAATAGCTTACATTTTTAAGTATTGTGGATATGAACAGTATTAAAGGTAAAACATAATAAATAGTATTGCGTGAAAACGCATGTGAACCCTTATGATTGCCAGTAAATGCATAACAGAATTCTGCAAGTTTAGTGAATTCTGATTTAATGAAGACCCAAATCACATCCTTTTTGGACCATATTTGGCGTTAATCTGAATAAATAGCCGATAAAAGTATGTAACGTCATATTCTAAGTCTCGAGCTTGGAAATGCTTTCTGCAAAAGTCTCCAGAAAGATTACTCATATCATGGTATCCTAGAAAGAGTACAACAAAACTGCAAATTAATTATAGGAAAAAGTAATTAAGCTCCTAATGAAATTGAAGCCTGTATCCATATTAATTACATGCCTCATTTAAAAGACTTCACCAAAACACTTCCAAAGTACATTCATTAAAGAAGAATAGTAATGCAAAATTAGCACGCTGTAACATCACCAATTACCTGGGAAAGCTGTACCTGCAGAAAGTTTTCTACTTTTCACAAAAAGATGTACAGTAACATTCAGAAATCTTTCCAATACGCATATAATCAAAGATAAAGACCTTACGGTATTATGGCTAGTATTAGGAGGAACCCAGTACTGACAGCCATCTTAGTATGACTATGTTACATACAGTAGATTAGTTAGACAGTTAGATTTTGGACTGAATTAATAAATAAATATTCAGTACTAATTTGGCATTCTCTAAATGTATAACATTTGTGATAACATTAAAAACAACAACATTAAAGTTGACAACATTAAAGTGACACCGAAGCGAAAAAAAACACAACTTCTGATATAGTGAATTGTATGTGTAGTACGAATAATTTATAGAACATTAGTAACAAAGAAAAGAGTCTCATATTTTTTATTTTCAGTTATATAATTTTTTTATTATAACATTGCATCAAGATTTGCAGTTTATAAACTATACTCTGTATTTTAAACTATGAACCAGAGTTAATGACCCTTTGAACTTTCCCGTAGTAAAACCTTAAATAAAAAAGAAACAGTGAGACAGGTTGAATTAAGTGCTTCAGAAAACAGAGAAGCTCTTTTGTATAGATAACAACTGAAGTTTCATATCTCTTCTTGTATGGGAAACAATATGAGACTCACATCTGTGCTACTAATGTTTTATTTCTTAGCTGTACTACACATACAAATCATTATACGTTTATTTTCACTTTAGATTCCCTTTAGGATATGAATACACATATGTGTACAGTACATCAGAGAAAATGCATGCTTCTTCTGCTAATAGAAAGATGTTGTTGTAAGCCTTATTACATTTATCAGCCACAACATTAAAATCCCTGGCATGTGAAACGAATAACATTTCGCTGTCTCATTACAATGGCACCTGTCAAGGAATGGGATATAATGTTCAGCAAGTGAACAGTCTGTTCTGCAAGGTGATGAGTTAGAAACAGAAAAACGAGAAATGTAAAATCTGAGTGACTTGTGTGCAGCATCCTCATTATGTAGCGGCAATTAATTCCTACCAAAGGTGGTCCAAAGAAAGACAACCAATAAAGCAGCAATTGGGTCCTGGGCACCCTAGCTTGACATAGGGAGCAATGGTTAGCCCATCTTGCCCAGTCCCACAGAAGACATTGTAGAGTGGATTGCTCAGAAATTTAATTTTAAAATAAAAGAATCAGAACCATAATGCTTCTCACCTTATGTATGGGTCTGTGTAGCTGCAGTGCATACATATTCAGAATGCCCATGCTGGCCCATGTCACAATCAAGATTATTCTACGGTGGCCACATGGGCATCATAAGTGGGCTATGGAGCGATGCAAGAAGGTGGTGTGGTCAGATTATTAAAGATTTCTTTGGCCTTCACATTCCAGCGATCGTAAATCTTTTTAGGCTATGTGGAATGTGTTTGGAAAAGAAGACTGGTCAATGGAAGCCACATCTCACAACTTATAGGACTTGAAGGATCTGCTGCCAGCATTTGGACACCCTCTGAGGTCTTGCGGCAACCATATGTGAATTGGTCAGAGCTGTTTATGTGGTACGAGACCTACACAGTATTAGGAAATGTATATAAAGAGACCATGTAACAAAAAAAAACACTCTGGGGGATACTTACCTTTGAAGGGGGAAGCCTCAGGGTCCCAATGAGGCTTGTCCGTCCTCTGCAGCTTGGGGGGAATCCAGTGCTGGCTCCCCCGAAAGGCCCCCGACAAATCCTGACAAGATAGCAGACAAAGGACTTGCACCGTCCTACGCAGTAGAGTGGATACAATCGGGTTTGGCTATTTCCGCCTTAACCCGAACGGAAAGCCGCTAGTGCACCTGCGCTGGATTGCAGTAGGTAAGTATTTACTTCGCCACTGTTCGGGGGGGCTGCAACACTGCATTGCTGGGACACTGGAGGACGGGGGAAGCCTTGTTAGGATCCAAAAGCTTCCCCCTCCTGAGTTAAGTGTCCCCCAGAGGAATTTTTTTTCATTACAGGTTTTCTTTAATGGATATGGCTGGTAAGCTTCAGTTTTCATCAGCTAATTGTACATATGTTAATGGGAAATCCATGATGAACATGGAAGATACAGCAAACACAGGGTTTAAAGTGAACCCGAGGTGAAAATAAACTGATCAGATAAAAAATTATATTTATCCTCCTACGTCTAAAAATTACTTTAAATATCCCAGGGTTTTATTTTATATTTAAACATTTACAAAGTAGGTTGAATGTTTTACTGTCTCTAATCAGCAGCAGCCTATTAAAGGGACCCTGAGCAGTAAAAATAAATGGAATCACTACTTACCTGGGGCTTTCTCCAGCCCCCGGCGTCCTCCTGGCTCCTCTCCCGGTCCCTCCGCTGCATACAGCACTGGCGACACCCGGGCCGGGTGTCGAGCTGTCGCTTCCGTTTTTTGGACGCTTTGCGTCATCACGCAGTACTGTCACGCCGGCCGACATGATGACACGAAGCAGCTGGCATGATGACGCGAATCGACCGAGAAACGGAAGCGGCACCCCGAAACCCGGCCCTGGTGTCACCTATGCTGTATGCGGTGGAGGGACCGTCAAAGGAGCCAGGAGGACGCCGGGGGACCTCTTGACCTACAGTGGGCTGGAGAAAACCCCAGATAACTAGCGATTCGATTTATTTTTACTGCTCAGGGTCCCTTTAAGTGTCCTAGAGTAAGAAAAAGGATTTTTTTTTATCTCTCCCTGTTCTCAGAAGTTGTATTCTGCCAGGAAAACGTTTATGGCTGTAATTTGCTTATCAGTGATGTTTATTATATTCCCGACAAGGTACCAACAAGAAAAAAGCTGTCACTTCCATGCCTAGAAATTAACTCTTTCAGGCAGGAAAATAAATCAAGTAAAACAGCTTAGCTATTAATATGTTTTATATAGTACATACACATTTTTATCTCTTCATGTCCCATATCGCCTCAGGTACACTTTAACTGGTACTGTATTTTGTTGATTTAATGGCATTGAAATATTTATACAGGCTTTTCTTCAATTAAAGTTAACCTAAAGTTATAAATGATGCAAGTTGCCTGGCTGTCAGGCTGAGCTTCTGGCTTTAGCTATTTTGATTCACACATCTGCAACAAAACATGCAGCCAGTGAAGTCAGACTGCAGTCAAAATATCTACTTTACATGCTCATTCTGGGCCAATCAAAATTGGATGTGTGTACTCACCCTTAGAGGCAGAGCATTAGCACAAAATTCAGGCAACAGGTGTTGTTTAATAGAGAATGAAGATGGCAGCTTTCATATTCCTCTTAAAAATTAAAGTGTACCAGTTACGAAGTAAGATAAAAGAAGATAAAAGTTTTATACATACCTAGGGCTTCTTCCAGCCCCCTCCGCACTGATCGCTCCCACACTGTCTTCCTCCGCCTCCTCGCTTGCTTAGTAGAAGTCCCGTTAGTTTGGAAAGTCGGGCTAGTCTGCACAGGCGCAGTTCACCGCGGCACCCAGTCTCGGGAGCATACTGTGCATGCGCAGAGTGCTCCTGGCTATGGAGCTGTGCGCCAAGTTAACGGGGCTTCTACTAAGCAATGGAGGAGGCGGAGGAAGACGGTGTGGGAGTGATGCGGAGGGGGCTGAAAGAAAGCCCAGGTATATATAAAAAAAACCTTTTATCTTACTTCGTCTCAGGTTTCCTTTAAGGGATTTTTACATGATCACTAATCTACTATTCCTGTTCCTTTTTTAGGTATGGATTTAAGTTAAATCAAAATTGCACATTAAATGGTCGGGGATCTAGCATGTGAACACGTGGGTATTATGGGAGTTCTTTCAGTTGCTAGTAAGGAATAGAGATGGCCTAACCTCCAATTTTCGGTTCGCGATCGGGTTCACGAACTTCAGCAAAAGTTCGGTTTGCGCAAACTTTCGCGAACCGCAATAGACTTCAATGGGGAGGCTAACTTTGAAAACTAGGAACACTTATGCTGGCCAGAAAAGTGATGGAAAAGGTGTTTCAAGGGGTCTAACACCTGGAGAGGGGCATGGCGGAATGGGATAGACGCCAAAATTAACGGGGAAAAATCTGGATTTGACGCGAAGCAGCGTTTTAAGGGCAGAAATTACATTGAATGCTAAATTGCAGGCCTAAATTGCTTTAAAACATCTTGCATGTGTATACATCAATCAGGGTATGTAATTAGAGTACTGCTTCACACTGACACACCAAACTCACTGTGTAATGCACCGCAAACAGCTGTTTGTGTAGTGACGGCCGTGCTGGACTGGTGCGCACCATGGCCAAAGTGCAGGCCGTGGCGGTTTTCAAGCCCATATGGTCACCGGGCTGTGGTAGCTCAATGATAAAACAACAGTGACTGTTAGGTAGGTATATGCAGTGATGGGTATTATAATGTGCACCTGTCACACACAGACAGGTACCGAACAGGCACAGTGACACTGCATGCGCTCACGTCGGTAGGTGGGTGCACTGAAGTGAACACCTGTCACACACACAGGTAGTCACTGAATGTGCTGGCCTGGCAGTGGCACACGTAGGAATTACCAAGGCTGTCTATGCAACACAAGTGTCAGTGGGACACACACACACACACAAAAAAAGATCACAAGAACAAGATTAGCTCTCAAAAGAGATGTTGAGGGGTGCTTTTTAGCAAAAACAATCAGCCAGGAGCAAGCTAACAAGCCTACAAGAGCCTAACTAATCTTTCTCTATGAGAGTCTACTGCAGCTATCCCTTCTCTAATTACTGCAGGCACACGAGTGAGTCCAATGCCCGACGCTGCCTGCCTTTTTTAAGAGGGGGTGGGGCTCCAGGAGGGAGTGTAGCCTGACTGGCTACAATGTGCCTGCTGACTGTGATGTAGACGGTTAAAGTTGACCCCTATGACGCACTATGGGGGCGAACCGAACTTCCGGAAAAGTTGTTGTCCGCGAACCACGGAAGTTCGCCGGGAACCGTTCGCCAGTGAACCGTTCGGGCCATCTCTAGTAAGGAAGACACCGTAAAAAAAAATCTTACCTTTTTTGATTTATTATGTTGCTTTTGGTAGTGTGGTGGAAAAGATTGTGTTTTTACAGCTTACAGCTTTGCAGTCTTAGCATTTTTACAGGAATCTGATCATTGCAATGCAACTAAGTTGAGTGCATAGTGAAAACAAATCATGGCTAGCTTAATTAGCTATCTTTTTGAACCACAATCTTTCAGGAGTGATTTCACTTGCATGCACTCATATGACGTACAAGTAAAAAAAGGATCTAGTTAATTATAGTGCTGGATGAAAGATAAATGTATTGTTGATGGTCATCATATCGGTAATCTTACCAATATTTATCTATAGCCTTCCTAACCTATCTCTCATACCAACCCTATTCTACATATGCCTAACATCAACCCCCCTCTGTACACCTAACAGTAACCTTTCTTACCTACACCTAACACTACTCCCCCTTCATACCTAGCACTAAACTCTATCTAAAACTATCTTTCTACTCCTAACATTAGTGGCATGTCACAGCCGATCAGATGCATTCTTACACACTCCCGCTGCAATATCTGCCCTTCTCTGAAGTTTTACAACAAAAACAGTTGGGAAACTTATCTTACTCATCCCTACCCCATGACCCTTGTAGCACTCTTAATACTTATTCCTACACTGAACAGAGACCTACTGATTTCATTTAGAGTTTAACCATGTCTCCTTGCTTTGTCCACAAATAAAATGGAACATTCTTATTATGTGCTGAAGAGATCTGGGGAACTCTATATTTATATATATATATATTTTTTTTTTTTTAATGCAAAACAGCAGCTCTCATGAAACAGCAATTAAATTGCTTGGTCACAATTAAGTCTCCTTCACCTAGAGCAAAAAAGAGAAAGTCCTCTCTTTTTTGCGCTATATTTATATATTTTATTTTAGCAAGGTATTCATAAAGATTTTGGGTACAATCGTTTTTCATGAAAACATGTGTAAAAGTGTTTTGTTTTTGTTACTTTAGCTGTTTAATACGTACTAACTACAACAATAAATATCACAGCAATAAATATCATCATCCATGTTAAGTTTCAAAGGTCTTTCAAGTAAAATGATGTAAAAATGATGTGATCTAGAGCAGGGGTCCCCAACCTGTGGTCCGAGGCCCACTGCTGGTCCGTGAAACGTTTGCAGTTGAGCCGCTCTCTTGCCCCCCCCCCCCCCTGCTGGCGGCGGCCGCCGCTGCTGTTACCTTAGCACAGCGGCCGCTTCGTCTATATTCCCTCCTCTCCTGCACGCGTATAACTGATTCCCAGCAGCGCACCCGGTGGCTGCTGTGATGAGCAGGAAGCAGCGCAGTGGCTTCCTGTAGCGGTGATGTGTATCGCCATTACTATGGGAACTGCTCTTCTGCTTCCTGCTCTTCACAGCAGCCGCCGGGTGTGCTGCTGGGAATCAGTTATACGCGTGCAGGAGAGGAGGGAATATAGAGGATGCGGCCACTGCACTAAGGTAACAGCAGCAGCGGCGGCCATGGGGGGGGGGGGGGGGGTTATCGGGCGGGGGGGGCACTACCTACCAATACTAGGGCGCTATACTGAGCACTATACTAGCTATACTGGGGCACTATACTAGCTATACTGGGCACTATACTAGCCATACTGGGCACTATACTGGGCACTATACTAGCTATACCGGGGCACTATACTAGCTATGCTGGGAACTATACTAGCCATACTGGGCACTATACTATCCATACTGGGCACTATACTAGTTATACTGGGCACTATACTAGCTATACTGGGCACTATACTAGCCATACTGGGCACTATACTAGCCATACTGGGCACTATACTAGCTATACTGGGCACTATACTAGCTATACTGAGCACTATATTAGCTATACTGGGGCACTATACTAGCTACACTGGGCACTATACTAGCCATACTGGGCACTATACTGGCTATACTGGGCACTCTACTAGCTATACTGGGCACTATACTAGCCATACTGGGCACTATACTAGTTATATTGGGCACTATACTCGATATACTGGGCACTATACTAGCTATACTGGGCACTATATTAGCCATACTGGGCACTATACTACCCATACTGGGCACTATACTAGCTATACTGGGGTAACTATACCAGCCATACTGGGGCACTATGCTAGCTATACTGGGGAAACTATACTAGCCATACTGGGGCAACTATGCTAGCTATGCCGCCACAAACCCACCCCACCCAACCCCCCCCCACCCCCCGTAACCCGCTGCGCACAACACTGTCCACTAGGACGAGCACCGCCCATCCGAAGACAACCCCACGGCGGTCCACGGAAAAAATTTGGTCAGAAAGTGGTCCCCGGGCTGGAAAAGGTTGAGGACCCCTGATCTAGAGAACTTCTTAAAGTGGACCCAAATTAAAAATACAAGATTTCAGAAATAAAATCTATTTTCTAAATTATAATAATAAATACCAGCCTTTTTTCAGCTGCATGATGACAAATATAAAATATTTGACATTTATTGGAGGAACCCCTCCCTTCCTTTCAAATTGCCGGGATTTTTCCGGCAAACTGGTGGAGTAGATGGTGTCTGGCAATGGAGGAATTGCTAATGGCTGCCCCCAGTATAACCCTAGTTATGCAAAGAGAAGGATGAAAAGCATGCACTGAAATGATCATAGGTTTGAAGGAGTGTTTATTTATCTTTGTATGTGTCAGAGTGGTGCAACTAAATATTTTTAATTAAAAAAATGTTTGGTTTGGGTCCGCTTTAATGATTTCTCTCTGGTGGAGTTGGTTAATTAGTTAAATCAGCAAACCAGAGATCAGCACCGAACATCGAATCATCACAAGTATGCCTAATCAAATCTGCTCATCTCCATAAATAAAATTGATGGGGCTGTGTACAAAATTAAAATGCACAATAAAATTGCTTTTTGTGGAACCATGTGGAAAAATATGAATCTGTAATTATATAGAATTATGATTATATAAATAATTCTGTGTCTTACAGTAGTATAATTAAACTACTAAACAGTTCTTCTGTAAATGCACCATTTAGGGTTTGAGATGTGCCATGAATGACAATGCTCTGAGATGTTTTGAGTATAAAATGAATTATGTGGTCATTAAAGCATAACTGGAATGGAATTTTAAGATAATTTTTATTCATTTAAGAAATACATTGCTCAGAGCTGCACATTTGGGTGATTATATAGACTACCACAATAATAGAAATTCCTCTAGGAGCAAATTACAATGAAGAAATGAAGATACAGTGCTGCCCATAATTAATCATACCCCTGGTAAGATTGGATTTAAAGTTACTTTTATTCAACCAGCAAGTAATTTTTTTTACTAAAAATGACACATGTGTGCTCCAAGAGATAATAAGACGATGTGCAAGAGGCATTATTGTGGGGGGAAAAAAATCTCAGCTTTTATTTACATTTGATCAAAACAGTATGTGGGAAAATTTGGGAAAGTACTATACCATTCCAAATAGTCAGAGCTGTTCTAAAGCATCCTAATTACCCTGATTAATTGGGAACAGCTGTTTTAATCAACTGAACAGGTGAAAAATAGCAGCTTTCTGCAGTTTGTGGACAGTCATGGCTAAGACAAACAAACAACACAGAACATTTATATTGCACTTTTCTCATGATGGACTCAAAGCCCCAGAGCTGCAGCCACTAGGACGCGCTCTATAGGCAGTAGCAGTGTTGGGGAGACTTGCCCAAGGTCTCCTACTGAATAGGTGCTAGGTTACTGAACAGATAGAGCCAAGATTCAAACCCAGGTCTCCTGTGTCCGAGGAAGAGCACTTAACCATTACACTATCCAACCTTGTGGCTGCTCACAAGTCAGGAAAGGGCTAAAAGGCCATTTCTAGAGGTTTTCAAGTTCCCATGGCTACAGTGCAAAGTATTATTAAAAGAATAAAAGACGTTCCACACTGTGGAAAATCTCAAAAGACGTGGTCGGAAGCCAAAAGTGACACCTGTGCTGGCCAGGAGGGTAGTGAGAAAGGTGAAAAAGAATCCAAGGATCACCACCAAGGGCATTGTGGTGAATCTGGCTCTGCTGGTGGCAATGTCTCAAGGCAGACAATCCAATGGGCACTGCACACTGCTGGGTTCCACGGATGCAGAACAAGGACGCCACTTCTCCAGATAAAGCACACAAAAACTCACTTTGCCTTTGTGGACAAAGAAGAAGACCTCTGGTAAACGGCACCATGAAAAAAGAGCAATACATGAGGATTCTCAACAACAACATCAGGCAGTCTGCAGAGAAACTTGGCCTTGGGCACCAGTGGACATTTCAGCATGACAATGGTTAGCAGACAACAACATTAACGTTCTGGAGTGGCCCATCCAGAGTCCTGACTTGAATACAATTCAGAAGGAGCTCTGTGGAGGAAGCTAAAGATCAGGGTGATAGCAAGAAGACTCTCCAACCTGAAAGATTTATTTATTAATTATTTATTGTATTTATAAAGCACCAACATATTATACAGAGCTGTACATTAGTTAACCACTTAATGACAAGCAGATTTATAAAAACGTCCAACTAGAGCCTCTTAACGGCTCCAGAACGTTTTTATAAATCAAACAGTGCTGCTGCCACTGTGCGCGTGCACGTGTGCTCCTGTGCGCGTCCATTCCCGTGTGCTTGCATGTGAGATTAGTGGGGAAAAAAACACCATAGAAAAAATACACCTTTATTTCCAAATAATATATTGTCACCATACTTTGTACTAAGGACATAATTAAAATATTTTGATAACCAGGACAAATAGGCAGATAAAATATGTAGGTTTTATGTACAGTAGCAGTGTTTATATTAAAACTATAGGGGATGAAATTGGAGAAATAGTGTATTTTTCATTTTTTCCTTGTTTTTCCCTTTAAAATACATAGAAAATAAAGTAATTACTGAAAACAAATATCAACCCCAAAAAGCCTAATTGGTGGTGAAAAAAAACAAGATATAGATCAATTCATTGTGATTAGTAGTGATTAAGGTATTGTCAAATGAAAGGGATGAGCACTGAAAGGTGAAATAAATCACTCTCTTGTCCATTAGGGTGAAATATGCTTTGGGGTGAAGTGGTTAAGGTTATAGACAATATTTAGTGGTGACATTCAGCAATAAGACAATACAGCCCTGGTGGAGGGCTGATTTCACTTCACTGCTGGGAACTGTGAGAACTGCTTATAATACATTGATGTTGTTGGTAGATTGTGTTTTGCTGTGATATCTGGTGGATTGTGTATTGCGGTTCATCTGATATCTAGAGCAGCAAGTGTCACTTTTTAAACATATATTTTTCCTTTTTTTTCTTTCCCTCCAGTTTGCTTAGCAGACTGGGGATTAGCTAGGGGGAGGGATTAGCTGTAACAGGAGGTATTTGGTCAGCTTCAGGACTCAGTACCTGAGCTTGCTCAGTCTGTGGCTTGTTCGCTAAGTGGCTTCGACAGAAGTGGCATAGGCGTTAAAAACAGACATTACAACACAGGCACAAAAGGGGAGGAAATACTTTAACCTTCTGTCGCCCGCGTCACGCCAGTAGGCGTGGCCGCGGCGGCAGCCCCAGGACCGCCTAACGCCAATTGGTGTAAAGTCCTAGGGCTCTATTTTGCATGAGATCGCGTGCATGGTGCACGCGCATCTCATGCACGGAGGGCGGAGCTCCGCCCCGCCTTCAGTCTCCGAGCGGCTATTGCCGCTCGGGAGACTGTTAGACGGCGATCACGCCGTCTATTTACTTGGTGCAGCGCTGCGATGAGCAGCAGCGCTGCACTGGGGACAGCCGTGTGACACGGCTGTCCCCATGGGGGACAAGAGAGCGATCGGCTCTCATAGGCAGAAGCCTATGACAGCCGATCGCCATAATTGGCCGGCTTTGGGGAGGTAGGGAGGGAGGGAGGGAATACATTTAAAGAAACAGGGGTTTTTAGAAAAAAAAACAACAATAATATTTATTTAAAGAAAAATAAACATGGGGGGAGCGATCAGATCCCACCAACAGAGAGCTCTGTTGGTGGGGAGAAAAGGGGGGGGGGAAATCACTTGTGTGCTGAGTTGTGCGGCCCTGCAGCTTGGCCTTAAAGCTGCAGTGGCCAATTTTGCTAAAAATGGCCTGGTCACTAGGGGGGTTTAGCCCTGCAGTCCTCAAGTGGTTAAGCAGCAGGTAAGGACTACAAAAAAAAAAAGGTTTTTTTCAACCAGTATTGCGTTTTTTTGAATTGGTTAGAATGTACTAGGCATGTTGTGGTGTCGTTTTTAAAGAGGATCCAAACCAAACATTTACAATAAAAAATTTTTAATTAAGTGCATGATTTTCACCCTTCTCTTTTCATAACTAGGGTTATACAGGTGGCAGCCATTACTTCTGAGCTTAGTAGGAGGTTTTAGATCATGGGTGTGTTTGTCATCAGCTACCCTCCCTCACAGAGGTGTCGTCTATGTGAAATCTCACACAAGTTGAGATCACCTCCCCTGTGACATCATCAGTAGCAGCCTGTGTTTTGTTTTTTATCTCCTCCACCAGTCTGCCGGATTCTGTCCCGGCAATATGAAAGGAAGGGAGGGGTTCTTCCAATAAATGTAAAATATTTTATATTTGTCATCATGCAGCTGAAAAAAAGCTGCTATTTATTATTATAAGTTAGAAAATAGATTTTATTTCTGAAATCTTGTATTTTTAATTTGGGTCCACTTTAAATTTTACTTTTCTCTCTCTTACTTCACTCCTTTTCCTCCACCCCAGCTTCTTTCACTCTCCATCTCTTCCACCCTAGCTTCACTCACTCTCCCTCTCCTCCACCCCAGCTTCACTCCCTCTCCTCCACCCCTACTGCACTCACTCTCCTTCCACCCCAGCTTCACTCACTCTCCCTCCACCCTAGCTTCACTCACTCTCCCTCCACCTCAGCTTCACTCACTCTCCCACTTCATATTTTACCACCACAGTTTACTTTAAAGGGAACCTAAACTGAGAGGGATATGGATGTTTCCTTTTAAACAACACCAGTTGCCTGGTAGTCCTGCTGATCTCTTTGCTGCAACAGTGGCTGAATCACACACCTGAAACAATTATGCAGCTAATCCAGTCTGACTTCAGTCAGAGCACCTGATCTGCATGCTTATTCAGGGGCTGTAGCTGAAAGTATTAGAGACAGAGGATCAGCAGGAGAGTCCGGCAACTGGAATTATTTTAAAAGCAAAAATACATGTCCTTCTCAGTTTAGGTTCCCTTTAAGTAATTCTTCCCCACACAATTGTCATCATGTTGGACAATGCAGTACAGTGTACATCCTGCAACATGTATGCATGCCTTGATAAGCAGATTGAGGGTGTTTACTGTTGCTCTGGGTGTGTGCGTGTTGCTCAACCAGAGGCTGAAGTCAGAGAGTTAAATGAGCATCTCTAAACAACATGGAGAAGAGCTTGGATCTCACGATCCAGACACCGGAGGGAACCGGTGAAGATGTGGTGGGTGGAGTACAGCCGGAACAAGAAGCAAAGGTAGCCGCTAGTTGGGTCACAGTTAGAAGGGTTAGGGGGAAAAGTGGCAGGGAGGCTAGTCCTGAATTGTCCCTCTCTAATAAGTATGCTTGTTTGCATAATATTGGGGAGGAGGATTCTGGAGTGGCAACGCTGCAGCAGGATGTGTCCCTTTGCAACGGGTCAGACCGCTGCAACGAGAAAGGGAATAGGAGTGCAGCTAAGGCTAGACAGATACTGGTGGTAGGGGATTCAATTATTAGGCACACAGATAGGGTAATCTGTCGAAGAAAACGTGAATGCCGGTCAGTCTGTTGTCTCCCGGGTGCTCGGGTTCGGCATGTAGCGGAAAGAATTGACAGATTATTGGGTGGAGCTGGGGAAGACCCGGCTGTCATGGTATACATTGGCACCAATGACAAAGTTAGTGGGAGATACAGGGTCCTCAAGAATGATTTTCAGGTACTTGGATATAAACTTAAATCAGCGACCTCCAAGGTGGTGTTTTCTGAAATACTACCAGTGCCATGTGCTACATCTGAGAGACAGAGGGAGCTTATGGAGTTAAATAAGTGGCTGAAAAATTGGTGTAGGAAGGAGGGTTATGGGTTCCTGGAGAACTGGGCAGACTTTGCAGTCGGCTACAGGTTTTACAGCAGAGATGGACTGCACCTTAATTGGGAGGGGGCAGCTGCATTGAGAAGATGACTAAACAGTTGGAGGAGATTTTAAACTAGGATCTGGGGGGAGGCAGGAGGGTAAATTCTCAATATGTAGACAAGATAAGGTAAAAAGACAGTGGGAGCCTAACATTATGGGGGTGGGGACAGTGTAAAGAGTAAGGAGGTTGGTAAAACTTCAAGTAGCCCATTTCAGGTAACCAAAATTGGAAAATGTGGTGGCATTGCAAATAAAATGGACAAACTAGAGTTAATTCTGATTGACAAAGGCTATGACATTGTGGGAATTACCGAGACATGGATGGATGGCGAATTTAAAAGGATACAATGTGTTTGGGAAGGATAGAACAGGGAAAAAAGGTGGAGGGGTTTGTCTCTTTGTTAAAGGATACCACAACTGACATGTGGCATAATGAGATAGACATGGGTATGTACAGTGCCTAGCACACAAATAACTATGCTGTGTTCCTTTTTTTCTTTCTCTGCCTGAAAGAGGTAAATATCAGGTATGTAAGTGGCTGACTCAGTCCTGACTCAGACAGGAAGTGACTACAGTGTGACCCTCACTGATAAGAATTTCCCCCTTTTTTATCTCTTTCTTGCTCTCAGAAGCCATTTTCTTCTAGGAAAGTGTTTTATAGTTGGAATTTCTTATCAGTGAAGGTCACACTGTAGTCACTTCCTGTCTGAGTCAGGACTGAGTCAGCCACTTATATACCTGATATTTACCTCTTTCAGGCAGAGAAAGAAAAAAAGGAACACAGCATAGTTATTTGTGTGCTAGGCACTGTACATACCCATGTCTATCTCATTATGCCACATGTCAGTTGTGGTATCCTTTAACCAGCTGAGCGGTCTGGACGAGCTCAGCTCGTCCAACACCGCCAGCGGCTGCCGCTCAGGCCCTGCTGGGCCGATTTGAATGAAATAAAAAGCAGCACACGCAGCCGGCACTTTGCCAGCCGCGTGTGCTGCCTGATCGCCGCCGCTCTGCGGCGATTCGCCGCGAGCAGCGGCGAAAGAGGGTCCCCCCAGCCGCCTGAGCCCAGCGTAGCCGGAACAAAAAGTTCCGGCCAGCGCTAAGGGCTGGATCGGAGGCGGCTGACGTCAGGACGTCGGCTGACGTCGATGACGTCACTCCGCTCGTCGCTATGGCGACGATATAAGCAAAACAAGGAAGGCCGCTCATTGCGGCCTTCCTTGTTTATTCTGGGCGCCGGAGGCGATCGGAAGATCGCCTCCGGAGCGCCCTCTAGTGGGCTTTCATGCAGCCAACTTTCAGTTGGCTGCATGAAATAGTTTTTTTTTTATTTAAAAAAAACCCTCCCGCAGCCACCCAGCGATTTAATCAGAACGCCAGGGTGGTTAAGAACTTTTTTATTATTCAAGGGTGTTTATTGAAAAATCAATGAAAATATACAAAATGCAATCAGATAACGCAAGCAAAAAACAATAAGTACAGAGTACAACAAGTCAACTATAATAAGTAGACAAACAGTGAGAATTTTAAAAAGAAGGAAAGGGACTTAAGAGCAAATAACAATATTTACAAAGAATTATGGCAGAATCAGCTAAGACCCCTATATTCCAACCATTTTTCCCAGATATTATTGCATTTATCCAAATTTTCAATACTCCAAAAATGTAACCTGTCAGTTAACATAATTGTATCTAATCTATCCTTTACCAATTGCAAATCCAGGGAAGGAGACCTCCATTTAAGAGCAATAGACCAAGGTGCAGCCAGTAGCATATAGTGATAAAATCTGAAAAATGTTTTGGGAACTACAGGATTATTACAGTAAAGTAAACCCTGTAAAGGGGATATAGTAACATGAAGGACGCAAATCTCAAAAAATAACTGCCGCCAGTTAAGAACTTTTTTACAGCTGTCCTAAATGATGAGAAAGATGAAGATTGCGAAGATGTGGAGTCCGTTTGGGTAAATATTCATGGTGGAAATAAAGGTTGCCAATTGCTTATTGGGGTATGCTACAGGCCACCACATATTCGTGAAGCTGCAGAACTGCAATTACTACAGCAGATTGAAAAAGCTGCAAGTAAAAATGAGGTCATCGTTATGGGTGACTTCAACTTTCCAGACATAGACTGGGGTATTGAGGCTACCCATTCTGGTAAAAGCAGGAGATTTCTGGCATCACTACAGGACAGTTACCTGACTCAAATGGTAACAGAACCAACTAGGGGGAATGCGTTGCTGGATTTGATCCTTTCAAATAGACCAGATAATGTATCAAATGTGCAGGTTCAAGAACATTTGGGAAATAGTGATCACAACATGATAACGTTTGATCTGGTGACTGATAGGCCGAGGGGCAGCAGGACTACTAAAAGTATGAATTTTAGAAAAATTCAATTAACTCAGGCAGGCACTAAGTTTGGTGAACTGGGATAATGTACTACAAGGGGAGGACACTGAAGGGAAATGGCAAGCTTTTAAACTTATTCTCAATCAATATTGTAGTAGGTATATCCCATATGGAAACAAAGCATCTAGGAATAAAAAAAAAGGCCTCTATGGATGAATAGAAAGGTTAGAGATAAAATGAAGGGGAAAAATAATGCCTATAAAGTCCTAAAACAGGAGGGGACCGAGGCTGAATTATGCCATTATAAGGAGTGCAATAAAAGTTGTAAAAAATAAATTAGGCTGGCTAAGATTGAAGCTGAAAATCAAATCGCTAGGGATATCAAATCTAACCCAAAGATGTTTTACAAGTACATCAACTCTAAAAAAAGAAAGGTTGACTGTATTGGACTCCTAAAGGATGAGGGTGGGAACTCAATGGTGGATGACCAAGGTAAGGCAGAGTTATTAAATGCTTTCTTTGCTTCTGTCTTCACAAGGGAAACATCACTGTTGCAAATTACAGATGCAGAAGTGTCTCAATATTCAAATTGTAATATTAAATACTTAACGCAGGAAGAAGTGAAGGCAAGACTAAATAAATAAAAAATACACAAATCACCTGGCCCGGATAGCATGCATCCTCGGGTCCTACGGGAATTAAGTTCAGCTATAGATAAACCCCTTTATCTTATCTTTTGTAGCTCTCTTTCAACTGGAAGAGTCCCAGTGGATTGGCGTACAAGCTCACGTGTTCCCATTATTTAAGAAGGGCATAAAATCAGATCTAGGAAATTATAGACCTGTAAGCTTAACATCAGTTGTATGCAAACTATTTGAAGGGTTACTAAGAGATACTATACATTACTTCATAGTAGAAAATAATCTTATGTCTCAGCATCAGCATGGGTTTACTAAAGACAGGTCCTGTTTGACTAACATGCTCAGCTTTTATGAGGTAGTGAACGCTAATGTGGATATTGGGAATGCTGTAGATGTGATATACTTGGACTTTGCAAAGGCCTTTAACACTGTTCCCCACAAAAGTCTGGAGCAAAAGTTGAGGATGCAAGGACTGGGGAAGAGTATGTGTGCATGGATAGGGAACTGGCTAATGGACAGAAAACAAAGAGTTGTGGTCAATGGATCATACTCAAAATGGGTGACTGTTAGCAGTGGGGTCCCACAGGGGTCTGTATTGGGTCCAGTGCTTTTCGATTTATTTATTAATGACCTAGTAGATCCAGTAGAAAGCAATGTTGCTATTTTTGCAGATGATACAAAATTGTGCAGAATCATCAACTCTCAGGAAGATAGTGACATATTGCAACAGAATCTGTATAGGATGGCTATATGGGCACACAAATGGCAGATGAAATTCAATGTTGAAAAATGTAAAGTCATGCATTTTGGTCATAGCAATGGTCTAGCACCATACAAAATAAATGGGATACAGTTGGGGACATCAAACTTGGAGAAGGACTTAGGAGTACTCATCGACAACACGTTAAATAATAGTTTTCAATGCCAAGCCGCTGCAGCTAAAGCTAATAAAATGTTGGGATGCATTAAAAGGGAAATAAATAACTTGAGATGCTAGCATAATATTGCCCCTGTTTAACTCTCTAGTAAGGTCATATCTGGAATATGGAATTCAGTTCTGGGCACCACATTACAGGAAAGATATTGAAGTTTTAGAGCAGGTGCAGAGATAAGCAACAAAATTGATACGTGGGACGGAAGGTCTCACTTACCAAAAAAGATTAGATAAACTGGGTTTATTTAGTCTAGAGAAAAGACGCCTTAGAGGGGATCTAATTAACATGCATAAATACATCAGAGGGCAATATAAAAGCTTGGCGGATGAGCTTTTTGTCCCTAGGCCTTCTCAAAGGACTAGAGGACATGATCTGCGAATGGGGGAAAAACGTTTTAGCCATTTATTTAGGAAAGGGTTCTTTACAGTAAGAGTGATTAAGATGTAGAATGCATTGCCACAGGAAGTAGTTATGGCAAATTCTATACCTGCATTTTAGATGCTTTCCTTGCGTTGAAAGACATCCATGGCTAGGTAATGCCCAGTGATGTTGATCCAGGGATTTTATCTGATTGCCATCTGGAGTTAAGAAGGAATTTTTTCCCATTTGGGGCTAATTGGACCATGCCTTGTAAGGGTTTTTCGCCTTCCTCTGGATCAACAGGGATATTTGAGGGAGCAGGCTGGTGTTGTACTTTGTTCTCTGGTTAAACTCCATGGACGTATGTCTTTTTTCAACCCAAATAACTATGTAACTATGTAACATGAATACACGCAAACCAGATCACGCAGCACAGTATGAGTACAAGGTAATGCTTAGTCAGTCACTGGATGGGAGCAGGGAGATTAGGCAAGTCGAGTTCACTCAGAACCATAGGATGGGTATACGGTAATGGAGGTGTGTGATCAGGGAGGAGACATAAGGAGGAGGGCCCTGCCCGAAGGCTTACAATCTAAAGGATTTGGAGCTCATTGCTAAAGATGAATGGGCAATAATACCTGTTGAGACATGCAAAAAGTTGGTCTGCAATTATAGGAAGTGTTTGATTGCTGTAATAGCCTATAAAGGCTTTTCTATTGATTATTGAGAAGGGTATAAATAATTTTCGACCGGACACTTTTTTCTCAAATGTAAATAAAAGCTGAGAAATGTTTTTTTTTTCCACAATAATACCTCTTGTACATCCTTTTATTATCTCTTGAGAGACACATATGTCATTTTCAGTCAAAAAATAACTTGCTGGTTGATGAACGTAACTTTAAATCAAATCTTGCCAGGGGTATGAATAATCATGGGCAGCACCGTATATTCTTAAAGGACTACTAATGTGAAAAATGTGAAAATGTAAAATACATGAAAACACATGAATAAAAAGTTAGTTTCTGCTAGAGTAAAACATGCTATTAATTACTTTTCTGCTATGTTGTTGTCACTTACAGTAGATATTAGAAATCTCACAGAACTGGCATGTTTTGGACTATCCTACCTCCATGGGTGGCACTCCACTGGGGCATGCTGGCTGGGGTGTACTTCCCCCCCCTGGGAATTGCTGTCAGACTGAGTCAGACTGAGTCTATGTAAGTAAACCAAGGGTCTTATTTATTCACCATAATTACATCACAGTCCTTGCGGGATCTCTTGTAATTAATGTATCTGGATGACACTTATAACTTCAAAAAAAATCTCTTTACCTCCTTTTGCTTGTTTGTTCTAACATTGTCAGTCAACAGGAATAGAGTCTGAAGAAGGCTTACAGCTGAAAGCTTATTGTTTTTATTTTACATTAGCCAATAAACTAGAGCTTGTATTTTACAGACAGGAACTGTCTGTAAAATACAAAGACTAGTCTCCAGCATGCCCCTTAATGGCATCCTGAATTATTAAAACGTCCTGTTTGAGCCTGTTAACGGCAACAGGACATTTTAATAGTCACTCCGCACATGTGCTCCCACCACCGTTTCCATCGGGATTCCGTGTTCAGTGATTGGGGAAGAGGACCGAGCAGTCCTCTACCCAATCGCAATGCCTGGAATAAATGGACGTGACCGCGATCAGCGGCCACGTCCATTCATAAAACAGGAAGCCGTCACAGTGTAGTTAAATGTAAAAAAAAAAAAAGTGAACACTTCCTATCAAACGGGAAAGTGTTCAGCAGCGCCATCATGTGGCCAAAAAGTATAATTACACATACAGGCACATACATACATATCCAATATTAATAAAATTAATAACTTAAACTTCCAAAGCCCCCCCCCCCCAAAAAAAAAAAAAAAAGAAAGAAAAGAAAAAAAAACTTGTAAAAAAAAAATCAGTTTAATACCGTACATAGATAGTTGCCTTAGGGCTCTGTCACACTAGAGGCTGCGGTAGAAAAGGATGAAAGTCAGCCTTTTGCTTAACGCCAATACATAGCGTTTTCAAAGCGTTTTCAAAGCGTTTTACAGCTCATATGAAAACGTCCTTTTTTTTTTCTATAAAAAAAGTGAACAAGTCAGCTGTAAAACGCTTTGAAAACGCTGAAGTTAGCGTTTTCCATTGACTATCATTGAAACGCCAACAGCCAACTTCGGCTGTAAACAGCCCTGAAAAAGCTCCTGGGAGCGTTGAAACGCAACGCTCCAAAACGCCGAGTTAGATGTGAAAGGTAAAATGAAAGTTTATGGACTTTCATTTTACCTTAGAAAACGCCAACTTCGGCTGTGGCGTTAAAACGCCGAAAAAGTCCTCTGGTGTGAAAGGGCCCTTAGGGACTCACATTTTTTTAATCTATATTTTATGAGGGAAAATTATTTTTATTTTACTACATAAGGACTTGTAATTATGGACAGGACAAAAAACAAAAAAAACAGAAAAATAACACCTATATTTCCAAATAATATATTGGCGCCATACATTGTGATAGGAATATAATTTAAACTGTTTAATAATCGGGACAACTGGGCAAATAAAATGTGTTGGTTTTATCCACAGGAGAACGTTTAGTTTTAAAACTATAATAGCCAAAACTGAGAAATAATTGTTTCCATTATTTTTTCTATTTTTCCCGTTAAAACACATTTAGAATAAAAAAATTCTTAGCAAAATGTACTACCCACAGAAAGCCTAATTGGTGATGAAAAAACAAGGTATAGATCATTTTGTTGTGATAAGTAGTAATAAAGTTATTAAGGAGTAAAAGGGAGGAGCACTGACAGGTGAAAATTGCTCTAGTCCGTTAGGGTAAAAACCCTTAGGGGTGAACTGGTTAAACTAAAGTCTCCATTGATGCCATCAATCTTCAATATTCACTGCCTCTCAATCCAAAAGGCTTCTCTATGCAACAATGCATTGATGCAATCACTTCTTTCATGTACTGTGACCGCCTCTAGTACACACCACCTAAACTGACTCACATTATGTCCATGTTCAACAAAATGTCTAGGCAATGGGGATTCCTTGCTGATCCCTGTTCTTTAAGTCCTTTGTCCGCTGAAAAAAAGTGGCACACAAAGAGCTCATGCAATTAGTGCTTACATTGGCACAGTATTAAACACACAAAATGTTTTAGGGCATTACCCTTCATCAGGTATCATCAGCTGATGCCTGGAACATGTGTGCTGACTCAGAGCATTGCCTGGAGCAGCAGAGACATAGGACCTGTGTGAGACTTGAGCACCACAAGCCTATAAGACTGATTCTTTGCTCTTTTTTATTGTTGCATTTATTGTTGCATAAGACAACTACAGATGATGCTTGGCTTTGTCAGTATGTGATAAGGTTACTTGTAAGGTGCCAAGAATTAAAGGACAACTGAAGTGAGTTGGCTATGGAGGCTGCCATATTTATTTTCTTTTAAGCAATACCAGTTGCCTGGCTATCCAGCTGATTCTCTGCCTTTCAGCTATAGACCCTGAACAAGCATACAGCAGATCAGATGTTTCTGACATTGTTAGATCTGACAAGATTTGCTGCATGCTTGTTTCTGGTGTTATTCAGACACTACTGCAGCCAAATAGATCAGCAGGGCTGCCAGGCAACTGGTATTGTTTAAAAGGAAATACATTTGGCACCCTCCATAGTCTTCTCACTTCAGTTGTTCTTTAAGCAATGTGTCCAGGTACCTTCAGGTTGGTTGATTTACAAAAGTGGGAGTACAGGAGAGAGATTAGTTAATGAGCAAACATGGACTGAACCTTTAAAATGTGTTAACTATCAGGTGGTATGTTTGCAACCGTCACCTGGGTGGTATCAAAATTTAGTGCTGGTTAGTAAATATAACTGCAAGCACACACCATGAATTTCATTTTAATAAATTCAGGCTGTGCTGGATTTACCAATAAGATGTTCCTGCTTTGAGTTTGCATGGAAATAAAACAAACGTTTGCTTTCTTAAAACAAAGTATTTGCGATAATTCAGGTTGACGTGAGCTCCGAGATGTCTCTGTAATGAATAGCGAAGATGCCGCCGCGTGGTCTGGCGGCGGGGCGGCTGTCTCCACGTTCAGACCGGCGGTTTCCGCACACCAGCATGTGTCTGGTTTGCCTGGGCCTTCTAGTGCACACAGATGGAGAGCTACGCGCACGCGCGCTAGAAGACAGGACCTTTATGCCAGCAGGAGAGGTATCAGCTGACCTGGACGATCAGCTGATCCCAGCGGAACTCCTGATTGGCTGAGTGGCTGGGGGCGGCGCTGAGGAATGCTGTAGTATATATAGATCTTGCCTGTCAGTTGCTGGTTGTCTGCCGTTGCGAATACTTACGTGTGAGCACTCAGACCTCAGTCAGATCCTACAGTGTGTTAGAACCAGGTGGACCTGGGAATTCACACTTAGCCAGATTACGCTCTTGTTATCTACTGTGTTATACTTTAGACCAGTTCCGGGGTGTTGAGACCAAGGACCTCACACCCAAGCTTAGGATTACTCTGTCATTGCTGTGTTATACTTTAGAACAGTTCCAGGGTGTTGAGACCACAGACCTCACACCCAATCTTAGGATTACTGTGTCATTGCTGTGTTATACCTTAGACCAGTTCCAGGGTGTTGAGACCAAGGACCTCACACCCAAGCATAGGATACTGTGTTATTCTTCAGACTAGTTCCCGGTGTTGTTAAGCTTGGAGGTGTAATCTCCACCGTCAGCATGCAACACATAAGCTGACGTGAAGGAGGTACACACACCAGCACAAGGAATCAGGATATCCCCAGTTTAGTGGAGGAGAGGACTGACTCCAATAGGGATTGTGGTGCACAGAGCCGGTGCAGATCCGAACAGCCACAAACAACACTTTCGTAATAACGTCTCAGCGCAAGTAGTGCTGAGACGCATAAACCAGGACTGAGGAGATCAGGACAGGTAGACAGAATGAACGCTTGCTTAACTAGCCACTACTTAGTGACAGCAAGCGTCCACAATAAAACAGACTGGAATGAGGTAGTCAATGCGTTTGCAGCGATGGCGTGCCTCACCAAGACAGGACAGGATAGTCAGGAAATAGCAGGATCAAGATAGATGAACGTAACACAGATAAATATACAATAAGTATGATTTCCTAGCGTATTACAATTACAGCTATCAATGAAACTATTTGTAACGTCTGACTAACATATGTATATATCGGCAATGAACCGATATATGACATAAGCAGGAACTCTGACTAAGACTGGAGTAATACAGGGAACAGGACTCAGAAGGATTCGCTATCTCTTCGCAGAGATGAACGCAATCCACAAACAGGACCAGGAACAGGATAACTAGCTCAGCGTGCTGGAACGCTGACTAACGGAACACAGGATATAAACAGTTCGTGTACGTATATATCAGCGACACTGATGTATCAACGTAACACGAATACAAGGAAAATAATAAACGTGCAAGTATGCGTATATATTGGCGATGAACCGATATATGACACAAGACAAGCAAAGTAACAACTTCTAGAAACAAGAGCAGAACTAGGAGGACTCGCTGACCCCTTCGCAGGAGTCAGCGCAGTCCACACGGACTAGGAACGAGGTGGGGCACGGGCAGAGTAACAGACAGGATCTGAGACTATGGTAGCCCATGAGGCATTGCAGGAAGCAGTTCTTTATACTGAGGTCATCCAATGGGAGCAGACCTGCAGATTCCCACACAAGTGAATGGTAATTAATCACAGGCTGATAGCAGGAAAAGGCAGACAATGATATGCAGCCTGCAGGAAAGGGATTGCCCCTCCATTGCAGCAGACAATGTTTGTTTACTTAAAAGCATATTAAACTGTCATTAACTTCAGAGCGACTGCAGATGGAATCAGCAACTAGTTTAAGTGCAAACCAAACTATGCAAGCAAATGCATGTAATGACATTAGAACTGCTTGGTTTGCAATACCACTGCAGTCAGCAGTAAACGCTGCAGAAGCGATCATAACAGTACCCCCTCCCTTAAACGCGGCCTCTGGACGCCTATGAAAACTGACATATTTCTCCTGAACCACCCAAACCAAAAAATCAGAAGTGGGAAATCCAGCAAACTGATCTGACTGAAAATTCATGAAGGTCGGATCAGCCCGACAAAACCAAATTCCCGAATCAGTCTCACCAAAACTAGACCAATTGGAACCAGAACCTACCGAACCATGCCCGTCAGCACTACAAGCCTCAGTGTGACACCCATCAGAACCACGACTTCCAGAAAACAACCCTAAGAAACTCTCTGAGCGATACCCACCGCCTTCCAAGGACTGTCCAAAAACGCCAAAGCCTTTGCAATGCCCACCGGAACTGTCCTTACCAACACAAAACCCACTGTTGAACCAGTCCAAGGTACCAGGACAAGTTTCCTCAGAGATCTCCCAGAACACTTGGAAGCTCCAAAGAGATCCCCACAGGTCAGAACGCCCCTTAGGCTCACATGGAGAACTATCAAGAACCCCTATGGAACCCAGGGCAACTCCAGAGTCAGGGTCACAAGGACAAACATCAAGATCAGGGCTTTTAGGGACCAGAACCATCTCCGGGCATGAAGGCCAACCGGCAACATCAGAACATGTCTCCACTAGGGAAGCACGTGAGCACGCTAACACAGACACATCTGGGCACTCTGGCATACGAAGCACATCTGGGCACACCGGCACAAGAGAAACCTCTGGGCATGTCAAGGAACTGCGAACCTCAAAGTCAGTCAAGACAGGACCGAAACCAGAACTGGGCAAAAAAAATTCATCATGACTAGACTTCACAGTTACTGGATTCTCACTAAAAACTGCAGGATCAGACTTAGATGTCGCTGATTCCAGCAGGGTTATTAACAAATCAGGTTCAGGGGCATTTACAAGACAGGGCAAATCTTCTGATGTATGCACTGAACTAGACAGGGTTCCCATAGCTTCTTCTGGACTAGACAGAGACTCATCAAATACACTGGACTGGAGCTCATGAAGGGCTGCAAAACAAGTCAATATTGCAGCAATCCCCACTGAACTAGGCAAAACTGAGAAACTCACTGGACAGGAAGGGGACTCTGGAACTACTGCCACACCGGGCAGAAAACCAGAATTTTCCAGGATACAGGGCTGGGTTTCAGAAACACTCATTAACCCGGACTGAAATTCTGAGATTTCTACAATTTTTTCCAGCGAGTCAGAATTATCCATGTTACAGGGCAAGACTTCTGAAACATTCAGAGGACAGGGCTGGAGTTCCTCGGCTGTTACAACACTGGAGAGGGACTCAACAATATTGGTTAAATCAGACTGTGTACAGGGCAAGGTATCTAACACACTTGCTGACGAGGACAATATTTCAATGGCTTCTGCTTTGCTGGGCAGAAATTCATCAAGTTTTATTAGAGCAGACTGTAATTCCAAAACAGCTGCTAGACAAGTGAATATTACTGCAACACCAACTGAGGTAAGCAGTGCCTCAGACTCCTCTGCTAGAGGGTTTGAAGTATCCAAAGTACTGGGTGAAGCATAAGACTCTGCGACCACAGCTTCACTGGACAGGATCACTGAACAGTCCATATTGCAGGGCAAAACCATGGAAGCACCTGCTGGACAGCATAATGATTCTGTGACCTGAGTTTCATTGGAGAAATCTACTGCACAATTCATGGTACAGGGCAAATTCACTGGAACATTTTCTGAACAAGGTAATAATTCTACGATTTCAGGTTCACATAGCAGATGCTCTGAGCTATTCACGAAACTAGAGCGAGGTGTAGAGACAGGAAGATCAAGACACAAAGTTTGTGCATCTGAAGCACTATTCAATTGTAAAATTGGATAATTCAGATGCTGGGGTTCTGAGGTTTCTAGACAGGATTGCTGGGACTCAGAAACTAATGTAGTGCATCTATTGGCATCTGCTGGATCAGACAGGAGTTGAACTTTATTAACACAGGTAAATTCTACAGAAGTGTTTGCAGAGGCAGGCAAAGATTTTCTAATGTCTGTTTCACTGAACAAAGACTCATGAGTACTGGCTAGGCTGGACTCCGAAGTCAGCAGGACCTCTGGATTCTCTGCTGAGAAATTTGTGCAGGGCAAAGTTAAGAAAGTATCAGTGGCTTCTGTTTTACTGGGAAGTAACACTGAGTTATCCATGGTACAGGGTGGAGTTACAGGAACATTCACAAGACATGGCAGGGACTCAGTAACTGGAGAAGTGGGACAGTCTCCAATTGACAGTGTGTCTTCCCTGGTATCAACTGATTGAATCGCATAAAAATCGTCCAAAATCATCTTCCACACATCGATCAATGGAGCCACAAAGTCATACCCACACACACCAGTTTTTATTAGGTTATAGGCAGACTTAATGCATGCATTCAATACTAATTCACTTTTTGCACTGTAAAACAGACAAAATGAACTTGCATCTTTCTTCCATTCATAGACCAGGGCTTCCATCTCTCCTTTCTCAAATGGAGGATCCCATGCATATTTAACAGCTGAGCATTCCGGCTGATCATAGTTTGCAAATGTGTTAGTGGCAGAAACATACATTGGGTTATTTAGCAGGTGATTGGCCGATTTCTTATTCCTAAGGATCTCCAATACCTGTAGCAAGTGTAGTGTATGCAAATTTCCCTTGCTGCACGAATAAATTGATCTGTTCAATACTCTGTAATATATCTTCATAATCATATTCAGATAATTCATTTAAACAAGAACTTTTATTTTCCCTGGCTAGCAATGAAAGTTCATTAGTAGTTTCATAGGTCCATTTGACTCCCCTGAATGGTGACTGAATTTCATTATCTGCTACTGGCGGAGTCTCATTACAGATCTGATGCGCAGTCGCCAAGGGCAACGACTCCGCTGATTGTAACGCTTTTCTTTTGGAGCGTTTACGTTTGGCTTTAGACCCTGCTGCCTTAGCAGAAGAAAAGTTATCAGAACAATTATCTGCTTGCTGATTATTTTTGTAGGCAGTAGAAGGAGCAGCTGATTGACAAGCTGCCAGGAGCTTATCAAAAGGGCTAGGCAAATCGGTTTTGCGCAGCCAGTTATGGATCACAAACGCTAGAAATTCCAGTGGTCTCTCTTTTAAATTGGTATGATCCAAGACATCGTAGGCCCACTGAAACAATCTTCCCTTAAATAAAACATAAACTAGCTGGGGGGCCCACGTTGAAACAGGAGTAGCCTGGAGCTCGGGATTGGCCAGGAACCTGGTACATTCAGAAAAAAACTCATTTTCTGTTTCAGAATTGAGTTTCTCAAATTTCTTAAAGGAACAGGAACCATAACAAACAGTGTCATTTTTGCTGGGAACCCCCCCCCCCCCCACACAATGGGGATTGGTAATGGGGCTACCATAATGTTAAGCTTGGAGGTGTAATCTCCACCGTCAGCATGCAACACATAAGCTGACGTGAAGGGGGTACACACACCAGCACAAGGAATCAGGATATCCCCAGTTTAGTGGAGGAGAGGACTGACTCCAATAGGAGATTGTGGTGCACAGAGCCGGTGCAGATCCGAACAGCCACAAACAACACTTTCGTAATAACGTCTCAGCGCAAGTAGTGCTGAGACGCATAAACCAGGACTGAGGAGATCAGGACAGGTAGACAGAATGAACGCTTGCTTAACTAGCCACTACTTAGTGACAGCAAGCGTCAACAATAAAACAGACTGGAATGAGGTAGTCAATGCGTTTGCAGCGATGGCGTGCCTCACCAAGACAGGACAGGATAGTCAGGAAATAGCAGGATCAAGATAGATGAACGTAACACAGATAAATATACAATAAGTATGATTTCCTAGCGTATTACAATTACAGCTATCAATGAAACTATTTGTAACGTCTGACTAACATATGTATATATCGGCAATGAACCGATATATGACATAAGCAGGAACTCTAACTAAGACTGGAGTAATACAGGGAACAGGACTCAGAAGGATTCGCTATCTCTTCGCAGAGATGAACGCAATCCACAAACAGGACCAGGAACAGGATAACTAGCTCAGCGTGCTGGAACGCTGACTAACGGAACACAGGATATAAACAGTTCGTGTACGTATATATCAGCGACACTGATGTATCAACGTAACACGAATACAAGGAAAATAATAAACGTGCAAGTATGCGTATATATTGGCGATGAACCAATATATGACACAAGACAAGCAAAGTAACAACTTCTAGAAACAAGAGCAGAACTAGGAGGACTCGCTGACCCCTTCGCAGGAGTCAGCGCAGTCCACACGGACTAGGAACGAGGTGGGGCACGGGCAGAGTAACAGACAGGATCTGAGACTATGGTAGCCCATGAGGCATTGCAGGAAGCAGTTCTTTATACTGAGGTCATCCAATGGGAGCAGACCTGCAGATTCCCACACAAGTGAATGGTAATTAATCACAGGCTGATAGCAGGAAAAGGCAGACAATGATATGCAGCCTGCAGGAAAGGGATTGCCCCTCCATTGCAGCAGACAATGTTTGTTTACACAAAAGCATATTAAACTGTCATTAACTTCAGAGCGACTGCAGATGGAATCAGCAACTAGTTTAAGTGCAAACCAAACTATGCAAGCAAATGCATGTAATGACATTAGAACTGCTTGGTTTGCAATACCACTGCAGTCAGCAGTAAACGCTGCAGAAGCGATCATAACAGGTGTCGAGACCAAGGACCTCACACCTCAGACTAGGATTGTGCTTTATATGTGTTATGACCATTTGCTCTGTCGACCTCTCTCTTGCTTATGATTCGGTACCTCTGCCTATCTGCCTACCAGTTGCCAACCTTGCCTGTACCCGGTTACCAAATCAGCCTTCTGTCTGTGTACCTTATCCGTTCGTTTGTTGACGACCTGGCCTGCCCGACCTCTCTGGCTGTCACTTATCCCTCGAGTGTTCAGTCTGTCTGTACTACCCGTGACACTATTCCACCAAGTGTCAGTTAGCTGCAAGGACCTCCTGCTCCTCAGAGAGTCCTTCCTGCAGTGCAGTCAGTGGCCTCTATCCTTTAGGAGTCCCCTGGCTGCAGTACAGTCTGATTCCCAGTTTACCAGGGAATCACTGGCTGCCAGATTATCCCTATCCCCTCTCTTAGGAGATAGTCCCTGCACAGCCGTGGGCCACCTGCTCCTCAGGTGGTCTCTGGCCGAAGTTCTCTGTATCTCCCGCCCCACGGGAGATAGCCTACAGTTGCACCAAACACTTACACTTCATTAGGTGTCCAGAGGTTAGTCATACTTGTATTATTGGTGATTCTGCAGATCATCCATAATCAAGTATACATCTGTATTATTTATTATTCTGCAGATCATCAATGATCAGATTCTCTCTGTGTGCTGACACCAATCGTTACAGTCTCCCAGTGCATCACTGCTGAATATATGCAAATTTACCATTGTCGCACTTAGAAGCTAAATACACCTCCAGAACCGCTGGAATGCAATGATGTATCAGCTTGCAGTTAGTACAGAGCCTTAATAATCCAACGTGCATACAGACTGTTTCGGATTGGTTGATCCTCATCAGTGCATGGCATGGATTAATTTGGCTTTATGGAGTAGGACTTGAAACACCCAGAAGTACAGACTAACCAGCAAGCTCATGGTGAACCAGAACTCATTGGAGTGTGTAAGGGGCTACAATGGTCCAAAAAGCCCCCCTACTAAAATGCATGGAAAACAAAAGTTTGGAAATAAACTCTGTTCCACTAACCTTTCAGCAATCTTCACTATATTTATAAATTACCCCAAGAAAAATGTCAAACTTTTGCCACCTAGTAGCACATTTCTTCAGAATCCAGCACAGGTTTCTTTCCACTTTTTTTCCCATCATTAATACATCCAGGTCACTGTCATAAAGCTTGTAATAGAGCAAGCAATATGTTCATGGAAAATGCTCTTCAGTATCAGGCATGGAGACAGTGAGATTTCCATGTACATCTCTCTATAGAATCCGATAATAATTTACAGACTCGCCATGAATGGCTGAGAAGAGCAGACCTGCATATGAGGGAAAGCTGCTGCAATATTCCTTTAAAGTCAAACATGTGTACATTAAACAGGTTTCTGTGACCAATTAAACTTGTGTGGTTTTTAGATCCAGTCATGCCTTCATTTAATTAGGCAAACAGCCTACGTAGTTTACATCTGTTAGGTTTCAAGGGGATAAAGTGTCACAGAGAATAAATGAAGATGACCAAATTATACATTTTTAGTCCTGTAACACCCTTTTAAACTCCCACGGTCAGTAAATATTTGCAATAAACATACTGTATATCGGCATTGTATAAATATTTTTGTCTTTTAATGTTAATAAAATGACCTTTTCAATTCCAGTTGCAGTCAATCCAGTTAATTGTGCAGGTATACCTGATAGACATTTTCTACACCTATACTTGAGTTGCTGGTAGCAACACACACACTAACGTTGCATTTGGATTATGGTGAAGTGTAGAGATGGTCTGAAATGCCCATTTCCATTTTCGCCACAATTCCACAATTTCCGCCAATGCCAATTTCCATTTTTCCGATTTTCAATTTCCCGTTTTCAATTTTCGAGAAGTATTTTATTAGTCATTTTTTGCACCAGAGAATGCAAAAAGGAAATTTGGAAAAAAGGAAATCAGAAAAGGAAATTGGAAAAAACGGAAAATAAGTCTTGTGATTGGTCTAAAATAACCGCAGTGATCTGATTTTTGCAGAAAAAAATCTGCCTTATCTGATTGGTCCAATGCTTCCAAGTTCTGTGATTGAGGTAAAATTACCCAATATCAGTAAATTTGATTTCAGATTTCAGATTTCTTATCAGAAATGCCAATGCCACAGAAATGTGGAGATGTTAATCTTAGTTTTGGGGTCAGCATAATTATAGCTGGCAAGTTCACAAAATACTCTCCAAACTTTTAATCCATCAGTGAGAATCACACAAACCAGGTTCACAAAACTTGCACATTGGATTAGACAAAATGATCATACATTTAAGTGAAACAATCAAAAATTAAGAGGAAACAATCAATAAATCTCTTCTTTTGATCATTACTAAGAGCTAAAATAAAAAAAAAATTGTGACAATGTTGATATGGTATGATGTACAATCGTTTAATAGGAAAATCCACGTGATTCCTTGGTCTCGTCCAACACAGGCACATGGCAAAATCGACTGCCAATTTCACAAAAATTTGCAAGAGTGGGTCAGATTCACCATGAAATCAAGCAATCTTATGCGCTCATCCCTACACTAGTTACAAAATGAGTTAGTCTTAGTTAAATACATATTACCAGTAGTGACAAGTGTGCTAACAATGACAGACTTCCAGTAAAGGCTGTCAGACATGAATTGCCTAACAGTCTCCAAAGAAAAAAAAATATATGTTTCACTGAGGCATGAAGCAGAAAATCATAAAATTCCTAAAAAGTGCAGCTTCAGTATCATGTTTTCTGCTGTATTGTACATGATTCTGGTGTGTTTTCTGCCACAGGAGAGTGGCTGCAGCAGCCAAAAGCAACAACAGAGCAGGGGAAGCCCAGCACATCTCTGAGGAAAATATTGATGTTTGAAAATAAAGGAAAAGAAGCAGTGTTATGTGTTAATATTATGTGGCTCAAGTGCTACTTTAGAAAGGTGCAAATCCTTCAATTTACAGCTTTGTGGTGTTAATAAAAGGGATGTTACACACACACACACACACACACACACACACACACATACTCACACACACACACATACTCACACACACACACACACACAGCAATCATTTTTGTATTTCTAAAATGAAATTTCGATGCTATAAAATTATAGCACAACACTGAAAATAGTTTCCCTTAGTGCATTTACTATCCTCTTAAAGCTTTAAAGGGGTGTTGCTAAAACTCCCGAATGATACATAGTACTTTAGTCATGTTATACTACTATAGGCGCATCCTACTTTACTGCTGAAGAGTGCCCCATAAGTTAAGATACCCCTTTCTCCTCAACAAACACACCTAATTTAACCAAAATAAAATGCATGATTTCCTATGGTGAGTAAAAAAAAATGGCCTAACTAGAGGGGACATTAAAGGACCACTATCATGAAAAAGAACATTTTAAATGCATATGAGCACATATTTAGAGATCCATTTTTTCTGGACGTTCTTTCCCAAGGTAGTTCACTTACCCCTGACCATCTTCTAACTGCTTGTTGTCTTTGGGGTCTTTGTTCCTCTGTTCCTTGTTCCCTCCACAGCCTCTCGGATGTTCACCTGAGCGGTGAACTTGTTGTTATGAACTGTGCATGTGAAATTTCTGAACCACAAATGCCCAGTGAAAGCATTCATACACATTTTTCATTTTACAAGATACAAAATACAAGATGGATTTATTCGCCAAGTACGGTGGTGCCGTACTCGGAATTGCTTGTGGTACACATGGCTTGGGCAAGTACGTAATGGCAGTTGTACATTTTACATACCGTATATACTCGCATACAAGCCGAATTTTTGACCCCCAAAAAGGGGGTCAAAAGTTGGGGGGTCGGCTTGTATGCGAGTCTTCCCTGGTGGTCTAGTGGTGAGTGGTGGGTGGTGGGTGGTCGGGTGGTCCGCGCCCCCCCCCTCCCCGCTCCCCCCGCGGCCGCCGCTGCTATTTTACCTTCTTAGACAGCGGCCGCTTCCTAATCCGCGTTCCTCTTCTTTCTCAGTGTCAGTGTATCACAGCAGCGCGCCGGGCGCTGCTGCTGTGACGATGCAGGGGGCAGGAAAGAGCGGTTCCCTTGGTAACGGCGATACAGATCGCCGTTATAGGGAGCCGCGCTATTTCCTGCCCCCTGCATCGTCACAGCAGCAGCGCCCGGCGCGCTGCTGTGATACACTGACACTGAGAAAGAAGAGGAACGCGGATTAGGAAGCGGCCGCTGTCTAAGAAGGTAAAATAGCAGCGGCGGCCGCGGGGGGAGCGGGGGGGGGAGCACTACCCACCTATGCTGGGCACTATACTCGCTAAACTGGGCACTATACTAGCTAAACTGGGCACTATACTAGCTAAACTGGGCACTATACTGGCTAAACTGGGCACTATACTAGCTAAACTGGGCACTATACTAGCTAAACTGGGCACTATACTGGCTAAACTGGGCACTATACTAGCTAAACTGGGCACTATACTGGCTAAACTGGGCACTTTACTAGCTAAACTGGGGCACTATACTAGCTAAACTGGGCACTATACTGGCTAAACTGGGCACTATACTGGCTAAACTGGGCACTATACTAGCTAAACTGGGCACTATACTGGCTAAACTGGGCACTATACTGGCTAAACTGGGCACTATACTGGCTAAACTGGGCACTATACTAACTAAACTGGGCACTTTACTAGCCATACTGGGGCACTATACTAGCTAAACTGGGCACTATACTAGCTAAACTGAGGCACTACCTACCTATACTGGGCACTATACTGGCTATACTGGGCACTTTACTAGCTATACTGGGCACTTTACTAGCTATACTGGGCACTATACTAGCTATACTGGACACTACCTACCTATACTGGGCACTATACTAGCTATATTGGGACACACTGGGGGGCTGCACCAATCCAGCATTTCCTACCCCCGGCTTATATGGGGGTCAATCATTTTTCCCTGTTTTTTCAGGGAAAAGTTGGGGGGTCGGCTTATATGCGGGTCGGCTTATATGCGAGTATATACGGTATATACGGCCATTACACATACTGACAGCATTTACAATACATTAGCGGCTACAGTTCCACAAACTGGCAGCATAACAGTACGATGACATCTATTGTGATGTTGTGTGTTAGAGATGCAGAAGAGAAGGCAGAAGAGCCACTAAGCCAAGTATGCTGGCGCTCAAGCTTCCTTTTATTGGGCTTGTGCAGTTCACAACTCGCCCATGTCCAGTTCAGAATTGTTGATGCATGACCATGGGCACTTTCTCTAGATTATTTTACTGAAGGGGCCATTCAAACAGTAAAGGGACAGGGAACAGGAAGGACCCTAAAAACAACGAACATCTCGAGGATGCCCAGCAGTAGCAGCAGCAGCAAATTTAGCCCAACATGGGCTTCAATTAGTTTTTTCCATTGCGGGGCATTTTAAGATTTCTGTTCCATTTACAAGTATTGCTTTGCTGAAGGCTGTTGCAGATGACCATGGTTTGGTAGGAATCCAAAATACCCAGACAGTAAGATTCTGTGAAGAAATCACAGACACGCTAAATAATTGGACGGGTTGTGTAACTACAATACACAAACACTAAATTATTGTCCTTACCTTTTTTATTTTTCCTTTTATTTCAACATTAGCATTAACTTGGAAATCAGACACTACAGAAACAATAATCTATTTTTATAACTGGGTGTATTATGTGACAGTAATTCAATACACACAAAACTGTATTGGAAATATAGTAGAATAAGCCCTACAGTAAAATGCAATTCTGCTGCTAATAATAAAAAGTAATACGTAATTGAGTGATATGCTAAGCAGACAGGCAGTTTTGCTCCCAAATACCTGGTCTAATATATTATAATATATTGAAGCTGCCATTATAGCAGAATAAGAGCCACAGAACAAAGCAATGATGATGATAATGATGATGAAGAGGAGGAAGAAGAGGAGGAGGAAGAAGAAGAGGAGGAGGAGGAAGAAGAGGAGGAGGAGGGGAGGAGGAAGAGGAAGAATAAGAGGAAGAGGAAGAAGAGGAAGGGGAGGAGGAGTTGTACAAAGCAGAAAAGCACCAGTGATGCTCATTACCTTATGTAATATGCTGCAATAGCAAATCTACCTATTATATCAACAGTAGTGATTTAACTAGCTAGAATACACATTCTCTATGTAGAAAATGTCAGTTATTTAAACTGCTGAGTAAGGCCATATACAAGGAAAGCCACAGATCCAATCAGATACTTGGCACAGCAAGCACTGTTTCCAGAGTCTCCTGTTTATCCACAGCAACTCTTCAATGTTCCAGGGCATTATGGGATAGCTTGCCAAGCCCAAATAAGCTTTCCATGAACATTGTTGTTGTTCAGTTTCCAAACTGACTAATATTCATGACATGACATATTCGGATTTTGACCTTTACCCAAATCCGAAAAAGCAGCATTAACAGCACCCCTTCATTGAGGTTTATGTTTGAAAAGCAGCAAATATTTACCAAAGTTCTCCTCTTCATGGCTCCTCCAACATGTTTGATCAATTTTAATTACTATTATACTTTTGTATAATTTTGTGGTGTTCTGATTGTGTAAAAAGAGCATTTCACCTAAACATTTGAGAATTCAGGGAAATGTTGATACATTTAACGAGGGAGTTATGGTCCAGTAATAGTCATGGAGCTGATCTGCTGATATCAGAAAAATGTTGTTACCAGCAATACCTGTTATGGCTAATGTATAAAGACACTATACTATTCAGTCACACAGACTCTTACCTCCTTTGAAATGTACCTTTACTTTCACCTTTATCATGAAATGCTTTCATTGTTGAAGCACTGATGGAGTCCTTTCCATTTCAAAGAAAGTAAGACACTGGGGGCCATATGCAATTCCCTTTTTCACCTGAGTTTTCTCCTAGGAGATAATTTTTCATCTTCAAATTAAAATAACTTTCCAGCACTTTTCCATTAAAAAAGTACCAAACAGTAAATTAAAAATGACTATCAAAATAATTTTGAGCATTTTCTTTCTTGCTGGTGGCTTAAAATGCATTTTATTAACACATTTAAAAATATCACATAGGAGAAAACTTAGGAGAAAAAGTGAATTGCATATGGGCCAGTATGAGAAAATAACACAATGTCAGATAGCTGCACAAGCCTACAAAATAATATATACGTTGGATGTAATATCCACTTCTATAGTGTTCTGATCCAGTTCTGTACCATGCCTGCAGAAGAAACTTAAAGTTTAACCCTTTAATTGTGATATCAGCACATATGTAAACTGAAGGAAGTAATTGTTGTGAAAAGCTAGTAAAAATGCTATTTTTATATTCTGAAATATTTAATCGTAATGGATAGAAATTCTACAGTAATATTTTTTTTTATTCTTTTAACACCCATGGGCTTTGGAGGGGTGACATTAGGCAAAATTATCAAGCGGCTCCCACACTGGTGCCCAACACCCCCACCCCACCTTCATCTCACCGCCACCACCCAGGTTTTGAACACAGATGACCACAGGTTGGACCCCAATGTATGCTGTTATGTGCTACACTTGATGCAATAAATGCACTAAAGGACGGAAGGTGCCCGGAGTCTCTTTTTCTCTCCCATTGCAACATTACAGGATCCTTTCTCCTACGGTTTTCCGCAGAGCACATGTCCGGCAACGAAACAGCGGGGATCAGAGTGGAGCTGGTGAGAGTACCTGTTTACCTCTTGTTTTTACTTGTGTTTCAAGTCCCCCGTATTTACCCCTGGGTATGTATATTGGACATGCTGGAGTTGAATCTGTTTTTATGTCCGAAATGCTCTTCTCCTCTTTTTTCATATATAAGTTTTTTCATAAAAGACATCTATGTATTTTGAATATAATACTACCATGAGCTTTTAATTACGTATATATGTTCTTTTCCAGGTCTTACTGCGCGTGCCTGGTTGCTAGGTTACGCTAGTACGCTTCAGACTCTCACTAATACCGGGGATCAACCAGCATGCGAGGGAAGCGACGTAAGTCTCTTTGGGTCACATGATGGCTGTCATGTGACGTACGGGGAAATCCCGATACACGCTCCCAGGTAAGGGGGCGTGTTCCCTCGTGGACTGATGGCCCGGCTCGGGGCGGCGCTTCATTCTGGCCCGCGCTCGGCAGTGGGAGGCTTTGGAGGCGGCGGGTAAGACCTGATTTACGCTATGTATATATATTTTTTGTTCTTGTCACAATTTTGTACTATCTTGCCTCTGAAGAAGCAGATTACTCTGCGAAACGGCTGTAAGGCCTAAGATTTGATGTGCATGTTTTTGGGGGGTGTTGGGAACCAATAAAGGGTGACTGCAATCTACTGGTGCCCGGAATTTGTTCTTTTGAAACACTGGATAATTTGCTGTCTGGAGGCACAGTCGTGTTGCACCCAGGGTTCCCGACCTGCCAGTCAAGCATCTGGTGCCGGTTCATTCATCTCTTTTTCCTTAATACAACGGATTATTGTTTTTACTTGTCGCTATCCGCTACAACAGGGGAGTGCCACACGTATCCTTGTTCTCTTTGTTGAAAAAATTACCAAGCGGACAAGAGAAATTGTGGCATGGGCACAGGACAAGTTTCTCCAGTGCTACCAACACCCACAAGTTTATCCTCCTCCACACCCAAAAGGAGTGAAGCAACTTTAATGGAAACATGGGGTTTTGGTACCTCGGGTAATTGTGATCTTAATAATTATATAGGATATGTTGTAGCTCTGCTTCAAACCAGTATAGAATTTGCAACCTATAGATGTAAAATTAAAGTTTATATGACTTTAGTAGTTAAAACGTTCGTACAGGGTCATAGAGATTGCAACCCAGTGGAGTCTATATGTCTGTGTGCTATGCTTATTAACCCAGTTCTTTCTTTTAAACCCAGTTCTTTCAGTTTGTTCTTTCTTTGTTAACACGTTAGTTCGTCAGTGGAAATATTTCTACAGTGTGCTTTCATGGACATAATTTAAACCTATCCCAGGTTGTTTTCTAACAGAAAACAAAAGGCAGAAGTTGGTGACAAGCTGTCAATCTGTCATTTGTCCCTGCTCCTAAGCATCAACCGGGACCCAAATTGTTCAACAGGAGACTTTGAATCAGCAGAACCAGTGTGCATCTTCATGGCAGGTTGTGCTGTTCCCACCAGCAACTGGAGAACCTCCTGGTAAATAAAATATAATTACTTCATAATGAAACCTATTATTGATTGTTCATGTGTATGTAGTTCTCCAGAAGTATCACAGTAAGACCCTATTTTCAAGCACATCCTATTGAATTGAGTAGTTAGGATTATTTGATTTTTTTTAAATCTCCTGTTTTTAAAGTTGGATATTCTTAAAATTACATTTTTGTTTAAAAACATAAAACATAAAACACAGTAAAACATGAAAATGAATCACTATAAGACTGGTCTGATGTCATATGAATGCATATTTACACCTCATTGAAGCTAACTGATATCATTGCTGGCTGCAGGACAAATTATCAGATAGACTTGCAATTATGTAATTAGTGAGCACACAGATCTTGCTATCAGCTGCTGCGCTTCCAGGCAGGAGTACAAAATTACAAGGATTGGACAGAACACGCACTGCTTCTTTGTCAAATGGGGGGAAGAGAAGCAAAGTAGAGGGGAGCTCATTCAAACCAACCATTGCTAGTCAGGGTGTTGGACAAAATTGGCGGGAGGGCAGTAGGTGACAGCAGGCCTTGGGTGCGGGCAAAGTACAAATCCAGCCCTGCAGATGAGGCTGGAAAATTCTAACATGAAAAACATTGCTAACACATTTCCTCTGACCCAAGGAAAGAAAGAAACTGACATTATCAAAGCTTGCATTTGCTGATTAATTAGCAGGAAGCTGGTTAATTAACCACTTAAAGAGACACTGAAGCGAAAAAAAAATGATGATATTATGATTTGTATGTGTAGTACAGCTAAGAAATAAAACATTAAGATCAGATATATCAGTCTAATTGTTTCCAGTACAGGAAGAGTTAAAGAGACACTGAAGCGGAAAAAAAATATGATATAGTGAATTGGTTGTGTACTATGAATAATTACTAGAAGATTAGCAGCAAAGAAAATATTCTCATACTTTTAATTTCAGGTATATAGTGTTTTTTCTAACATTACATCATTCTATAATATGTGCAGATTACACAACACTCAGCATTCAAAATGATTCTTTCAGAGCAGTCTGTGCACTAATGACCTCTTCTCTAGCAGAGGAAAAGAAAACAGTTGAGATAATAAAAGTCAGATAACAGCCCTCTCCACGACTAAACTTAGTCGGAGAGTTAATGGCTTGTTTGCATAGAGATAACACAACTGGAGTTTCTCAACTCTTCCTGTACTGGAAACAATTAGACTGATGTATCTGATCTTAATGTTTTATTTCTTAGCTGTACTGCACATACAAATCATAATATCATAATTTTTTTTTTCGCTTCAGTGTCTCTTTAAGAAACTCTAGTTGTTATCTCTATGCAAAAAAAACCATTCATCTCTATGACTTTCAAAGTCGTGGAGAGGGCTGTTATCTGACTTTAATTATCTCAACTGTAAGTGAACTAATTACTTTTCCTCTGCCAGAGGAGAAATCATTAGTTCACAGACTGCTCTGAAAGAATTATTTTGAATGCTGAGTGTTGTGTAATCTGCACATATTAGAGAATGACGCAATGTTAGAAAAAACACTGTATACCTGAAAATAAAAATATGAGGATATTTTCTTTGCTGATAATCATCTAGTAATTATTCATAGTACACAACCAATTCATTATATCATCAATATTTTTTCGCTTCAGTGTCTCTTTAAGTACCAGCAGAGACTTTCTGGTACAAAAATGGGGCTCACCAACATAACGCTGCACAGACCCATTGCTCTCATTGTTCGTGCTGCTCTACTGTTGCTATGAAGTGATCACAGGGTCAGGAGCCAATGAAATTGACTCCTGACAGCTCTACTGTCATAGTGATGGCAGAAGCGAGTGGGCTGCAGCGACGGGATAGCGACACAATGGGCTGGAGCATGCAGTGTGGTCATTGAAATCTACACCCTGGCAGGGATAACTGGTCCCAAACAGGGCATAGATTTCAATTACCAACGCCCAGATGCGGTTAAGCAAAAAGTCAGGAACACAACACAATGAAAGAAAAAGTCACACTGCACCTTATAGTACCATTGCATTGCATACAGTTAGCGTACACATTATGTGGTAACAGATGGGACACCACATTCCATTAGATCCCACTAGCCACACTGTGAACCTCACATAGGTTTTGAAATGCAACTTTCCACACTACAATGTGGCTTTTATGTCACACCGCAACGCCCCACTGTGAATGTAGCCTTAGAAAACTTTTTGTTCAAAATGTCCTAAAACATGCCTACTAAATAAAAAGTTTGGCACAAATTTAAAAATTATTTTTCGAGGAAAAAAGGTGAAAACTTTGGGCCCTACAGAATAAAGAGCATTTATTACAAAGGAAGGAGAAGGATTCAAGATGTAGCTTTCGCTAAGCTTGTTTTTCATGGCTATTTTTCATAACATCCTGAAATTATAAAGGTCAGAGTTTCAGATGGTAATGAACAATGCAGGATTTTCAGCAAAGCATTTCTGCTACTTATCATCGCAGATAAACACTGTGAAACTGGAAGCTGCTGCTGCTGTGTTGCCATGGCAGTAATCAGTAGACCAATGCTCCTTGTATGAAAGCTCTTTTAACTCTTCCTTTTATGCTCCAGAACACACTATTCTATTTTTAGCTGTTGCACTTTTATTAGAGTAAGGAATGTAACTCACGGTATTTATCCGTTTTATTCGTTTTGGTTTTTCTTTTCTTAATTGGCACACAGTGTACACATGTCTGTTCAGTATTAATGTTATGTTTTGTATCAACTTTGTACAGACTAATCAAATCCATCCAAATCAATGAAGTAATTGGTGAAACTATGTTTAGCATTTCAACCTTCAGATTCTGTAAACTCCATTTTTAAGTTCAACAATATCAAAATGTGCACTGAGCTTGCTGTTCCTTCTTCATAATGACATGTTGCAGACAGCAAAATTAATAATGCTCAAAAAGTAGTTAGCAAAAACAATGTTGAGGCATCAATGGTATATTTCTTAATGTGAAAGGGAGATAAATTCAACAAAGCTAATTTTACTTAAAGTAAACCTGAGGAGAATTAAAAAAAAGTGTTAATATATACTTACTTCTATGTTCTAGAGGCCATTAAGACTCCTCTAGGTTACGGCTTTCGTCTGTCACTCTGTCTCATCTCTTAATGCCCTCATTTGCAACTCTGGTCAGATCTTCAGGACACATGGGCTGTCCATACATGCACCTTCTCAGTACTAGCTCCCGCATGGCTGCCGCAGCCATCTCCAGGAGCATCCTGGGAATGGGCAGTTCTGATTCTTTCCAAACTGTGCATGCACAGGATGCTCTGGGTCGTGCCTGCAGTGCACAGCCGTATAGGAGTATGATACATGGGTGCATGCTGGCTGTACTGTGTATGCACTGGGCCCTGCCTGGTCCCAGTCATGGCCAGGATTGGGGTATACAGCAGCAAGATGCACAGGAGGCTAAGCGCAAGGCCGGAGCTACCATAAGGGCAGCCTGGGCAATTGACTCAGGGCCCCAAGTGAGCTGTGTCTACCTGCAGGTCTCCCCCAACTTTACTGTGGTCCCAGGGGCCTCTGCAAAGTTTTTTGGCATACTAGTGACTCACCTGTTCTGGCTGGTGTGCTCCTTTGTTAGGCTGTGTCACTGCGCATTCTCATCTTTCATCTTTACTGTCTGCATTTTTTCAGTGATAGTTATTAAGTAATAACATGCATTGGGTCACAGAAGAGAAGGCGCCTCTGTGAGGATGAAGATGAGAGTGTATGGAGCCTAGTACTAATGGAGGAGAATGCCAACCAGAACAGGGGAGTCAACGCACTGCCCCAAAAAACTTTGCAGGGGTCCCTTGGAAGTATTATTATTATTTAGTATTTATATAGCGCCGACATATTACGCAGCGCTGTACAGTGTGTATATATATATCTTGTCACTAACTGTCCCTCAAAGGAGCTCACAATCTAATCCCTACCATTGTCATATGTCTATATTATGTAGTGTAAGTACTGTAGTCTAGGGCCAATTTTAGGGGGAGCCAATTAACGTATCCGTATGTTTTTGGAATGTGGGAGGAAACCAGAGTGCCCGGAGGAAACCCACACAGACAGGAGAGAACATACAAACTCTTTGCAGATAGTGCCCTGGCTGGGATTCGAACCGGGGACCCAGCGCTGCAAGGCGAGAGAGCTAACCACTACGCCACCGTGCTTCCCAAGTATGAAATAATTCAGTTGCCTGGAGGGATCTGAAGAATCTTTAGAACATCAAGGTAAGTATACCTCAGTAAAATGAGCCATAAATTACCTTTTCCTATGTTGCTGTCACTTACAGTAGGAAATCTGACAGAACCGACAGGTTTTGGACTAGTCCATCTCTTCATGGGGGATTCTCAACAAGGCTTTTATTCTTTATAAAGACATTACCTGAAAAGGATTTATGCAATGATGCTGGCCAGCTTCCCTGCTTGCTGCACACTTTTTTGGCAGTTGGAATGAACAACTGCCAGTCACAGAGTACTTTTGAAAATAAAAAAAACCCTGAGAAAAGTGACAGCATCATAGGGGAAAAGTAAATTATGGCACACTTTACTCTTGAAGAAACATACTACTTATTTGTATATGTTTACAGGTACAGTATTTTAAATTTTACGATTTTCGTGATGGTGGCAATTTTCCATCAGGATAAGGCTGCCTACCAGGTTACCCTGGGAGTTGAGAAAGTAAACGACAATTATGTAAGTACGACAATAATACCGAAAAATATTATCCAGTCTAAACAAAGCATTAATATTTCTGTTCTTTTAAAAGAGACCTACTACACTGCTTACAGGGCATGAAGTGTGGGGAAAACTGCCGAACAGGAAAACCTACAGCAGTAGAAACTTCAAAACAGGCTCTAATCATTCCCCATGCTATCTAAACTAAAATAAGCTTTAGCTAAAGTTGGGTTAAATAGCAGACGTAACATTTTCCGGCAAACTAGCACTGTGAACATTTATAGACTATACTTTTCTCAGAGTATAAGGCCTTTGCTTGCAGTGTAATAGTAGTGGCAAAGCTGTTCCTTTTGTTTTGTGATATCTACTCAAAGTAGTTATTCATCTGTGCCCACTGTCATGAATGGCCACATACTGCTCCTATGGAAATTAGCACAGCTTAAGTGGAAAAATGCCACTCTGTTATCCTCTATGAATATCTTGTGGCTTGATTTCTTTTTTTTTGTGTGTAATTTCATTGGCTTTGTCGCAGTAAAGTACAAAAAACAGAAATGCTGATAGCCATCAGGGACTATGCATGGAATGGAAATACACCTGGTTAAAAAAAAAATGAAACACAAAAGGGTAGCTATTTAGTCAGGCTTGCATTGAAATTGGAAATATTCAAATTAATACCGGTATATAGAAAGCACAATCGCATAGGAGGTTTACAGGCTTCCATGCTCATATAGATATGTTATATATGAAGCTTCAATAAAAAGGTGCAGTAATCACTGTCTTCCTCTACAGGTAGTAATCAGTGTTGCATGCAAATTTTTGATTTTGAGAGTATATTCAGGAAAATACATTGTATTTTCGCAATATGGTCAAAGGAAACACATTTTTTTTCCTGATGTGAAAATTCGCAAAAACATGAAATAACTTGAAAAATCATTAAAATGTGAAAATCCACAAACGTATTACAAAATCATTTTTGAAGGCATTTTCACTCAAAAGTCGAATTTTACATTATTTTTTGCGAAAGTTAATGCTAAAAGAATATCACCATTTTCACTCATCGTTACTGATACTTTGACACTGGCCTCAATTCACTAAGCTTATCTCCTGTCTTTAATAATATTTCTATAGTTATCACCATGGTGATGAGGCACGTAGTATTCAGGAAACATTTTACCTCAGGCTAACCTAAAGTTAACTCTTCTGTCTTCAAGTTAACTCTTCAATCCTTAAAATAACTCCAGAATTCTAAAGTTAAAGACAGGCTGTTAATTAAATGTGTGTGAAAATAACTACAGAGGAGTTAACTTAACTACAGAGGAGGTAACTTAAGGAATGAAGAGATAAGACAACTCTCTTACTGTGCTGTGGTAATTTTTCTCTTGCCTTATTATCTCCAGCATGATCATAGTGAATTTAGGCCACTGTATGCTAGCTACCAAAAACGTTTGCTCTGAAGATTATCTATTGTATTACTATATCAATATTTTGTATGTGTTTATCATATCATTATAGCTTAGCTTTTCATTGGCATATACTAGAACTAATGATGCTCGGCTACGCTCGGTGATCACGGCATAGCCATGATTCAGAAGTATTTTTTCACTATGCGACATCTTGATCCGAAACCGTGATTGGGAATCGATCAAGGAATTCTATTACGGATGCGGACGTTATTTTGCGTATTTGGCCCGTGATCACGGAAAAAATAGCCATGATTATAAGCTGAAAAGCCGTCAACTTTAGTGGTTAATAGCAAAGCCCCCTTACATGATATAAATACCAAATTTGCAGGATATATTAAGTAGAACAGTGGAAACAAGGGAAAAAATGCCTTATAGTTTTTGAGATAATTGATTTTAAAGGTTCAAAGGAAAATAGTATACATTTAAATGCGGTAAATGATAGTTAATGTATTTACCGCATTTACATGTATACTTTTTTCCTTTGAACTTTTAATATATACTTATATATATTAATTATATAGTTAACCACTTGCCGACCGCACGCTTATACCGTGCGTCGGCAAAGTGGCAGCTGCAGGACCAGCGACGCAGTACTGCGTCGCCAGCTGCAGGCTGATTAATCAGGAAGCAGCCGCTCGCGCGAGCGGCTGCTTCCTGTCAATTCACGGCGGGGGGCTCCGTGAATAGCCTGCGGGCCGCCGATGGCGGCTCGCAGGCTAAATGTAAACACAAGCGGAAATAATCCGCTTTGTTTACATTGTACGGCGCTGCTGTGCAGCAGAGCCGTAAGGCAGATCGGCGATCCCCGGCCAATCAGCGGCCGGGGATCGCCGCCATGTGACAGGGGACGTCCTGTCACTGGCTGCACAGGACCGATAGCGTCCTGTGCAGCCCCGATCACCGGGGATGAGCAGGTAGGAGAGGGAGGGGGGAATTTTGCCGCGGGGGGGGCTTTGAGGTGCCCCCCCCCGCAACAAGCCTGCCCACCAGAGCGATCAGACCCCCCCCTGCACACCATCCCCATAGGGGGGAAAAAGGGGGGGCGATCTGATCGCTCTGCATGAAACCTGATCTGTCCTGGGGGCTGCAGAGCCCACCCAGCACAGATCACAAAAATTAACGCTGGTCCTTAAGGGGGGGGTAAAGGGTGGGTCCTCAAGTGGTTAACATATCCTGCAAATTTGGTGTTTATAGCATGCACGGGGGCTTAGTTATTAACCGCTAAAATCGTCAGGTTTTGGCAGGATTTAATCACAAATACTTTTTCATTGGAAACTTAAAATTAGATTTTCCCAAAAACAAAATGGTATTTTTAAAAAAAAAAATTTTAAGTTGTAGCCACTGATCCCCTTTATAATCCACCAGTAGACCCAAGCCCATTTAAAAATGGGCTCTAGGTCTTTTTTATACCGCCGCCGCCAGTGCGCATGCGTGCACACGCACCTGCCACACTCGCACTCACTGTGCGCGCCCAGCTCACTCGCTCGCTCGCCTCACTCCTTGGTCCCGTCCAGCTGTCCGTACTGCGCACATGCGCAGTAGCAAATAACAGGGACACAGGGATGCAGCGACACTAAGATTATTATAGAGGATGCAATTCTGGGGATAAGGGCATGTATGGGGGCGTTGCTATTAATGTTAAAGTGGTGCTCTGGTCCAGATCTAAGAGGAGATGTTCCTATGATGCCATCCATCATCTCATTAGGAGCATGCACTGACATTACTAGGTATTCATACAGTACTAGTACAATTTTAATTTGCTGCAATTATAGCAAAATAGACTAACCTGCTGCAACATTTTTTCTTGTCTACATATACTCAGGGGGACACCTTAGCTACTTATGCTGGGGGTGACAACCTATACTGTGGGGACACCTTGGCTACCTATACTTGGGGTGGCTACCTACACAAAGGGGGTGGGAACACCATGCCTACCTATACTGGGGACACCTTAGCTACCTATACTGGGGGTGGCTACCTATCCAGGGATGACACCTTGGCTACCTATACTAGGAGTAAACCTTGGCTACCTATAGTGGGGGTGGGGTGCACTTTTGGTTGCAAACCTATATTACATATTATTACCAGGAGGGTGGCACCAATTTGATTCTGCTTGGAGCCTCAGAAACCTTAACACCTGTATAAGCACATGAAGGTAATACAAGTACTAATGAGATGGTAAAATGATACCTGGCTGGAAACATTTTTAATTTTGTCAGTTTAATGGTTGAATCAGTGTTTGAAATTTGAACAAGGTCACCCAGAAGTTGTTAGGTATAGGATCAAGGACGTGTCTCTATGAAAATAGTTTATGTAAATCAGGATTTCAAAAGGAGATTGTCCAGCAAAGATCTAGGTTTTACTTTGCTCAATAAATCTCATGATACTTATGAAGAGGCTAAGTAGGATCCCAGACTCTAAATTCCCAGTGGAACACTTCCACAGACTTAAGTCTGTGCCTTAAGTCTTATGCTTAAAAACAAGAAGATAATCGAGAGCCCAATATGGTGCAGTATTGTCAGGTAAAATGAAGAGTTCAATACAATTTTATGTGTATATACTCACAAACACGGGTTACCCATAGGCAACCACTTTAAATGCAGGTGGGAAGCATTAGGACCTGACCCCACTCAGGTTAAGAAGTCGCTCTCTGTAGATAGTAGATGGGGATGCACCCCTCCACCCAGGGTGGACTAGAAGATCAGCAAAAGCTCGGTATACAGAGGCGCCAGAGTAGAGTAAAACGTTTTAAAAACCGTTTAAAAGCAGAGGGGGATGTTAGGGTGGACTTACCTCCCTCTTACAAAAAAGAAAACTCACTCGAGTCTCGATAAAACAGAATTGACAAATAATTTATTCAACTCCACAAATGCAACGCGTTTCGCGGGCGCGACCCCGCGACAGAGGCGCTCAAACCTACTGCTTGACCCACTGAGTTGTGCTCCCATTTTTGCCTGAGGAAGCGGGGTCACATCCGCGAAACGCGTTGCATTTGTGGAGTTGAATAAATTATTTGTCAATTCTGTTTTATCGAGACTCGAGTGAGTTTTCTTTTTTGTAAGAGGGAGGTAAGTCCACCCTAACATCCCCTCTGCTTTCAAACTGTTTTTAAAACGTTTTACTCTACTTTGGCGCCTCTGTATACCGAGCTTTTGCTGATCTTAAGTGTTATACACAGGCTGTTTAATTTAAACCTTAGCCGAGATGATTGTTTAGGGTCATTGCGGGCAAGAATTTAGCGCATGTAGAGTTTGATCTTGACGTTCTGTAGCTATCCACAATGGCAGATTGCTAAATGAGTCATGCTCACTGATTTTTTTTCTCCTCCACACCACAGGTTTCTGTTCACTTGTTCCTCCTTTTCCTCTGTAAAACAGCATTGTATCCAAACACTGTCTCTGTATAGCACTGGTTTCCAGAATTGTCACCCTAATGATCGATTAGGGTTATCAAAGAAAGACAGCAGTTATTGAGTATGTGCATGTAGCCTTACACAGGAAAAATTCCTGCTGATGCTGTTGAGTCTTCAAACATTGATTTAAAGTAGACCTAGACTCTTCCACTGGACAGAAGCAAAACAGAGAAATGCCCCCTGTATGCATTTAGAGTTTAGCCTGCCTAATTCTCCCTCATCTGTAACCAATCACTACTGTAATTTGATCTCTTCAGCTGTGTCAGTTTAGGAAAATCATCAGCAAATGCAGAGCTGCTAATTTGTAAACACAGGATGTTAACCCTATGTCTGCTTCCATGAAAACAACAACTAATCACACTACAGATTAAGTGCAGGATTTGTATCAGCTGTAACAAAGAAATGTTTTACTTTAACCACTTTGTCCTCCTGGACGTAGACCTACGTCAAGGAGGACATGTGCGCTCCCGCGCGCTCCCTTGGCCGATCGCACGCGTGCACGCACGCTCCCGGCCGTGGATCGTTAGCCCAGGAATCAATGAATCAGGCCATGGTGCCCGATCACTGATTCCTCTCCCCCGCAGAAAAAGCAAAAGCTTCTCTCGGAAGCCTTGCTTTTTCTGCCTCCTACGCCCCTCTAAGCGTATATGTTACTTCTGCGCGCTCCTGTGGCCGATCGCGCGTGCACGCACGCTCCCGGCTGCGGATCATTAGCCCAGGAATCAATGAATCGGTCCATGATGCCCGATCACTGATTCCTCTCCCCCGCAGAAAAAGCAAAAGCTTCTCGCGGAAGCCTTGCTTTTTCTGCCTCCTACGTCCCTCTAAGCGTACATGTTACGCTTAGAGTGATGTCATGTAAACAAACTCAAAAAGTAAAACTACATCTAAATGTAAAAAAAAAAAAAATCAACATATTTGCATAAAAAAATTACTGTTTATACCCTTCCCTCCCAAAAATACCCACATAAAATGTTTAATAATAATTAAAAAAAACATTACAATTAAAACAAAACACATAAATATTTACCTAAGGGTCTAAACTTTATAAATATCTATGTAAAGATGAATTATTTCTATTTTTTTTTTTATTATAAGCTTGTAAATAGTGATGGATGCAAAATGGAAAAAATGCACTTTTATTTCCAAATAAAATATTGTCACCGTACATTGTGATAGGGACATAATTTAAATGGTGTAATAACCAGGACAAATGGGCAAATACAATACGTGGGTTTTAATTATGGAGGCATGTATTATTTTAAAACTATAATGGCGGAAAACTGAGAAATAATGATTACAGTAAGGTAGCTCTTAGCAAAATGTACCACCCAAAGAAAGCCTAATTGGTGGCGGGAAAAAACAAGATATAGATCAGTTCATTGTAATAAGTAGTGATAAAGTTATAGGCTAATGAATGGGAGGTGAACATTGCTCGGATGCATAAAGTGAAAACGACTGAGGCAGGGGTCACACTTGTCTTTCAGTTTTCTACACTTTTCAGAAAACTGAAGGACAAGTGTGACTTCAGCCTTACAGCAGCTAATGTAATTTATAGAGAAAACTGACAAATTGTGCAAGATGTCAGTTTTTTTCCTGCACGCAAAATCTGAATTCAAGTGTGACCTAGCCCATTGACTAACATGAGTTCTCAGTTGAAATGAGTTTTTCTGTGCAGAAAACGCACACGAAAGCAGACAAGTGTTACCCCTGCCTGAGGGCTGAAGTGGTTAAAGGTTATTATGATGTTGTGTATCTTTTAGAGCAGAGAGGAAGTTCTAAGTTCAGGTCTGCTTGCCTTTAACCACAGAAAAAAAATGTAACCTGTGTTTAGGTACTGACTCATTAGCACCCATGTTCTGTACACGTTTCTATCTTATTGCAGAAAATTAAATTTGTATTTATTCTAAGCACCCCAGACTATTGACTGAGCTGCCTTTTCCTAGAAAATGCCTTGGGGGAGAGGAAGGGTTGCTTTCCTCTGGATCAAAACATTCAAAGTTGTTTAATGAGTTTTGACTAGATGGGCATGTCTTTTTTTCTTCAACCTATGAAACTTACAGCTATGAATTTGTGTTAGGTCATAAAAGCAAAGCAGATTAAGCCCACTGGAATAGCATCCACACTGACATCATTATACTCAGGGGAGACATAAAGCACATGCAGATTCTCTTTTATCTTTGAAACCAGAAAGAAAATCTAGCACACCAGGCATATTATTTTTATTACATACAGGGAAGTATGGATTCATTTTAAGTATTTTCTTGAAGTATGAACAGTCTTTGTTTTAGATCATTTTCTTATCATCTTATGAAACGGCATCAGTTAAAACATTTCCTTTCTATGTATGATAATGAAACTCATATAGCAAAGGATATTGTGTTAATGCACATTATGTTTTATGAACTGTGTCTAAAATCCAATTTACAGTTTTACTTGGATGAGAAGAAAATGTATGTGTCCCTATTTGTGGAACAGCCATAGCTTGGAGGAAGGAAGTGTTATGACTCATCAATAAAGAAAAACAAAGTCATTTGGGGAAGTAATGCTAAAATTAATCTAACAGAAAAGAAAGTAATATGCTCAATTGCTTTGAATTGCACTCCTTTGTATCCATAAAGGCTGAGAGTTTACTGTTACATATAATGAAAGTATATGTGTACAAGACAGCAGCTTGCTGATTCACCTGGCATGGATTTACATTGAGGACACTGGGATGTCGTTTGGATTGGAGGACTGAGATTGGATGGTCATGAAAAAGTGAAGGTAAAACGTTTTGCTGTGGTGGAAGGCAACTTGGGGCATATGCAGAAACAGACATACAATGTGCCGAAAGAGGCACTATAGTAACATATAGGAGAATGCAGTCACTTATTCAGGATACCCACTTTTATGTCAATTTTCCTGGTTTCAACATAAGACACACTTCCTGGGAAGCACAGTGATGTAGTGGATAGCACTATTGCCTTGCAGCACTGGGTCCCTGGTTCAAATCCCAGCCAGGACACTATTAGCACAGAGTTTGTATATTCTCCCCATTTCTGCGTGGGTTTTGTGAAAACCAAAAACATGCAAATAAGTGAATTGACTTCCTCCTAAATTTGCCTTTGATTACAATGGGCATATGACTAGGATTGTGAGCTCCTCTAAGGGACAGTTAGTGACAAGACTATATATTATATATATATATATATATATACTTCATTTTTTACACAAAAAAATGTGCTGAAAAGTTACCCCCCTTGGCTTAGTCAGTGTAGCAGAATGGAAGGTGGAGCAGGTTTTGTTACTGGCAGAAGAGTGTGAGGATATTGCACTAGTAATCCTGCACTTGCCAGCTGGCTTACTGCTATGTCCATGCCCCGCATCCCCTGCCACATGGTGTGCAGAGTGCACTGCTTAAGACTACCTGTGTTCCCTGGCTTGTGGAGTGAGGATTCAAGCAACTTCTTAGCGGTGCAATGATCAGGGATTCTTCCTGTTTGGCAATCGCTGTCTCTCATATCTATGATGCCATCTAATGGCGTCTTGAGATACAGCTGTATCATCCTTGGAGCACATCTGGCTAAGGAGAGAAGGAATGACTTGTACTGGGGGCTCATTTGACTACTTTGGAGGTGGCTATACAGGGGAGGGGGTTTATACACGAGTCAATCACTTGTTTCTGGTTTCTGAGGGAAACATGTGTCCCTCGACTTACGCGGCACACACAAATATGCGGGTCGGCTTATATATATATATATATATATATATATATATATATGTATATATATATATATATATATATATATATATATATACATATATATATATATATATACACACACACATATATACATATACATATACAGTTCCTCTTTACAATTCCATAGTCTCATGGAAAACAATTGAATAGATAAGAGAGAGAAATCCTTAAGTGTCAGCATAATGGACAGAACAAGATACATGCCACAATCCACCAACATGTGTTCCAATCTAGTTGGCCAAAGGGGGATATAAAGACTCCTGAAGTGAAATGGTTCCTGAAAACCCATTCTAAGTCTAACACAGAGAAACTGCTGGCATCAGCTGGGCACTGCCTTACTGTAGCTCCCTTTTGACCTAAGGCTAACAGACAGGACACAATTAAGTTTAATGTGTCAATTCACTGTTAGCAGAGATTTCCGAAAAGAGCTCTGCTTCCATCCAGCTCTTTGAAACACCTGAGATGATTATCCTATTCTGCTGCCTGATTATAGCAGCACCTGCTCTCACTGCACAGGTGGAGGAGGCAAATAAAGGGTACAGTGGCCAGGAAATCGCACTCTCTTCCCTAGCTGGCTGCAGGATTCAAACCAACTTTTGTTGTTTTAAAAAATAAATAAATTAAAAAGTAAAAAAAAAAAAGACAAAATCTTACTTTTCCTGGTGCCATAATTCGTGAAATACACATACTTCTTTCTTTCATTTTAGAATCTTCATAAAGTCTTTGGGTTCATCTGGGTATAGTGTAAAAGGACTTTGCTTTCTCTCGCTCTGTAAATTTATATTCATAATTTTGCCATTTATATTTATAAATGTACCCTTATGTTGACACTAAAGTTTGTATTATGTTGAATCTAAACATCCCAATCTATTGCCTCATTATTATTATTTCATGTGATAGGCATAATCATCTTCAATTTTATCATACACAAAACCGGTCAATACATCAGTATGATGGTAAATGTGACTTTCTTTGACCATTCATTGGGAGACACAGCTAACAAGTGTGGCATACTGTATGCCCTGTTTATAGGAGGCTGAAATCTAAAAAAAAATCCCTGGCTATAACCCCCTGCTTCTGGCCTAGCCTAGTAGATTCACATGGAAAATTTGTTTTACCGACTGTCCTTAGTGGGGTGGCTGTGCAGACCAGCCAGGTCCTTCCATATCTCAGAATAATGGCATGATCTCATGTCTGGATTAGATTATACAGTTTGACGTAGGGTCAGTCTGCAACTTCTGGACGTGGAAGAGGAGTGTGCAGCTATATCACTGGCACGTGCTGTCCCTCAGTGAGATGCTGGATTATTTGTACTCTACATGTTCATGATTGTAAAGCCTCCTGCTTCTGGCTTAGTCCTGTCCATTCTCCTGTCACTGTCACCAGGAGACAGCATGCATTGATGGCAAAAGCTAATGTCCGCTTCCAACCTCCTTGTGGGCCTGTACCAGAGCTTTTTGGCAGTAAAGTGTTTCTACCTATCCTACATTGCACCCTATTATTTGCAGTGGTAGTGAGGTGTATGCTTTGTCCTTACCTGGTTTTACCTGGGATCTGGAATCATATTGTGTCAAACTGACTTGATAGACTAAGTACTCGTCTGAGCATTAATACATCTGTCAGCTTGTCAGAATCCAGTGGAACTAAGCTTATTACGTCTTCTCTGCATGCAGGCCAAAATCTGATATTGGCTACACAGATACAGTTTGCACATCTTGCAGAACTCCTGGCAAGTAATCCCATCAGCTGTCTACTGATTCACTGCATACATGAAAAAACACGCACACCATGTAGTTTCTAATGCAAAAATATATATTGAAAGACGTAGGCTGACAAAGTGCAATCAAATACATGCATAGAGGCACAATGGAAAATGTATATACAAAAGTACACAACAATAATCAGTAGACCTGATGGATACAGCATACAAGCAATAAATTAAGTGCAAACAAGATGCACATTAAAAAGCAGAAATCGAATAACAAACTGTTATAACTGCTAACAGAAGGAGGTAATAACTGATACTGGTGTCTGAAGCAATGGATAACAAGCAGTCCAATGCAAATGCAATACAAACAGAGTGAGGAAACGAGGTACAAAGCACCGCTGCATTACGCAGACGCAGCGTTTCGGAAAGTTCCTTTGTCAATGGGACAGGCAGGTAAGCAACTGAAGCAGAGCGGCACAGCAGCCAGGACATCACCGCGCTGTCGCTCTGCTTCAGTTGCTTACCTGCCTGTCCCATTGACAAAGGAACTGTTCCATAAAATGAGGAGTTGGAGCCATCTATTAAGCTTGGATGTACAACGGCGGTATAAAGTTACAGATAACTTATCAAGGCTTTTAGGTTGCAGGGATTCATGCAAGCAATGTATTTTCCCTTTCATATCTGGGATTTCCTTAGATGAGAACTGTGAAGAGGGTGAAATCCCACAGGGGCCTCTTGGTTCCTCCCAGGCTTCTGATTTAAAATGTATTTCTCCTTCTAGGGAGGACTTGTGATGATTAGAAAATTCAAGTAAGTACTACAATTTTGTTCAGCAGGAATAATAATTGTGGGTCTGAATCAGCAAGGGGCTGTAAGCAGAGGTAGTCTGATTTAGAAGTTCATGATTAGTTATATAACAGATTGATTGATTAACAATGGATAGAAAAGCAGACCCTTTCTACTCTAGTCGTCAGCTCATAAGAACACTGTTCAGCTGAAAGCTCTGTTCTCGCCTACCTTCATAAATTTTAGGAGACCTCTGACAGGGCCTACAGACACAGCAAGCCACCGATCTCAGACGCACAATTCCTAGAGGAACACCACAACAACCTTACACACAAGAATTTTATGATAATGCTGTTGGGCCTTCCAACACTGATATATCAATTAAGCGCTCATTTAAATAATCATCAGCTCTGGAATCTGACTGCAAAGTTCCAAATTGTCAACCTATGTTCTAAATGTATTTCTTTCTACACACCCCAAGCCTTTTTCATAGATTTAAAAAAATGTTTTCACTTGGAGTGAAGCACAACTCGTATCAGTTTTACAAATGGTATTAGCATTACTCTACTGGTCCCTGGAATAACAACACTCCCCCTCCTACAGACCCTTCCGCTGTGTTTTTGCTCCATTATTTTGCCTGAGGAAGCAGGAGTGTTACCTGCGAAACGCGTTGCAACTTGGAGTCACTCATTAAATGTACCTTTTCTGACTTATCTAAATTGAAGTATTTGTGTCTGTTTTACCTCGAGGGAGGTGAGTCCATCCATACTTCCCCTCTTTTAAAAGTGTTTTAGATGTTTTTATCCTATTTTGGCGCCTCTGTTGAACTGTATTTACCATTTGAGTCCACCCTTGGTGGAGGGGTTGGTCCCATTTTTCTATCTACAGAGAGCGACTTCTTAAACCTGAGTGGGGTCAGGTGCTAATGCTCCCCACCTGTCTATTCAGTGGTTGCATTTGAGGTAACCTGTGTTTGTGAGTATATATCTTTATACGAAACATCTTTTATTTGGATCCTAACGTTACTACACCATATTGGCTCTCGGTTTCTTTTCTTTTGTCTTTTTCCATGTTTTTATTGAATATTATGTTAGGGTTTTATATACCGCTTTAAACTGGCTACAAGTGCATTGAAGTCTATGAGCATTTGGTGACCTTTTTGTCATCATGAATGCCACCAAAACTTAACCAAGTTTCAAGTAATACATTGCAGAGTAAAATTTGTCATTTAAAAAAAAAAAGTAAACTTTATGAATGGCAAACTTTACTTGGCAACTGGCTGTTGATTTTGTGAGAATATCCCTACGTGAGATTGGGACCAATTCACTGCAAAACTGAACTTGTAAATTTTGTTGGCTCATCCTCAAAACAACCTCTTTTAGCGTGTGATATCGCTTCCTCTCCTATCTCATGTAGTGAACATTCCTTCCACTCAGGGTGCTACTATCTAGTATTACCTAGGCTGCATAATAAACTTTTATTGAAATTGAACACCTATAAAAATAATAAGGTATAGCAGTTAGTTTTCTTGCTTAGATAAAATGGTAATAGAACACTTGCAAAATGTAGAGTAGCTCCATTTTAGTACTAAAATCTTTATTATCATTATACACGTCATTTTATAACTCAATGCCATGAAATATTATCTTTTATACTTCTAAATTACATTTCTATATTTTTTTATTTTTTTTTAAAACCTGCTATAAACCATGACAACTGTATACAGCATAATGTTAACTGTAACGATTGTGGAATTCTCTCCGTGATCAGCGCACAAGACGTGCGCTGATACTGCGGAAATCCTCCACAAGCGTGTAATTTGCGGGAACCCAGCAAAAGGTGCAATGCACCTGTAGAGGGAAATTCCTGTCGACAGATGGAGCTGTGGAGTGCAGAGGAACAGCTCCCTCTGCCCTGCCACACACGCCAGATAGGAATTGCATGAAGGGAAGAAACGCAGGGCAAGATAGCCCTGAAAGAGAGAGATCAAAGCGACAGAGGGTATGTGTGTCCACCAAACTAGTCGCCACCCTGTGACAATGAACACACAACCATGAAGACAAAGTGAGAAGGCAATCGCCAGAGATGGCGATTGCTAACAGCGACACAAGACCGAATAAGCACAGATGAGGAATGTATGTATGTCCACCAATCTAGCCGCCAACCTGCGACGGTGGACACACAACAGAAGAAACCAAGTGAGAACGCAATTGCAAGAGAAGGGATTGCGGAAGAGAATGAGCATAGGGACAGATTGTATGTGTGTGCACCAAACTAGTCGCCAACCCGCGACGGTGCATACACAACAGCAGATATGAAGTAGGAACGCAATCGTGAGAGAGGCGATTGCCAGAGGTGACACAAGGCTACAGCAAGGCAGAGCACGAGAGTAGCAAAGTCACAGCAAATCATACAATAAGGAGATAAGGAAAATAACAAATGCTAGCTAAACGCGAACACTGCACTTATTCGCAACAGTGCACGCGTTTATGCGCGGTCTCCGCGTGTTAAGCACAACAGAGACAAGAACGCCTAACTAACCACCGACAGACAAACATGAAACAGAGGACGCGAGCGCTTGCTTAACGGTTACCTCACCGAGCCTCCAGCAAGCGTTCGCAGCAGACAAGACAGACACCCGAAAACAGGAACAAGCAAGAGATAGGATCCACAGCACCAGTGCAAGAGGCTAGTGCAATCCAGGAAGGCAGAGCAGAAGGATCCACAGCACTAGCGCAAGAGGCTAGTGCGATCCAAGTACAGCAAGAGAGATGGAGATCAGACGGATCCACAGCACCAGCGCAAGGCGAGTGCGACCCAGGCAAAACAGAACAGACGAGACAGCTGGCAGCAACCGCCGCTCCAGCCATACTCCAAGAACAAAGATCAGAACGACTTCCTGTCGACCACCGCTGGGACAGGACAATCGCAACAGACAAACAAAACAGATATGCAATCCTAACTGCACTAGGGAATCTGCCTAGTGCAGTTCCAGGAATTACTCTAGGCTAATCTTCAAACAAAGAGCAAGGCTGACACTCCAGGCGAGTGTTACACAGGAACTAACTCTTATGACCAGCCCAGGACTCTGGGAAACATAGCTCTTTATACTGCCAGTCATCAAAGGAGGCAGGTAGGAGATTTGCATAACGAGTGTATGCAAATTCCTCAGCAGCAGAACAGACCAGAAACTTGTAATGGAAAGACAGGTCTCTCTTCCAGAGACCTGCAGCCCACAGACTAGAGGAATGGTCAAACAGCTGTCTGCCAGTGCATCCAGCTGAGCGTTTCATTACATTAACATATCAAGAATTTTCTTCTGATCTGGGTATATGTAATTATTCCCTTTGCACCCCTACAGCTTGGCTGGTTTACCGTATGACTTTAATTCCATTAGCTGGAGGGATCCTTACATCTACAGGGATGTGGTTATGCATGTGCACAGTTAGAAAACAGTCCCATCTCAATAACAGATGAGCCATACATGTGAGAATTTGTAGTGACACACTGTGAATCATATGATGAGATTCTACCAAGTACCTGACAGGTATATCATTGTAATTCATCTCATTAAAATACATTAAATATACAGATGATTTATTAGGGAACTGTTTTTTTTTTTTTTTTATTAGGGAAGGTGGAAATATTCAAAGCAGGAGGTTTGGGCACCATTTAGTGGCAGGGGAATGGGTGCCACATAGGCGCACATAGAAAATGTTAGTGAAAGTGTGAAATTTGGGCGCCTGCTCTAAATATACCAGTATTTTACTTGCCAAAATGGTATGCACAAATTTACTGGCGCCTGTTTTTCATGCACATGGAAATGTTCTTTCACTACCTAAACATTACAGGAACAGCAAATATTAATGGTGCAAAATGAAAAGTCAAAATGTGCTAAGCTGTAAACTAACAAATTGTATTATTAATAGCTGCTTTAGTCTTTGATAACTGCTCTCTAAAAGCTGGATCTAAAAATGTGCTGGTTGCTTTGTTGAGCTAATTATACACCATGAAAAATGCATTTGATACAGAAACAAAAATAAAAGACAAAATCAAAGAAAAGACTAATCAAAACAAATTTCTAAACCAAATACATGCAGTGCAAATACAATATTGTCTTAATTATTCTATACAAAAAGTCATTACTAAAAAATGACCTCATGCAACGCAAAGTACACAACAGATTAATGGGTTGCTGCCAATAAGTTTCTGGTAAAGTGTAAACAAATGGAAGATTTTTTTTTTCTTGTTTCATAAAAATGTAACCTAGAAACTTGAGATTCCTAAAGGAATCTAAGGTAGTTTTAGACAATGTCAAGTTTAAATATAGTTTGCTTAAAATGTCTTAATAACAGGGCCTTGATAAAAAATGTAATATACTTACATACACTTGTATTATTGATTTGACCTATTTTTGATACTTGACTATGAACCCCTGGCATACGTAGGAAAAAGGTGATGGGTAATATGAAGCCACTAATAGAATATTGGCAATATTCCTAATATTCTACTAAGGTTTTTCCCTACACTAATCCTACCTGTAGCTTAATACTAATCTAGCACTACTAGAAATGTAAACCTTGCCCCTGCACTACACATCCCTTCTTAAAGAGACACTAAAGTGAAAAAAATATGATATAATGATTTGTATGTGTAGTACAGCTAAGAAATAAAACATTAAAAGCAGAGACATAAGTCTAATATTGTTTCCAGTACAGAAAGAGTTAAGAAACTCCAGTTATCTATACAAAAGAGGCATTGAGCTCCATGACTTTCAAAGTCGCAGATAGCTCTGTCTTCTGAAGCTTGTTATCTCAAGTGTCTGGCACTGTATTGTTTTTTTGTTTCTGCAGAGAACAGTTCAAAAGTTCACTAGCCTGCTCTGTAAAATAATTTAGAATGCTGAGTAGTGTGAAAACTGCAAATATTAGAGAATGATGCAACGTTATAAAAAAAAAAAACAAAGACTACATAACTGAAAATAAAAATACGAGAATATTTTCTTTGCTACTAATGTTCTAGTTACATAGTTACATAGTTACATAGTTATTTTGGTTGAAAAAAGACATACGTCCATCGAGTTCAACCAGTATAAAGTACAACACCAGCCTGCTCCCTCACATATCCCTGTTGATCCAGAGGAAGGCGAAAAAACCCTTACAAGGCATGGTCCAATTAGCCCCTAAAGGGAAAAATTCCTTCCCGACTCCAGATGGCAATCAGATAAAATCCCTGGATCAACATCATTAGGCATTACCTAGCAATTGTAGCCATGGATGTCTTTCAACGCAAGGAAAGCATCTAAGCCCCCTTTAAATGCAGGTATAGAGTTTGCCATAACGACTTCCTGTGGCAATGCATTCCACATCTTAATCACTCTAACTGTAAAGAACCCTTTCCTAAATAAATGGCTAAAACATTTTTCCTCCATGCGCAGATCATGTCCTCTAGTCCTTTGAGAAGGCCTAGGGACAAAAAGCTCATCCGCCAAGGTATTATATTGCCCTCTGATGTATTTATACATGTTAATTAGATCCCCTCTAAGGCGTCTTTTCTCTAGACTAAATAAACCCAGTTTATCTAACCTTTCTCGATAAGTGAGACCTTCCATCCCACGCATCAATTTTGTTGCTCGTCTCTGCACCTGCTCTAAAACTGCAATATCTTTTTTGTAATGTGGTGCCCAGAACTGAATTCCATATTCCAGATGTGGCCTTACTAGAGAGTTAAACAGGGGCAATATTATGCTAGCATCTCGAGTTTTTATTTCCCTTTTAATGCATCCCAAAATTTTGTTAGCTTTAGCTGCAGCTGCTTGGCATTGAGTACGATTATTTAACTTGTTGTCAATGAGTACTCCTAAGTCCTTCTCCAAGTTTGATGGCCCCAACTGTATCCCATTTATTTTGTATGGTGCTAGACCATTAGTACGTCCAAAATGCATGACCTTACATTTGTCAACATTGAATTTCATCTGCCATGTATGTGCCCATATAGCCATCCTATCCAGATCCTGTTGCAATATGACACTATCTTCCTGAGAGTTTATGATTCTGCACAATTTTGTATCATCTGCAAAAATAGCAACATTGCTCACTACTGCATCTACTAGGTCATTAATAAATAAATTGAAGAGCACTGGACCCAGAACAGACCCCTGTGGGACCCCACTGCTAACAGTCTCCCATTTTGAGTACGATCCATTGACCACAACTCTTTGTTTTCTGTCCATTAGCCAGTTCCCTATCCATGAACACAGACTCTTCCCCAGTCCTTGCATCCTCAACTTTTGCACCAGACTTTTGTGGGGAACAGTGTCGAAGGCCTTTGCAAAGTCCAAGTATATCACATCTACAGCATTCCCAATATCCATATTAGCATTCACTACCTCATAAAAGCTGAGCATGTTAGTCAAACAGGACCTGTCTTTAGTAAACCCATGTTGATGCTGAGAAATAAGATTATTTTCTACTATGAAGTCATGTATAGTATCTCTTAGTAACCCCTCAAATAGTTTGCATACAACTGATGTTAAACTTACAGGTCTATAATTTCCTGGATCAGATTTTTTGCCCTTCTTAAATAATGGGAAAACGTGGGCTGTACGCCAATCCACTGGGACTCTGCCAGTTGCAAGAGAGTCACAAAAGATAAGATAAAGGGGTTTATCTATAACTGAACTTAATTCCCTTAGGACCCGAGGATGCATGCCATCCGGGCCAGGTGCCTTGTCTATTTTTAATTTATTTAGTCTTGCCTTCACTTCTTCCTGCGTTAAGTATTTAATATTACAGTTAGAAGATTGAGACTCTTCCGCCTCTGTAGTTTGCAACAGTGCTGTTTCTTTTGTGAAGACAGAAGCAAAGAAAGCATTTAATAACTCTGCCTTACCTTGGTCATCCACCATTGAGTTCCCATCCTCATCCTTTAGGAGTCCTATACAGTCAACCTTTCTTTTTTTAGAGTTAATGTACTTGTAAAACTTTTTTGGGTTAGATTTGATATCCTTAGCGATTTGTTTTTCAGCTTCAATCTTTGCCTGCCTAATTTCTTTTTTACAATTTTTATTGCACTCCTTATAATTGCTTAGTGCAGCCTCGGTCCCCTCCTGTTTTAAGACCTTATAGGCATTCTTTTTCCTCTTCATTTTATCTTTAACCTTTCTATTCATCCATAGAGGCCTTTTTTATTCCTAGACATTTTGTTTCCATATGGGATATACATACTACAGTATTGATTGAGTATAAGTTTAAAAGCTTGCCATTTCCCTTCAGTGTCTTCCCCTTGTAGTACATTATCCCAGTTCACCAAACTTAGTGCCTGCCCAATTTGAGTGAACTAGTAATTATCCATACTACACAACCAATTCATTATATGTCATTTATATTTTTTTGTCGCTTCACTGTCTCTTTAACGTAATTCGGGCTCTGGCTATTGCCGGAACAATTAACATAGCACTGTATGTTGGCATCCAAATTAATTGCCTCAAACCCCTGTATGTATATTAGAACCTGTTTCTCTGTGCTTATGTTGTCTGTAGACTAGCCACTGATCAGGTGAATTTGGTGCGCCATCGCTCACCCCTTGTCGGCTATTCCATTGGCCACAACGCAACTCCAAACACTGGTGAATGCTTTGGGTATTGTATAGCTGAGCCTTGGAAGCTCAGCTCATATATAACCAAACCCCAATACATTGTATTATACATTTTATACATAGTATTATAGGACTAGTGCTACGGGATAGGTTAGGTGAGGATAGAGGTCATAGTCAGTGACAGGGGTTAGTGTAAGGCATTTAGGAAGGAGATTGTTTTAGGGAGAGGTAGTGTTTGTGGGGGTTTAGTGTTAGCTGCATGTATTGGGGTTAGTTTAGGCATATGGGGGAGGGGGTTAAATATTAGGCATTAGGTAGGCCGATAGCAGAATATCAGCCATAAAAATGTTGCTTTGCAAAGAACCACTGAGTGCAGCGGATAGATAAAGGAGGTCAAAAGTTCAAAGATTTTGGCTCTGAGACACTTAAGGCTATGGGCTTGATTCACTAAGACAAATAGCATGCCTTATCAAAGTTAGCACGTCTTATAAAAGTTAGCATGCCTTATCAAAGTAGCATAGCGAGCACTACGAACCCGCAGGGGCTGAGCGCAGGATGAGTGGAGCTCTCGTCATTGCCATTTAGCAGGCATAAGTTTGCTATGCTACTCTGATAAGGCGTGTTAACTTTGATAAGGCATGCTAACTTTGATAAGGCATGCTATTTGTCTTAGTGAATCAAGCCCCATGTCATTGAATTTAAAAAATAAAAATAAAAAGTAAAAATGTGCAATTCTAAAAAGTTAGTTGGGACTCGGGAGTAAGAGGTGCTGACTGTTAAATTATATGGCCCATATGCAATTCACTTTTTCACCTGAATCTTCTCCTAGGCGATATTTGAAAACTTGTCACTAATATGCATTTTAAACCACCAGCAAGCAAAAAAAACTACTCAAAATAAATTTTATAGTACTTTTTACCTACTTTTTGATACTTTTTCCATTGCAAAGTGCTAAAAAGTTATTTGAAATCAAAGATTATTTTTTTTTTCCTAGGAGAAAACTAAGGTGAAGAAGTGAATTGCATATGGGCCTATGCCTCAAATATTCTGATTCTATTTAATTTCCAAATGAAAAATAAATGGGAACAACCCTGACGAGTTCCTCTTATACTGTATATATTTTTCTACCGCCAGCTTCTACTGCCACTTTTAGTGAAGTACTGTATAATAAAAAGGGATTTCAAAATTTGGATAAAGAGACTGTTCAAGGCCAGAAACCCATTAGGAGCGCTTTTCTGAGCGCTTTGTGATTTGAAAACTCTTGCTAATGTAATTGTAAGGAAACGCGGAAAATCAGCCGCCTCCACTCAGCGTGAGGCCGCTGTTTCCATGGAGAGCATGGCGGAACGCGGAAAAACCGCCGCGTCTGACGCGGCGGTTAGCACGCATGGCTCTGTTGCTGACACTTTGACCCAGCGCGGGGAGGCAGCCGCCGGTGCAGATAGCGGCGCGACCAACCCCGAGCACGGGTCAGCGGAGACATTGCAAAGCAGTACTGGTGTGGCTGGGACTGATAGTCCACCTAGGTTCAGAATGACGCGCATGCGCGCGGAGAGGCAAAACCTTTATGGCAGTCAGAGAAAGGTCAGCTGACCAAGCCGGTCAGCTGACAATCACAGCAACTTTCATTGGTCCAGCACTTGAGGGAGGTGCTGGAGAGCACAGGTGTATATATACTGGGTGCTGGTCATTCTCTGGTTGTCTGTCGTTGCGATCACTACGTGGTAGCACTCAGGCCTTGTCTGTATCTGTGTTCTAGCATAGTTTCCAAAGGTGTTGACGATCACGGACCTCACATCTTAGCGTTAGGAATATTGAACTGTATTATTTGTTATGACCTTCTGCCTGCCTGACTATCCTGCTGAACTCTGATTCTGTACCTTGCTATCTCTGATATCCTGTTGCCAAACTCTGCTCGTTCCTGGACTCTGTATTTGCCTCTTGATTCTGTACCCCGCTATTCTGATACTCCGTTGCCAAACCCTGCCTGTTTATTGGATTCCGTATCTGTCTCCTGAATCTGTACCGTATCTGTCTGTGTGTTAACAACCTGGATTGCCCGACCTCGAGAACTGGCCTTACTGTTAGAGGCAGTTCCCAGACCTGTTAGTGACACCCTCTCTCTGGTGTCACTCACGTTCTGTCCTTCCTATCCTCAGCCTAGCTCCTCCCCCGGGAGAGTCTAGGCATACGGAAGGAACTTACTCCCGTGCAGTACTCCTTACTGCTCCTGTACCTTCTCCTAAGGTGCAATACTCAAAGTATTACTGTTACACCAAAACACTCTTATCCCTCAGGTGTCCAGAGGTTAGAATATATATCTGATTATCAGTGATACTGCAGATCACCAATAATCGGGTATATTCTGTATTCTCGGTGATACTGCAGTTCACCGGTAATCAGACCCTCTCTGTTACACCGATCGTTACAGAACGACAGACCAAAACAATATGGACGCATGCACTGACCGTCTGGGCGCACTTGCCACTTCGGTGGATAACATCAACCAAGTTCTGGGTAATCACAAAGCGTTAATTGATGCCCTATCAGGGTCTGTACAAACCCTCCAGACGTCAGTGGACGAGTTGCGATCTCCTCCTAGCATTGACATACGCATGCCTGTACCCGAAAGATTTTCTGGCCACAGATTTGACTTTCGAAATTTTAGGAGTAGAGTGTTGTCGTATTTTGAGTTGAGACCCCGATCCTCGGGGACCGAAACCCAAAGGGTCACATTTATTAAAACCTTGTTATCTGGCGACTCTCAGATGTGGGCGTACAGTTTGCCCACCGGAGACCTAGCCCTTACTTCTGTGGAGGAATTTTTTAAAGCTATGGCGGTAATTTACGACGATCCGAACCTTGCCTTGACTTCTGAGCGGAAGCTCAAGCTTTTGCGTCAAGGCAAGGGTCCGGTCGAAGATTATGCAGCTGAATTTAGGAGGTGGGCAGTTACAGCTCGGTGGGACACTTATGCCCTGTTAGATTGTTTCTTGTCAGGACTGTCCGATGAGGTCTCTGATCTAATGCTAAGTCAGCCCGAGCCCAGAACAGTCGATGAGGCCATTTCAGCGGCCATTCGAATCGACCGCAGGCTGCGCTATCAAAGACAGACCAGGGGTAGTCAACGTGTCAGAGTAGTGTCTTACACCACAACCCCAGTGACCCTGCCTCCTTCTGCCTCACCTCCTACCGTCTCGCCTCCACCCGAGCCAATGCAGATTGGTCGGTCTAAGCTGTCCCAGGTGGAGCGGAGACGGAGGATGTCTGAACAGCTGTGTCTGTACTGTGCTGAAGGGGGACAGAGTACAAAACTGTCCTAATAAGCCGGGAAACGCTACCGCCTAGGAGTTGTAGGGGGTAACACCCTAGGCGCCCGACTCTTACCCCTAGAAGATAAACGGTTGCTTCTTTCCTGTACAGTTACATGGGAAGATAAGACCGAGGTCACTGAAGCCTTTGTTGATTCAGGCTCTGCAGCGAATTTTATGGATTTTGAGTTTGCTAAGAAACTGGGTATTTCACTCACCCCGGTAAAACCACCCATCCAAGTCACAGCTGTGGATGATTCCCCCCTGCAGAAGAATCATCCGTTATCCCAGTGACCAGAGGTGGGAGTCACTATAGGGGTGCTACACAGAGAAAGATTGCAGTTCTTCGTGCTACACATGACAACCTCCACAGTTATCCTTGGCATGCCCTGGTTGCACCTCCACTCCCCACAGATCGATTGGGCCACCAGTCAGCTAACTAGCTGGTCAGATCATTGTGTTCAACAGTGTTTAGGGAAGGTGAAGGTAGGCCAAAAGAGGGTTCATTTGGAGGGTGTACCCGTGCAGTATTCTGAGTATTCAGATGTGTTCTGTCCCAAAGCTGCAGATAAGTTACCACCCCATCGCTTGTTCGATTGCCCCATCGATCTCCGATCTGGTTGTATGCCTCCCAGGGGTCATCTTTATAATTTGTCTGGGCCAGAGAAAGTGGCCATGCAGGAATACATCCGTGAGAACCTAGCCAAAGAGTTCATTCGCCCGTCCCGGTCGCCCGCTGGCGCAGGTTTCTTTTTTGTTAAGAAAAAAGACGGTGGCCTGCGCCCCTGCATTGATTACCGGGGTTTGAATAAAATCACAGTGAAGAATTGCTATCCTTTGCCCTTGATAGACGACTTATTCACGCAGATTACTGACGCTCAGATTTTTTCAAAATTGGATTTACGGGGTGCATACAACCTGGTGCGGATTAGAGAGGGCGATGAATAGTGTTGGGCGAACAGTGTTCGCCACTGTTCGGGTTCTGCAGAACATCACCCTGTTCGGGTGATGTTCGAGTTCGGCCGAACACCTGACGGTGCTCGGCCAAACCGTTCGGCCACATGGCCGAACTAAGAGCGCATGGCCGAACGTTCCCCGAACGTTCGGCTAGCGCTGTGATTGGCCGAACGGGTCACGTGGTTCGGACCCGAACGCGCTCTGATTGGCCGAACGGTCACGTGGTTCGGGTAAATAAATACCCGAACCACGTCATATCTCCGCCATTTGTCTGTGGGTTTAGCTTTGGGTAGGCAGGCAGGGTAGTTCGCGCTCCAGCCACGCTAGCCAGGGTCCCCCCCAGTCATTGTGTGTCGCAGCTGGGAACAGTAGTACACCGCTCGCTCAGCCACACTATATATAGCATTGTTTACTGTCACTGTGTACCTCGCTCAGCCACACTATATAGCATTCTGTGTACTGTTCTGTGTCTGCTGGGAACAGTAGTACACCGCTCGTTCAGCCACACTATATAGCATTCTGTGTACTGTTCTGTGTCTGCTGGGAACAGTAGTACACCGCTCGTTCAGCCACACTATATAGCATTCTGTGTACTGTTCTGTGTCTGCTGGGAACAGTAGTACACCGCTCGTTCAGCCACACTATATAGCATTCTGTGTACTGTTCTGTGTCTGCTGGGAACAGTAGTACACCGCTCGTTCAGCCACACTATATAGCATTCTGTGTACTGTTCTGTGTCTGCTGGGAATAGTGGTACACCGCTCGTTCAGCCACACTATATAGCATTCTGTGTACTGTTCTGTGTCTGCTGGGAACAGTAGTACACCGCTCGTTCAGCCACACTATATAGCATTCTGTGTACTGTTCTGTGTCTGCTGGGAACAGTAGTACACCGCTCGTTCAGCCACACTATATAGCATTCTGTGTACTGTTCTGTGTCTGCTGGGAATAGTGGTACACCGCTCGTTCAGCCACACTATATAGCATTCTGTGTACTGTTCTGTGTCTGCTGGGAACAGTAGTACACCGCTCGTTCAGCCACACTATATAGCATTCTGTGTACTGTTCTGTGTCTGCTGGGAATAGTGGTACACCGCTCGTTCAGCCACACTATATAGCATTCTGTGTACTGTTCTGTGTCTGCTGGGAACAGTAGTACACCGCTCGTTCAGCCACACTATATAGCATTCTGTGTACTGTTCTGTGTCTGCTGGGAATAGTGGTACACCGCTCGTTCAGCCACACTATATAGCATTCTGTGTACTGTTCTGTGTCTGCTGGGAACAGTAGTACACCGCTCGTTCAGCCACACTATATAGCATTCTGTGTACTGTTCTGTGTCTGCTGGGAACAGTAGTACACCGCTCGTTCAGCCACACTATATAGCATTCTGTGTACTGTTCTGTGTCTGCTGGGAACAGTAGTACACCGCTCGTTCAGCCACACTATATAGCATTCTGTGTACTGTTCTGTGTCTGCTGGGAATAGTGGTACACCGCTCGTTCAGCCACACTATATAGCATTCTGTGTACTGTTCTGTGTCTGCTGGGAACAGTAGTACACCGCTCGTTCAGCCACACTATATAGCATTCTGTGTACTGTTCTGTGTCTGCTGGGAACAGTAGTACACCGCTCGTTCAGCCACACTATATAGCATTCTGTGTACTGTTCTGTGTCTGCTGGGAATAGTGGTACACCGCTCGTTCAGCCACACTATATAGCATTCTGTGTACTGTTCTGTGTCTGCTGGGAACAGTAGTACACCGCTCGTTCAGCCACACTATATAGCATTCTGTGTACTGTTCTGTGTCTGCTGGGAACAGTAGTACACCGCTCGTTCAGCCACACTATATAGCATTCTGTGTACTGTTCTGTGTCTGCTGGGAACAGTAGTACACCGCTCGTTCAGTCACACTATATAGCATTCTGTGTACTGTTCTGTGTCTGCTGGGAACAGTAGTACACCGCTCGTTCAGCCACACTATATAGCATTCTGTGTACTGTTCTGTGTCTGCTGGGAATAGTGGTACACCGCTGGTTCAGCCACACTATATAGCATTCTGTGTACTGTTCTGTGTCTGCTGGGAACAGTAGTACACCGCTCGTTCAGCCACACTATATAGCATTCTGTGTACTGTTCTGTGTCTGCTGGGAATAGTGGTACACCGCTCACCCGCCACTGTATAGCATTGTGCTCTGTGTCGCTGCTGGGAATAGTGGTACACCGCTCACCCGTCACTGTATAGCATTGTGCTCTGTGTCGCTGCTGGGAATAGTGGTACTGTATAGCATTTCTGTACTGCCACTGTACTGCTGCCAGTCAGCGTGTACTGTAAGGATAAGTGAAATGAGGAAGAAATCCGGTGAAAGAGGGAGGGGCAAGGGAAGAGGTGTTTCCCCTGACGGTTCACGTACAGGCCACAGGGGAGCACCCAAGAAAACCCACTCAATACCGCCCATGTTGTCCAGGACAACAACCCTCACAAATCCAAAAGAACAGGACCAGATAATTACTTGGATGACCTCTCAAGCGTCCAGCAGTGGGTTAAGCAGCACCAGCACATCACGCACGAGGTCCGAGTCCTCAGCCAGTTACAAGGAGCCAGTGGGCACAAAGCTGACACAACCGGCAGCGACACCACGCACACAACTGCCAGATAACCAGTCCGATGAATTACCTCAGGACACAATGGGGTATTCGCAGGAGCTATTCCCAGCCCAACAAACTTCCACCTTTCAAAGGTCAATGGAGGAACAGCCAGAAATGTTGTGCCTGGATTCACAACCGTTAACTGTGGGAAATGCACCGCGCACTGAAATACAAGGCGAGTCCGAAGAGGACTCGGAAACCCAAATCCCAGAGCAATTTGGGCAGGAGGGGTTGCAATTGCAGGAGGTCGGCCGACAAGATCTGGAAGATGACGTTGGAGTGTGCTGCGCAGAGGTTGTTGTGGGGAGCTCTACTCCACGGCGGCGGCCCACAATGACATATGACGAGTTTGAGGAGATGGAAGAGGAGGGTATGGACAATGTGGACAGAGACCCAGATTTTGTTTGTGAACGAGAACATCGCCGTCGTAGCAGCAGCACAGATGAGTCTGTTGAAGAACCCACTGCTGCACGAGCTCGCCTTGTGCCACAAGGTAGGCGGCGCGCAATTTCAGGCACCACAAGCGTGGAAGTTCAAGTGAGAGGCAAAAGAGGAGCAAACAGAAATCGCCAGCAAGGAGGCAGGTGCTCCAAAGTCTGGGCTTTCTTTGAAGACTGCACTGAGGATGTTACCATGGCGATTTGCAAGGTGTGCAAGACCCGCCTGAGCAGGGGGAAAAGTATTAACAACCTCTCCACCACCAGCATGAGCCGTCACATGCTATCCAAACATCCCACTCTTTGGGCAAACGCGTCAGGACAGGGTACCAGAAACAACACTGCCTCCCTTGGGTTCACCAGACCCGCCTCAGCAGCAGCAGTAGCCCAGCCATTGCGTGGTTCACAACATTCACAAACATCAGACGACGCTGACACTGTCACTTTCCGGAGTAGTGCTCTTGAGGTCTCCCAGTGTTCTTCAAACACAACAACCAACAGCCCTTCCGTGTGCAGCGCTACGGTTCAGTTGTCTGTGTCGGAGATGTTTAAGCGCAAGAGGAAATTGCCAGCAAATGACCCCCGGGCCGTGGCAGTAACAGCCAGCATAGCCAAGCTTCTGGCCTGCGAAATGCTGCCATATCGATTGGTGGAGACAAACAGCTTCAAGGGCATGATGTCAGTGGCCATCCCACGTTACGTGGTTCCCAGCCGCTACCACTTTGCACGCTCTGCAGTGCCTGAGTTGCATGAGCACGTGGTCAGCAAAATAACCCGAAGCTTGAAGAATGCCGTTGCCTGCAAGGTTCACCTCACCACTGACACCTGGACGAGTGCGTTCGGCCAGGGTCGATACATCTCCCTTACCGCGCACTGGATGAACCTTGTGGAGCCTGGCAGCGATTCCTCACCTGCTACGGCACGGGTGTTGCCCACGCCACAAACAGCTGCACCGCCGTCCCTCCCACTGGATAACAGCAGCACCTACCTCTCTGACTCCTTCTCCTCCAACGCATCTCAAAGCTGTACCTCATCCGGAAACGCTAACCCAGCAGCAGTAGGATCGTGGAAGCAGTGCAGCACAGCTGTTGGCATGCGTCAGCAAGCGTTGCTGAAGCTAATCTGCCTTGGGGATAAGCAGCACACAGGGGAGGAAATTTGGAAGGGAATAAAGGAACAGACGGATTTGTGGCTGGCACCGCTGGACCTGAAACCGGGCATGGTTGTGTGTGATAATGGGAGTAATCTCATTCGCGCTTTAACCACCTTAGCGGTATGGACGAGCTCAGCTCGTCCATTACCGCCAGAGGGTGCCGCTCAGGCCCTGCTGGGCCGATTTTGATGAAATAAAGTGCAGCACACGCATCCGGCACTTTGCCAGCCACGTGTGCTGCCTGATCGCCGCTGCTCTGCGGCGATCCGCCGTGAGCAGCGGCGAAAGAGGGTCCCCCCAGCCGCCTGAGCCCTGCGCAGCCGGAACAAATAGTTCCGGCCAGCACTAAGGGCTGGATCGGAGGCGGCTGACGTCAGGACGTCGGCTGACGTCCATGACATCACTCCGCTCGTCGCCATGGCGACGAAGTAAGCAAAACACGGAAGGACGCTCATTGCGGCCTTCCGTGTTACTTTTGGCTGCCGGAGGCGATCAGAAGAACGCCTCCGGAGCGCCCTCTAGTGGGCTTTCATGCAGCCAACTTTCAGTTGGCTGCATGAAATAGTTTTTTTTTAATTTAAAAAAAACCCTCCCGCAGCCGCCCTGGCGATCTTAATAGAACGCCAGGGTGGTTAAGGTTGGCTAAGCTGACACACATCCCTTGCCTGGCGCACGTGATGAACCTAGTAGTTCAGCGGTTCCTGAGGACATACCCAGGCGTGGCCGATCTTCTGTTGAAGGTGCGTCGAGTGGCCAAACATTGTAGAACTTCCAGTACTGCTTCGGGGGCACTCGCCAAGATGCAGGAGCGCTTCAATCTCCCCCACCATCGCTTGCTGTGTGATGTCCCTACGCGCTGGAATTCTACGCTGCACATGCTAGCCCGCTTTTGCGAGCAGAAGAGTGCAGTGGTCCAGTACATGACGGCGCAGTACCGAGGCGCATCCGGCCAGCTGCCAAGCTTCTGTGGATCCGATTGGGCCAACATGTTGGACCTCTGCCAAGTCCTCCAAAATTTTGAGCAATCCACGTTGCTTGTGAGCAGTGACAACTCTTCAGTCAGCATTACCATACCACTGCTGTGTTTACTGAAGAGGTCGATGTTAAAAATCAAGGAAACAGCTGTCATGATGCAACTGGGGGAATCTGAAGGAGAAAACGATCAGCGTGATGGTACCAACATCAGGCCATCCGCCTCAGGGAACGCTGGCCCCAGCAGCTATGACGAAGAAGAGGAGGAGGAACAGCTGGAGTTGGAGCAGGAATTTCATGCCACCACTGACGAGGGCCAGAGCGGTGCACGTTGGACTTCCACAATTCAACGCGAATGGTCAGCAGAAGCAGACCAGGAGGAAGGTGACGACTATGATGCATCACAACAACTATCACAACGCTCACAAGAGGATGATGAGGATTCTGGTAGGACTCTGGCACACATGGCTCAATTCATGCTAGACTGCATTGAACGTGACCCACGCATTGTGCGCATTCTGGACAACACCAATTACTGGGTTTATACCCTTCTGGATCCACGGTACAAACACAATGTTCCAAAACTGCTTGAAGAAAGAGTCAGACAGGTCAAAATGGAAGAATACCAGCAGGCCCTTGTGGAGACTTTAGAGAGGAGATTGACATCCTCCCCCTCCTCTAGCCAGTTGTACGCAGACAGACTGACTTCCGCAAACCCAGGACGACCAGGAGGGCAGCAAACAACGCAAGCTGCAGCTAGTACCCAAAAGGGAATGGTATCGGCAGTGTCCTTGGAGTGGGAAAATTTTCTGACACCCATGCAGCAGCAGCCCACTGAACAGCAAGCATGCAGATCCACCTCCAACACCGATCGCCTGGAGAAGATGGTCAAGGACTACATGTCAGATGACGTAGCTGTGTCTAACAATCCATCTGCACCCTTCAACTATTGGGTATCGAAGCTAGACACCTGGCACGAACTGGCAATGTGCGCAATAGAGGTGCTGGCTTGCCCGTTTCAGTGCTGCCGGAGGCATCGTCACAGATCGGCGTATCCGCCTCTCCACAGAAAATGCAGACCGTCTGACTCAAATTAAAATGAATCAATCCTGGATTGGAAACGACTACGCAACACTCCAGGACCCCAACCAAGTAACATGACCAATGAACATCTGGGATGGTTTAGCGTTTCCGGTCCCTGTTTATTGAACCTCTCATCTGTATTACACTTATGACTGCATGGCGGCAAAAAGCATTGCTATATCCGCACGCTTTTTGTCCTCATGCAAGGCCTGTGTTGTTGTGTCTCAAAAAGCTTGGCCTTCTCCTCCTGCGCCTGCTCCTGTTCCATCACGTCTGCTGCTGCTGGGTTAGCATTTCCAGTCCCTGTTTATTGAACCTCTCATCTGTATTACATTTATGACTGCATGGCGGCAAAAAGCATTGCTATATCCGCACGCTTTTTGTCCTCATGCAAGGCCTGGGTTGCGTCTCAAAAAGCGTGGCCTTCTCCTCCTGCGCCTCCTCCTGTTCCATCATGTGTGCTGCTGCTGGGTTAGCGTTTCCAGTCTCTGTTTATTGAACCTCTCATCTGTATTACATTTATGACTGCATGGCGGCAAAAAGCATTGCTATATCCGCACGCTTTTTGTCCTCATGCAAGGCCTGTGTTGTTGTGTCTCAAAAAGCTTGGCCTTCTCCTCCTGCGCCTGCTCCTGTTCCATCACGTCTGCTGCTGCTGGGTTAGCATTTCCAGTCCCTGTTTATTGAACCTCTCATCTGTATTACATTTATGACTGCATGGCGGCAAAAAGCATTGCTATATCCGCACGCTTTTTGTCCTCATGCAAGGCCTGGGTTGCGTCTCAAAAAGCGTGGCCTTCTCCTCCTGCGCCTCCTCCTGTTCCATCATGTGTGCTGCTGCTGGGTTAGCGTTTCCAGTCTCTGTTTATTGAACCTCTCATCTGTATTACATTTATGACTGCATGGCGGCAAAAAGCATTGCTATATCCGCACGCTTTTTGTCCTCATGCAAGGCCTGGGTTGTTGTGTCTCAAAGCGTGGCCTTCTCCTCCTGCGCCTCCTCCTGTTCCATCACGTGTGCTCTGTGCTGCTGCTGGGTTAGCGTTACCGGTCCCTGTTTATGGAACCTCTTCTCTTTATTACATTTATGACTGCATGGCGGCAAAAAGCATTGCTGCTATATCCGCACGCTTCTTGTCCTCATGCAAGGCCTGGGTTGTTGTGTCTCAAAAAGCGTGGCCTTCTCCTCCTGCGCCTCCTCCTGTTCCATCACGTGTGCTCTGTGCTGCTGCTGGGTTAGCGTTACCGGTCCCTGTTTATTGAACCTCTTATCTTTATTACATTTATGACTGCATGGCGGTAAAAAGCATGCTATCCGCACGCTTCTTGTCCTCATGCAAGGCCTGGGTTGTTGTGTCTCAAAAAGCGTGGCCTTCTCCTCCTGCGCCTCCTCCTGTTCCATCACGTGTGCTGCTGCTGCTGCTGGGTTAGCGTTACCGGTCCCTGTTTATTGAACCTCTTATCTTTATTACATTTATGACTGCCTGGCGGTAAAAACCATGTTACCTGTGCAAAGAAACATGACATTTTCAGCATTTAAAAGACAATTTTTCCTTTGAAACTTTACAATCAATTTTCTCAAAAACTATAAGCTCTTTTTGCTAAATTATTTTTTCCTCTTGTACCCACTCCCAAGGTGCACATACCCTGTAAATTTGGGGTATGTAGCATGTAAGGAGGCTTTACAAAGCACAAAAGTTCGGGTCCCCATTGACTTCCATTATGTTCGGAGTTCGGGTCGAACACCCGAACATCGCGGCCATGTTCGGCCTGTTCGGCCCGAACCCGAACATCTAGATGTTCGCCCAACACTAGCGATGAATGGAAGACGGCCTTTAACACGCCCGATGGGCATTACGAGTACTTAGTGATGCCCTTCGGGCTGTGTAATGCCCCGGCAGTCTTCCAAGAACTAATTAATGAGGTATTCAGAGAGGTGTTGGGCAAATTCGTCCTGGTTTACCTGGATGACATCCTTATTTTCTCCAACAACCTCTCCGAGCACAGATCCCATGTCAAGTTTGTGCTGAATAAATTAAGGCAAAACATGCTTTATGCGAAACTGGAAAAATGCACCTTTGAGGTCACATCTGTTGCCTTCCTGGGATATATAATTTCCACTTCGGGCCTGTCTATGGACCCTGCCAAAGTCTCCGCTGTTCTGGAATGGCCACAGCCAGTGGGGTTGAAGTCTTTGCAGCGTTTTTTAGGCTTTGCAAATTACTATAGAAGGTTCATAAAGGGGTACTCCACTGTCATTGCACCCCTCACCAGTCTCACTAAAAAAGGGGCAGATACCACTCACTGGTCTCCAGAAGCTCTGCAGGCATTTTCCACTTTAAAGGAACTGTTCTGCTCTGCACCCATTCTAAGACATGTAGACACTTCCTGTGTCATTTTCCGCTAACTTGTGACAAAAAATAAAATCTTCTATGAACTCACTGTACTACTAACAGAATACCTTGGGGTGTCTTCTTTCTAAAACGGAGTCATTTGTGGGGTTTCTATACTGTCCTGGCATTTTAGGGGCCCTAAACCGTGAGGAGTAGTCTTGAAACAAAATTTCTCAAAATGACCTGTGAAATCCTAAAGGTACTCATTGGACTTTGGGCCCCTTAGGCAAGTTAGGGTGCAAAAAAGTGCCACACATGTGGTATCGCCGTACTCGGGAGAAGTAGTACAATGTGTTTTGGGGTGTATTTTTACACATACCCATGCTGGGTGGGAGAAATAACTCTGTAAATGGACAATTGTGTGTAAAAAAATCAAAAGATTGTCATTTACAGAGGTATTTCTCCCACCCAGCATGTGTATGTGTAAAAATACACCCCAAAACACATTATACTACATCTCCCGAGTACGGCGATACCACATGATTGGCACTTTTTTGCAGCCTAACTGCGCTAAGGGGCCCAAAGTCCAATGAGTACCTTTAGGATTTCACAGGTCATTTTTGTTTCAAGACTACTCCTCACGGTTTAGGGCCCCTAAAATGCCAGGGCAGTATAGGAACCCCACTAATGACCCCATTTTAGAAAGAAGACACCCCAAGGTATTCCGTTAGGAGTATGGTGAGTTCATAGAAGTTTTTATTTTTTTGTCACAAGTTAGCGGAAATTGATTTTAATTGTTTTTTTTCACAAAGTGTCATTTTCCGCTAACTTGTGACAAAAAATAAAATCTTCTATGAACTCACCATACTCCTAACGGAATACGTTTGGGTGTCTTCTTTCTAGAATGGGGTCATTTGTGGGGTTCCTATACTGCCCTGGCATTTTAGGGGCCCTAAACCGTGAGGAGTAGTCTTGAAACAAAAATGACCTGTGAAATCCTAAAGGTACTCATTGGACTTTGGGCCCCTTAGCGCAGTTAGGCTGCAAAAAAGTGCCAATCATGTGGTATCGCCGTACTCGGGAGATGTAGTATAATGTGTTTTGGGATGTATTTTTACACATACCCATGCTGGGTGGGAGAAATACCTCTGTAAATGACAATTGTTTGATTTTTTTTACACACAATTGTCCATTTACAAAGAGATTTCTCCCACCCAGCATGGGTATGTGTAAAAATACACCTCAAAACACATTATACTACTTCTCCTGAGTACGGCGATACCACATGTGTGACACTTTTTTGCAGTCTAGGTGCGCTAAGGGGCCCAACGTCCTAATCACAGGTCATTTTGAGGCATTTGTTTTCTAGACTACTCCTCACGGTTTAGGGCCCCTAAAATGCCAGGGCAGTATAGGAACCCCACAAGTGACCCCATTTTAGAAAGAAGACACCCCAAGGTATTCCATTAGGTGTATGGCGAGTTCATAGAAGATTTTATTTTTTGTCACAAGTTAGTGAAAAATGACACTTTGTGAAAAAAAAACAAAAATCAATTTCCGCTAACTTTTGACAAAAAATAAAATCTTCTATGAACTCGTCATACACCTAACAGAATACATTGGGGTGTCTTTTTTCTAAAATGGGGTCCGTTTCTGGGGTTCCTATACCGCCCTGGCATTTTACGGGCCCAAAACTGTGAGTAGTCTGGAAACCAAATGTCTCAAAATGACTGTTCAGGGGTATAAGCATCTGCAAATTTTGATGACAGGTGAATTAGGGGGTGAATTTTGTGGAACCGGTCATATGCAGGGTGGCCTTTTAGATGACAGGTTGTATTGGGTCTGATCTGATGGATAGGAGTGCTAGGGGGGTGACAGGAGGTGATTGATGGGTGTCTCAGGGGGTGGTTAGAGGGGAAAATAGATGCAATCAATGCACTGGGGAGGTGATCGGAAGGGGGTCTGAGGGGGATCTGAGGGTTTGGCCGAGTGATCAGGAGCCCACACGGGGCAAATTAGGGCCTGATCTGATGGGTAGGTGTGCTAGGGGGTGACAGGAGGTGATTGATGGGTGTCTCAAGGTGTGATTAGAGGGGGGAATAGATGCAAGCAATGCACTGGCGAGGTGATCAGGGCTGGGGCCTGAGGGCATTCTGAGGGTGTGGGCGGGTGATTGAGTGCCCTAGGGGCAGATAGGGGTCTAATCTGATAGGTAGCAGTGACAGGGGGTGATTGATGGGTAATTAGTGGGTGTTTAGGGTAGAGAACAGATATAAACACTGCCCTTGGGAGGTGATCTGACGTCGGATCTGCGGGCGAACTATTGGTGTGGGTGGGTGATCAGATTGCCCGCAAGGGGCAGGTTAGGGGCTGATTGATGAGTGGCAGTGACAGGGGGTGATTGATGGGTGGCAGTGCCAGGGGGTGATTGATGGGTGGCAGTGACAGGGGGTGATTGATGGGTGATTGACAGGTGATCAGTGGGTTATTACAGGGAAGAACCGATGTAAATATTGCACTGGCGAATAGATAAGGGGGGGTCTGAGGGCAATCTGAGCGTGTAGGCGGGTGATTGGGTGCCCGCAAGGGGCAGATTAGGGTCTGATCTGATGGGTAACAGTGACAGGTGGTGATAGGGGGTGATTGATGGGTGATTGATGGGTAATTAGTGGGTGTATAGAGGAGAGAATAGATGTAAACACTGCGTTTGGGTGGTGATCTGATGTCGGATCTGCGGGCGATCTATTGGTGTGGGTGGGTGATCAGATTGCCCGCAAGGGGCAGGTTAGGGGCTGATTGATGGGTGGCAGTGACAGGGGGTGATTGACGGGTGATTGACAGGTGATTGACAGGTGATCAGGGGGGATAGATGCATACAGTACACAGGGGGGGGGGGGTCTGGGGAGAATCTGAGGGGTGGGGGGGTGATCAGGAGGGGGCAGTGGGCAGGGGGGGAGATAAAAAAAAAATAGCGTTGACAGATAGTGACAGGGAGTGATTGATGGGTGATTAGGGGGGTGATTGGGTGCAAACAGGGGTCTGGGGGGTGGGCAGGGGGGGGGTCTGAGGGGTGCTGTGGGCGATCTGGGGCGGGGGGGGAATCAGTGTGCTTGGGTGCAGACTAGGGTGGCTGCAGCCTGCCCTGGTGGTCCCTCGGACATTGGGACCACCAGGGCAGGAGGCAGCCTGTATAATACACTTTGTAAACATTACAAAGTGTATTATACACTTTGTATGCGGCGATCGCGGGGTTAACATCCCGCCGGCGCTTCCGTATAGCCGGCGGGATGTTGCGGCGGGCGAGCGGTGACAGGCGCCGGCGGAGGATCGCGTCACGGATGACGCGATCGCTCCGCCCATGCCCTTAGAAGGACCGCCGCCTCTGTGGGTGAGCCGGTCCTTCAGGGCTCCACTTCCCAGCCGCCCCTGTGCGTTAGGCGGTCGGGAAGTGGTTAAGGACCAGCGCTGTTTTAGCTGATCTGTGCTGAGTGGGCTCTGCAGCCCCCAGCACAGATCAGGGTGCAGGCAGAGCGACCAGATCGCCCCCCTTTTTTCCCCACTAGGGGGATGATGTGCTGGGGGGGTCTGATCGCTCCTGCCTGCCGGGTGTTGTGGGGGGGGGGGCACCTCAAAGCCCCCCTCCGTGGCAAAATCCTCCCCCTCCCTCTCCTACCTGCCCCCCCCCCCGGTTGACCGGGCTGCACAGGACGCTATCCGTCCTGTGCAGCCAGTGACAGGCTGTCCCCTGTCACATGGTGGCGATCCCCGGCCGCTGATTGGCCGGGGATCGCCGATCTGCCTTACGGCGTTGCTGCGCAGCAGCGCCGTACAATGTAAACAAAGCGGATTATTTCCGCTTGTGTTTACATTTAGCCTGCGAGCCGCCATCGGCGGCCCGCAGGCTATTCACGGAGCCCCCCGCCGTGAATTGACAGGAAGCAGCCGCTCACGCGAGCGGCTGCTTCCTGATTAATCAGCCTGCAGCTGGCAACGCAATACTGCGTCGTTGGTCCTGCAGCTGCCACTTTGCCGACGCACAGTATAAGCGTGCGGTCGGCAAGTGGTTAAGGTAGATGCCCTCTCCAGGTGCTTTGAACCAGAGACAGCACAGCCCTCCGTTTCTGAGACCATTGTCCCACAGAAATTGGTGCTAGCTACAACTGAAACTTGGGAGGACTGGAAGGAGACTTTAAGTCCCTTCCAGCAGGACATCCCGGAAGGGAAACCAGATGGGGTTATGTTTATTCCTCTACCATTTTGTCTCCAGGTCTTGGAAATGTTCCATTCACACAAGAATGCGGGACATCCTGGGGCATCTAGGACGCAAGATGCTGTGGCCAGGTGTGCTTGGTGGCCTTCTCTGGCAGCAGATTGCAAAGAGTTTGTTAGGGAGTGTACGGTATGTGCAAAAAGCAAGCCCTCCCGGCTTGCACCTGTAGGTACTATGCAGCCTTTGCCCACCCCGAGTAAACCATGGACTCATTTGTCCATGGATTTTGTAGGTGAGCTTCCCAGGTCTGAGGGCATGTCGGTCATTTGGATGGTAGTCGACCGCTTCAGTAAGATGGCCCATTTTGTGCCCTTGAAAGGACTCCCCTCGGCCCAGGAACTGGCCGATTTGTTCATCACCCACGTTTTCCGGCTGCATGGCATTCCGGAAAACATAGTGTCAGATCGGGGAGTCCAATTTATTTCTAGATTCTGGAGGGCATTTTGCCACCAAATGGGCATGAAGCTGTCATTTTCGTCAGGCTACCACCCACAGACCAATGGTCAGACTGAGAGAGTCAATCAGTCATTGGAGCAGTTTTTGAGGTGTTACGTTGCAAAGGCGCAGAATGACTGGGTCAAATTTTTGCCCTTCGCAGAATTTGCACAAAATAATTTGAAAAGTTCTTCCTCCGGATTTTCTCCGTTTCAGGTGGTGACGGGGAGATTGCCCAAGTTTTCCCCATTGCCAGTGGCCTCCACTCCGTTTCCAGCTCTGGAGGCCTGGCAAAAATCTATTAAAGACATTTGGTGGACCGTGAGAAATAATTTAGAAAAAGCGTTTCAGAGTCAAAAGGGTCAAGCTGACAAGAGACGTTCTTTAGAATGGAGATTCCAACCAGGAGACTTGGTGTGGGTATCCACACGTCACTTGACCCTGAAACAGCCCTCAGACAAGTTGGGCCCCAGGTTTGTCGGTCCTTTCCCGGTGCCTAGAAAGATCAACAATGTTACTTATGCCATTGATCTTCCTGCCAGCATGCGTGGCGTAAGATCTTTCCATGTGTCACTGCTCAAGCCAGCAGTCCATGTAGGTCCCACTCTTCCTCCTCCTGTGATGATAGATGCCCAACCTGAGTACGAAGTAGAGAAGATTGTAGACTCACGTGTGGTGCAGAATTCGGTACAGTATTTGGTGCACTGGAAGGGGTATGGGATTGAGGAAAGGACATGGGTACCTGAGTGTCGCATGCATGCTGAGAAATTGAAAAGGGAATTCCATGCTTTACATCCTGAGAAGCCGGGAAGGAGCTGTCCGGAGTCCACTCCCCGGGGGGGTACTGTAAGGAAACGCGGAAAATCAGCCGCCTCCACTCAGCGTGAGGCGGCTGTATCCATGGAGAGCATGGCGGAACGCGGAAAAACCGCTGCGTCTGACGCGGCGGTTAGCACGCATGGCTCTGTTGCTGACACTTCGACCCAGCGCGGGGAGGCAGCCACCGGTGCAGATAGTGGTGCGACCAACCCTGCGCACGGGTCAGCGAAGACATTGCAAAGCAGTACTGGTGTGGCTGGGACTGATAGTCCACCTAGGTTCAGAATGACGCGCGTGCGCGCGGAGAGGCAGAACCTTTATGGCAGTCAGAGAAAGGTCAGCTGACCAGGCCGGTCAGCTGACAATCACAGCAACCTTCATTGGTCCAGCACTTGAGGGAGGTGCTGGAGAGCACAGGTGTATATATACTGGGTGCTGGTCATTCTCTGGTTGTCTATCGTTGCAATAACTACTTGGTAGCACTCAGGCCTTGTCTGTATCTGTGTTCTAGCATAGTTTCCAAAGGTGTTGACGATTACGGACCTCACACCTTAGCGTTAGGAATATTGAACTGTATTATTTGTTATGACCTTCTGCCTGCCTGACTATCCTGCTGAACTCTGATTCTGTACCTTGCTATCTCTGATATCCTGTTGCCAAACTCTGCTCGTTCCTGGACTCTGTATTTGCCTCTTGATTCTGTACCCCGCTATTCTAAAACTCTGTTGCCAAACCCTGCCTGTTTATTGGATTCCGTATCTGTCTCCTGAATCTGTACCGTATCTGTCTGTGTGTTAACGACCTGGATTGCCCGACCTCGAGAACTGGTCGTACTGTTAGAGGCAGTTCCCAGACCTGTTAGTGACACCCTCTCTCTGGTGTCACTCACGTTCTGTCCTTCCTATCCTCAGCCTAGCTCCTCCCCCGGGAGAGTCTAGGCATACGGAAGGAACTTACTCCCGTGCAGTACTCCTTACTGCTCCTGTACCTTCTCCTAAGGTGCAATACTCAAAGTATTACTGTTACATCAAAACACTCTTATCCCTCAGGTGTCCAGAGGTTAGAATATATATCTGATTATCGGTGATACTGAAGATCACCAATAATCGGGTATATTCTGTATTCTCGGTGATACTGCAGTTCACCGGTAATCAGACCCTCTCTGTTACACCGATCGTTACAGTAATGCTATGGGTGTGATCCCACAATTCATTATATATCATTTATATTTTTTTGTCGCTTCAATGTCTCTTTAACGTAATTCGGGCTCTGGCTATTGCCGGAACAATTAACATTGCAATTAACATTGCACTGTATGTTGGCATCCAAATTAATGAAATGCTATGGGTGTGATCCCACAATTCATTATATATCATTTATATTTTTTTGTCGCTTCAATGTCTCTTTAACGTAATTCGTAAAACTTGCAAATGTAATGCTATGGGTGTGATCCCACTTGAGCGATGTGATTTTATAAAAATCCCCCATAGCATTGCATTAGCAAGAGCTTTTTCAAATCACTAGCGATTAGAAAGCGCTCCTAGTGGGTTTCTGGCCTTAAAGCTAAAATACTTGTAGCATTGTAAAAGGTAAGACCAGTTTATCATATTAAAGGATTCCACCTTGTCACTATTTAACAGGTTGTAAGGTTTATTGTCCTGTTGAAATAATTATTGTGCCAACCATCTTTCTTTGCTGTTCTACCTCATTAGAAAACAACATGTCTTATTTACTACTTACATTTCTTAGTACTCTTAGGGGCATATTGTCTGCATGTCTTTGCATAGAGAGGATAAGCATTTCTAAGGGGACTTGGAGGAATTGAATGTCTTTTTGATTACATAGTGAGTTTAATAAAGTGGTCTTTAATGAAGGCTTTACGTGCCTCCACCAGCTTTCTAGTGATATGTCATCCACTTGCATTCATGCATGTCTAGAGATATTATCCTTATTAATTAAAAGTGCTAGATTAAGTCTCAATCTTGGTGTTCTATATGCTGAATTGTATTTCATTATTTTCAGACTTTAAACAATATATAAGTAGGAACTGAAAACAAAAATAACAAAAATATATAGTCAGTCATTGAGGATGTTATGTAAGATGAAGATCAAGTAGTCCAATTATATAAGCACCTGATGGAAAGTTGACGTGCCGGGTTCACCCCTGGAGTCACAGGGATCACATGTATCAGCTGAAAGGATCCGCACCGTCTTTAAAAGCAAGTAATTATTAAAGCTCTTTAAAATGTCATGAGTATAATCAAAGTGCACTCCGGATCACCATTGACGCATAGCGTTTCGGATATACTCCTTCCTCAGAATGGTTCCAGTACACAATGTCACAATCACACATGCAATGTTCATTAAATGCACAGGCAGAGGACCTGATGGGAAACTACAACATGCCCACCTAATCTGCATATATGCATATTCATACCAGCAGGAGCCAATGGTAAACATGTACAGAATATGTAAATAATGCGGAGTCCCACGCGCGCCAGGCAACCAAATCAATACTTACATCAGGTTGATCGCACAGTTGGAGTGTCATCGGAGGCTCTCCACACCGAGGATACTCTCCCATCCACATAAAAGACATGTAATACACATCCTATGTTTATTAGATCATCGTGCCTCAATGTCCAGTCAGCGGTGTCGGCTGATCCCAAGCTCTGCCGACTAATAACCGCTCCCTTCCGTATTGACACACTCTTCCTGCCTCACAACCTATCAGTAAGTCTCCCAGTGAGTAACAGCCTATAAGAGGAGCGACGACAACGTCCGCTCGTCTGGCCGTCTGTTAACTAACCAATCAGCTTGGCTCATAGATTCCACATCAATTTCCGCATATACGGAGAGAACCTCCGTGTCAAAGACGGAATTTCCACATAAAGATGAACCAATCACAGAAGTGCCTACTACGTCCGCACTAGAGACTTCATGTGACGCGAACAGGCTGCCACCAATCAAAGGCTAGCCTACAACGTCCGCAAATCCATACAGGCCTGCGAACAGGCATATCTATAAAAGATGAGCCACTCAATTTAAAAATTCATATATTACTCACGATACCAAGTTGGGATTTAATTCAATCGCCTCGCACGCATGCTCTCCGCAATTGTAGCTCCACCTGCTGGATGAATCAAATTTCACACATAAATATAAATACATATACACAAGGTTTTCATGACAATTATATACTCACAACAAAATGTTAACATCATATTCCCTATTTAATCCTTTGGGTTCTAAAGTCTCCAGCTTTTTTATCCAATAATTTTCACGTTTGAGCAGCTGTTTATGTCTATCCCCTCCTCTCCTCTGTATAGGGACTCCCTCCAAAACCTGAACCCTAAGCTGTGACACACTATGCTGATGTGTAACGAAATGTTCAGATACTGACAATTCCATATTTTTTGTTCTAATACTCGATTTATGGGATGCTACCCTATCTCGCAAAGCTTGGGTGGTCTTACCAATGTACCCCATCCCACAAGGGCACTTCAACATATAAACTACATATCTAGATTCACAGGTATACAAACCCTGTATTTTAAACTTAGTGCCCCTGCTGGGATGGGTAAAGGTGTCACCCCTGCAGATAAAACTGCAGAGGTGACAACCTAGACATGGGAAAGTACCATTTCTCACAGATTTCTGTCTCTTTTCTGGACCTATATCACCCCTTACCAATATGTCACGCAATGAAGGTGCACGTTTGTAGGACATAAGAGGATAGTTGTAGAATTCCTGTACATATGGCAATCCTTCCTTCAACATGGACACACAGCAATTTTTGGAATCCATTTCGAATATGAAAGGCCTTGATGAAGATGTCCTATTAGTCACTATGGACGTGAATAGTTTATACACCTCTATACCCCATACCCCATACCCCATAAGTTTAAAATACAGGGTTTGTATACCTGTGAATCTAGATATGTAGTTTATATGTTGAAGTGCCCTTGTGGGATGGGGTACATTGGTAAGACCACCCAAGCTTTGCGAGATAGGGTAGCATCCCATAAATCGAGTATTAGAACAAAAAATATGGAATTGTCAGTATCTGAACATTTCGTTACACATCAGCATAGTGTGTCACAGCTTAGGGTTTAGGTTTTGGAGGGAGTCCCTATACAGAGGAGAGGAGGGGATAGACATAAACAGCTGCTCAAATGTGAAAATTATTGGATAAAAAAGCTGGAGACTTTAGAACCCAAAGGATTAAATAGGGAATATGATGTTAACATTTTGTTGTGAGTATATAATTGTCATGAAAACCTTGTGTATATGTATTTATATTTATGTGTGAAATTTGATTCATCCAGCAGGTGGAGCTACAATTGCGGAGAGCATGCGTGCGAGGCGATTGAATTAAATCCCAACTTGGTATCGTGAGTAATATATGAATTTTTAAATTGAGTGGCTCATCTTTTATAGATATGCCTGTTCGCAGGCCTGTATGGATTTGCGGACGTTGTAGGCTAGCCTTTGATTGGTGGCAGCCTGTTTGCGTCACATGAAGTCTCTAGTGCGGACGTAGTAGGCACTTCTGTGATTGGTTCATCTTTATGTGGAAATTCCGTCTTTGACACGGAGGTTCTCTCCGTATATGCGGAAATTGATGTGGAATCTATGAGCCAAGCTGATTGGTTAGTTAACAGACGGCCAGACGAGCGGACGTTGTCGGCGCTCCTCTTATAGGCTGTTACTCACTGGGAGACTTACTGATAGGTTGTGAGGCAGGAAGAGTGTGTCAATACGGAAGGGAGCGGTTATTAGTCGGCAGAGCTTGGGATCAGACGACACCGCTGACTGGACATTGAGGCACGATGATCTAATGAACATAGGATGTGTATTACATGTCTTTTATGTGGATGGGAGAGTATCCTCGGTGTGGAGAGCCTCCGATGACACTCCAACTGTGCGATCAACCTGATGTAAGTATTGATTTGGTTGCCTGGCGCGCGTGGGACTCCGCATTATTTACATATTCTGTACATGTTTACCATTGGCTCCTGCTGGTATGAATATGCATATATGCAGATTAGGTGGGCATGTTGTAGTTTCCCATCAGGTCCTCTGCCTGTGCATTTAATGAACATTGCATGTGTGATTGTGACATTGTGTACTGGAACCATTCTGAGGAAGGAGTATATCCGAAACGCTATGCGTCAATGGTGATCCGGAGTGCACTTTGATTATACTCATGACATTTTAAAGAGCTTTAATAAATACTTGCTTTTAAAGACGGTGCGGATCCTTTCAGCTGATACATGTAAGATGAAGATAAAAATGTGTATTCCCTTGTCAGGGAATGGTATTCCCTACATGTGTTAATTCTTTTAGCATAGACAGAATGGATTTAGGGGGAGGGCTTCTAATACTGTTGTTTTCAGGAATCCCCAAGGTTTCAACATGTGGGTTAATCAAAAGATTCAGGTCACTTCTTACAATTAGGTCTCTTGTCTGATTTTTTTTTCACATTAATGAAAAGGATCCAATACTAGTGAGAGGCCGGTTCGTGTAGTCACATAAAAGGATTTAAATCTCCCTTCATGCATGACACCACCAAGGATGCTTCAAACTGTGTCACCTGCAGGTCTCCCTGAAAAAGATGGTGGAGGGCATAGAGAAGGGGGCTCAACAGCAGCCCCCCCAAGGTAAGTAGCTGCTCCATAGCACTGCAACCAAACTGAACTTTGTTCTTTTAGTGTTAAGAACCACAAATAGGCTACACTGAATTTTTCTGCAGCACTAATTTGATAAGAATGATGTGGCAGGCAGAAAACATAATGCTGGGTACACACGGTAAGATTTTCTGTGCGATTTTGCGACCCGATCGTTTTTCCCGCACGATTCTGCGCTCGATTCTCTTATCTTCATACTTTTTCTTATCTTTTTCCACTTACCGCTATGAGAAATCGAGCGCGGAAACGATCGGGAGCAAAATCGGACATGACGGATTTTATCAATTGGAACCATCTATCACATGGAAAATCGTACTGTGTGTATTAGGCATAAAGGTCACACATGATAACTACACTCACTGAAGTGATGGCTAGGAAGGAATTACAAAACAACAACAACAACAAATAACATTTGTAAAGCACTTTTCTCCCGTGGGACTCAAAGCGCATAAGCATGGCTCAGACCATCGTGGTACAGAGGAAGAATTTTATACGTCTGGAAATGCCATGCTAAACAGGTGGCTTTTCAGTCTGGATTTGAATAGCTCCAGGGATGGTGCTGTCTTTACTGGGTGTGACAGGGAGTTCCAAAGAGTAGGGGCAGCATGACAGAAGGCTCTGTCTCCAGATTTTTTGAGGTGCTCTCTGGGAGTGACCAAGTCTATAGAACTTGCTGATCTGAGGTTGTGAGAGGTGTGGTGCGGCTTCAGCAAGTCCCTCATGTATCCAGGGCCCAGATTGTGCAAGGATTTGAATATCAGCAGTCCAATCTTGAAGAGTATTCTCCATTCTACTGTTAGCCAGTGCAGTGAGCGAAGGATCGGTGTAATGTGACAGTGGCGAGGCTGGTTTGTTAACAATCTAGCAGCAGCATTCTGCACTAATTGCAGGCGACGCAGGAGGCCAGCATAAAGGGCATAGCAGTAGTCCAGCCATGATGTGATGAGGCTTGAACTAAGGTTGGAAGATCCTCTGGGGAATCAGATGTTTAATCTTTGCAATGTTCCTCAGATGAAAGTAGGAAGATTTAACTACAGATGAAATTTGGTTTCTGAAACTCAATTCCCCATCGATTAGTACGCCAAGGCTGCGCACAAGGTTGGAGCTGTTTATGTCTGAATTCCCAATCCTGATTGGTGTTGCTTTAGGATAGAGCTGTTTTGATGGCGAGCGCTGGCTTTGGACAAAAAGGACCTCAGTTTTGTCAGCATTCAGTTTCAACCAGTTATCATTCATCCATGCCTGTAGCTCAGCTAAGCAAGAATTTATTTTTGGAGTAGGGCCTGTTCCACCAGGTTTGAAGGACAGGTATAGCTGTGTGTCATCGGCGTAGCAGTGGTACATCAGGCCATGTCGTTGGATAAGTGTACCGAGTGGCAACATGTAGATTGCAAACAGCAAAGGGGATAGGATTGATCCTTGTGGCAATCCGAATTGTAGAGGTGCAGGTTTGGACATGATAGGTCCTGGGGATACTCTCTGTATTCTATCAGTCAGGAATGATCTGAACCACTGGAGGACTGATCCACTGATGCCACAGTACTCCTGCAGTCTGTTAAGCAGGATTTCATGGTCAACTGTATCAAAAGCCGCTGAAAGATCCAACAGGATTAGGATGGAGCATTCCCCTCTGTCCCTTGCCATGAGCAGATCGTTGCAGACTTGGATGAGGGCTGTTTTACAGCTGTGGTGTTTCTTAAAGCCAGATTGTAGAGGGTCCAGGATGTTGTTTACTGACAGCCTGGTTTCAAGTTGCAGATAGACAGCCTTTTCAATAACTTTAGCTAAGAAGGGGAGGTTGGAGACAGGTCTGTAGCTGCTCATTGCATCTGGATCCATAGAAGATTTTTTAAGAAGGGGCTTGATGATTCCTTCTGTAAAAATATATGTTACATGTGGACAGTGGCTTTTTGATAGGTGTTGCTCTTCTATGCCTATAGCTCTTCCTATTTCCTAGGGATAAGAGAGAAAAATCCTTTTCATTCATTTCCCAGAAATATTTCAGTGATATGCCCATTTTTGGCAAAGCATGAAAGGAATAGCCATCAATTCTGAAATGCTGTATTTATAATAAGAACTAAATATCCCAACATGCTTCAGTGTCCTCTAGAAATGGAACAGATCAATTAGGCATTCCTACTTCTGAGCACCTATCGACAGGGCCCAATGCGAACAAGTTGAGAATGAAAAATTCTCAATTGGGAAGTCAGAGGTTAGGAGCACAGTGGCTTAGTGAGAGGGTCTTCGGGTTATTAGATGTTTGTTAAGACTATACTAGATTTTCAGGTAGGATTAGGGCTATATATGAAGTGAGAATAGTTTTAACATTTATGCATGATGGACAGGCTTAGGGATATGTCATGGTTAGGAATATACATCAAGCAAGGAAGGGATTAATGTTATAAGGTGTGAACTGTATGGGAATGGAGACAAGGAAGAAGAATCAGTTCATGTTAGGCAGAGGAGTTGGGAAAAGGAAAGGCTTTTTTCACAGATGAAGGGTTGAGATTAGGGTTGGGTTGGGGGTTAATGGAAGTTTGGTAAAAGACCTCTAAAAACTTGTCTTCCAATACTCAGTGTCCAAATGAGACATCATTTGTGCACTAAAGGTGGAATATTTCTTTAAGAGTGATTCTGCTGTCTTTATGTTGAATAACAGTTACTGTATAATGTCTGAAGAAGGGGGAGAGAAAAGAAGAGTAAAGCACCGCACAAAGGGATAGATATATGCTATATGAGTGGCTGTCATCCAAGTCTGAAAGTCAGAACAAGACTTGTGCACAGCAAGCTGTCAAACATCATGTATAAATAGACATCCCAAGCCAAGTAAAAAGAAAACCTGTTACTAAAGGTATCAGTATACAGGATACTTTCATGTGCTGAAATTACTCATTTATTTCAAATGCATTATCTCAACCAAACATCAGGCAAATGTTGCATTTCCAGCTGGGTTGGGGAAAGGTCTTTCAGTCTCACATCACGATCACTAGGTTCATCCTTTGAAACAAGGTCTCATTGCAGCAGACGTAAATTTGCAGAATTTCTGACCTTTTCAGCGAGATGGCCAACCACAGATGCTTGCTAGCCTTAGCCTACCTTCTGCAAAGGAAAATGTAATGTCTATGGTAATGTTATCAAATATAGTTTCCAGCGTAAAAGGACCTTTGTTTCAGGCCTGGGGCCCACCGCAAAGCGCTATTGCAATCGCTAGCAATTTTGGGAGTGATTTCCCTGCTCCTATACAATACATTAGAATGAAAATGCTCCCAAAATGCTGCATGTCCTGCAATAGCAATTTGCCTAATCACAATCGCTCCAGTGGGATCTGCTCCATCCACTTACATTGGCAGAGCATTTAGGGAAATTGCTAGTGACTGAGAGCAATCCCTAAACGCTAAAAAAAATGCTCTAGTGGTCATCAAGCAAGTCAAAGGGAATTTACATTGGGGTGGGTTTGTTTGTTTTTTTAGCACATTTATTTAAGTCTGGAGCACAATACATAAAAATGTAGTTTTATGTAGAAGCATCAAAACATTAACATTAACCCTTGATTTTATTGGTCACTTGTACATCTTAATGGTAATATAAGAAGAAAAGAGTGGCACTTTACTGTTGTGGTCAATTTGTAGTCACAATTTGCATAGCAGGAGGCCCTAGCGCTCACTATTTCATGCTAATTGTGGTAAATAATATAGCTGCCTATGGCGGCGTCCATTTTACCTGGGCGCTTCTAGTGCCCAAATTAATCGTTTTGCTTTAAAAGGCCTAACACTTGGTGCCTGATAGCTATTACCTAGAACCAATTGGTTACTATGTTGCTTATCTCATAAAAGCTTTTTTTGCACTTAAAAAGCATACCAGTTAGGCCAGCAGATTGGACCCCATTAACCACAATCAACTCTGGTACAACTTTCTCAGTTCATTGCTTATATTATATTAAAATCTCCTTGCAACATAGGTAGTGGATGGCTCTCACTCTTTTATGTAATTGTGAATTAAGTTTTGATGACTCTTTAGCTGAAGGAACATATCTCCCTTTCAGGATTTATAGGCTACAGATTTATTTTATACTTGGCAAATTGCATTTTCTCTTTGTCTGTGGAAGTGAAGTTTGATTCATAAAACACATTGAGTTCCTTCTGGCATTACTTGTTACATCACCATTGAAAATTGTTAATGTCAGTTAATGTCTCCTGTAGCATGTTCTGTCAGTTGCAGTGGAACTGCAACCGGGCAGTTATGATTTATCAGCTTGCATTCGGTTGCGTCTGTTGTGTATTGTATCACATAGCATCTAGCGTGATTGGCGGCCCAGAGCTGCAGTTGCTCTGGGCAATCTTGCTCCCTTGTTCATTACTCCTGTGGCCACCTGTGTAGCTTCTTCCATTACCCAGCTACATAGTCTTGAGCACACACGCTGACTCAGAAAGTATACCCCGAAAGCATTACAGTTAAATAGGTCAAATTGACTATATAAAATATATCTATGTATGTGTAATTTATCCCAAACCTGTTTTGAGGTTTTTTTTATTACACTTCTGGTATAAGCTAAGCAACCATTGTATATAAAGCAGTATGTGTCGCCCCTTCTTTGCACTGGGTTGTTAAGCAGCAATACATACATAGGAACAATAAACAAACTATAATGATAGGAATACTGCATCTAAGCACCTAAGCCCTTAGGTTATAAGAAAGTCTAGCTTTATACATATATTTATCACTGAATCTAGCATATATAAGTGCCATTTCTGTATTCAGGTTTGCCCTTGCAAATGCTGCCAAGGAGGATTTATTCTTATATAATTTAAACGTCCTTCAAACTAATATGAATATGGTGTTGCACAGCTTCAATCTATCAAGGACACTTGTATATAGTTGTGGTTTTTGTCATATGTATAAATCTCAATTGTATAAACGGTTTACAGAACATGAACAAATGTAATACTTACTTGTAAATGCACTATTTGAAAAGATTAAAATGCTTCTATTCTACTTATATTGGATTACCACCTTTTACCAATGTCAGTCTTTATATTGTATGTCATTTGCGTATTAGAATGGATTATTAGTCTGTATGCTGTACGATTTCTTATGCACCTCTTTTGTACAGACTCCTATAGCAAGCATTTATGACGCAATGATTTGCACATGTATAGACCCACCATACAACAAAGAAAATGAATACATTATTTATTGGAACAAATCATTTCTGCTAATGCAGTATGATGGTCACATCTAGTATTTTTCACCTATGTGCATATACAGTGGGTTGCAAAAGTATTCGGCCCCCTAGAAGTTTTCCACATTTTGTCACATTACTGCCACAAACATGCATCAATTTTATTGGAATTCCACGTGAAAGACCAATACAAAGTGGTGTACATATGAGAAGTGGATCGAAAATCATACATCATTCCAAACATTTTCTACAAATAAATAACTGCAAAGTGGGGTGTGCGTAATTATTCAGCCCCCTTAGTCAATACTTTGTAGAACCACCTTTTGCTGCAATTACAGCTGCCAGTCTTTTAGGGTATGTCTCTACCAGCTTTGCACATCTAGAGACTGAAATCCTTGCCCATTCTTCTTTGCAAAACAGCTCCAGCTCAGCCAGATTAGATGGACAGCGTTTGTGAACAGCAGTTTTCAGATCTTGCCACAGATTCTCGATTGGATTTAGATATGGACTTTGACTGGGCCATTCTATCACATAGATATGTTTTGTTTTAAACCATTCCATTGTTGCCCTGGCTTTATGTTTAGGGTCATTGTCCTGCTGGAAGGTAAACCTCAGCCCCAGTCTCAAGTCTTTTGCAGTTCCCAAGAGGTTTTCTTCCAAGTTTGCCCTGTATTTGGCTCCATCCATCTTCCCATCAATTCTGACCAGCTTCCCTGTCCCTGCTGAAGAGATGCACTCCCCGAGCATGATGCTGCCACCACCATATTTGACAGTGGGGATGGTGTGTTCAGAGTGATGTGCAGTGTTTTCTGCCACACATAGTGTTTTGCATTTTGGCCAAAAAGTTCCATTTTGGTCTCATCTGACCAGAGCACCTTCTTCCACATGGTTGCTGTGTCCCTCACATGGCTTGTGGTAAACTGCAAACGGGACTTCTTATTCTTTCTGTTAACAATGCCTTTCTTCTTGCCACTCTTCCATAAAGGCCAACTTTGTACAGTGCATGACTAATAGTTGTCCTATGGACAGATTCCCCCACCTGAGCTGTAGATCTCTGCAGCTAGTCCAGAGTCACCATGGGCCTCTTGACTGCATTTCTGCGCTCTCCTTGTTCGGCCTGTGTGTTTAGGTGGATGGCCTTGTCTTAGTAGGTTTACAGTTGTGCCATACTCCTTCCATTTCTGAATGATCGCTTGAACAGTGCTCCATGGGATGTTCAAGGCTTTGGAAATCTTTTTGTAGCCTAAGCCTGCTTTCAATTTCTCAATAACTTGATCCCTGACCTGTCTTGTGTGTTCTTTGGACTTCACGGTGTTGTTGCTCCCAATATTCTCTTAGACAACCTCTGAGGCCCTCACAGAGCAGCTGTATTTGTACTGACATTATATTACACCGGTGCACTCTATTTAGTCATTAGCACTAATCAGACAATGTCTATAGGCAACTGACTGCACTCAGATCAAAGGGTGCAAATTATTATGCACACACCACTTTGCAGTTATTTATTTGTAAAAAATGTTTGGAATCATGTATGATTTTCGTTCCACTTCTCATGTGTACACCACTTTGTATTGGTCTTTCATGTGGAATTCCAATAAAATTGATTCATGTTTGTGGCAGTAATATGACAAAATGTGGAAAACTTCAAGGGGGCCGAATACTTTTGCAACCCACTATACATGCATGTACTGTTTGTTATATATTATAACCTTATCTAACTGTGCAGACTTTTGGTTAGTAGGTTATCGAGTCAATGAGCATGTGCTCTTTCTCCCAGTGAGCTAACTGGTCAACATGGCTTTCAGCACATTAGCAATATTCTACTGCTGAATTGCAAAAGTTAAATATCGGTAAGTTTTATCACTATTTACTATGAATAAAGCTAACCCTACCTAACTCTCACAAATAAATCTTCCTCTACCTATTCCTAACCCTAAAGGTGGGTATACCAATCAGATGAAAGTCTTTGGAAAATGAAAGATCACAGACCAATGTTATGCTACATACACACTTGAGATAAAAGTCTTTGGAAAAGGCAAGATCACAGACCAATTTTACCCCATTCCATGTATTATGAGAGCCATACTCTAGTCTACACAGTCTATTCTATTGAGCTGAACTCCCCATCAGATAAAAATATTTGCAAGATGATGTACACAAAGATGCTGTACACATTCAAAAGATCAGTATCTGCAAAAGATCTGTTCCTGCAAAATGCATTGATAGTCTATGATGTCTGCAGATCCTCATACACACCTTGTTTAACAGACATTCATCTGCAGATCTGACAATCATCTGCAAATCTGAAGATCCATCCTGGTGGATATGATCTGCAGATTAATGTCTGTTAAACAAGGTGTGTATGAGGACCTGCAGATATAGACTATGAATGCATTTTGCAGGAACAGATCTTTTGCAGATACTGATCTTTTGAATGTGTACAGCATCTTTGTGTGCAGCATCTTGCAAAGATTTTATCTTATGGGGAGTTCAGCTCAATAGAATAGACTGTGTAGAGTGTGGCTCTCATACTACGTGAAAGGGGGTAAAATTGGTCTGCGATCTTTCATTTTCCAAAGACTTTTATCTCAAGCGTATATGTAGCATTACCCCCATCCATGTAGTGTGAGAGCATTCCTACACAGTCTATTCTATTGAGCTGAACTCCCCATCAATAAAAATCTTTGCAAGGTGCTGTACACAAAGATGCTGTACACATTCAAAAGATCAGTATCTGCAAAAGATCCGTTCCTGCAAAATGCATTCATAGTCTATGATATCTGCAGATCTCATACACACCTTGTTTAATGGACCTTCATCTGCAGATCAGATCCACCAGGATGGATCTTCAGATCTGCAGATAATTGTCTGATCTACAGATGAATGTCTGTTAAACAAGGTGTGTATGATGATCTGCAGATATCATAGACTATAAATGCAATTTGCACGAACTGATCTTTTGCAGAAACTGATATTTTGCAGATACTGATCTGTTGCATGTGTACAGCATCTATGTATTCAGCATCTTGCAAAGATTTTTATCTGATGGGGAGTTCATCTCAATAGAATAGACTGTAGGTATGGCTCTCATACTACATGGAAGGGGGTAAAATTGTTCTGTGATCTTTCATTTTCCAAAGACTTTTATCTGACGTGTGTACCCACCTTTAGACTCGGCCCCTGGTGGTTCCTAACCCTAAGAACCCCTGGTGGTGCCTAACCCTAAGACGCCCACCTGTGGTGCCTAACCCTAAGACGCCACCCTGTGGTGCCTAACCCTACATCCCCTCTCCTAAAACTTTAACCCCCCCCCCCCCCCCCCAAAAAAAATAGGGAGAAAAAGTCCTATATGGCAAAGGCAGGGAATCCCAGACTTATGAACTTCCGCTGATACGAACTGCGACCTGCCACCTAGTCGGGTATTCCCTGCCTGTAACTCTGCTCTCCCCCTTGAATCTCCTAGCCCCCTCCATGTGTGCAGCGTCTCCCCAGGTCTCCTCCTGCCCCCTCCCCCCCGCATGCCTCCGCTATCTCCCTTGAATCTCTTGGTCCCCCTCCGTGTGTGCAGCGTCTCCCCAGGTTTCCTCCTGTCTCCCCCACGTGCCTTGGCTCCCCCTGCATGCCTCCACTATCTCCCTTGAATCTCTTGGTCCCCCTCCGTGTGTGCAGCGTCTCCCCAGGTTTCCTCCTGTCTCCCCCACGTGCCTCGGCTCCCCCCGCATGCCTCCACTATCTCCCTTGAATCTCTTGGTCCCCCTCCATGTGTGCAGCAGCTTACCCAATACATGCCGCCCCAAGGTCTGCAGACTAGTGATGGTGGGCCGAATATCAAATTTGGGGTTCGCGAATTTCAAATCTGAATCTCTGCAAAAAAAATTGTGAATCTGTTGAATCTGCAAATCTCCATAGACTTCAATGGCAGGCGAATGACCGCCGACTTTAGCAGTTAATAGCAAAGCCTCCTTATGTGCTAGAAACACCAAATTTTCAGGGTATGTAGAGGGGGACAGATTACAAGATGAAAACATTTTTTTCAAAAAGACCTTATAGTTTTTGAGAAAATTGATTTAAAAATTTCATAGGAAGAAAGAATACATTTAAATGGTAAATGACAAATAATGTAGCAAACCTAAATGTGGTGTAAACTTATATATTTCAAAAGAAAAAGAAATTAATTTCATGACAGGGTTTTTAGGGGGTCCATACACAGTGCGTACAGACCCACTGGAGACCCTGTGGAAGTGGCAATGCTTTAGCCAGGGAGCGCTATACAGCCTAGGAGGGGGACTGGCATCTGGGGGTCCCTTAAAGGGGACTCCCAGATGCCACCGTGAACCCCCCCCCCTCCCCAGGGTGTCGTTGACCCCCACCTCTTCCTGGGGCACCGAAGGAGGGGAATAGCCTCTATTCCATGCTTTGGACAAGGGCTCCGGGGGAGGCTTGGCTGCCCCTCTCCCCAGAGCCTCCCCATACTATGGACCATGTGGGCTGGTATAGCTCAGGGTGCGAAGTCCCACTTGGCCGGGACTCCATATTCTGGCTATCCCAGCCTGCATGGGGGACAAGAGGTTAAAGAGGCCCGGGAGGATGACCCTAAGTAATTGTTTTTTTTTTATTTCCCACACTCTGAACATTAACAAAAAATTCCAAAAATAGGAAAATTTGCCAGGGATCTTTATACAGCCATATTGCGGCTGTATAGCGATCCCTGGCCATAGCGTTGCCACTTCCATAGGGTTTCCAGGGGGTCCGTACGCTCTCCACCCCCTGGAAACCCCGTCCTGAAATTCATTGCGCTTTCTTTTGATATATGTAAGTTTACACTACTGTTAGGTTTTCTGCATTATCTGCCATTTACCGCATTTAAACGTATTCTTTTTTCCTATGAAACTTTAAAATCAATTTTCTCAAAAACTATAAGTTCTATAAGTTTCCTCTTGTAGCCACTGACCCCCTCCACACACCCTGAAAATGTGCTGTTTCTAGCACATAAGAGGGCTTTGCTGCCATTAAAGTCAATGGGAAAAATGCAAACGCAAATTTTTTAAAAAAAAAAATTTGTGTTGAACATGAATTTCAAATACCGCTGGTTCGCTGCAAAGTATTCACCGGCAGAGTAGTTCAGCCCATCCCTACTGCAGACACCCGTCTTCTCCATGCACTTTCTCTAGTGCACGGCTACTGATCGGGTCATCAGTAGCCACACACTAGAGGAATCGGCATGGAGAAGACGGGTGTCTGCAGTCCTCGCGGCAGCATGTATTATTGGGTAAGCTGCTGCTGCTGCACACACAGAGGGGGGCCATGACATTCAAGAGGGATAGCGGAGGCATGCCGGGGGAGCTGAGGCACGTGGGGGGGCACAGGAAGAGATATGGGGAGACGCTGCACACATGGAGGGGGGCCATGACATTCAAGGGGGATACCGGATGCATTCGAGGAGAGATGAGGCACGCGGGGGGGGGAACAGGAGGAGACATGGGGAGGCGAGGAACACAGAAGGACACATGGGGAGAAGGGGCACATAGAAGGACACATGGGGCACACAAAAGGACACATGTTCACACAGAAGGACACATGGAAAGACATGGGGGACACAGGAGGACACCATTTGGGGGATAACATGTACAAGACGCTCCTGGGAAGACATGGAGGACACAAGAGGACACCATTTGGGGATAACATGTACAAGACGCTCCTGGGAAGACATGGGGGACACAGGAGGACACCATTTGGGGGATAACATGTACAAGACACTCCTGGGAAGACATGGGGTACACAGGAGGACACCATTTGGGGGATAACATGTACAAGACGCTCCTGAGAAGACATGGGGGACACAGGTGGACACCATTTGGGGGATAACATATACAACACGCTCCTGGAAAATGGATGCACCAGGTTTAGTGTTTTTTCCCCCCGTTTTTTCCCTCTAAACCTATGTGCGTCTTATATTACGGAGCGTCTTATACGCTGAAAATATGGTGAAATGGGATGTGTGTACCAGGCTTAATTATTTACTTAATTTGATGCTGTTTTTTTTTTTACTTAAAATGATGAAGCCAAACACATGCATACACTCATAAACACACACGCACAAAATTATACACCCACCACTGATGAAGTGTATACACACACACACACACACACACACACACACAAACACACAAAAACATGCACGCACGCACACACGGCACTGATTTTAAAATATTTTACTGAAAAAAGAAACAAACACTTGCTTTTGAAATAAAAGGTTTGTCCCCTGCCATATGTACACATCAATCACATTATAAATCAGTTCTTCCCTCTGTGTTCCCTCTGCGTGATTGAAGAGCTGTCAGGCCATTGTCCATTATCACTGCACTTCTGCTGCCAAATGACAGGAACCCTGACATATTTGAATAACCACCAAGAAGACAACTTTTTGTTATTCAGAATTATTCCCTTTTGAACACCATGTCATATTAGACAAGATATTGCAGTAGGGCTTAAAAATATAAGGGAAGGCATTTCTGAACTTTCAGTGTTCAACATTTCCAAATAAAGGCTTTTGTTTTTGATTATGGTTGTCAACTATCAGTCTTCTCTCACTACTAGTAAAGGTGGTCACTGTGGGGATACCACGGTCACCTGTATGACAAGGAGAGACCAAAAGCCAAATGGTGCAGTATTGTGGGGTATTAGGTGTTAGATTGTAGTACAAGAGTATTTATACTCACAAAGGTGGGTTTTTCTGGCGTCCATGCTTGTGACCATATTTTAAAGTGAACCTTAAGTGAAAAAATTAATTGAGTTTTACTCACCTGGGGCTTACCTCAGCCCCCTGCAGCTGATCGGTGCCCACGACGAGTCGCTCTGATGCTCCGGGTCCCGCCGGCGGCCACTTTCGGTTTCACCATCAGGACCCGTCAGGCTGGGGAACGTGGCTGATTCTACGTGTTCCCAGCCAAAATAGCACCCCTATGCGGCCATATGGCTGCATAAGGGTGCTATTTTGGCTGGGAACACGTAGAATCAGCCGCGTTCCCCAGCCTGATGGGTCCTGACGGCGAAACCGGAAGTGACCGCCGGCGGGACCCGGAGCATCAGAGCGACTCGTCGTGGGCACCGATCAGCTGCAGGGGGCTGAGGTAAGCCCCAGGTGAGTAAAACTCAATTTCTTTTTTTCACTTAAGTGCCTCTTTAAAAGCACTTGAATTGACCTGAAGAAGAGAGCTGAGACCTGTGAAACCCGTTGTAACTTAATCTTTTTACTTTTACCCTGCAGTTTGGGTTCTTCCATCTGGAGTGGTAAAGATACCCTCCCTCCACCATATATTTTTTTGTTTCATTACATTATTATTATTATTTAGTGCCATCTTCAGCAGCGCTGTACATAGTATATATTGTCTTGTCACTAACTGCCCCTCAGAGGAGCTCGCAATCTAGTCCTTACCATAGTCATGTGTCCTATGTGTATGTATCGTGTAGTGTATGTGTTGTAGTCTAGGGCCAATTTTAGGGTGAAGTCAATTAACTTATCTGTATGTTTTTGGGATGTGGGAGGAAACTGGAGTGCCCGGAGGAAACCCACATAGACACGGGAAGTACGTACAAATTCCTTGCAGATGTTGACCTGGTTAGGTTTCGAACCGGGTACCCAGCGCTGCAAGGCGAGAGCACTAACCACTACGCCACCATGCTGTGCTAACCACTACGCCACCATGGGCACCTCCACCCCCAGAAGTATTCTCTGACAACTGCCTTTTTTCATATTCAGTTTTAAAATGTCATATGTTTCCTTTTATGAAAAGATCATTGCATTTACTAAGGGCCTGGTTTACACAAGGCCTCATGCACGCACTGTCCACTTCGTGTAGTGCAACCATGCTGAAATGAGGCGTTGTGTGCGAAAACCTACAGAAGGGGCCAAAGCATGAACAAATGGGCCCCTGGCAATGAGTAGATATTTACCTTTGGCAGAGGCCAGCAATTCCTAGGTATGGTTAGAGATATCCCAAATGGTTCGACCGCGAACTGATTCGCGCGCATATCGGTGGTTCGCGTTTGCAGTGAACCGCAAACTTTATGTGAGTTCGACCCCCCCACACTACATCATTAGGCTCAACTTTGACCCTCTACATCAGTCAGCAGACACAGGGCAGCCAATCAGGCTACACTCCCTCCTGGAGCCCCCCCCCTCCCCCCTTATGTAAGGCAGCTGCGTCGGCCATTACCTCACTCGTGTGGCTGCAGTAATTAGAGAAGGGAGAGGAACCTGCTGTAGACATAGAGAAAGCTTAGTTAGGCTGTTGTTAGGCTTGTTAGCTTGCTCCTTGCTGATACTTATTGCTAAGAAGCACCCCAAAACAGCCCTTTGAGAGCTAATGTTCTTTTGATGTATTTTTTTTTGTGTGGCCCACTGACACTTGCATATACAGCCCTTTCAGTTGCATCTGGTCCTTGGTAATTGCTATACTGTGCAAGACGCAGTACATTTAGTGACTACCTTTTTGTCAGTGACTGGATGGTGTAATAGTTAAGGGGTCTGCCTCTGACACAGGAGACCAGGGTTTAAATCTCGGCTCTGCCTGTTCAGTAAGCCAGCATCTATTCAGCAGGAGACCTTAGGCAAGTCTCCCTAAGACTGCTACTGCCTATAAAGCGCGTCCTAGTGGCTGCAGCTCTGGCGCTTTGAGTCCGCCAGGAGAAAACCGCGATATAAATGTTATTTGTCTTGTCTTTGTCTACCCTTTCACTGCACCTGTGTGGGACAGCTGCATATTTGTAATACCAGTCACTGCATACCTGTTCATGTTTACTGCACCTGAGTGACAGCACACAGCATGCAGTGTTATATATACCAGTCACTGCATATCTGTTCATGGTACCTGTGTGTGTGATAGCTGCACATTTGTTTTACTAGTCACTGCATACCTGTTCACGGTACCTGTGTGTGTGACAGCTGCACATTTTTAATACCAGTCATTGCATACCTGTTCATGGTACCTGTGTGTGTGACAGCTGCACATTGTATTGATACTAGAGATGGCCCGAACGGTTCGCCAGCAAACAGTTCCCGGCGAACTTCCAAGGGTTCGTGATCGCGGAGAACCGCAAACTTTTCCGGAAGTTCCGTTCTACCCCATAGGGCATCATGAGGGTCAACTTTGACCCTCTACATCAGTCAGCGGGTACATTGTAGCCAATCAGGCTACACTCCCTCCTGGAGACCCCCCCCCCCTTATAAAAGGCAGGCAGCGTCAGGCATTGGACTCACTCCTCGTGTGTCTACAGTAATTATAGAGAAAACTTAGTTAGGCTCTTGTAGGCTTCTTAGCTTGCTCCTTCCTGATTCTTATTGCTAAAAAAGCACCCCTCAACAGCTCTTTTGAGAGCTAATCTTGTTCTTGTGATCTATTTTTTGTGTGTGTGTGTCCCACAGACACTTGTGTTGCATAGACAGACTTGGTAATTCCTACTGTGTGTGCTACTGCCAGGCCCAGCACATTCAGTGACTCCCTGTGTGTGTGACAGGTGCACATTGTAATATCCATCACTGCATATACCTACCTGTTGTTCACTTCAGTGCACCCACCTACCTATGTGAGCGCACGCAGTGTCACTGTGCCGGTACCTGTCTGTGTGTGACTGGTGCACATTGTAATACCCATCACTGCATATACCTACCTGTTGTTCACAGTGCACCCACCTACAACCGTGAGCGCACGCAGTGTGATATTTAATACCACCAGTCACTCTACATGTTCACGGTACGGGTGTGTGCCAGGTGCACATTTGTAATACTACTCACTGCATATACCTACTTGTTGTGTTCAGTGCACCCACCTACCTACGTGAGTGCATTTAGTGTGATATACCACTCCAAGCATACCTGTTAACTGCACCTGTGTGACTGACTGCCCATTCTATTAGTCAAGTCAGTGCATACCTTTCACTTCATCCCCCCCCCCCCCCAATATGGACAAAACAAAAGGCAGAGGCAGGCCACCTGACAGGTCTGTTCGAGGTCGCGCTGTCGTGATTTCGTGCGGCCCCCGACCAAAGTACAGTGTTCAGAAGAAGGCACGTGCCATCAACCCCCAATATTGTCAGGTCGTCAGTGGCGTATCTATAGGGGTGCATCTATGGCTAGTGCCATGGGCGCCACAGCACCCATGGGCGCCATGCCCGCACCCCTTCTCCCTGTGCTGCGCCGCTAAAATGTATTTATTGAGCCGCTGCTCAGAAACAGTCGCCCCTTCCTCCTCTCAGTGTTGCACGCTGCGTCCTGCATGTATTGAGAGCCTCTCCCCTCCTCCTCCACCTCTCCCCCTCCTTCTTCCCCATGCTGCCGCTGCTAAAGCATGAACAGACCTGGAATCAGCGGCGACCAGGAGACAGGACAGGAGATCGGGCACATAGTAGCCGCGTGGTGAACTTCAAATGCAAGGAGTGACCGATGATGTCACTTCCTGCATTTGAAGTTCACCGCGCGGCTACTATGTGCCCGATCTCCTGTCCTGTCTCTTGGTCGCCGCTGATTCCAGGTCTGTTCATGCTTTAGCGGCGGCAGCACGGGGAAGAAGGAGGGGGAGAGGTGGAGGAGGAGGGGAGAGGCTCTCAATACATGCAGCACGCAGCGTGCAGCACGGAGAGGAGGAAGGGGCGACTGTTTTTGAGCGGCGGCTCAATAAATACATTTTACTGCCGCCACTGATTCTAAGGTGTGCAGCACGGGGAAGAGTGGAAACTGTATTGAGCCGTGGCTCAATACATACATTTTAGCATGGGAGCGCAATTTTGTGCGGAGCACAGGGAGAAGTAAAGGGGGCTATTTTGTGTGGTGGTGGTGTAATTTTTTTTTGTTTTGGGGGGGGCACAATTTTAGTGTTTGCCACAGGTGCTGGTTTACCCAGATACGCCCCTGCAGGTCGTAGTTGATTATTTAACACAGAACACCCCATTTTTCTCAGCTTCCACATGGAAACGTGACATATCTTCCTCCTCCTGCTCTGATTCTGGCACCCCACTTAACACTCATTCGCTGCCACCACCCCAGGGCTCAGCGGTGTGTGGAAATTTTTTTGTGTGTCTGCCTCAGATGAGAGCAATGCCATCTGTACTCTCTGCCACTGAAAATTGAGCCGTGGAAAGACCAAGACCCGCGTAGGGACAACTACCTTACGAAGGCACATGATTACAGAGCACAAGCTGCAATGGGATGACCACCTGAGGAAAAGCAGCACACAAAAGCAAAGCCACACACCGCAGTGTAAGATACCATCACACAATTTTTCTCAAAAAAGGCGATACCTAAACTGTACCGTGATGCTGATGGGCAAGTGGTGACATCTCTGGCACACAGCGTTGGGCCAAGGGTCCATCTGACCATGGATGCCTGGTCTGCAAAGCATGCTCAGGCCTGCCCGAAGACTACGTCAATCCCCACACACAGCATCTCTGCCTGCACGCCGTGTGACTGCCTGCCCCAAGACTAAGTCGCTCCCCACACAGCATCTCTGCCTGCAGGCCGCTTGACTGCCTTCTCAGCCACCACCAGCAGGGTCCAGGACTCCAGGTGGATTCCTGAATTTTTAAGGATGCTGCTAGCAGCGGCCGCTATACTAATTTTTCTGGTGCGTGTACATGCCTGCCTAATTTTTCTGGCTGCACTGCAGCTGCAAAAACCAAACAAAAGGCATGTACATGTGCCAATTCCCCTTCATGATCATTACCTTGCCACGGTGAAGGGGCTAGCGTATCACAATGAAGCAATGACCAACGGCTATATGAGTGTGTCGGGGGGGGGGGGGGGGGGGGCACACCCACGATAATAAGGTCATTGCTTCATTGTGGACAGACCAAATTTGATCAGCTGGATAGTCACTGTTCTGTCATTCAGCTACCTCAGCCCGGCGACCATATGGGCTG